>NC_049203.1:27229663-27829663 GCF_013347855.1 Anguilla anguilla | reverse complement strand
TCTTCTTTCCTAAGCTATTCTGTAATTGGTGGTAGAATGTCAATTTGCAAAATGCTGACATGCTGACAGCATGCTACCAGGGACCAATGTGTTCTTGCTAGCTGGAAATACCTAAAAGTAAAATGCAAATGTACACAAGACCAGCAGTATGGTTAGCCCATTTGCAAATGTTATGCAGAGAACTGCTCAGAAATATGAGCGAATGTGCCGAATTTGAACAAATTCACAATAAATTTGCAGATAAGCCATCCTAGCCACACTCTGAACAATGAACAACGCCCCAAATCCTTACAAACCCCTCCAGGTTGCATGTCAACTTATAATAAGCATGTTCTACTCTTAGTCGAGCAGCCAGCCATCAGCATCATCACTGTCGAGAGAGAGAGAGAGAGAGAGAGAGAGAGAGAGAAAGAGAGGGAGAGAGGGAGAGAGGGAGGGAGGGAGGGTGTAGACAGAACACTGCATGTTACAATGACCTGGTTTTGGAAGAGGAGTTCAGGGCATCCTTGATATTAATGGCCAAGCTCTGAGGAGCATGGCAACCTTGCTGATTACTGCAGTTATGTCACTCTTTGAGTTGCGATGCCTCTTCTTCTGGCTGAAGAGAGGAGTCCACTCTCCAAACCCTCCATGAACATAAGAGATGTCACTTGTCCAACAGGCCTGGTGGGAAATTTCAGTGGATTCAAAATGTTGAGCCTTAGAGCATTTTAGTATATGGATGTTTTACTTTCTTATTTAACTTTTGCAGCTTGGCACCTAACCAAAATGCTGGACATGCATGTGTTTATTGTTCTTCACATTGTTTGCATCCCCATAAAACTGCAAGAACACTGCAGCTTTGTTGGCTGTATTATTGCTTTTACAGACATTAATAAAGCTTGTGCTGCAAGACTTATTTGTGGCAACCATAATTTACACCTTATGGGGAATCCCAGTCCCATGGAACATCTGCATAATGACCTGAAGATTTAATAAATGTGTGCCAGGGCAGGAAAGAGATTAGAATGAGCTTTTGGTTCTTAGTTCAAATGCGTTAGTTTTGCCCAAATTTAATCTAGGAGACAAGATGCATCATATTTCTGAGCAGTTCTCTGCATAACATTTGCAAATGGGATAACCATACTGCTGGTCTTGTGTACATTTGCATTTTACTTTTAGGTATTTCCAGCTAGCAAGAACACATTGGTCCCTGGTAGCATGCTGTCAGCATGTCAGCATTTTGCAAATTGACATTCTACCACCAATTACAGAATAGCTTAGGAAAGAAGACCACATGATAGATGAATTATCCTGCAGCTTGTGGACTTCTACACATTGTTTCAGTGTTTTTAATAAACAGTGGACATGACGTCATTGTTCCTAGAAAACTTTCAGTGGGTTGAATGTTTTGTTTACAGGTTAGCTAGCTAACTGATACAGATGTCCTGTGTGACCCTGTGAAGAATTTTCAGGCAGTGTTATACATAAAAATATCTATTTAATCAACATTGGGGCCATGCTTAACATATCCACAGCTTCTTTGCATTAGCTGGCTTGACAAAACCTTACTACTACAATTGGGGTTAACCGGTGCCATGGATAACCATGATACCAACACAGGCTTTGTTAATGAAGCACTGTACACATTTTGCTAAATGTGGTGGCTTCTGGTACCAATATTTGCTTATATTTATTCAGTGTTTTAATGGGATTGTGTATGGTAATTAGGTTTTTAAAATGTATTTTAAAATTCCCATATTAGGGCCTTTAAAATGCATGTGAAGTACATCTAACTTTTTTTAAGTGGTTTGTTGCAGTCCTACTCTGACGTCTCACTTTCTCCCATCACGCTCAGCTCAGTTCTTGAAGCACATAATGGCCTTTGCAAATGTTCAAGCAAGACCATGAAAGCATAAATAATGCAACCAATATAGACCGGTAATTTCAATTGGGGGCCAACTTCATCATCATTATTTTGTGGGACTCTATAAGTACTCTTGTCACCTGAGAAGGTAGGCCTTTAATCTCTCGTGTCACATTAACATCTGACCATATAGATCAGCTAAGTATTAATTAAATTAGGTTATCTACTGCTTCCAAACAGGCCACTCTACATGACTGTGAAAAAGTATTTCCCCCTGCCTGATTTCTTTATTGTTGCATATTTGTCACACATAAAAGTTTCATATTATTTCAAACACACATTGGACCACCTTTAGCAGCAATAACTGCAACCAAAGACTTCCTATAATTTAATATTAGTCTTTCTATCACTGTGGAAGAATTTTAGCCCACTCTTCTGTATTTAAGGTCCTGCCACAGCATCTCATACGGGTTCAGGTCAGGACTTTGAATAGGTCACTCCAGAACTCTCATTTTGTTTCTTTTCAGCCATTTCAATGTGGGCTTTTGTGTGTTGGATCATTGTCTTGTTGCATAACCAAATTATGCTTCAGCTCTTGGACAGATGACTGGACATTCTCCTTAAGACTTTTCTGGTACATGGCAAAATTCCTGGTTTCTTCAGTAATGGCCGAGCATCTAGGTCCCAAGGCACCAAAGCATCCCCACACCATCACACTACTACCACCATGTTTGACTGTTAGTTAGGGTCATCCCAAAAGGTTTGGGTACCATCCAGGTGCTTCTTTTTTCTGCAAATGTGACACAAGCAATGATGTTTCTCTTGGTTAGCTGTGGTTCTCGCCTTGCTACACTCCCATAAATCGCATTTTTACTCAGTCTCTTTCTTATTGTGGAGTCATGAACACCTACCTTTGCTGAGGCTAGAGAGGCCTCCAGTTCTTTGGATGTTCTTCGGCAATCTTTTGTGACTTCCTGGATGAGTTCTTGCTGTGCCCTTGAAGAAATTTTGGTAGGCTGGCCACTCCTGGAAACCACTGTCCCAAGTGTTCTTCATTTAGAGATAATGGCTCTTGTTGTGGTTTGTTGGAGTCCCAGGCTGCATCCGAATAGTCAAAAAAATTACGTCCTATGTCTTTTCCTAACCACTTTTCCTTGACCTCGATGGAAAACGTCATGAGGTTAAGGAAATATGTGAAGGAGAATTCATAAGGACTTAGGATAAGATAACCACGGTGCTAAGAGAATCCAACTGCACTTACACTAGGCTACGTAATTATGTGACGGCAGATGTTATTGACGTGCGTCTGCCGTGGTAAAACTACAATGTTCTGAAGATGGGCTACTAAAAGCGCATCTTAGATACTTCGCCCAGTGCATTCTTACCGTGTTGTTTCATGCAGGCTATATAAACGTGGACAACCTGGTGAAAAATATTACTTCATTACCAAGGTTGAAATTGAAATAAAGAAGGAATATAGGCTACCGGTCACAAAAATGAAACATAATGGTTGTCACGTGGAGAATGGTTGCTCACACTTACCCTCCTGTCCACTCATATTTATCGACATGAATCCCAATTAGTATGATTGTATGAAAAGAATTCATTAAATTTAATGCAAGATAGGCATAACATGTTAGGCCTACAAATTTACTACTGTACATATCATCATTCAAGTTTCAAACATGTTGAATTGAAAACATAATCTGGCTAAAAACGTCTCATCCCTTTTTCTTGAAACACAGTGTTATGGTTAATATGCTGATTGTGATCTGAATATAAGCCTATGCATATAATAGCTTAAGAACCACCACACAACTCAGGCATGTTGATCGTTTGTTTTTGTGAACGGCCGAATGGTGCGTCACTTTAAATGTTGCTGTCACAAGGAATTGTGGGATGGCATTATCTCCTTTCCTTTCGTAAAGGACAGTCCAGTGTGCCCTATGCTAAAGGAGATAAGATAGGAAGCATTGAAGCACCTTTCCTTAGCATTTAGAGAATTCGACCAGTTCTTATCATGGCTGCCACTTAGATACTTCCGGGTCATTTCACTCAGTTAGGAACCTTCCTAAGCAAAAAATACTATTCGCACGCAGCCCCAGAGCCTTAGAAATGGCTTTGTAACCTTTTCCAGATTGATATACTTACACAGCATTTTTTCATATCTCATCTCTGATGGAAAGGTTCAATATAAGTGTGGTTTAAATTTAACAGTGTTGGTTGCAGTCAAGCCTGGCTGTGTTCAATCAGTTTAATCTAATTATCCATTAAATGTGGTTAATTGGTTGATTGAGTTACTAAGGGGGCAATTACTTTTTCACATGGGCAATATGGGTATTTGATAACTTAAATATGTAGTGAGGTTTAACTGTTCAACATCCAATCAGACTTCTGGTACGTCAGTAGAGCCCAAATTATAGAAATAACACATACGCAACAACGGTTTATAAATAAAGGATATACATTTATTGGTTATGATAATGTATTTGTAAATGGGCTATTTGAAAACAATAAATTGTATAATATAATGATTTATATTATGCGATTCTAATAAGAGGAAATTATAATTTTGCGATGGCTGAACATAAGAGGTTGACTGTACTACCATTTAACAAAGTGTTATTGGTTAGTGACATGCTACTCTGTTACGTGGTTAATTTATTATATCAGTCTCATAAAATAAAGTTATAACAACATAAAACTACAAGGTCAAGGAATTTGCTATTCCCGACCAACATAAGCACAACAAACAGCAGTAAAATAACCTAATCAGGTATTTCATATTTTACGCTATACTATAGCTTGATGTCAGTATTGAATAAAATGCGTTTCGGTGTTAAATAAAATGCGTTTCAATACTTAACGGTGATAATAAGAGAGGCCAGTCTGGGTCCGTGGCAGGTGTGCAGAGACTTGGGAACTTCTGTGAAGTCGGTGTCGCGAGGTGCGAGTTTGGAAGCACAGCAGAAGTCCGACAGCGTACTTAAGGAGATGCGCGTCTGGTCGTTTAGGCCAGAAATTCTCAAACTCGGTTCTGGGGGACCCCTGTGTTTGTTGGTTTTCATTCCAACCTCAACAGCAATCCCAGAATTTTACCAAGCTGTTACGTTTTCTTAATTAGGTGCTCTTCATGTTTTAGAGCTGGGGTTCCAGAAAGGCCCAGTGTGGGTCCACTACTAATCAATCACTAGAGTCATTGCTAAGCACCTTGATTAGTAGAATCAGGATCAGGTGTGTGCACCCACAACTGGCCCTTTCTGTTGAAGACTGGGGACCCCAGCTCTAAAACATGAAAAGCACCTAATTAAGAAAAATGAACAGCTTGTTAAAATTCTGGGATTGCTGTTGAGGTTGGAATGAAAACCAGCATACACAGGGGTCCCCCAGGACCGAGTTTGAGAACCACTGGTTTAGGCAATGCATTACCTCAGAGAAAAGTTAAGTTTTTTGATGAATTCTATGCTCAAAAGTCACTGATGCGACGGAACCCCACGTGTGAGCTCTGTAATGTGATTGGTTTATTATTTTGGCCTCACAAACATTTGATTGGCTTGTGGAATTGGAGCAGTCAATCGAACTTGGATAGATAGACCTTTGATAACTGCATTAATGTTTAAGCTTGTTAAATCGGGCTCCCCATTCCACCAAAAAGGGGGTGTTCCTTGCCTCAAGCTGATGCTTAATTGAACAAGCAGGGAGTTTATTGCAGGGTTACATCATTTTTTTAAAATGATGTATTTTGTGTTTTGTGATTACTCCCTTTGTCTAATATTACATTTTGTCAAAAGATTGGGAAAGCACCCGTTATGACAAATCTGGACAAATAAAGAAAATCAGGAAGGGGGCCAGTACTTATTCATGGCACTGTATGTGATTACTTCTATGTGCTCAACTCAGCAATTTGAACCAGAACTCCTTTTTCTGAGTGGTTGAGCAAGTAAACTGGCGAGCGGAATGAAAATGTCGGGGGCTGCTGGGTGGCTCATTGGGAGGGTCCTGTCGTCAGGGATCCACGTCTCATGTCTCTCTAGCATCTCCCACTGGTTGAACGGTCACCCATGGCTAACTTGTTAAAGCTCATTCACTGGTTGCACAGAGATTAGAACTGTATATGATTGGGGTGAAAACTTGGAAAAAGCATGACACTTTTGAAAGTATCCCACTTCATTAGCTTTACTCATTGTTAGTAAAATCTTTTGTAGGGAAGATCTGACTGTGCAGATGACTGTTCTTGAATAGGACTCATGGCCTCTGGCAGTGGGGAAGCCTAATCCCATGCACTGACAAAAGTGAGTAAATATTGGCACAACCTGATGACTTCATCACATGCTGTTCTGTTTTCCTTATGGGGGGTACACACACAGTTAGAACATCATCCTCAGAAGCAACCAAATTAGCCACTGTCTGCTCCTTTAGAAGTAACATGAGAATACGGACACTGTCCTGTGCTATGGGCAAACACGGTTTTTGCATTTCTTGGCCTGTATATTCTCAGCAGCATGTTTGTGTCAGAGGGCTGTGTGGCGTGACTGGATGCCCAAAGTAGGTGACATTTGGAGGATGCAGCTCAAGACAACTGCATTAGCATCTTACATGTGCATTGTTCTCTTTCGCCACCAAAAAATAGAAAAGGACCGTGTCAGGAAAACATTAAACAAGCAAATGCAATGCCAGGTGACAGTAGGAAGCAGATATCAATCAGAGATCTATCATATTTTCTATTAATTAACAAGTATTTACAAACAGCACTTCGCTATAATGGCATCTAAAAAAGGAAGTATAAAAATGCATGAATTTCTTTCACACTGTTGCAGGTGTGATTTTGTAGGTGCGATGGATGCGATGTTTGATTAAAGACAGTGGTGTGGTGATTGGCTCATTAGACAGACACATTCCAGGGCTTTGTTCAGGAGGATGTCTGGGTCTGGGAGAATGTACCACTCAGTTAAACTGTAGTGATATCTCCCCTCTCACCCCAGCTAACTGTGCCTTGAGAGGGTCCAGCCAAATTCTCCAACTCCTGGGGCCCTGGATCATTGTGGCCACGAGTACAGAATCAATATTATTTTATTCCAGCAGAGATGCACGCCCCCCTCTATTATGACCATGAACAGCAGAAAAAATAATGGAGAAAAGGCTGTGCAGCCGGTAAAATCATGAGTACTGCATTATGGTCTCTATATGGGCCTGTAAATATACTACAGCAGTGTTACATGGTGACAGTAGCAAAAATACACAGCCCTGCTTTTTCATGTGCGGTTGTTTCTCTTTAACAAAATGAATCAAGATCGAAGAACTACTTCATATAATGTGCTATCAAATGTCCCCAACATGAAATGGTGCTTCATGTTTAATAATCACATCTTTTAATAATGACTGCTATTCTCTAATCCCCCAACTCCGGTTCATGAGCAGGAGAATTTATTGAAGAATAGTTGTGGATCACATGGTCAGGCACGCGCATACTTCTCTGCCAGCTTTTCGTAAGCAAGCACCAATATCTCGGGTTCATTCTCAGTTCAGCTTATTTCTGCCAGACTAAGCTATTTCACTAAAGATAATCTTCAAGGATACAAATATCAAGACGAAAAATTCTCCTGGGTATAAATTTCCTGCACAGCTATTTGTTAGCATGCTTATTTGAATTTATGTGCATCTGATTATTATAATGACTGATTCTATTGTAATATTACCCCCCCCCCCCCCCCCCCCCCCCCAACTATGAATACCTAAAGTAGACTAATGCAGTGAGTGCTGTTTAAGTGCATGAAACACCCAAACATTTACGTTTTTACTTTGGGTGATTCTTTCTTGCCTGTATTTCATTCATACCAAGTGTCTCCCATCCTGAAGAATGTGCAAATATAGCATCTACATATAACATGTGTGTGTCTGTGTGTACATATGTGTGTGCGCTAGTGTGTGTGTGTGTGTGTGTTTGTGTGTGTGTGTGTATGCATTGAAGGTCTTGGAAGGTAAGAGTAGAGTTCCCTCTAGAGGCTCTGTCCAACCTCCATCCAGAGTGTGCATTGCACTCACATGCCTCTTCACACTCATGCTTCACAATAACTGTGGATGAACATCTCATTACTACAACTGTCACTTTCGTGGGCCAATGGCATGCATAGTGTGGCACTATGGATTTATTACTACCTTTGGTTTCAACCTGGTTGGTCTTTGCATTCATTTTTTTAAATGCTTTATACTGTTTTGTGTACATTTACAATGCAATTTAATTTCACTCCTCCAAGAATTGGTTTTCAGAATCGATGAACCTCAAGACAAAGATGGTCTTGATAGTGGAAAGCACATATCCTGTATATCTCATTAAGGTTGATCAGTGTAAGTATGGATTCTCCCATTGCTCTTGATTTCTCACTGCTGATCGAGTTAAGCATGACAAGTCCTAGGTTTTGTGCTTTTCGAGCTGTGTGCTTTACAGAAACCCTAAAGAGATCTATCTAAAAAGAAATCCAAAAAAATGACAAAAGAAGATGTTCTATATTTTTAGACTCCCTCAATTGCTTCCTTTGGCTACAGACATGCATTTTAACCACGGACAGGAGAATCGTGTCATTTGTCTGGTCTGAGATCAGGAGCAGCTGGTTACCTTGGTGAAGGAAGACAGGACAGGATTCAAGCAGGCAAGACACATCCATTCAAGGCCCTCTTCCTGGCACAGTACAGGCCCAGACCTGTTTTATCCCCATGTCTACCCCTGCAGTAATCACCAGCCAACTGTCTGAGTCTAATTACCATTCACTCACCCAGGCACTCATCTCTGAGCTCTAATTCTATAGATAACAAGGTAGCCTTGCGTATTTATAAAATTAGACGGTTTAGTAAGGGGAGTCCTGATTGAAATATAAATACCCCCTGAACAGTGTGTGGTTTGGTTTCTTGATGACAGCTGCACAGGGTGGGCGACAGTGTGTCTCAGATATGGCACATTTAAACATGGAAGGTTTTTGTTCACTCTAGGAAGTAAACAAAATTATAACAGGATGGTGGAATTTGGCATGTAACCATCTTTTAGAAAACGATCTGTGGAGTCAGGATTCTTGCAATTAAAAAGTGCCCTAGTACTATATTTTAGCAATGTTGAATTTTGTCTCAGCCTGTCCATTTGAGAATATGGCAAACACTATTCTCCACTGTTCTCATTGTAAACCCCAAAACCCCATAACACATGGAAACTCAGCTTGAGGCAGCTGTGTATTCACCTATTCTTTGGCCCTCGTCACACAATTTGCAATTCCTGGGAATAAAACCATCTACTATGTTGTCAAAAGATAGTCAGGTCAGAAATTCTAATTGAAGTTGGTATATTCTCCACTAGATGGCGCTCTTGAATCTCAAACAACTGAATAAAAACAATATAATGCTCACAGCAAAATCATGTATATTTCTGAAAATGTAAACTATGCAACTACATGTAATTTCTCCATGGTCTATATGTGTAAGCAACCAAGCTGGTTCACATTCAGTAGATGTTGCATTGGCATCATAAATGAATGTATTTATGATAATTATTTACATTACAGGCATTTAGCAGACGCTCTTATCCAGAGCGACTTACATTGCATCCATTTATACAGCTGGATATATACAGGTTAAATACCTTGCTCAAAGGTAGTGTCCTACTCAGGAATCAAACCTATGACCTTTCAGTTACAAGCCCACTTCCTTACCCACTACGCTACACTGCCGCGCTTCACTATTTTTTTCATAACAATTACCAAATTCAATATTTACGTACTGAAACTTTTTCACAAGGTGTTTTACATTGGCTGCCTTTGATATAAGCATATATTTGATATTGTATATGAAAATAGCATTTTTGTATGTGTTCACCATACATTTTCAAAGCAATGGGTTTTGGAAGTTACCAGTTCCCCTTCCAAAACATACAAACCAGTGTCATGTGATATTGGGCCATCCAAAAGGAATGTATCTCTTTCATTGTCTTCCCACTTATCCCAATAACAAATAATGAACAGGGGATTGAGATACAGGAGCAACTTCTCACCTTACATTTAATCCCTTTCAACTTCAAACTCTACTGGCTGTGTAACGAGCACATGCTGAATACAGAGCTGTGGCATTTTTTGTGGACTGCACCTCAGAAAGGTTTCGATTGATTTTTCACTTTACTCCTAATTTCTGGTTTGACAATTTGCCACTTTGCAGAATTCTACATTTGTAAGCAATATCTTATTGTCCGTGTATGGTTTTTAGGGGAGCATTCCACAACAAAACTGTTATGTTCTCTCATACTTAAAACAAGCACAAATAGACACTGGTTTCCTCATTTTTGCTCGCCTCATAGAGAAATGTTAATTTTCATCACACAAATTGAGATTCTGAGGCAAGGCATTGTATAATTAGTAATCCGGAAAAGTTTTCAATCCTGTATATTGCATTTGAGGCAGTTTACAGTTTTAAAAAAATATATATGTAAACAAAAAATAATGAAATAACAAGTGATCGCTTGTTCCCTAAACAGCACTGTTGGCTTGTAAGTATATTTGATTATACAGTATTATGAGGCGATAATGTTCATAAGCTTCCTATACTTATATAGAGGGCTGGATTGATAGGGATACTGAGGGACAAAGGCAATTTATTGGTGAAGTTATATCTTAGTGATGAGTTCTGAGATCAGAAATATTCCCATTGCTTCTGCAGCATAATTAGCTACAGTATGTTTGGCTCTCTTCCTCACATGGCTTATACTGTAAATAAAGCCATATTGCCTGAGAGTCAGTTTGAATCAAACATGCCAATTATGTTTTTTTTTTTTGGAAATGGTTGATGGCTGAATTGAATCTTTTTTACATAATGTGCTCATACACTAAATATAATTTCTGAATTTTGATAGACGATAGATTAACGTTATGAGTAAATCCAAGTTAACTGTGGTGCAATAGAGTGAGATGAATGAATGAATGTCTGAACCAATAAACCAACAAACTAATGAATAAATGAATGTATGAAGTCATGCTCAGTACTGGAAGTGGAGTGGATCAGGAATTAGGGCGACCAGATTGGGGGTGGGGGGTGGGGGGTGCAGTAACAGCCCAAGCAAAACCTATAAAAATGTATAAGTCCCGATAAGGTGTTGGGGTCCATTCTGACCTACTTTGCGCAGTGGTCTTGCTGATGCAACAGGGGTAAACAAAATTCTTTGCCCAAATGAGCAGTATGACCAGCCCCAGTCCAGTCCACACACAAACCACCGAATGACACGATCACCTGACCTTTCATTAACCCCTCTTGGTTGAAAGCTTCACTATGCAACTGTTGCAGTTCTGATGCAGACACTGGTAAAACCGCAGGAAGAGCTTTAGACTACCCTGTCACCCCTGCCAATTCTTCCCCCGTCAGCTGGGATTTAGCGGACCCCTCATTCAGCGGATGTGAACGCAGATGCACACCGGCGCTCTGTTAGCCAGCGAAGGCATGCTTACGCAGAAGCATGTTCAGTATGAAATCAGAAATCAGTGTTTTCGACCCTCTTGGCCTCAGAAATTCTATAAGGTGCAATTAACACTCAGGAATTTTCTTTCATTCAAAACAGGTGGCAAAGTTAAAGGCTCGGAGGTAGATTACAAAAGGTTTGTTTTTTTGGGGGGGGGGGGGGGGGTTCTTCTGCAAAATGGTCAATTACCCCGTTCTCTTTCAGCATTCTTAAGACATAGGCCCAATATCTGTGAGATGAAAGTTGAGGTGTGCACAGCCTACCTTTAAGGCTATACAGAGTCTATTAATTCACTTTTTCACACATCCCCGTGTTATTTCAGTTATTGAGCTATTTTTATTTTCAAAGAAGACCATTTGGCAACATAAATAACCACTGAGTGAATTTTATGGACAAATAGGAAATATTTACGATATGAGACGATTATCAACACACGGTTTTAAATAGCCGTAAAACCAGTTCGATTTCCTTTTCAGCGCTGACTGATCGTGTTTAGACAGAATCATTTAAACACCGGGTGCTACATCAACTCTCGTTAGCAATGACTTGGGTGCTTGTGTATATGCCTATTAAGCGTAAAATATTTGTCAGTGTTTTCCAGATATTTCTGTAAGCATATTGCTCTGCAACTTGTTTTTGACAACCACACGAACAATGCGTTTTTACTGACTCCATGCGGTTACTTGGGAGAATCGCTGCCATTCCAGATCCCAGGATGTGCGTTTGGAGTTTCTCTCCGGGTTTTGCAGAAATCTTTTTCAAACGCACCTCTCTTAGAAGCATCGAAAAAATAGCAACGATGGGCAACTGATGATCAGAGGACCAGCGAAGATCCAGCTCCGAAGGAAGGCTGCGCTACTCTCTATATGTGTGTGATCTTAACCGTAAGAGAGGGAAAGGATGGAGAATTTTAAGCTGTTTTGGGGAAATTTGGATTGAGGGGGACAAGAACCTATGCGATTGTGCTCTTGGATCTGACTATTTTTGGGGGACCTATTTTGACTTGCAAAATGCCATTCGCCAAAAGGATCGTCGAACCTCAGTTACTGTGCAGGCACGCGATTCCGAATGATGAGGGCTTGCTTTTTGAGGATCTGTGTTCAATCAACAATGTGGCTCTTTCTCGGACCTTGCGGCAGCTCTCCGACCTGGCCAAGCACGCCTGCTCGCTGTTTCAGGAGCTGGAGAACGAGATAATCTCCACGAACCAGCGGGTTTGGGTTCTGCAGAACAAAATAGGCAGAATTCAGCAGACCGCCAGCGGACTAGATCCTAAACAGGAGGCAGTGCGTGAGTACCTGATTTACAGAATAGCCTACGTCAGTCTGTTCAGTGATGTTCATTAAACCTACAAGTACAACCATTATCATACAGTAGGTAGGGTTCTGGAATTTGAAAAACATTCAATCACCCAGAATGGTCTTGCGGTGAATGGTTGTTGCTGTACATGGGGGCCACACGTCTGAATGTATCTCCTCCACCACCGTGCCCTCGCGTATACGGGTTGATGAAATTACAAGTCAGCAAATCAATTCCGGTTGTAGGCTACAGCAGGCTACCCTACTGACTCTTGATGTAAAAATCAAGTCATGGTATTTGGTTGTGTACTAGAGTAGCCTAATGTGAAAGCTTTTGATATTTTGGATGGAGGGGTGTATCCTGCGTGTGCAGCGGTGAAGGCGCCGGCATCTTCATCAGCATCTCTGAGCTTATCGATGTGGGGAGAACAGCTATCGGTGCAGGTGAAGAACGCTGTTCGCAGATTCGAATTCATGGCAATATTTGTCATTGGCTGACCGTTTCTTCTCTGCGATGGTGCAACCCACTTCACCGAAACCACATATTATTATTATTATTATTATTATTATTATTATTATTGGAATTTACGTTCTTTTCAATTAATTAATACTTTTTTAAAAACAAAGATTAAATGTGGTCTCTCAAAACGAGGCTGATAACTACGGTGATGCAAATCTCAGTCATTCATAGTTTGATGAAAAGATGGATATGAGACACATTTATAAAGGCCAGGGCTGAGATATATCCCCATGCTACCCAGCTGAACGAGTGATCTTAGTGTATGCCTCCCTTCCGACATATAACCCGAAAAAACTGTCTGACAGAGCACATCATGACATTGTCGAAAGAAATGTAATAGACAGGCTGCACACTGTTTTAATTGCTATCTTTCAATCGGCATGATATGTAAACAAGTATGCTATCCTTTGCCTGCGACGCCTGTCATTGCTATGCCGATGAACCGAACCCCGCTTGAAAACAGGCTAGAAACTGTGAACACGTTAGGGTAGCCTGATATGATCAGTGTAATAAACGGGCAGAAGGACAGGTTAAAACTGAAATGCTGTGCCTAAGAAATAATGGGTATGTATTTATGGTATCCAATGGAAATGTATGAAATTTAGCAAGATTTAAATACAAATGTGAATGACCACATTTTGACTGGGTATGACTACACTGCTTAACATCACAGTACAGAAAATATACTTCCCATACTCACAGCTATAAGACTGATTCAGATATATCGTTGTGAAATGGAAACGCCACACGTGCTAGTGAGTAAGAAAACTGACACCATTTTTAAAAGGGATTTCAGATACCTCTCTCTCTCTCTCTCTCTCTCTTTCTCTCTCTCTCTGACATTCAGTAATGTTGTGGTAATATTAGTCCTGGTTTTCTTACACTAAAAACAGATGTCCTGATACAGATGTGCTTCATCAATTTGCATTTGTAGAAATCAGAAGCTGTGCAGATGTTGGTATAATGTTAGACACAGACTCGCTGCAGTCTGGGCTGAATTGCATGGGAATATAAGGCTGCAGTCTGTGCCTGAACCAGTGAGGGTGGATTTGCATTTTTGTGTTTTATTTAACTGAGATGAGATTCATATTTTACTATAATCATTTTGGTGAAATGTAATTGTACGTGGCAAGTAATTATATTTAACTTCTAAAATTCAATTCCACATACAGTAACTCTTCAGTTGCATGTGAACTAAATCAATAAACTGCCTTGACTGAAAATGTTAAGCCAGGTTGGCAGCCTAATGCCTAATGCATGTTGAGATGTGCCCTTGAAAATCTATATGGCATAATTTCCTTCATTTAGGATTCTTCCAATTAGGAAGCCCATCAGTAGATGTATGCCTAGCTGGTGTTCCTTATTGGCTGTTTGTCTGCCTGAAGTGACTTACTGACAGTGTGTCTACATTAGATTTTCCTAGTCGCTGTTTGTCATCCCTTTTTTCCCCTGAAGGCTTTCTCTAAGTGAAGTTCCTCATTGGCTGTGTGTCTCTCTCATGCTCCTCATTGGCTCTGTCTACTTCAGGTCTCTTATTGGCTGTATGTCTCCCTGAGGTTTCTTGTTGACTGTGTATTCCTTGCATTCTGCCTCTCCAAGGACACAGAGGGGAAGTGGTGCTGAAATAGTCTGTTTTCTGTGTCAGGTTATCCTAGCAGTGTGCTCCACACAGCCACAGGCCTGAGAATGGCAGTGACACAAATGCATCTGATATGGTCAGTGCTGGGGGTGAACACACAAGCAGGTAGGACAGTTTTGAGGGTGCTAATGGCTGGAAAGTTCAAGTTACAGGCTTAGGAAGGCTGGTTTTCCATAACCATAGTTTGTCATGGAGCAGCAGCAATCACCAACCATGTCATTGTCAAATGGGATTTGCTGTTTCCTGTCCTTCTCAGAAATGGTCTTGATGATTTCCCCTGGTTTCACAGTATGCAGATGGAGTCTCATTTGCTGTCTGTCTTGATGGTTATAGAGGCCCAACCTACCTTCCTGTTTTGGTCAAGGTTATGCTTCCTTAGAGGCTAGACAGGTATGGATTTTCCCTACAGTTGAGATTGTGCTATGCTTTTAGGGAAGGCAAATCCTCAAGACAGAATTCTTCACGGATCAGCTGAACCCTTAACGGCCCAGTTTGTTCTCACCTTTAAGTGCTTTGGTCTGAAAATGCTCATAGTGAACACTGCCAAATGTGATGCTGGTCGAATCTAACCCAGACTATATCCAAACACAATTCAGATCTGATTTGGACAAATCAAATTCTTGTTCAGTTTGCTGTGTTCAGACCACCATTAAATGTGACACATCCAGAATATCAAACAAACAAATACATTACTTATTTCCCTGAATATTTTTGCCCCAAATACAACATTATTATTACAATGCCATACAATACGTCTTGAAGAAATAATTTGTATACATGTTGTGAAATATATCACTGTATTTAATGACTATGTTCTTGGAAGCGTCTTGTGTACCCTGTAAACAAAACCACTTGAAAAGATTATTAAAAATTCCCGGTTAACTTGTGGTTCAAATTCTGCAGCTGTTGAGAACCCTGACAGTCAGAAGTTTCCACAAAAGATCCCTCATCTGATAATTGTCCTCAATTGTTTTTTTGAATGAGTGTTTTCTAAAGTGTATCTAGACAATAGCACACTAATCTGAATGAGAAGTAGTGTAAATGTAACTTTGGTGACCCCCTGTAGTGATTGGGGGTAGAGGGATGGGGGTCTTTTTTTTACAAGGGGATAGCAAATCATCCTGAAGATGACCATCACTGATAGAGAGAGCAGAGCTATTGGTGTCCTGCTGTGGAATGGTGACTCTGCAGGGTTAGGAGTGGTTCAGCCTTTCAATGGCAGAAGACATTAAGATGTCAGGGATGACTTGTCCATATGAAATGGAATATACTGCAATGAACAATATATTTGTGGGTTTATAAATATAAAATTATGAATTTGTTTTATAGCAGTGCATTTTAAAAATACAAATATTTCAATGTTGGAAAGTAAAGAAATAATTTGTATATATATATTGTGAAGTGTTGCAGTATCTTTTCTGATCTTGATAACACATTTATGTTCAATTCAATTTCATTTGTTTAGCACTTTTTACAGAGAACTGTCACAAAGACACTTTACAGAGTAGCAAGGCAAGAGACAGAGCCAAAAGAGCAAACAGTGCAAACACCAGACCCGAACCCCCAAATAGCTTATGTTCATATAGCCTATTTCTTTTATTCCTTTTCTGTAAAGGCACATGCATGCCTTGTGCATAATGTGTACATACTAATAGCATTAATTCCCTCACAAAATTAGCATTTCATGGATTTGTTCTCATGCATAAGGTTTTATTGCTCAGGTCCTCCAAATAAATCACTGTGTGATGTGTCTCAGATGTTAGGAGTATACATGCACTGAAACAGTAATGGGTTTTGTAAAATCAATTGATTCAGATTAAAATACCTTTCCATCCAGGCGTTGTACCTCCTGATATTTACGGTTATAAAACAGTTACAGGTCCAACAGATTTACTACCGGTTTATTCCCTGCAGAGATGTGTTTATACTCCAAATCTCACTCATGCCAAGCAGGACGCTGACACAATTAGGTCAAATGTTGTACACTCAATTACAAAGTCTCCCGACAGCCTGGCTGTGGTATCTTTGACAGTTTCAGTTTCGCTGTGCTTTTACTATGACAAACCATGTGAGGCTCATCAACAACACACCATTTCTCACTGTGGAGTTTGAATTTTGGGTCGGTTTATACAGTACTTTTTTGTTCCCATTTAAAGAAATGCCGTTATGCACACAGAGTGAGGCGCTGCAGCCTCTCCTGCCCTTGTGATGCCCCGTGTGCGTTTCCTAGTTCCACTGAAATGTTTCTTGGATTAGCTCCAGAGATTTTATTGTTCTTTTTTAAGGTCTCGGCTCTTCCTTAGATTGATGCTATTCTGTGAATGTTGTTTGAAGTGTATCCCAGAATGTGGGGTCTGGGAGTAGCCAAAAAGCAGGTGAAGCAGGGGAGTCTGTGTGTGATGGAATATATGGGTGACTTTTAAATGACTGGAAAGCAGTTAAGTGCATTGGGGCATTTGGATTACCATCACAGAGAGAGTGCAGTGAGCAATCTCAAATCAAGTGGCACCAGGGCCAGGCCCATGCTGGGTCATTGGTTTATAAAAAAAGGTCAAGGCTTAATTCCCTATAGATTTTATGCCTTTTAAATACTTGTGTAAAAATCTGTCTCTTCTTTCCAGCATTTGTGGAAGCTCACAACACAACCAATGATAAACTTTTGCCTAAAACTCCATCAGTTACTCACCACTCTATGAGAGAAAAAAGGCTGCATTTTCGTAGTTTTTTTCTGTTTGGATCCTGCATGTGAAAGGCACGTTATTATATTTTTTGATCAGTATAGATCCATAAGTTTGCCACTAATGTATTTAATTTGGTATACATTTAGCTGAAATTGAATAAATAGAAACATTTCTTAATTTCATTTTGTTGGGTTGAATTTGAATGAAACTCAATAATAAAAAAATAACACTTTGAGCATGCTTCAAACTGATTGGTAACCACATCAAAGTGAGCTGATTGGTTAAAATCAGAGTGCATGTTAGCTTAACTTGCTGATACAATGTGGATTGCCTGAGGTGTTTTGCGAAGCCCTAAAATTTAACGACCATGGCTGCCCCTGAAAGTAAGGCATCCATAGTTACTCCTTAAATGGAAATGAGCATGAGCATGTCCCCCCTAAGCTTCAGAACACACCCTTCCTGGGGGGGGGGGGGGTGCCTGTCAAGGTTCCCAGTCCACTCTGTTTAGACAGGTCTCTTCCTCTGACACACCATTAACTGCAAAACCCAGACCACTGCTTGACCTGTCCCACCCCAAGTCCTTCCCAATGCCAGTGGGACCGGAGCACTTTGTGCCAGTTTATTTTGGTTTGACATGTACCCCTGGTTTTTACTAATCAGTCTGTGGCCCTTCTTCACAAGGAGGCTAGAATTACCCTCATGGGTTATTGCTTAAGTGGAAAACAGCTTTTTGAAGGAACTAATTCTATGCACTTCCTTTGTAGCAATGGAATATGCTGAAAATGTACAAATATAAAGTATATTATCAAGATATTGCAGGACATGAAATATAGGGGCAAATGATAACAAATTCTGGGCTGTAAAATATATTTGTCCTTGTTCAAAAGTCTACATATTTACAGTATAGCAGTATATTCCATTTCCGTGAGGGTACTTCTGGGTGGTGCAAATTAATCCATCATCCTTTTAGGGATGAGAGAGTGTAGCGCTACCCAGAGTTACTATGATTGATTGCTTTAGGTGAAAAAAAAAAACATTTTGAGGAAAGTTATCCCATACCTTTCCCATTCTGACTGCATGTGGCTGCCAGCATACCTGCCCCTGCCAGGACAGACACCCAGGCCATAGGGGACGCAAGAGAAAAAAGCACATTTAGAAATGTATGGAAAGTGAAATATTTACATTCTAGGCATTTAGCAGACACTTTTATTCACAGCAACTGCAACCTCTAGTTCAAGTCTAGTTCACTTACCATTATACTACACTGTCACCTCAACAGGTCCTGAGTGTAACCACCCACCCAATCACCCCCCACCGCTCCTTCCTTCCTCCCCACCTCCACTTTTGACTTGTGGGGGATGGCATTGTTTCCCCTCTGCATGCTCTTTCAACCACAGCTCTTTTCAAGCAAGCAAGGTGTACCGCACGCCCACAGGCAGGCGCAGTGGAGATTAACAGCGCTATAGTATGCTGACCGGTAATGACCGGATACTCCAAATTGTGTTGGGAATTGGATGTACTCAGCCCATGCTGGTTGCCAAGTTTATAAAAAACGAAAAAAGAAAGAATGCTTAGTTATGAAAATGGCATGATGCATCACACAACATCAAATATGCCAGGTACCATGTTTGTCCCTAAAAAAGATTTCTCCTATGTGCGCGTAAAGTTTGTGAAAAGTGAAACATGATTTGTTTTAAGCCTTTCCAGATATTCATTGTGACTACCCAAATTGTGTAACCTCTTGAATCTGTAGCGTGCAAGGGGAACTCATTCGTTTTAAATGGAGTTTCTGTGTGTCTGGCAATAGACGGACGAGGTGTGATATCTGGTAGGGAGACTGACGGTGTTTCAGGGTCATGTCTGAGGCTTGGACTGGGACTGGGTTCCAGCACAGCAGGTGCAGTGTGGCTGTTGCATTATGGACAGTAGGGGGGAAAGAATGTTGGAAATATCTGCCTAGGAGCTTCTTTGCCATTGCTGCGGTGTGCTGCATGTTGAGTATCCCTTACGGAAACGGAATACACAAAACATATATTGCAATTTGAATATATTAAGATATTTTTAAAATAACACCACAATAAACTTCACAATAAAATCAAATATCAAAAGGATTGCCATTTTCAGATATTGAAATATATTTTTGAAATACACATCACACATTTCCCTAAGGTGAGCCGTATGGGGCGACATATCTCAGGAGGTAAGAGCGGTTGTCTGGCAGTTGGAGGGTTGCTGGTTCAATCCCCACTCTGGGCGTGTCGAAGTGTCCCTGAGCAAGACACTGAACCCCTGACTGCTCTGGTGAATGAGAGGCATCAATTGTAAAGCGCTTTGGATAAAAGCGCTATATAAATGCAGTCCATTTACCATCCTTTGTGAAAAATGAGAGAGCTGTATCATAACACTGCATTTTAAATATTATTTTAGCATGTGTTGCTTTGAGTCCTTCTTAAAGGTAGTGATGGGATATTACAGTTTCAGGGAGCTCGTATTAGGTCCCGCTACAATGAGCTGTCCGTCACTGTCTTGTTTGAACCAGTAAAAACACTTTGCTCCCCCACAGGAAAACACAATGATTGGCTCAAATCAGTGCGTCACTGATATAGCAGCCCTGCCCATTTCTGAGCCCATGCAACCTCTGCCTCACATCATTACAATAAACCTGCCCTTCTTCAGCCATCCTGTGGCGTGCAATCTCATGGAAACTCAGCATAAGGAAGTTCTTGAAGTCAGGAGACTTGTTCCCAGGAGAGTGGTCATAAGCATCCTCTGTGTGGAGATTGTGATGAGACCAGAGCTGAGTGACACTAATGGTCTCTGTACTGTATAATCGCAGGAAGGAGCAGAGCGTGGTGGGGCCTTTTTTTTCCCACAGAGATGATCTCACATGTAGAAGTCTGTAGGAATGTGAGTCCCTGCAATTATTTTGGAAACAGGCGCTTACCTTTACTTGGGGGTGGGGTTTCATTTTCAAGAAAGTAGAAATGTGCGGTGTGCTTTACCTGAGGGAGGCGTGCCTGTGATCTTCGACCCCCGTGCATGGACGAGCTGGTCCGCCCGAGGAGATTAGTGCAGCTGCCACTCGTCGTCCTGAAGAACAGTGGGCCCATGGCACATGATAGCCATTACAGGTGTCTAATTAGGAGGGAGGTTTTGATGTATGCATGTTCTCTAGGGCGGCTGGCTTTGCTTCCGCAGCTTTGGTTATGAGGTGGAGAAGTTTTACACATTTGTGCTGAGATTGATGTCATCAATTTTAAAATCAAACCTTTCATACTGCTGTTCTTTCATGACCATAAATCTATAGTTATAAACAGCCCCTCTAAGTTGGATGTTTATTAATGCAGGTTTAGTTATTGCTTTTGCAAATTCTTGGGAATGAAATATGGACCAGTTTTTAAATATGACATTGTCTGTCACTACATTATATTTTGCGGATTGCAGTTTTTTTCACACTGGCAAATTCATATTCTGTTTGTATCTATATCATTTTAGTTACAGTTAGTTTCGTTATTATACCCGGAAGAGAGAAGCATCTTTCTGTAGGAGTAAGAGAATAACCTTTATCCTGTGAAACTGGAATAATGTGTTCTAATATAGTCCTGGCTGGTTTTTAACTTGATGTTGTTTGCTGGCATAAGCTTGGTAAATCCATCTCTCAAATAGAACAATGATTATGTTTTTACTGTGAAATAATGAATAATTTATAGTCAGTCTAATTAATTCAGTGGTACTGTTATTAACCTGTTATTTTGTACGTAACTCAAGATTCTAAATACATAATGTATAAAGTGCGTTTAATTTTGAAATTATAAGTGCCTATCAGAGGGTCATGTGTGCATTTGTTTTCCTGAATTGTGCATATTAAAACAATGTGGAAATGGAATTTAGCCACACTTGTTGTTTTTTCATCATGATATGAATTTTTAACTGCTTGTAAAAAAGAGAATAATGTTTTCAATGAATTCTCCATCTTGAGAGAGACTGAAAATTAATATTATTGTTTGCTTTCCATGTTTTTATGGTCATGTGTTATTTGGGGATTTTTAAAAATATCAATCTTCTCTCTTTGTCTACCCGTCTCTTGTTCTCCGTCCACGTGTTTCTTCATCTCTCTCCTTTTTTCTCTCTCTCTCCTTTCCCTCCCCTCTGTGTCTCTGTTTCTCCTTCACTCTCTCTCACTGGCTCTCCCTCTCTCTCACTAGCTCTCCTTCTCTCTGTTTCTCCCCCCTGTCTCTGAGGATGAACCTGTATTGGATGCTGTTGTGCTTGTGTGAAGTCTGCATAGTAACAGTGGTCAAGGGAGGCACAGCCTAGCCTTTTGCATGGTTCCTCTGTGCTAAATTTCCCCCCGGTCTATAAGCCCCTGGAGTGAAAATGGGTGTCGTGTTCATCTCTCCTCTTTATCAGAGACTTTGAGGCAAGGCGGTGAGGAGGCAGAAGGGTAGCGTTGCTAATCGGATCGTTGTAATGATGCACACGTGGGTACCTATGGAACAGAAATATGAATGCTGTGGACGGTCTGAGTCTGATTGTTTCTCTCCTCCGTGTAGCGCTATGTCTTTCTTTTTCTTGCTCTTTCTCTCTGTTGCAGTCTTCCTCCCTGCAGCGTGCTTATACAGCAGTTAGTAATGAGAACCTCAGAAAGTCTGTGAGCCACACCCTACAGTGCTCCAGGGTGATGAAACACACAATAACCTATGTTGGGGGGGGGGGGGGAGAGATAGTGTGTGTGTGTTCTCATATAGCAGTAGACACATCAGATGAATCCCTGTTGTTTAATCCTGTTTGACTGATGCTAGGTTTTGAGTTGTGACGCTCTCTTAAATGGGAATATTCTTGCTGGCATGAGCACTGGTAATAAAGAGTCTGTGTTTGTCCTGCATGTTTGTTTATTGGCAGGTTGGGTTTGCAAGGCTCTGTGCTCCATCGCACCAGTTTGTGTTTCCAAACTATACAGTATACAGCACAATAATTAGCAGTGTCTGATTTTTAGGGGTCTGAAGCTGGGATATTGTAGTCATTGTAATCTGCACCTTAAACTTTATAATAAATTTTTCTGTAGAGCACTTTTCTAGCCACAGGTTCAAAGTGCTTCGTAAGAGCTCAATCAAATGTAATAACGCAGTACACATAATAAAACTACACATAGAAAAGAGGACATTGAAATAAATAATGTACATTTTGAAAAGCTGAAAATTTAAAAACTACATCAATAAAAATAAAAATAAGGAAATATTCATGCATTTCACAAATACCAGTTGTGATTTGTGTGTTAATTAATTGTTAAAAAGTGGTTAGTTAGAGTCCATCATTCAGGATGGCAAACATCCTTCATGGTAAAACATCACTGTCGTTATTTTACTTTTGTGCAAATATTAACTACGGAGAGCCAATGAACTCAGATGTCTGCATGTGACATTGTGCTAATCCAGCTATTACAGGAGGTGAGATAATGGCATTAAAACAAATACATCATACCAAAATTATCTCCTTTATAGGTTTGCTGGTTTTCTATGATAGTGTTTGATATACAGTATCAACAACTAGAATTACTACATGTACAAAACATTTCTATGCGGCAGTCTGCATTATGTCAGGGGATTTTAAATTCTGTATAAAATGAATGTATACGCCTTTATTTAACTTATTTAACACAGCTTATCTCTGTTGAGATCATTTTATCATGTGCATCTCTATTGTCGTTCAAAGGCTGTTCAGGGTTGCAGCTATGAATTCTTAGGCCTGGGATAAAATATATTAGAAGGGCGTCCCCCAGATTTTTAAAATTTATTTTTGTTTACACCCCATATCCCGGGACCCCTTCGGGCCTGCCAGCCCCCACCACCCCCCACCCCCCCTGCATTTGTGAGAGATGTTTAAGGCTTGTGTCAAGGCATTGTCTGCATGTCTGCCAAAACATGTGCATTTTCTGGGGTCCAATCAGAAGTAAGGCTTAAAGGAATGGTCCAATCAGAGGTGAGGCTTGACGGTGTTCCACAGGGCAGGATCTGTGCATATGGTGCATATGCTGCACACCAGTCCTGAAAAGACCGCCTGATGCAACACACAGAGATTAACCCAATTTTAGAACACATGTTGTTATAATCTGTCACTCTCTCTCTCTGTCTCTCTCTCTCTCTCTCTCTCACACACACACACATGCACAAGCACACACACGCACAACACAAACTTGCACTGGGGTGGGCGGGTATGCATTGATGAAGAGTTGCCCCTAATTATAGAGCCATTTCAGGGACGACCCACTCTCATCCTCACCCCCCAACCCCCCCCCCCCTTAGTCCCCACCTCCATTGCCCAACTTTCAAAACAATACTTACAATGTACAGAACAATGATTTCAGGCAGGGATGATGATCGGGTTTTTGTTTTGGAGTGAGACCTCTGGAGTGCAGGGGTGCCGATTATCCTTCAGAGCTTCTCTCCCGCACTGTAACTGCTTGTGCTATGCCTGAAACAATTGGGAAGGCCACCACACCTTATTTTTATTTGGCTGGTTCCTCTCACTTCCAATTCATGTGGTTTCCAGTGAGCTGTTCAGTCAGGTCAAAAGAAGTCCAGAAAGCCAGTGAAATTACATTTGGAAAACCACAAAATGCCTACACCCCTAGGAGCAGTGAGCCACGCTCTCCACACATGCTTTGGAAATGGGCCCAATGGTTGGAATAATTAGGGAGAGTGGCAAAGGTGGTGTGTGGAATAGCGGGTGGGAATGTGTGTGCTTGTTTGTAAAAGGGATGGGGTGGAAAAGAAAGTTTGGGTTGTCTTGCTGATGAATGGCTAAGCTAAGAAGAGAAGACGTGTGTGAGCCATTTGAGTTCCAGTGGGAACTGCAGGCAACGGAAAGCAAGTGCATTCACATGCAGTTGTATTTCTGCTCAGGGCTGTGGAGAGGCATGTCTGGACCAGTGAACCACAGTGCGGCCACTAATGAATCTGTGTCCCTTGAAGATATGGCTATGACACACCTGGACTTATAATGTACATATAAATGGAATTGTAGTTACATGTGTTCCAAATCCTTTGTGAGAAGCCTTTAGAGTCCCATTGCAGGCTTTTAAGCAAGTTAGAAATTGTGCATTTTTGTAGATAGAGGAACCTGATAATAAGCATGGTGACATAATTATTCGGTATGTCCTATGGATGTCCTTCATCAATTTTCTTGACTGGAATTAGCAGTTTCTGTGTCTGAACTCTTCTAATTTAAGACATCCTTGCTACTGTATATCTGGAACTTTGGGCCTAGGAAACCTCTACTTCTTGTTTGTTCAAACGTTAGATGAGAGGTCTTTGAGCACAGGGTTGTTGATGCAAAGGTTAAATTCTGTTTTTGTAAAACCACTGAGAGCCTTGATTAAGGCACGAATGGTTAAGGCTTCATGCTGTGGCGCATGGATGATTGAACCCGGACCGTGCCAGTGCCGACTGTGACTGGTAGCTCCATAGGGTGATGCACAATTGCCGATTGCATCACCCAGGGTATGGGAAGGTTTGTTTGGATAGGGGTCCATATTTCACCGCTCTGTAGCAACTCCAGGTGGTTGATGTGAGCTTAGCTGTAGTATGCAATGTGAAAACAACTGGCAACACCATGTGTTTTGGAGTACAACTGCAGTTGTCTACTCTCTCCAGGACCAGCAGCCCAGGCTTAGATGGCCCAACCTCACATTATTCCCCCCAAAAAGGAAAAAAGCAGGACCCCTACCATGAAGACTACTCAGGGCCTATGTTCGTAGAGCACCAGACCTAAACTGATCTAGGATCAAGTTAGGCTTTTAGCTCATAATGGATAAGGCTCAGATATGGACAGAGGAAGTCTGATGCTAAGTTAGTGGTCCTGCTATGAGATGCCTAATGAATATGGGCCCAGGTCTGCATTCTCCCAGGGTTTGTTTACTTGCACTCATTTATCATGGGAAATCTCCATTGAGACGTAGAACCAAGATGGCTACCAACTTAATCATTTTGTCAATCCGTTTAAGGCAAGAAGTGGGACTGTCATCAACCACTCTAGCCTTTGCTTTTGTTCCCTCTGTTGGAGTCTATTAAATCCACATAAATGCCAGACCATATCCCGCAAGTCTTTGCAAGGCTTAGAATGTCCTCTAAATTTAGGTCAGAGCTGCATATGTCAAAATAGACAACAGTCGATTTACTATACCACAATGAGAGAGAAAATGCATGAAATACTTTATTAATGAATAAAAATGCACTAGCCTTTGATGTGTTGGGTTCCAATTTAATTAAATGACTATTTCACATGACAGTTTATACACAAAATCTTGGTAGCCTGCAAACAACCTTTTCCTATATTTAACAGCTAAATACTGCCTCCATGGTTAGTCTTTATAATCATCACTGTGTTGTAGAACTCCTGATGTTCCACTCTTTAGAAGTGGGAAGACTTAGGAAGTGCTCACTCGTGGGATGTCTGTGTTCCCTCGTCTGAGGTATTTGTTCTGAATGGTGGGATAAAGGGAAGCATGTGACATTGAATGGATTAGAGCAGGGGCCTTAACCTAGGATAAAGCTAGTTAATGAAGGAGAAAGAAATAATTGACCTTGTGGGGATGCAAGACCCCTGGAAGCTGGTTTCAGATCAGACATAATGGAGGTTCCTGGTGGTCGCTTGGAGAAAGCAATAAAATAATCCATTAGCCTCCCTGACTGGTCTCTAGGAGGGCTTTATTGGTCTTCCTTTCAAGACTAGTTTTATTTACTGACTGCAGTATATTGCTGGTTTTCCAGAAGAAGAGACTTGATCTTCAGTTAGCTATTGCTTGGAGTGGTTTGCAGTGGTACATCTGCTGATTGCTCACCTGTTTTTTCACAGTGCTGTTTTAAACTAGCTATGTTATGTAACACACCTGAAAAATTTGTTTTCTTTGTGTTGATTTTATCCTGATTGTCAGGCCATTATTTTACCAAGTCACCTGGCAGTTCTTTCTTTGGTTACACCCAAGCCCAGGAATGTAAAACCCAAAGCTTGATTTTATATAAATGCTTGTTATGAAGAAGACCATGAGCAGGTCTACCATACTACCATCTCATTTCCTCCAAAAAAATCACTGTTATGGCTTCACATCAAAGATTTTCTTCCTGTTTGGTGCCCATCAGCAGAGGCCTTTTGACTCCCACAAATTTCAGTGCTAAAATGGGAAGTATATAAAAACCTGTGATTATATGCTCTCTTCTTTCTCTATGCTATTATTAAATCCTTTACCTTTCAGCTTCAAATATCTTTACACGCCCAGAACCTCCCCCCACCCACCTCCACCACCACACCTTTTTTAATGTCTTATTCAGTCTTTCAGTTTAGTGACTAGATTGTTTTCTTGGAGAGCTCAGCATCTTCCTTATTTGGATCTTGGATCACAGAGCAGGAGGTCAAGATAGTTGCATGGCTGAGAGGAGTCAGGTTTAATGGAGTTTGGAGCTCTAAAACCCTTTTCCACCCAGCCTTGTGAGTTCTTGCCCAGTCCACCTGCAGTAAGTCTACCCAGTACCTCAGCTCCCCTCTGACAAATCCCTAATTCATGAGATCTTATAATTAACTTTACCTCTACACTCTTATCTTCTCTAAAACCATTTACTTTGCCCGTGGAGTTTACAAAAATGACATTACATGGGATGAAAAAATGACTTTTTCCACCGAAAAAACCTGATGCATGCATATGAATCCTTGGAAAACAACTGGTAGGGGTGACATATTCTGACATGGTCAAAACATTCTTGCTGAGAATTTCCATCTCCATTTGTGCCATTCCAAGGAGTGCCATTAAACATGAGCATTGTAATCATTGACTGTTATCAACCTGGATGGCTGTGAGAGGACTGATCAGTTAAAGAGTTCACAATTTAGGCAGGCAGACTGAGACACTGGATGTGAGGAAGTTCAGGGTTTCTCATTGTAGTGGCCTCCCATGTAGTTGGCAGGAAACTATTTTTATGCCTCCGGCCATTATGTTTTCGAGTTGTCCGTCTGTCCGTCCGTCCCAATTCTCGTGAACGCGATATCTCAGGAACGCCTTGAGGGAATTTCTTCAAATTTGGCACAAACGTCCACTTGGACTCAAGGATGAACTGATTACATTTTGGTGGTCAAAGGTCAAGGTCACTGTGACCTCACAAAACACGTTGTTTTACCCAAGAATTAATACGCTAATTATGACAAAGTTTCACACAAATGTTTAATAGGATAAAATGATAAAGTGATGACATTTTATATCCAAACTGGCTACTGGTTGGCGGAGGCATACAACTGCGAGGCGGTATTTCTAGTTTTAAGTGAGTTATAATTCCAGCTTCCTCAGGAGGCAAAGGATTGTGGTAGGAATCTGTGCAGAAGACATTATGGAGAAAAAAAAATTCACAGCAAAAAGCCAAGAGTGATGTGGGAAGGAATGAGTGAATTGTTCCAGAGTGAATTATAAAAAAAGAGGTAAAAGGAAAAAAGGAAACAAATAAGCAATATTCGATGAGGTAGTCAGCTTTTGTGCAGTTTTGACAAAGAAATGGACAAGTTAAAATATAATGTAACTGTATCACTCCATGTTGTGATTAAAAATATATGTCTTAAAGACAAAAGTGACAACACAATGTAGCATTTTATCACCCCACTCCTTCTCCAGCTATGCGAGTCCTCCAGCCAGATAGTGTACACAGTCTGTGGACATCAGGTGTGGCCAGGTTTGGTTTTCTGGTTCACTTCAGGTTTACTTCATCTCCTTATTATCCACCAATGCTTTCATTCCAGCAGTCTTCCATTGCTCTGCCAAGACCATTGACCAATGATTTTCATTCTTCTGATTCTGCTGATCCTCATCTTGACTACTTCACCTTCATCTGTACTGTCTGCTAGTGGACTGCTGCAGTGCCAATTCACAATATACTGGTGGGCAGGTGGCAAGTGGGTGCTCAGGGTTTGCTGGCTGGGACATTGACTTTATGAAGCACGTAAGTGTTCTACTTTCATAATGCTAGCCTGTGAGGTGGCTCTGTGACTGTGACCCACATCCCAAAAGGAGGAGAAGATGCAAGGAGAACAGACGCACCTGCAACATATACAACTAAAATATTCACCAGCTAGTTTTTATACAGCATCCAGGCCAGTATAACATTCCTAAGCTTTGACAGAAGTTTTGAAAATTCCCCCAAATGCAGGAAGTTTTTAAAGTGAGTACATGATTTGTTCGGTCAGAATTATGTGTACCTTAGCTCTTAACTCCGCCTGCACTGAACTGTCACATTCTGCATACCTGAACCCAGCAGGAATACACTCTGTCCATCTTCTGGGAGAGTTCACGTGAACTCTCTGTACCCTCATTCGATCCAACGGTATAACCTGAATTGCTTCTGAAAATTATAAAAGTAAGATAAGAAGCTCTATTAAATGTAACTAAATGTGCCATCTCAAAAACTTGTATGGGAGTCAATTAAAGATGGGGACTTTGGGGAAAATCTGGCAGTTTGGCGGCCACCCCTCAGAAGCCAGTTGTTGTCACCCTTGATGTTAGGTTCTGCTTAACCTCCTTGCCTCACAAACATAGGCCAAATACCCACACTTTTCAGATTATGTAGTTTTGAAAAGAAGCCATGCTGTGAAAAACATAATTTGCCTAAGCCTGTGTAGCTGACAGATTCCTGCTTCTTAACGGTGTGCCCTACTTTCTCCTTTACAGTCAATCTTCTTCTACAGTACTTTTAATGTTTAATGCACTTTGATTTTCACAGCAAGACCCGTACGTCCAAGTAATGCGCTGCGAGATGGGGGAGGTGGGGGGCTAGTAACCAAATTCTCCTTACTGCCGTATTTTTAGAATGCTACACGGTGAGCAGGTGGAAGGGTGCAGTTATAATTGACTTTCGGACAGGAGGATCTGTAATGTTGGCCATGCTGCTAAACTTAAATTTTTTTATTTGTGATGTTGCATTTTGTTTCTTTCATTCATGATTTTGCATTATGTTTAATGCTGGCCTTCCACTAGATGATATTTTAAGCGATTTCTTAGGAGTCATGGTAAATCTTTCCAGTTTTACCTCAGTCGATGCGCGCCCCCCGTCACAATTCACGATTTGTGTGAGATTGTATTGAGACTGCTCTGGCTGAGTTTGTGACAGTCTTTTTCTCGTCTTTACTGTTATGACAAAATCAAACATGTTTAATATTGCCTTAAGTCGTTAGCCTTAGTTCAAAAGGTTTGTGATGGTCAACGACACAATTTATAATTATACACTACCAACAGCCAATAGGTGCGTTGTCTTTAGCACTGTCCAGGCGGCATTTATATTGCAGGACAGCATCGGTAATGTACCTATTTTTATCATTGCACATCAGCGATTTCAATGGCCGATCTGCACAAAAACGCCTTTGCCTTTATTACTAGGTGTATTCTTCCTGAAATAAAAAAAACAAAAAACTGAACAACACATCCATAACATTATAACGAAACAAAATAAGTTTTTTAGATTTATGACATATGCTGAACTATATATATATATATATATATATATATATATATATATATACAAATACTCTACACAAAGCCAGAAATGGGACATATTATAAAAATGTACCCAAAATGGTTGTAATTCACATCAAATATTGGCATGTTGGCCCAGACAGTAATAGAATTATCATAGAATCTTGGAGTTTTTCTTTTTTTGAATCTCAGTAGGTTTTTCAGCTGGAATTATTCTTTGCGTGCCCAGTAAAATTCACTGACATGGTTGTTCCAGATGTGAATTACACTGGTGAAAATTACAGCATCTGACCTCCCCTAATTAAACTAATCCAGTCCGGACAGGGCTTTTGTCTGGCATCAACACACGGGTAGTGAGTTTCCGACAGGAAGAGGAGGACTAGGATTAAAAATCTCAAAAATAATCCTGTTGGAATCTTATAAATGTGTGAAACTGCAAGATTCCCAGTCTTTGCAGTATCTTAAGATGTGTGGACCTCTAGGACTGAAAACCCACGATTTAGGACAGATTGTTGTTAAATGTGAAAGTGCGTAAAATTTTACTTAGAAGTCATCTAGAAGTCGTATGGGAGGCATTAGAGTTCAATTAATTCAGAGAACTTCACTGTGTATGCTGTTACTCACAATGCCCTATTTTCCTACTCATGTTTTCACAGCTGTAAGACCAGACATGGCTGTGTACACTTACACTTTTGATTTACGCACAGTTTGCCAGGATGTTCAATGTTATGAAGATTACCAGATTGCAGGAACACCAGACTGCATCACTGTGTGCCTAATTGTTTGGACACTGCTTTCCATCTCTGTTACTTGGCAGGAGAGACACTGCTTCCTCTTCTGTCTTTGCTCCTCTTCCTGAGTCTTCTCTATTAGCATCAGACTGGTTCTGGCCTCAAGCCTGTCCTCTGAACTGATGTAGTGAACAGAATTTATACTGCTGTTTTGTAGGCCTGTTTCTTCATAATTGTCAGTGATTTTGTAATCTATTAGCCAGTTCTGAACTGGGAGGGTTTCAGTCTCCGGCCACACAATATACCCAATGGCATGCACTGCACATCTTTCCATTTCTGTGAAATTACTAGCTGCAAGCATCTGTATGAACATGAGACAGTGAAACAGCGGTCATTCATACCCTGGTAGTTTGACCGCACTTAGCAGTAGAAGGTGTTTGACCCCACCAGCTAGTGGTCTCCTTCTGATGCCCTGCCCAGCCGTCGGCTCTCCTGGGCCAACCAGCAACCAGAGACTGATTTAGGAATCCAATCCCAGAGAAATCCTGGATTTCCTCCAGTTTTGGACAGGCTCCCACCACCTGCAGTTGTCTTACACAACCTGATCAGGGCTTTGCTTTTTTCATGTTACCGCTGTTGGAACTGGAGGCAGGGAGGGAAGAAGGGGGAGGGGGGTGTGTGAGGCTCGCTCTGCAGACGGGATATTTGTGCTCATCGGCAGTACACAAGATGACATTTAAGGATCCTCTGGGAGAACCGCAATGACGCGTCAGTTTAATGACTCCTGCAGGCTGCCAAAACCACACCGGACTTCTGAGCCCACCTGCTGAGCTACAGCAAGCAAACATCCTATAGGAGCTAACCTGGCGAAGTACAGCGGCACATACAGCTGGGGCATCTGCTTAAAATGCTTTCTCAAATTTTCTATTTAGCAGACCCCCTTATCCAGAGCAAAAGCTGTGAAAGAGTGAAAGAACCCTGCGTTTATATAAACTCCCTCACAGAAACGCCTTAAATAAATGGAATATACTGCAATATATTGAAATAAAATAAAATGAAGACATTGCAACTTGCTTTCAGATATTGCAGCATGTAGATAAATAGATCCTCATTGTTGTTCTGTAGATTATTATTTAGATTATTTAGCTTTGTACAGTTTTAACAGTTTCTCAAATTTATGAATAGCTTCCCATACATATTTAATACATAGAGTAATGCCATTGAGAATATTTTGCTGTGAAATATATTGTTCATTATGCATTACTTGGATTCAATATAAACAAGGAGAAGATAATTTCATTTATCACAGATGCCACCCTACCCAACACCCCTCCCCCACTGTGGTTCAGATCCTGCTGATGTCATAGGCCAGAAATTCTGGGATGGCTGTAAAGGCTGTGGATCTGCGCCGGCAGGATAGAGGTCTTTTTGTTGTGCCAGCGGTGCCTGATGAGGCGTCTCCTGTCTCCACGGCCAGCGTCAGGCCCCCCGATTGTTCAGACAGTGAGGGAAGATGGGATATGGGAGGAACGGCTTCCACCCACTGGCAGTCTCTGCCTTCAGAAGCAAATAACTCATAACTCAGCCATCTCCTGTGCTGGCCACAGATTCTTTAGATACACCAGGTAGTGAGCTCCTGCATTCCTCCTCATTCTTTACTATGGAAGTCTCAGGTTTGTAACATAAGTCTCTGGCACTATATGACAGTACATAACATCCCTGTTTCGTCCTTGCCCACACCCCTTAATACATTTTCAGAACATGCTTCACATTGGAATGTTTTGGTCAACAGCAGCAAGCCAGAACTTTCAAGGTTAAGAAGACTGAGCTGTGTACTGGGTGGGACTCTTTTTGACCAGTCTCTCAGAGAATTCTTGCTCCTGAGCAGAATGTTCTTTAACAGCATACGTCATAGCAAAAAGACGCGGTAGACTATGTAAGATTTACAACGCACGTTTTTAGCAGGTTTTTAGACAATGGCTCTCAGTTCTTTCCTCAAAGATCGTGTCGCCGAACCGTCGGCTTTCATCTTAAACACAGCCCTAGTTTCTCTCATTAGGATGGCTTTGTATATTTTCAATTTCTCTTCTGAGAGTGGAAGATGAAAGTCTTGGCCCTGGCTGTGATGTCAGCATGATCAAAGTATTGCGCAGTACTATGCAGTCAAGTACATAAATCAACCAATCCGCATTTGATTTATCAGGCTGTTCTGTGAGGAAAGAACATGTCCGTTTACTGCGTAATTATCATTGAATGTGTAAATTAACTGGAGCTTGAAATAAATGTTAAGTTTTCTAGGCAGTGACAGTATGTATTTGAAAAATGAACCAGACTAATTCTCCTGGTTAATTTATTCAGCCAAACACTCCCCCCCTCCCTCCCCCGAAGTTCTCATAGCACCACCTTTGGTGTAATTTTAAATGCATTTCTTCAGGCTTGGCAGTGTATGTTGACAATGCAATTCATTACTGGTTGAAGCAGTTACCCCCAAAGTGCTATATGTTTTTAAGCGCAATTCCTGTGTGCAGCCAAAATGTTGTTTTTTTCTGGTCTGATGTGATTTTTATGCTCAAAATATTATGAGACACCCCCGCTGCAGTTGATATCCCCAGGCTTGCCTGGGCTGAAGTGCCAAGGTCAGTGTGCCAGCGACTTAAGGTCCTTCCGTCTGTCTGTCTGTCCCTCAGCTTCTTCCTCTGTCTCATATTTTAAAGCCCTTATGCACCTTGTCTTATTCTAATTCAGCCTTGCACTTACCTCGCCCACAGCCTCAGTTGTGGGGAGAGTGCGTCCCAAAGCAGACGGCATGGTAAAAAACAGCTCGCAATAAAAAATGCATGACTGCTTCTCCACTGCACTTCACTGCAGTGATCTCAGTCGTTAGGCAGTTCATGGTTTGCTGATTTTCATGTAATTCTTTTTTGCTAATTATTAACTGAATGTCATGATTCCTCGTTCTGTGATATGCCGTTGACTACAACTTGTGCAGTGTTTTTGTATATAGTACCTGTCTGGGAGGGGGGGGGGGATATAAAAAATAATCCGACTGACATAGACTGACTTACTCCCCTGTAGGTCCACAGGCTGAAACAAACAGTCCCACAGCACAGTAGACAACCTTAGGCACACCTTCCATCAGCATATTTTATATGTAATGTAATATGAGTATGTAATACTTCTTTGTGTGATTGGGTACCTGGGTATTCGATTATCGCAACTGCCAGAATCCCTCCCACCAATTGCTTCTGGGCCTGGCAGCAGTGTAGTATAATAATTAGGGCACTGGCCTTGAAACATATATTCTGAGGTGGGCTACTGTTATTGTACTCTTCAGCAAAGCAAGGTAACCAGAAATCTGAATTGCTTTAGTATATATCCAGCTGTGTGTATTGATTGTTTGTAAATAAATAAAAAAAGTATTTTAAAAGAAAAGGAAGCTGCGTATGTCAATCTGGATTAGGTCATCTGCTAAAGCCTCCAATCTTTTGCAAAGTACCAGAATTATTATCTTGCCAGTAAATATTTTAATTTGCAGTGTGTGGTTTATCCTTTACTATCCACAATGCAGGTAAATAAACCAGAGATGATCTAAAATTGTGGTGTGGTCAATTGTCTGTAACAAATATAGGACTGTGATGATGTCATCTGCAGACTTTCAGTTCAGTCAAGAGGGTGGCGTTGGTGTTTTCAGATGCTAGGCCCCCCTTTTGCTACCCACGCAGTCATATCATTCGTACCAAAGAATGGTTGGGTGTGTGTTCTGCATCTGCTACACCAGCTGTTTTGGAGTTTGTGAAGTTTTGTGGCAGTTACCACCAAACCAGTATACATAATAAGTTCCTGAATTTTACCCTTTGACATTTAAGTAGACTTACAAATTTAAAGCAGATTTTTTTCTGCTCTTGGTTTTGAACCTCTGCTGAGACTCAATGTCCTTAATATTCAAGAGAATGAAGGGACACTCAGCAGGAAAGGATTGTGTTTCCTTACTGAGAGTCACACGAATCTGGCCGTTGTCAGCAGAAACCACCCCTGACATCCTAGGAAAATCCAGTAAAACACAATTGCAATCATAACAATGGAGAGAATTTTTCAGTGTGTCAGTTATGTGGAAGCTTTAGCAGATGTAGCCATTAAAGTATGTAGCCAGGGCAAAGGGACCCATAAAATGGCCCACTAGCGACCTGCCGTCAGTACAGCTGTCAATCCATTGGCATTTTGCAAATTGACTCTGTAGCTGTTCACTAATTGACAATTGGCAAAGCAGGCAAGGTAAGGATCAACCATTAAAAGAATGTAAAATACAGACTGCAGTACTGATTTGCCAAACACTGGCTTGCCGACAGTGGTCTGACAGGTGCTTGCATGGTAGGAAAGGTTAACTACTGTACAGTGCCTTACTTACGATTCAAACCTAAAATCAAAGTCCAGTACTTAATTACTGGTGGCAAGTTGAAAGTCATCAAATTATTTTGCTGAATCAGTATGGATCCTTTTACTGGTAAATCTGTCAGACCTGTTTTTTATATCCACATCCAAATAGTTTACTGTTTGTCTGAATTGAATTGTCATAAATCCAGTACACAATGTGAACAATTTCATCGCAGTTCAGTTGAGTTGAATTTTGAGCTTTTCATGTTATTTTTAAAAGCCATATCAAATTGTCTAATAAGTATGCAGATGACAGTAGATTAAGTCCACAATATAAACAATTTCATGGACCTGGTTTCCTTTTTTCATCACGTTGAACCAGTTCTGTGGGCGCTGTTTGTTTGGTTAAATTGTGCTTTTTTTGATGACTTTCAGTTGTTTTAGGCTCTTAGAGAGAGTTTGTGGTCAATAAGCCTCCATAGCCGTCTGTATGTTTTTAAGGGGATTACCCTCAAATGAGATGAGAAGTCAGTGTGGTTTCCGTGCGAGGGAGTCGCGGCGGACTGGCGCATGTTTCCTGTGGAGGAGCCCGGGATCTGGGCTAGCTTTTTTCCCAGGCAACCAACCATTGTGCAACAGAGAAGAGATCAAAGTGGATAAGGATAGGGCAGGAAAAAAACCCTTTTGCCGCATCCAGATTATTAAGTCATTAAGAGGACAGCAGTGTGATCAGATGTGGTGACAAATTCACTGTGGGCGTTTTCCTGGAAAGGGAATTATTTTGAAAATTGTATATGATTGCAAATGTTATAATGGTTCAAAAAGAAAGAGGGAATAAGAGAGGAAAGGTAACTGGCACAGAGGCACTGCTTGTTTTGTAGACAATAAAAAGTCCAGCAGTCATATTGATGTGGTTTCATTTCAAGGAACTATCGGTAGGAAAACCTCCCCTCCCACGTCCAACTTGATCTCAACACTTTAAGCTAATGGCGTCTTCAGCGAATAGGAAATTGTATTCTGGAGTTTTCCAATGTGGAAAGAAGACGACTTACAGTTTAGTAGTCCTAGATTTGAACTGCAATATCCTCAATATATGTACATGTCATTATAGCAATTGCCTATTATAAGTTAACCAAATCTGTCAGAATAGGAAACCTGCTGTATGTGAAATACATTAAAATGTCACCTTCTCTGTGCTACTCCCTCTGAGCCCTACTCTGAGAGGAAGAGTGAGAAAACTGAATATTTATTGATGTCAAACAGTAATTAAACACCCAACCTTCAGGAGACACACTGGATAGTCAGAATAATCAGGAGTTCCTTTCACAGGCAAGCTGATACAGAGTTGAGTCGGAGGAAGACCTTTAACATACGGCTTTAACATACCGTCTATGGGCGAGCGAGGCGTCGCTGGATAGCAATGAAACGCAGACCCCTAGCTGACTGAACCTTGGGCAATGCAATTGTCACTCTGCATCACTCTATGGTTGGAACTGCCATTGTCCAGATTTGATCCGAGACCTTATCCACGCACCACAGCATCGTGTCTTAACCATGTGAGCTACCCAGCAGCCCCCGAATCAGTAGGTCTTAAATGTGAATTAATGCATGCAGTGCCCTCCAAAAGTATGGTAACTGCAGAGTGAAATTTGTTTTTTTTGTTATATATTTAAGGCATTTGGATGAATGAGCTAAAAGTACAATCAGCTTATTTCATGGTATTTACATGCATATGTTTTACCATTTTACTGAAACAGATGTTTTTGTGTTGGGCCCCCCATTTTCAGCTGTGCAAAAGTAAGTTAATGGATGACTGACAAGTGTTAACTGTTGTTCCGGTGTTTCTTTTTGCATGGATTGTTCACACATAAGAGTAGTGAGTGTCTAGTCTTGGTTTTAGTTTTAGTTTTAATCTGTGGAGATTGCATTTGGAGTCAGAGCATACACCATCATGAAGGCCAGAGGACTAACTATGGCTGGAAAGCAACTAATCTGTAAACTGAGAGAAGAGAAATGTTCATTAAGAAGAATACCACAGGAACTGGGTATATCAAGCACAGAGTTTCATGCCCATCCTAGGTTGGGAAATGCCCAAACAGCATTTCACGTTCGACTGTCAAGGTAAAAAGTGAGTTTTTGCTTCCGGAAACTAAGCCCCATGTTTCCACTCTATCGTACTGTTCAGAAAATAAATTATTAGGTGACTTTTACAGTTTGATGATGGAATCCTGTTTGCTTTGATCTCCATTGATACCACAGCCAAGAATGCATTCCAGGAAGATAAAGGCAAAATGAAAGCCTGTCTCTTTTGTCATTTTGACTCTTAAGCTGGCTGTATAATTGGTGCGGAATTTATCTTTGGCTAGTTTGTACTACCTAAATGACCCAAAATTATGCATTTGCAGAGAAAGCAAACCTTTGTTTCGACCGCCGCTGTGTGCACAGCTGCACATGGATATAGGCCTACAAAGTGTACAAGACCAAAAAACTCATGATAGAAGGGTGTCCTAAATTATTTTTGTCTAAAATACGAGATGTCTCAGCTAATACAGGGCAGTTTGTAACCGTATCGCTTGTCCCAGGTTCCACAACTGTAATCTCTTCCTCCAATGATGAAGGAACACTCAGCAGAGCTGGCCTAACCTGTGTGCATGAAAAACGTCAGGATAGGCCTTTTTCATTGGTTTTCTAGTGTTGCAGTAGGCTTATTGGTTGATATACTGTATAGATCTATCTGTGTTCCCGTGTTTCATGAATGATTCACTTCACCATGCACCAGGCAGTCTACAAGTGGCTTCTGCTGCATACTGGGTATAATCAGGGGTGTGGTTATTTTGGGTTACCAATGAAGCATATCCTCCCATGCAGATCTGTGGTAGTGTGCTTTCAACAGCACAGTTAGACCTCCCCTATGTAGAAGGTACTCATGGCCATTATTGTCCCTCAAGAGCTTCTTTGTCTGAAGTTTGTCTGTGCTTCTTCTGGCAAACGTCTCACTCTATCTGTGCTCCGTGAGCAGTCAGAAAGGTGTTTACCAACAATTTCCACTTCCTCCTCCTATGAGCTTCTGCACCATTGCCAGACCTATAAACGGGCCCAGTGCTAAGTTGTGTGCACATGTGAATTTGTGTGTGTGTGTGTGTATGTGTTCACGTGTATGTGCATGCATGAGTGTGTCTGTATGTGTGTTTGTGTGTGTGTTTGCATGTATGTGCATGCATGAGTGTGTACGTGTATGTGTGTGTGTGTGTGTGTCTGTGTGTGTGTGTGTGTGCATGTATTCACATTTGTTTCATCATTATGTGAAGCAGTAACAGCTTTTCTGTGTACTTTCTGCTTGTGCCAAACCTGCAGTACTTCTTGGCCAGACATCCCAGAATTATTTTGTAATTGTTACACTCCACCCTTGCAGCAGTCCAGTCTCCCAGAGGTGAGGAAAAAGGGGGCAAAATTCTGCAATTGATATTTTTGTGTAAAAAGGAGAAACATTTCAGTAAAGTGGAGTGCTTGCTATCGTCTTTACCTGTGTACATTTTCATTGCTCCCACTATTTATACGTGCAGAATGTTCAGGAATATATAAATGTGTTCATTTGTAGCAGTTCCTTCTCTGGATTCGATTGTCGGTGACCTGTACTATACAAGGTGATGTGCTTCCAGAAGGGTATGAAGTTGATAGAAGATACGTTTTTCTTCCTTTTATCCAACTTTCTCAAATTCAGGATTTCACAGTAATTGTCCTCTCTAAAAGCAGAAGGGCCTGATACCAGTGAGGCCTAGAGGTCAGCCAAGCAGCCTCTTTCCTTTGGCATGTTTTGTTAGGAGACCTTTCCAGAAAAAAATTGAGACGCAACAGACCCTTGCGTCTCAATTTTAAAACATTCACCAAATCCAAATATAGCTGCAATGCTATTGTGCTCCTCAGTAATTATTCACACAGTCTTGTGAAAATCTAATGGATTTTTTTTTTTTTTTTTTCAAAGCATAGCTATCACAGTTTATAAATGTTTGTAATATGACCTGTAACCAAACAAATGTTTCCACCCAAGCTGAAAACTGTGGCTCAGCCAAGGTGGCTGTTTAGATTTGTAACAACCATGAAAAAAATTGGCACCACCAGGATCTGTGACTATGGCACAACGGCTTCACACATATGATGCATAATGCTCCGCACAATTTCACAGTTTTGGGGAAACCCCGCCTCTCACTCCCCCATTGCTGTCAGGAAAACAGAGCTGTTTGTTTATGTTTAACTGCCAATGTTTTTTTTTTTTTTTTTTCTTTCAAAAGGCGAGGGTGGGTGGGGCAGGGGGGGGGGGCGGGAGGTGGAAGCTGTGGCTGGGATGACAAATGGAAAATTGACTAGTCTGGACCATGTGCGTGAATAGCAGGCACGAATGATGTGTGGGAAAAAAAACAAGCTTTCGTGCAAAAAGCTGGGGCTCGTTATGTTATGCAATAATTCCCCCTTACTGAAGAATTTGTTTTCCTGTCATTACCTGGCGCCTCCAGCGCACCATCACAAAAGAAACCGAAAAACATGCACGACTTTCCCAAATCATGGCTCTGTTCCATGGTCAGCGGTCATCAGTTCCCAGCTCCAGTGGCATTAGATTTCTTAAAGTGGCAGGCCTGAGCAAGCAGATCAGCTTAGGTTTCCCCCAATCAACATCTCCAGTAAAAACCCACATCAATCTCTCAGGTGAAAGAGGTTTAACAATTTAACAATAACAGTCAAAACATTCTGAATTCAGTGAGTGGGAGTGGGGGTGGCGGGGTCGGTTAAGGGGAAACAATTCATTCTGCATTTTGATTGTTTTTTGGAGTAACAATTAAAAAATTGATCACAGTTAAAGATATTCCATTAATGGCAGGAAGGATGCGTGTCCTTTTTCCATTGTTCTTTTTGCAAGATCCAGCAGTTAAACACTTGTGTTACACATAGGGTTTTAACATGAAAAAGCTTTTCTCACACAAAAAAAACATTTTGGAGGTATTATCTGTTATCTGTGGAAACCATTGACAACAACACATAAAATTGGCGTATTTGTGAAATGAGGAACTGAAATGCATAATATACATTTAAAAAATATTTTGGAAAATATGCCAAATTGGGATATATATACTGAAATAATTAACACATAATAGTATATATATATAGGCATGTATTGAAAATGTATCTGTAGTGCCTCCATTCAAATGTACTAACCAATGTGTCACAATGTATTGACATTGACACAGTATATGACAGCAGTATTTCATGCCATAAGGGAATGGGGGAGGAATAATTTTATAGGAAATGGCATGCTGACCATGACAACAATGGAACAAGATCAGGGTCATCTGCTGCTGGGGGGTGGGGCTATTCCAGGCTTACACCGCCCCCCCATGGAGGAGGTGTCTGGTGAAAGTGGCCATAGGCAAACAGGGACACGGAGACTGGGGATCATAACAAGGGCAACAGCTCCCATCCCATTCAACCTAAAGTCACCAGTCCCTGATTATCAAAGACCAATGATGCGGAAGAGTCCATGGCTTTGAGTTTGTCTCTGATTGATTATGCCAGAATGCTGTATGATATGGTCATGTGGCAGCTTTTAAAAATTGATTTTCAAAGATGTTTTTTCGTTTTAGTTTTACTCTGGAATGAAAGTATGCATGGGATCTGAGAATGCACTTATCATGTGGACTTTCGGATGAAGGTTACAGCTAGATGATATCAGGTTAACCCGTAATTGAAAGTGTGTATGCACTCTTTAGCCGGGGACCCAAACATCCTGAGCCATCTGTAGACCTGCAGATGGCCCAGCAGGGCCACCAAGCCAATGTTAAATGCATCATCTTTGAGGACAGCTCAAGGGGGATTATACATGTCTGATCTCTTGGAGGTTTAAGCCTGCGACCCTGCAGGGTACATCGTTGCTGCTTTTTTGTGAACCTGACCTGTATATGATAGGACTCTTCAGATCAGCAGATATAAACCATGTGACCAATTGTCCATACTGTGATTTGGTCTTGAAATAAATCCTAAAATAATATGGCTCCCAAAATGAAAATTTGCATTCTATCATATTTATCAATGGGCACACATGCATTTTGTGCATATGCAATAATATTGCGGGTATTTGAGGGCTGATGGGTAGGGTTGTGTGACAGAATTCTCTAAGGATTTGTACCTTAGATGGGCAGAACTTGTCAACCGATGTGTGATACATAGCAAGAGAGGTGGGGGCTGAAAAACACTGGAAATAATAGTGTAACTTTATTTTTGAACTCAATGGAAAGCACTTATCTGCATGGAGACCCTACATATAGTGTCATTGCTATTGATCTCTTTTTTTTACACAGACTAAACCATCCAATCAACTCTGAGAAAGGAGATTTCTCTCTTGTTCGCTTTTGGACTTTGAGTAAATAATTATTTGAATAAATAAGTAAAAAAGGTTTGCTATCAGAACCGGGGAGAGTAGGTAGGGTTTGGATCCCTCAAACAATTTGTCTTGTCGACCTACAAGGCTGACGTCGAGTCATGACGGAACCACTTTTCTACCTGTGATAGCTCAGTGTTTTGTACTCATCAAAAAGTTCATTTCTGCCCCACTGATCAAGGTCATATGGACCTCCATGACGTTGATTAGACATCTAACCAATGGCAAAATATTTGGCGGGGAGGGAGACGGAAATTCATCACAAAATAGTGGTCAAAATTCAATCAGTTATTCAGACCGGTCATTCCTATTGTCTGACCCGGACCACAAATCGGCCCTGTAACCAACAAATAATTTGAAAACTGGTCATTCTGCTCCAAAACCAGGTATCGGGCAGTCCTAATACTAATGTTGGAGCTCACCCGCATTGCACCTTGTTTCACCAATGCTGCCAGAATTTTGGTTGGGGTGTTTATGAAAATCACACTCCAGTACATTTGTCCGCTCACACTCACACTCTCCCATCTCCTGTTCACTTTTTATTGGCACCTTGTGATTTACAAATTAAGTAGACTGTAAATAACTTAACATGAATTTGTTTTATAGCATTCGGGCATCGCATTGGGCATTACAGTGACTATTGAGGAAAGATTTTTTTAATGATCTTCTTACACTGCAAAACTGACAGAAAAGTGGTGATTTGCTCAGGGAGTGCTGATTTTAGCTATTCCCATCAACTGTAAATAGAAACAAATTTTATGCGCAACATTGTGTAACAGTGTTACTGGAAAAACTTGCATGTAGGCGAGAATGTTGCGAATATCAGAGAAATTAACTCCCTGTTCATTCCCTTCCCAGAAATTGTTGCCGGGGATTTCTGCCAAGTGTGAAATAGCCCCAAGGGCTTTCGGGTTGCACACACAGGTTGCAATTGCAAATCCTTAATTCTGGTACTTCTAGCATTTATGCGTATCCACATATATATTTGCCAGGCCAGTTGTTTTAGTGAATCTCATGTTTGCGTCATGAAGTGCCTTAGTCTAATATACATCTGCTATAGGCTACTGTATATATAAAGACTTGCCCTGAGGCAAGGCTATATTGTCTCAAATCACATACTTTCATTACATGCTATATAAAGGTGGATTATTTGAAAGAGGTCAAAAACAAGTGAGCAATGGGAATGGATGCTGTCTTGTGGTATAGCTATTAGAGCACTAGAGTTGACTATCCTTGAGTAATGTATTCTAACAAGTAGCTGGGATAAATACAGAAATATTCAACCTGAACAAATGGGTACAGGCTGTACACGCCTGCACTCAATATGAGTCACCTGGAAGTGTGTGTGTGCGTGTGTGTGTGTGTGCATGCGTGTGTGTGTGTGTGTGTGTGTGTGTTTACATGCGTGTGTGTGTGTGTGTGTGTGTGTTTATTTATTTGTTTGCTAAGCAAATGAATAATGTAAAAAACATTTGAAAGATGATATCCATTTAGGATAAACAACCAAGGAGCAGCGAGTGAATAATAATGCTCATTAGAGCAGATATTCTGTGTTTTATTTAATTATGACAATGTAAATTTGATGCAAATTAGACCAATTTCATTTTGGGTCTGTGAAAGCTCAGGCAGGACCGGTGATGCCGCGTGATTAGCCGTCTCTGTCAATATCGATCCTTTCACTCTGTGGGGTTTCTCTTCCTGCTCCTCTCCTTCTCAGGACCTACCATTAAATCGGGGAGAAGGGGGGGGGGGGAGGTTTGTTCATTTTCCTTGGGTTGATGAGCACGCTGACGTGCCTAGTACTGACAGCTCGGAGATGTGCTCCCGGGCCTCGTGTGAGTGCAGCTGCTCCGCTGGACGTTGCGATGGAGAGAGGGGGTGATGCGCATGCTCTGGCTGCACCAGCCCCTGTGACGCAGATACCAACAGTCTTACACTGCCAATCAGGCCGGCTGTGTCCTCACAGAATTGGGGGGTTGGGATGTGAGGGCCTTTAGGGTAAGATACAGAAGATTCCATCACAGTCCCATATGTGAAGAAACCTCTTGCTGCCTTAGCAGTGCCTCCTATCCTTATGTTGGGTTTGGTAAACATTTTCTCCCATGAAATCTCAGTGAAAAATGTAGGTTGTTTATTGAAAACAAGCAAAATAAAAAGGACGAACAAAACCTCTCACTGAAGCTTAAACTATTGGAAGTCATTTGAATCTTAATTTAGTGCATATATATAGCATAAAAACAGACATTTTATACATTATTCATTTCCTGCCAGAATTAAACAAAACAAAAGATTATTTCCATGTAATTGCAATTATATAATTCAACAATTAAACTGCATTGTGTTTCCCTGGAATCTGCTAGATGGGTCTCATGGAATAAGCCAATTAGAGTGTGTCCTTCAAGATGGGGTGCTCAGATGCATGATTATTAAATCTAAAATGTGATGTGACAATCATAAATAATTTGAATATACTGTACATTTGGAAGGGATGAAGCTGGTACAGGAAAAGACCCGCAATTTCTCACTGTGGTTTCTGTCATTTTTTAACTGTGGTCATTGATGTTTTATTATTAATGAAGGCAAGTCAAGTGTGACATATCTGAGGAAAAGGGTTGGGTCATGGGTGGAGTTAGTTAGGGCTCTTGCCAACCCCCATGACCTCATCAACCCATCCTGCCCCCCGTAATCTGACAGATACTGCAGATACTGCAGATGAATACCTCCTTTTTTTAAGTTTCAAATTCTTTATCCTTGTGCTAGATTAGATAGTGGATATGCTGAGGCCCTTATTAAAACCCTTGATATTCAAAATAATAATCATTATTGTAGTCAGTACTTAAGTGTTAAGCTATTAAAGACTTTTCATACTATGGTGCTCCAAAATGCCTAAGGGCAGTACCCTTTTTAAGTGTTTCAGGAAATCTAAGCAGGATTACGAGAATAATACAGATACAGCATGCTTTTTAAGTTGCTGTGAGTCACTTCCACTTGGAACCTTCATCATGGAGTAAAGTTACAGTTCATTAAGTGGTTTACTGGGACATCTGTGCCAATGATGAGCTTCTGTTTTTAAGACAAAGACGGTTTTGTTATAGTCCTGGCCTAGATTTAGATAATAAAACGTTGGGTTTATTTATAGGCCTAGGCCTCTGTCATTGCTTCCTGTCTGTGGGCCCAAACTGTAGATATTAGCCTCCCACAGTCAACAGTCTGGATCTCTCCACATGACAGTGATGGAGGAGGCTACTGTAGACTTGGCATTATGACATGCTTTTTTCCCATGACTGGGCATGCAAACTGTACAGATAACACATTCTGTGTGCATGCTTGAACTGAATAATTGACATAATTTGGGTCATCAGCAAATATGTTTGGATTAAGCAAAGCCAGAAAATTGTGAGTTGAGCCTTTTTGGTACTTCCTGGTTTTCAGTGCATATAACAAACTCATTTAATATGTAGATGCTTACCTGCTTGACTGTTTATCAAGACACTAAGCAGCAGGTTTGATTTTGCTAAGTCTGGCTTGTGATAGATTTGTATTAGCATTTTGGATTGAATGACAATTGTTATTTGTTTCCTGAACTCTGGCATTCAAAGGTATTGGTTATGTTATCGTGCATTGATCATGCAATATATGGACCAGCAGATGTGTTTTAATACTTGCACAGCGTATTAGACAGCATTTGTTCTGGCTGTGTAGCATTCCATCTGAAGTGGGCTGTTGAAACAGCGCACAAAAAGCATTGTGTTCCCTCATAAAGTAATGTATGGAAGACCTCATAATAAGGATATATTAGACCTTCCCATGCATGATGATATTGGTAATCAATTGTGGAGCAGAGGGGGCAAACCCCAAGTGGGATGAACGTAAAGGATATTGAAGGGAAGAAGCTCTTCTCATCGCACACTTTGGAAATCTGACAAGTTAACCTTCTGTTCAGCGCGCTCTCCTCGCTGCTGTGGATGGTCTTCGGAGCCGTTCGCCGCAGGGTGTAAATATGTTGTATCACTTATTTAGTTACTCTGCTGACAGCTCCCACCCTCTCAAGTCTGGCAAGAAGCAAAAGAAGGAAGTAACCCCCACCAAAACACCCCCTCCCCCCACCAAGGCACCTGTAATTGTTTAGTAGAGTTCTACATATCATCACCATTTGCGCATGATCTTATTTTAAAAGTCATATCTGCTTCATATAAAGCCTGAAGCTACAAGAGGCCCACATACTGAAAATGAAATGTGATTCTGTTGTGCCAGTTGAAGGCTAACCCATCAATTATGGCGTAGATATACCAATGTAAATGTACAGCTTCTGTGCATTTTGTACAGTTTGTCATATAATTGTTTCTATGCGTTTTGAGGAAATATTTTAAGTATTACAGAAGTGGATTCTCCTGACTTTAGTTCTGCTGAAAATGAACAGGCCAGTGTAATTCAAGGAAGGATGTTGAAGAATGAACCATGTAATACACTTGTGTATTAAAATCTGTGTAACGATGTGCATTAGAATGTAGATTTATTTTAAGTTTACAATGCAGTCTAAAAAATTACCCATATGCTGGAGAAACTATAAATTCAGCAAAGGAGTATGGTTGTTATGTTGGAGAACATATTCATACAATAATGAATGCAATGATTATAAATACTTTAGACACAATGGGCCTCATTCACGAAACATGCGTACAATCATATTTGATTGTAAACCGTGTGTGAAAACCTTTCCGCAAACAATTCAGCATTCATCTTTTTTTTTCTTATCTGTATTTGTTCATGGCTGTTTCCTTATACTAATCACATGAACAGGATTATGCATAAAATTTACAAACAGTCAAACAGTTCATCATCTCATACACCTGGGATGTGCACAAAAACAAAGGTCTGCACATGAATCCGTTATTGGTTTTTCATAGGAACATTTTTAAGAACAGACGTAAGAATAATTTAAGAAAGGTTTTGTGAATGAGGCCCAATGACATGATTTTTTTTTTTATCAATAAACCTTTCATGGTGTCAGAAATATGACTGTGCATAAGAATTCTCATTTTGATTCATGCTAGTTGAGTCTAGTTTCAGTTGTAACAGCAAATTAAACTGTGCTTGGTAACTTGGTGCTGCACATTAATAAGTAATGCTACACATTTGGTCTTGAGAAGGTAACCAAGCTCTCTGTGGAGCCCACCGCAGAGTTCCATCAATAAATGATAAAGAAACAAACAGCTCACTGTGTGAAAGAGCCAGCAACATGGGAAGCACACATCATCACTGCAACAACTGGTCTGCAATCAGCCTGCTCACTCTGACAAATTTTGAGTCATAAATAGAACTTTAATACTCAATAAAAATCATATACTTTATCTGAATGTACCATATACTGTTTATTCCAACTTTACTGCAATCCGCAGCGCATTTTCAGCTGATAGGGCCACACCAATGGGCGAGTTACAGAATGCCATTGTTGCATATTTGGTTTGGAACCTATTCAAAGAAATTCAGAGCTTTAATTACAAATTACCAAAACAACAACAACACAAAGAAAAAAACTCGAGTCGTTGCTAGGAGTCACAGTGGTGGGCTAAAATAGAAGGGGGCTAATGAACACTTGTTGTTGGAGTGTCCGTAGGTTTACGGTGATGCTGAGCCCATTTAAGTTGTGACTCTGGTCTGTAAATCTTAGGAGATCAGAAGGCCTGAGTGTTGCAGCTTGTCTATGATCTGTCTGTGGTGCAGTAAGAAAGCATCCCCTGCCCATGCCACCAAGCAGTTAGCTTTAGCATGTGTCAACCCTTTTCTTAGTCTCGTTCTGTACTGCTGCACAGATTCATGGAGGCGCTGAAGGAAAATCATTATTCTGTTAAGTGGGAGACACTAATGGGTTTATTGCTGGTTTTACTGCTGCAGTGCTTGTTTATGTTCTTTGCAGAAAAGGAGATAGGGGATTGCTCTGTATCTGGCCTGTAGAATGGTGGATCTTGCAACTTGCTAAACTGAGTAGTGATTTGGAATCCTGGTATTTAAATATAAATTTATTTGGATTTAACAGTTTCTGATTTTACATCACTCTGGTTTTTAATCTCTGGTGGTGTCAAATCACCCAGGGTATGGGAGTATTTTGCATGACACATTTCTATTTAAAAACATATCAGTTTTGCCCCATAATTAGCTTGAGGCCTATGCTGTATCTATGTGAATTCTAACTGGAAACTAGATTGGGCTTTAGACTGAATACTTTGTGGGGGTTGGTACTATAAATAATTTTGACAAATAAGTAGACACTTGATTCCATAGTTGGGAGTTGTTTGATTGGGCCATATTTTTATGAGAAAGCAGCAGTCAACGTTTTTATATAAATGCTGTCTGAATTGCTGATGGCTTTGCCTCCGGTCTCTCATTAAGGAGATATATGCAGGGGAAGCACAAGATTTTGCTAAGCTTGTTGGGTTACTGTGGCTTTTTTGGTTTGCTTGCTTGCCATTTATACAAATGTATTGTCTTTGTGTAACCATTACATTAATCTTCACTGCACTGTATTTTGTATAAACACAGAAGCTGTAAATAAAGCAAGGCATGAACAGCCAGGATGGTTATCAAAGATCATTTTGGTGGTGAAATTAAATCTTAACAAAAAGGACAAGGCACATGCCAAAATATGACAGTAGACTTTTGGACAGGGCTTTTTTAGTGGTTTTGCAGTTATTTTGCTGTCAATCAGTCAGGACAGAAGCAAATGATCTTGTTTGTGTGATTATTACTTTTCCTTGTGTTTGTGCTGAGAGTTATATTGCTGTTGGGGTCATAGTTGAGAGGTAGATCGCCTGTCAGTTTATATAGTCTCGATTTACTCTTTTTTCTCTCTCTCACTCTCTCTTTTTCTCTCACACTCTCACCCGCTCTCTCTCTCTCTGTCCTTCTCTCTCCCTCTCCCTCTCTCTCTCACTCACACACACTCTCCCTCTCTCTCTCTCTCTCTCTCTCTCTCTCCCTCTCCCTCTCTCTCTCACTCACACACCCTCTCCCTCTCTCTCTCTCTCTCTCTCTCTCTCTCTCTCTCAGAGCACATGGCTTGTGTTGGTCACGGGCTTCAGTGACAGGCCAGAGGTGGGAGGGGGAGGTCCTGGGAGCACTGAGGAGGGCTGTTTGTTTGAGTGATGGGTGGGAGGATGGGTTGGGGAAGGTGCTGCCGGGTGTCTCATACCAGGCCTCCTCGTGAGAAAATCCAGGCCCTACATAATGCCACTAAAAACGTAAAGGGGTCCGGTTTTCATGGGGTCACTGCGGTGACAAGTGTGACCAATTAATACAGCAAGGGCAAAATCCTGTCTCCATCTTGCTCATATGTACTTGTGTGTGTACGTGCAATCGAGCATGCATGCATGTGTGTGCATTCATGAATGCAAGGACCAAGTAATCATATAGATTGATGTAAATTTCAAAGTGACAAAAAGGGAGACAAATCTGCTGTCAGTGTGATTTTTTTTCCCCTCAAAGGCTTTGATGTCGTATTTTATGTTCCTAGTTTTCCTTTTTGGACACAAGCCTGTCAAATCGCTAATTCCTTTTAGATTTTTTATCCTTTTGAAAACAAACTGCATCATCCCCACCAAGGTGGTGGTGACTCATATCCACAAACAGTAAGACGCGTGTGTCCAGCACCACAAAACAAATGAGGAGTCAGTCAATGGTTGGCTTTGCTCCAGCCCGGCTAGATGGTGAGCGAAACACTGGATCTTGCGCACTAGTTTGCAGTGCCATAAATGACACATTTAGCTTTCAGCTGACACACATTTTGAAAATAATGAATCTTGGAGTGAAACCCGCTACAACAACTAGGGTCGTCTGCAATAGGTGGTGTGTATGTCAGAGATATTCAGGAAATCATTCAAAAACACACAGGCACCATTCTGCGCATTTCCTGTAAGCTGAAATCAGCCCTAGGAAATCTCTACCCACAAACATATTGTTTAAGTGCATGTAGTTTAGTAACTTTGGACAAAATAAAACATTTTTCATCTGCAGTTATAACCTTTTATCAGTCTTTTTTAATCCAAACAGTATCGCTCACTGTTCCAGCTCAACTCCTCGCTCGCTTTCTGGGTTGAGTGCGCCAATTTCACCGAGATCTTATTCTCCGCCTGAGATAGAAGTGCTGACACCAGATTGGACAGGGCCCTTGGAGACACTGTTAAGGAGCATGCACGTTCTCCCTGGCCGGTAGCATGTCCTTCAGCTGCCTGGCCCTCCTACCCCTCCATTTCTCCCTCCCGTCCCTCTCTCTCCCGTAACCCTGCCATTCCTCTCTCCTCTCTGTGCTGCCTGACGCCCAGGTGTTCCGGGCCAGGCCATACAGAGCCAGACGCTCACCCCTCACCATTCTTCTGCATTATGACTTTTCGCTCTCAAATCCATAGTTAACAGTTTTTTTGGGTGATCTACTGTGCACCAGGTCCATCTTCAACACATTTGGCAACAATCTGCCACATCCGCATCATTCACATGCTTTGCTTTACTTGTGTTTTTACCATGGAAATTGCAATTAATGCAATGTATATATGTATATATATGTATATGTGTGAGTAATGTGAATCTGGGTGTGTATATATGTATACACGAACACATGCACACGCACACACACACACACACAAACACACACACACACACACACATATATATATATATATATATATATATATTTAAATACATACATACATACATACATAATGGAAAAGCTCATAGTAACACATGATCCAGGATTTCCTAGTTTCAAATCTTGGGTAAACTTTACCCTTATATCTTGAAGCAACTTGGTGGAATCGCTAAAATAACATTGTTTGCAATCAGATCCTTAGATATGTGCTTACTTAAGACAGCTTTAGAGGGTTAGGAAAGGAATCAGGCCCCAGTGAGAGTCTGGGTAAAATATGTTGTTCTGTTATGTCCGCACTTTGCCAAAAACCTTCAGGTGAGACTTTGTTCTATAAACAAACTTTTCCTGGAATTTTCCAAGACATTTGAATTATAGGGTTTCAGTATGATGTAAGGCAAGATATAATTATAGCAAATATTTTTCTTATAGCTATATATTTTCTAATTTATTAGAAAACCCACTTTGCTTTTTAAATGCTTATATGTTAGGAATGCAGTTAAGAGATGTAAATATTAGTCATTACCCTTTTTCTAAAAAAAAATAAAAAGTGAAATGTTATGTAAAAAGAACGTCTGTGCCTTCTGCACCTATGGCAGAGCTCATATTGGGCTCTTTATAATGAGCCATAAGCAGTCCATATTTTTATGTGTTCAGCTGCTCAATACTAACTTAAATCCTAGGCTACATTATGAGAAAGGCTGCACCATCATAACTCTGTGCCCCATGTCTTACTCAACACAATTTGATTTCGATTATGGGCTTGTGGTGTGTGATAAATGAAGTGTTCGGAGTGATGTCACCAACCCATAAATGAACAGGATGTGATTACTATTACAGAATTCTCTGTCGGTGCAGGGGAATGAAGCTGCCAGGCTTGCCCTTCTCTCACTCTCTTTTTCTCCTGTCCCTCTCTTTCTCTGTCTCTCTGTCCTCTTCTCGTTCTCTTTCTTTCTCTTTGTTCTTGCTCTTTCTTTCTCACTGTCTCTTCACTATCTCACTGTCTGTCTCTCTCTCTATCACTTTCTCACTCTCTTACACACACACACCCTGGCCAATGTCTTCTTTCTTCCCCCTCTCTTACCTTCCCCCTCTTCTCTTCTTTTCTTTCCCTTCCTCTCCCTTTCTCTCCTTCTCTCTTTTTTATTCCATCACATAATTTCTCTCATACACTCTTTGTCTCATACACATCCTGGGCCATGTTTTTTCTCTCTCTTTTTGTCTTCTTCTCTCCCTCCCTCTCATCTCTCTCCCTGCCTCACACTAACCCTGCTGTGATGTCATACGCTGTGGAGCCAGGCTAACCACACTTCATTTCCACCAACTGTTCCCACGACATTTTTGATTGTGGTTTTGGCCTTGCATAAAGAAAACAAAACATTGCACTATATGCAGAAAGAGACTCAGGCAGCACTATGTGCGGTCAAGCTAACACGCCCACAGCCAGGGATGCAGTATATTTTCCAGAGAGTCCTGCACACTGCCTTTCTTGGTGCATCTCTGTTTGGTTTTACCCAAGTCGAGACTCGGACATGGTTAAACGCATTGCCTAATGGGATGGAACTCCCACCAGGGGTTGGTAAGATTGAGGATGGACACATTTTAGTGACAGGGTGACTTATCTTATTGCATGCCCTCAATAAAGAAATGTGTTGTACTTAAGGAATCTTTAATTCAACCAATACACCGAACACATTTTTCCCCTTTAAATGCATTATTGGCTTCAATAGGCACATCAATTCCCAAAACACCACTGTTCCAGAACACTGGGCACACATGCACCATTCAGAGGGGAAGCCAACAAAACAGCACTGCAGAAAGTATTTATCACGCACCAATCAGCTGATAGAACATTCTAGCACTTCTGCCTTGTTCTTGCACACCAGTGATTGATAAGAAACAAAGCACAGTGCTGGTCAACAGCATTAGGAGAAATATTAGACTTTGTAAAAAGAAAAGGTCTGAAAGTTTCTAGGAGTGTTCCCTTTGACTGCTTGTGTGAGCTGGTGTTGGAGCAGCAGAAGTGAGATCAGCGTATTTGACTTTGGCCCTGGCTCTGCTGCTCACCTCCCAGCCAGCCCTGAAAATGGTCCTCGGCCCATCTTCGACGTGGCTGTCAGGTGCTCTCAAAATCTCACCTTAGAGGCTAGTACATCTTACACCTGAAAGCAAACTCAGTATCATTGAGGAGCCTTATAGCCAAGGGTGAAACTGCAGGGTCTGCTGTGGAGATATTGCATCCCAGAATCTTAAGCCTCTTCCACCGCAAATCTTCTGCTCTTTCTTAAACCACTATCTGCTATTTGACTACCAAAGTATCTGCCCCCTTTCTGGTTTCCTCTATTATTGCATATGCATCACACTGATTGGTTTCAGATCTTTAGACAAAATGTAATATTAGACAAAATCTCACATTTTTAAAATTATCGTTTAATTTATTTAATGAAAAAAGTTATCAAACACTCATGCGTTTTCATGGCACTACGCACTGATCACATCTGTTTGCTGTGATAATTAATATAATGTATGTCATTTCTGTATCACCAAATTTCAGTGATATCGCTCCATTAAAAAATGAGAGGTGTATTTGAATGTTACATATAGCTTTGGATTGAAAGCTGGTTGTTCTGAGAAATATTTGTCATAGATTTTGTGAAAATATGTTAAGACTTTACTCTTGCTTTTCCCATGACCTGGAGCCATACTATTCTGTGTCACCCTTCTTGTGTAAAACTTCTGAAGCTAGGTAGGTCTGAACTAGTACTTGGTGAACACTTGAATGGAAAACTTGTGTTGACTAACTTTCTGCTGAAAGAGGTGTTGGTGGGACTCTTCCCTCTGGACAAAAAATCCAATGATTTATGGGGGTATCACTGTGATCATTACAGATAGCCTACTTGTTTTGAAAGAGTACTAGTATTAACATTGGTGTCCTGGTAAAATTTCCCCAAAGCTCTCGACATCTGGTCACCTACTCATCCGTTACATCTGACTGGCTATCCTACCCACATTGATTGCCCACATTGTCACTGTGTAAGTGAATTGAGCTCTCCGTTATAATAAAGGTAAAATAATAAATTAATGATATTACGTCGAAGGTTATTTTGTGTTTGAACAATTTCCTACACAACTGGACAAAGTTTGGCATGATTTACAACATTACTGCTCAGTTCTTCGGGAGTGAACAGCTTGTACCGCTTGAGAACTGAGTAGGAAAGAAGATATTTGTGAATCGATGCTATATCACTGATCTGCAGGAATAGCCTCTGTACTCTACAAACTGTTTTTTAGTAACTTCATGCATATTTTCTTGCTGTGTACTACAAACCCCCAAATGCCATTAAAGATAGCTGGTCATCAGTATCTAAAATATCCCTTTTACTGGTCTAATGCATGTAGTTCACTAATACAAACACAATGATGAGCTGTGATTTCATTCATCTTCATCCATCTTAAAAGGGTGATGCTAGATTTTTCAGCCTCTAAATCATGCCAACAAAGTTTGTTAAAATGAGGTAATTTTCAGTTAATATCAAGTGTAACTTTGATTTGATTCTATCTCTGTCAAGTCAGTACAACCTGCAACATTTTTTGTGCATGTTACGCCCTTTAGCCAATCTGCAGGGCTGGTGATAAGGGAAGGCTGGATGAAAACTGTGGTCTGGATTACATCAGATTCTGGACTGATATCGTCCACCAACAAGTCTGCTGCTGAAGCCGGGTTGTTGCCAGGCAAGCTGGCCTCTGCTGCCAGCTCAGATTTAAATTACACTGGTTGGTGGGTGAGCTACTTTAAAGATTTAGCATTGTTAAATGGTCTACCACATGTAGAAGGCTGCATGATGGTAGCTGTACAGGACCTCCCTGTTTTCGTTTGAATGATACACTCTTCATTTGGGTGAAATCAAAATGTGTTACAGGATATATTTTTTCTTTTTTCTTTTTCAACCAGAAAAACAATGTGATTTACTGATAATATTCCTGGATTTGCACCCCAAGGGTCTGGCATTCTGGCGGGAGTTCTAGTCAACATCAGGATGGAGGGCAGGACAGGGCAGGGCAAGGGGTAGTGTGGCTGAGGTGGGTGGAGGCGGAGGGGTGGGTGTGGTTTAGGAGCGGTGGATCAGGGGGTGGGGGTGGGAGGGAGGGGGTCAGTGGTGATGAGTGTATTGTTTTCTGGGTTAATTTGGAATGCTTCTATGGAGATTGATTGGTTAATAAGTAGGAGAGCTGTAATGTCTAATGAGCAGACTGAAGAGTGAGAACAATGAAATCATTTTGCTTGGCTTCACCATAGTGTTTGAATGCTTGATTGCCCCTGCTAGGCCTGCAATTCCCAGCCTCCTGCCCAGACTGAGACAGCAGAAGAGAGCAGAGGGCTGGAGGAGCAGGAGGGGGAATAGTAAACAGTAAGCTCACCCAATCTGTGCAGTCTGGTGCAGTCTGGGGAGAACACTAGCACAGAAACAATGCAAAGCCTGCCCATTGGCTGAAAGACAACACGCTTTTATCCTATCACAGTAGGCCTATGTTATGTCCAGGAAGTGTCTGCATAGAAAACACATGCAGATGTTCAATTATTGTCCATTATTATGCTCAAACTTGTCCATTTTCCAATTCTGGTGATGTAATTTAAATGCCTCGTTGCACAAGATTAAATTAGCACAAATTAAATTTACACGACGATGTCTTTTGTTTCATAATGGATAGTTGAAGTGCCAAATAAAATAACAAAAAAAAAATGGCAATGCATCTGAGAATTTTCAATCTCTGTGTCCTTCAGATCAAATTCTGTTCTCTTCAACACAATAATACAGTCAGGATGCATCAACAGTAAACAATGAGTCAGCCTGAAGCAAGCGTGTGCTGTAATGGTGGCAGGAAGGTAAAGTCATGTGTTAAAACAATGTCATCTTATAGCGGAATACTGGCGCCCCAGATTCCTTATGACAATTGAGCGTACAACAGCTGTGACATGAGGGAGCAGCAGGGCATCATGGGTCAGGGAGGAAGGGGAAGTACAGGCTGCTATGACAACAGTAGGCATGGCAAGATGCAGGACATTCTGGAAACAACAAGCATGTACGGCAACAGCCTGAGACAGAAAAGGTTCTGCAAAGACAAGGGATTGGACAGGCTAATGTCCTCTTCTCCAGTCGAATGCACTTGCTGTTGTGGGCCTAAAATTCTGCTTCTCCAAAAACCAGATGCAGGTGTGTGGTGTGTATGCGTGTGCATCCCTGTGCCCAAAATAATCTTATCGATTGAGATAAATTTCAAAGTTACGAAAGGAGACAAATCTTTTAAGGACATATTTTGGGACCTTCTTCTCCTGTGCTCTAGCTCTGTAACTCCCTGCCAGAATTTTATCTGAAAAAGATGGGCAATGCCACCCTGAGTGTTGTCACTCTGATCAGGATGGGCTGTGGCATGGTTGAGCACTCTCTCCTTGGAGAGGTTTTAAGAGTAAATGAACTACTGAAGGTTGAGAGTGCTCCCTGCACTCCCAACTGCAATAAAAAAAACTATGTGATTTGAATGACCTTCCATTCTGTGGTGGAGAGTGGACCCCACTCCCTTCTCACACAGGCGGCTCCATCGCCTCACCACTCTGAAGCAGCCAGGCAGAGTCAATGGCAATGAGCACAGAGGCCTGGGGATCTGGGTTCTGACCTCTTCACTTCTGGATATGCTGGAAGATATGTTCCATTCTGGTCGAGCAATCAGTTTTTATTTTCTTGTGATTTGTAGATCTTAGTGATTTGAACTTTGTCCAGTATACAGAGACGTGTGAGTGAAATACATCTCCCAATACATATTCCATGTCCCCTCATCCTGCCCAGTCTGCAATTATACAGAATTAACTGAACAGCATCAAGTTACTTCACCCAATAGGACTCCTTTCACTAGCATGGGTCCTGAACTGAGTGTTTGTGAGTGGATAACAACTACAAAAATACACACAAGAATACAAACATCTGAAATAGCAGAGAGGTGTCAAACAGAGCACTGAATAAGGATGAGTCCACACTTTGCAGTTATTCAACAGCGTGATTATTTTCACCAAGTAAGTAATATTTCAAGCCGTTGTGGCTTCAAGCCATTGTGGCAAAATCCTGCATAATTTTGTGATGGTTACTGTTCTTGCTCTACGTTGGGTCAAACTTGGTCAGGGAAGGAGCTATTGCTAAGGCTAAAATGGTGAGACAATAATCCGAACAAGCTGAACAATCTGAACAATAATGTAGGAAGGAATGGTTTCCATGGTGGACATTTCTTTAACCAAGGATAAACCTACTGGGTAGTCTTCTGTACTGTTTGACTATTCCTCCATATAGACTCATACAGAATCCTTTGGTCTGCACTTGCAGAATGCCCTCTTCAAATGAAACCACAAATTTTCAAATGGTTCAAGTCAGGACACCGTGATGACAACAGTAATTTTGTGGTCAGTTAATAAGTTATTGGTTGATTTTGAAGTATGTGTGGGATCATTGTTTCGTGAATCAATCAGTTTGCAGCCAAGTACTTCTTGAGGGGTGGGGGAGACTAGGTTTTGGCCCAAAATAGGTTGGTTCTTGAAGTAGGTCATGATTTGATTGACCTTAACGAGACTCCAAAGACCCGTAGATGTGAAACAACTCAATAACAAAAAAGATCCACCACCTTATTTCACCATGGGTATGGCACATTTCAGTACTGGAACTTTGATTGTAATTGAATGTTAAGGTCAGATGAGACCAAAATTTTGCTGTAGGTTTGGTTGCTTATCTGTAACCCTAACCGTATGCTAATGCTTGGTGAACAAATTTTTTTGGTCATCTTTATCAAGGGTGCCAATAATTTTGCAACTGTAACTGGACACAAGTGTTGTCCAGCAAATATTTTCAATGTCCATGGTGTTCAGAGCTGCAAATTATAAGCAGAAGTGCAAAAATCCTGCTGGATTTGGCTGGTCACCAAATGGTTTTCGTAAGTTAATTATTTGGCCATACTTGGTCACCACAAGCCCGGCCCACGAGGAATAATCTGTATTTCTCATTTGCGTGAGGAGTGATGTCATCGGGTTGGCCCCTGGACTGCACAGGTCTGAGCTCCCCAGGTATTTTCTGAGAAACTTCGCATTTACAGGAAACTTGAAACTAGCGGGGAGGAAGAACTCATTATTACGGGAAAAATGGCTGAAAGCCCTGTTCTGCCTTTCATTCATTATCAATGGATATCCACACTGGCTTCAAAGTTCAAACTTTTCCCCTATTTATGTAAATCTTGTTACAGTTATTTAGATTTTCAAATCACACTGTTATGGCATTAATACATGTATACGTAATTAAACTGTAGTTTATTTTTTTTAAATGCTTTTTCAGCATATTCTGTGAATCTGATGAAACAGTATAAATCAGGTGATAACCACTCAATTAAGAATTAGACCTGTCCAAATACAAATGACGAATTGAAGGTGAACACCCCCATTCTGCCTTTGAGGAATGAATCTCTTTTCTCCCTTAGGGCCTTTTATGGGCCACATCACGTCAAAAACAGATGGGGAGGGTGGGACTTCAAAGCCCCCCCTATAATAGGTACTGGGTAGTGCCAGGTAAACTTAGGAAAGTGCCAGTTTACTGATTTATTTCATTCTGCCTCCTCCCCCACCCCTTTTAAAGTTGAAAGAACAGCCCAGTTTCCCTCTCCTAGCACACCCTGTTTTCAGTGAGTTCACCTCATGCTTTTCAAGTACCAGTTTCATTGCTATAGCAGCATTATGTTTTGATTGCATTAGTTTGTGTAGAGTAAATCATATCATACCAGGCCTTTGCTGTCACAAAAAATAATAAGTCAACAATGCCTGTAAATTGGAGCATACCTTTGCTGCTGAAGGTAATGGTTAAGGGAGTGCTGGCGCTGTGGTGGTGGTGTGGGGGGAGTAGTGGTGCTGCCAGACACCAGTCACCTCCTGAATGGATATTTAGAGGAGCAGGAGGAGAGAGGCAGAGAACTGGTGCCTGCAGGACACTCAGTCCCACAGGAACATTGATCAGAACACCATCATACCCACATCACTGAGGACTGCTGTGTTCATCACTCTCTCTGTCCCTTTGTCTCTCTGAATCTCTGAATTCATGTTTGGACATTTTATTTGCATGACAATTGAAATTGTGTTTCTAAAGCATTAAGACATTAAGATATACAGATGGCATTAACAGCAACCCCCCCACACCACCCAAGCAAGGAGAGGAGCAAAAAACATGAACAACCCCCCACTTTGTCTGTTCGTCTCACTCTCTCTTGTCCTCTCACTCTCGCTCTTTTTCTATCCATCCATTGGAATTCTTTTTTTTGTGCGTGTGTGTGTGTGTGTGTGTGTGTGTGTGTGTGCGTATGTTTGGGTGTGTGTGTGTGTTGGCATCATCATTGTTGGTATAATATGCAAGTGAATTGAGTACTGGTTACTGTAAACAAATGCTGTGGGATTTGCCTCACAGTCTTTACCTAAATATGGGTATATGGTTTCAAGACTGATATTTAAGACTGATATTTTCTTTACCGTTTATTCTCTGGAAGCAGCACTCCCACATGCACAAGGCATGCCCATGCACTTTTCTCAGTGCCCTCTTGCTTGCTTGAAGACCTGGAGTGCTAAGATAATGTTACTTGCTGCCATGGTAGTGCTACCTGACCGTGAATGCTCCAAGCTTGATAGCCTTGATGTTTGCCCTGTTGTTACATGTTTACTTAGTAAAATTACCTGCTGCTAGTGTTGTCATCATTTGCGACGAAGTGCTTGCAGCTGTAAAATCATATGAAATCTGTATACTGTGGATGCTTTCAACCATATTAAGCTAGCTGGATTTAACCCACTTTTTTACCTACCCCCACTCCTCCAAAAATAAATGAATAATAAATACAAATGAAAAAAGCTGTCAGGTTGGGGGGGATCTATATGTATATTCAGTAGACATAAATAGTATCTAGTGGGAAGAAATGGTGACATTTTGCTAAGCAGAGGTTAAACCCTAGTGTTAGGATTAAGGGAGAGTTGTCACTTTTTACTCATGTACGTGTGTTCTTTGTTTTATCCTGTGACCATAGACAGGAGATTAACCATTAGGAAGCTGAACCGCTATTGGTCCTGTCTGAGAGACAGTGTTTGCAGTGTCCAATCAAAAATAGGGATTGAGAGAGATTTTTAACCATGTATGTCCCAAGCAGGCAGGGATCATTGTTGGAACTGCTCATAGTTGGAGCAAGGAACACACACACATGCACACACACATGCACACATACACACACACACACGCATACACACAAACACACACACACAAAGGGAGTGAATAGAACAAAGGGAAACTTGTGTGGTCTGTCACCCTCTGTCACCGTTATCTTTATTTAAAGCTGTGTTACCACAGTACTGGCCTTGTTTTTCCCTTAACAGTGTCCTTAAGCTTTTTGTTTTTAAGGCTTTGTGTGCTTATAAATAGTATATGTGTGTGAGAGAAGGGCTTGTGGGAAGCAGGTGGACATTGCTGGTTTCTAGAATCTACTCTTCCTGGCCTGAGGGGGCCTCTCTGAATCGCCCCATAGATGAGTGGGGTACATATTATTCAGTGTTTCTTGTTTCCCATTCATTTGTGCCTATCATAAGTCACTCTACGACAGTGACTGCAGGCTGGAACATTTAAAGGGAGTGAGGGGAGGAGTCTGGGGAGACAAGTGCCTTCTGTAAAGTCACATTAGATGGATTTTTTCCAGTAGCTTTCTGATAACTAGAGCACTGATTGGTTCCGAAGAATGGGTGGGAATAATGGGGAAAAAATCACTCCTCGGAAAATAATGTGTGGATGTTTAAGATGAAAAACACCTTATGAGTCAGTTCTTTGGGTGTGTGAACAGTGGCACTGAATACTGCGAGGTTCAAATTAGATCAGTTTTAGTTCACCTGTCAGTAACCCCCCCACCCCCCAACTTGCTTCTGTGTCTGCTTTGGCCCAGGGTAAAACTAATTCTGATGGAGTATATTTTACATTGACAGAGTACTTTTTATACTTTTTATCCATTGTGGACTGAGTTTCAGACATTAGGTTGGAGTGTGTAGAACAGCTACCAGAAAACAACAGTGGAGGAGAGAACACTGAGTCTCTCTCTCTCTCTCTCTCTCTCTCTCTCTCTCTCTCTCTCTTTCTCTCTCTCTCTCTCTCTCTCTCTCTCTCTCTCTCTCTCCCTCCCTGCATGTCTTTCGGATGGCCTCACACAGCTGGTTTATGTTGGGTCCTGAATGGAGGGATGGAGAGTACACTGAGGGAACTCTTCCAAGTTTCCCTCAAATGACATAATAATTCAGGAGTGGGAGAGGCATGTTTATCTACATAAGGTAAAAGTGTTTTCAGTTGAAGCCGTAGGTCAATCAGAAGATAACAGAAAACAGAAACAAACCCAGAGTATACGCTCCAGGTGCACCTTGAGATGCTGTTGACTTCTGTTGGCCTGCAGAGCACACGGCACATTGACAGTACGGTAGTAACTCTATTCTCTTCCTCTTCCGTGATTTTCATTTGTTTATTGATATTGATCCATTTTTTTGGTTCCATTGTCCACAAATCATCCATAACTCCTGCATAAAAACAACCTGAAGTTTAATCACTTAAGCACCATGTAGTAATATAAGATGAAAACACAAGTCTCCTCTATTATTTCTGAAATAAAAAATAAACTACACTACTCCTAAACAATTTTTTTAAGTCCTGGAATGTTATATTTCCACAAAATATTTCATTCACTTATTCAGTTAGAATTCCACAGTTTCCATCCAGTTATATTTCCTGTGAATGATGCTGCTCTTGTGGCATTTTGTTTTAATGGTTAAACCAGGTTGTTTTTATGTTCGTTTTATGGATGTTTCGGGGAAGGAGAACAAAAAAGATATTTGGTTCTGGAGCAATATTTACAGTAATCCCCACCATAATATATATTGCATTAGGACAACAAAGCTGCACTCCCAACAAATAGGTCACTGCATGATGGTAATGGCAGCTTGGGGATGTAGAAACGTCTTACAGGAGTGTTCGGTTTGGCTAACAGCCCACTGTATGACAAAACATGGCTTCTGCTGTACTACACAGCTAAAGACATGTCAGTCTTGGGGATATGAAGTAGTGTGCCTTCCACAGCTTGATGACAGGGCATTAACTCTGCAAACAAAAGAAACGAAACGTCAAACCCGCAAAGCAACACTATCCCAATGAGAATAAAAACTTAGGGACATTCCACGCTCTTGCCCTATAAAGCACAATGAGTGCAGTGACTGAAGAAACCTTGTCTGCCGTCTGCCGCCCCCTGTGACTTTTTGGCTGAGCCTCAGGGAGAACAAGGAGATCATAGGGGCCATATTGGGAAAGGGTGGGACCAACCAGGTGCAACCAGCCACACCCCAAACCCCAATAACTGACATGATTAGGCAAATTTTCGCTGCACTGTGGAAATCCATCCCACTGGGCATAGGGGAGCGCATGGTGCAATGTCAGATTCGATGTCATATGAGAATTTTTAATTCCACAAAGTTTGAAGACAAATTTGAACAAGGCTTTAAGGAATGCCACATGTGAATGCTACATTTTTTCGGGGTGCACTATGGAAGCATTGCTTGTCCTGATCGAGCAAAACCACGTAAAAATTATGAATAGGAAACAAGGTAATATCAACACTCTAATCAAAAGCAGATTTTCTTGGTTCTGTTTTCCAGTGCCATCTTCCAGTCTCTCTGTTAGAGAGGCAGGGGAGAGGCAGAACATGCGTGTAGAAATAAAAAGAAAAACATTTATCATGATGTTTGGTTTAGCTATATTTGTTTTAGTGTAAACACTGGCTAAAATTCAATATATCACAGTACTGTACCAAACAACAAGCATAAAACAAAGAATCTTAACCTTTAGATGCATGGCTTGCCAATCATAAACATTTACACAGATAGGGTCACGAGTGACTCCAAGCAGAAAACCTGTTTTTTTCCTTTATTAATGTTATGATATGTACTTAAATATCCAACTCAATGCTCAAGGTAAGTTTAAAATTAAAATAAGACAGCCTACTAAAAATGATACGCATAATACTTCGTATGAACAATACAGAACAAAATATGAAAATACAATTTAAGTCAATGCATCTGATCTAACCAATGAAGTAGTCTACATGAACTTATTATGATATCAAATCAGCAATATAAAGTATGATCATGAACACAGCTGCAATTAGTCTAGCAGTTGTCAAAGTAATTGTCACACAGGGCTTACACATTTCATACATGTGTGATATGTGTGACTGATAAACTGTGCACAGTAGATCAATTCCTGACAGTAACAAGGTAGGAATCAAAAGTTCCACAACAATTTCCACCAGAAATTACTGGGTAAATTACACATGGTGACACTAAAACACGATTATATCAAAATGCAAGAAAGGTAATCACAAAATTAAAATTGCTGTGCAGAACATTATTGTTGTGAAATATATTATTTACAGGTGGTCAAATGCATTTTTCATATATGCATTTTTAATATAAACAAGATAGGAATTAATGATTTGAAAAGAATTCTCATTGGAATGAATTGGGGTCAAAAAAGACCCCACAATTGTAAACTAAGGGTCATAACTAAAACACAATTATCACAAAAAGTATTCTTTATTTTATTTTTTAAATAAAAATGTAAAAAATCATCACACACTTCAAATCGGTGATTGTTCAATTGAATTGCATTCGATTTTATTTGTATAGCGCTTTTTACAGAAACTGTCACAAAGACACTTTACGGAGTAGCAAGGCAAGAGACAGAGCAAACAGAACAAACACCAGGCCTGAAGCCCCAAATCGCAAGTTCATAAGGTAAAAAAATCCCCGTGGGGAGAAAACCCTCAAACGGTGGCAAGAAAAAAGTCCCCAATGGGAATAAATCTTGAGGGGAACCAGGCTATGGAGGGAGAGCCCATCCTCCACTGGCCAGCCTGGTGTAAAGTAGCAGTAGAATGGAATAACAAGGGTTAAGCAGTGCTCTGGGTCAGAAATGACCCCACCCGTGCAGCTAAGGGTTAATGACTTTACAGGCCTCCCGGAGGCTGCTTGCCTTCCTTTCTCACGAGGGCCAGCATTCTGGCCTCATTTGACGTGGTCCAGTTGGGTTTCGGTTTGGATGGGTGCTCTTCAGTATAGGCAAAGGCAAAATCCTGAAACAAGCCCTGGATAACTGACCTTGAAGTGACAATTTCACCCCCAGTAAACCCTGCAGGGACAGGTCACTGCACAGGCACAACTCTGTTTTTATGCTCTCTGGCGGGTATTTCACGAAGCTGGCTGAGAAAATCCGGGTTTCCTATAATAAAGCTGACTTGAAATGGCCAGGTTACATAGCCTGGATCAGTTCTGTTTCACAAAGCCAGAGGGCAGCTCAAGAGATAAAGCTAATTCAAGCCTCATGAAAGTTTTGGGCAATGAAGTTGCGTGTACATTCATGGACTATTGAAACAGCCCGAGTTAGAGAATGTCGATTGAAACATTCAATCATAGTAAAATGGCAAAATGACATGCAGAGTCGTTTACAGCAGAAGAGCAAGAACTCAATATGGAGTTTTATAAAGATTACAAGTCTATAATTACGAAAAAGGCAATACCACAGTAATTAATCAAGCGAGGGATGCAGCCTGGGAATCGATTGCTGAGTGCATAAATGCATAAGGGTCCTATTGTGCAGTCAGTGCTGTGTGCTTTGCACCTCCTCAATTTAAAAAATGCATTTTAATCATATTTTTGGTGTTTATTTAGGAGCAAATACAGTAAGTCAAGCTTGAACCACATTAGCCTGCTCGCGACCAGGCTAGCTTGAATGCATATGTTGCCTTAGCGACATAACTGGCATCGATTCAAGCTTGCTTTGTGAAATGGAGCTATCCAATAACCTTTCCAGACTAACTGAAATAAGCCTGTTTTACAGCTTAATCGTGCTTCATGATATGCCCCCCAGGTCTCCTGCATCATTACAGCAGTGGCAGAGCTCTCAGAATCAGAGGCTTTCATGTTGTATTGCTAGGCTGTGTATGTGCGTGTGTGTGTGTGTGATGTTTTCCACTATCCGACATCCCTGTTCGGAAAATAATTCTGAATTGTTGGTTCTCCAGTTCCTGTTCCACGGTCTCAAGGGATGCATTTTGGGCAGGTGCTTTAGTGCTTTAAAAACAATATTGTTTTTCCTCTGTCTGTTTTTTTGCTGCATATTTGAGATTTGTCTGAGCAAAACAACCATAGGAGCTGCACTCTCACCCATGTTCCATGACAGAGAGCATACTTGTTCCCCTGTATCCCTGTACAAAGTTGCCTGATCTAAACAATCTCTGTGCAAACAAGGTATTATAACAACCGTTACCGACCAAATGGCAATTATTTGCTGACTCCGCTTTTGTGCTGTGATGTGGTCACGTGTTTTGAGACATATTTCTGCAACTGTCAAGAGATGGAGACAGCAGAGGCTGTGACTGGAGCTTGTGAAATCTTCAGCTGAACCGATGGCAGTTTTCATTTTGTGTGAAACGCAGGCTGGCAACGTGTGGAGATCTGCCTGGGAATGGCTGATGAGGTGCTTCACATATAATGCACTGAGGGGGAGCTGATCTGAATATTGTAGTTTAAACTTTTTTAGAGGAACCTGAAGTCAAGGATTTGTTTGGTAGGTCTTGAGATTTCTTATTTGTGTTATTATTTTCTTGTTTTTTTTTTCTTTCTTTCTATGTGGTTTCGTTGCAGTGGCACCACTGTTTAATGTTTGTGAATGTCAGAAACATGTTTTATGAATGAATCACAACATTCCCTCTCTCAACTTCCCAGACACTTTGTGGCCACTGCTGGGGCCTTATACAACAAGGGAGGGTATTCAAGCCTCTCAAGCCATGGCGATGTTTCACATGTGCTTCAAAAAAAAGTTAAAAAAGCTAACTGGACAAAATTAAATTTTTAGAGAGGGGACACCACAGCACTGGCTCCCAAAACCCTAAAGGAATACTGTGGGAACTGGAGTTCACAAAGGCTTCTCAGGCTAAATGAGGCGGTGACTGCTCAATGTGTGTGTGTGTGTGTGTGTGTGTGTGTGTGTTTGTGTTTGTTTTTCACAGGTATTTAATGTAATCCTCTTTCCATTCTTCAGTGATAGCATGAGTGCTAAAGCCCAGAACAATTGGACACACCCTAATTTTTGTACTCTTTCATACACTCAGTTTTCCTTTAACAGGCCCTGGGTAAATAGTGTGTGACAGTAGCTGTATAATAATGCATTGCAGCAGCAGCAGCAGCAGCATACTGGATACACAGGTCATGTTTTGAGTTATATTTTGTCCTGGCACATATGAATGTATGTAATTTCCTACTCTCAAAAGTATTTGCTTCAGTTTTCACCTGAAGTGATATGCTGTACAGGGTCGATGGCTATATGACACAAAGTGTCTTTAGATAAAGATGCCCCTTGAGAAGGATGCAGCAGAAATTTGAGGCAGTGGCAGTCAAAGCCAGTTAGTTGACTGCAATTTTCTACAGCTATAATTCATTACATACAATTGTAAAAAAAAAAAAAAAAAAGGACATTTCTTTATGCATTTATGCTTTCAAGTTTTTTTTTTCTTCCTTCATTCCTGCAGTCTGTTTCTGCCGTGGGGGAAATTTCCTTTAGCAGGAAGAATGGTGACTTACATTCTCTGGGGCTCTGAGCAGTGTAGAGCCCCCTCACGCTAATGCTACATGGTAGCGTGCCTCACCCAGCACTGCGCCATCGGCTGCTCTGCCTCAGTCTCTGCCACAGAGTAACAACAGGAGCCGTCATCACAGAGGCACTGCTGCTGCACTTCAATGGCTGCAGGGGTGAGAGAGAGAGAGAGAGGCAGGGAGAAATAGGGAGGAAGTAAAAGGAAAGAGGTGGATCCATCTTTTCCTTTCTCTTTCAGCGATTAGCATCCTGGAAGGCCTTTTTCTGCAGGCCAGTGGTGTTTTTAAAGAAGGGATTGATGGTGTTGAGATTGACATTTGCAGTCATGTGCTGGCGGGTCAGGTTCTGGGGAAAGAGGATTTGAGTACCTGCAAATAACGGTCTCACTTAAAAAATGAAATCTCTTTTCAGAAGTCAGGGCCAATAATATTACTGTTTGATGTTGTAATCTTTAAGTTGTTTCCATAGAAACCTCTGGAGGTTATGGTTGAATGGATGACTGGTACATTGTTTTTCTCCTGGCCTTATTTCTGTAATCTCTGAATTTAAGGAACTTGAATGAATTTTTCCCCCCAATTTTTTCCATTTTCTATTGACACAGAATGCAGTCTATATATTTCCTTTCAAAATGTTGCTTAAGTGCCATAAATGTAGATGTAAATCATAGAACAACAGAAATTGTAAATATTGTGCATTGGACTGTATAGTTCTGTTAGAGACACAGCAGTGTTAATTCATCTCTGATAGAATGGATTTTACTCTGGTATAAGCTCTGCTAGAGGTAAAATAAGACTGAACATTTTGCTGTGTACTTCCAGCCATGTCGAAGGAAAATGGATGAGTTGTCCTTTGGCGATAGTGTAATGACGGACATGAAAGCAGGCCCCAGGTTGCAGATATAAAAGTGTATTGTTATTCTTGCTTCTGCTCACTCTGAGTAAAACAAGGCTGTACATTTCTCTCTCTCTCTCTCTCTCTCTCTCTCTCTCTCTCTCTCTCTCTCTCTCTCTCTCTCTCTCTTTCTGTCTCTCTGTCTCTCTCTCTCCTTTTATCACATGTACACGCACACGCGCGCTACCTCTGTCTTTCTGTCTTTTGTTGCACAGTACACTCAGAAAGGAGACTTACTGGGTATTTCCCTATTTTCCATTTTGAGTGTATGCCATTGGTTTCTTGGTTAGCTCAGAAATGCTATGTTTTTATAGCGGCTTCTGAAATGTGATGTTGGCAATAAGTGCAGTGGCTTTTGTCTCACCAAGGCTTATTAGTGGAATCTCTGTGCCAAAGACATGCATGTGAGGTTCCCTCAAAGTGAAACCTTCACTGGGAGTGGAGATGATGTGCAAAAGGTCAACAGAGCTATTTTTTCATATGACCATAAAATGAATTATGGCTCTCAATCAAAACAAAGTTCGGAGCCTCTCCACATGCAGCTTGGTTGAGAGGTTAATTTATAGTTGATGCACAGAATAGAGGCTTATATAAACCCATCCATGCTTCCGTTTCCACATTGAGTGCATCTTCCTTAAACTTAATTTATGATGGCATTTTAATGCACATAGCATATGCATAGCATTCAAACCCTTATTTGGTTTAACACCAAGTGGTCATGGCCGTGCAGCATATCATTTGGGAGGGTGGTGAAAGAGCTCCTTGTGGCATCATTGTGTGAAGCCATAAAGTTTGCATTAATTCTATGCTTTTACTCTTTTTAGTGCCGCTGCTTGTCATGGATTGCAGGTCAGAAAGGCAGAAAACATAGTAATGGTTCTGGTCAGAATGGCTGAACATTGCCTTGTGAGCATAGGCACTTAAGAGCATAGAGTTCCATATGTTTCCACCCTCTGTCCAGTCCTCACACTCCAGTGGTTAATAATAAAAACATGCATTTAGCCAGTGGGTGGTTCATTCAGTGTAGACGCTGTTCCAGAGTGTGAATGGGCCCCACAGCTTGGTGTTGTGCCCAGGCTGTGCCCCTGTACTGACTGTGGCTGCTGCTTCTTTTCACTCTCCGGTCCACTTGTTAAGCTTGGACTGACAGTCAGTCAGATGAAGACACTGTGCGAGCCCAACTGACCTGCGGGTGTCACCGTGAGTGAGTGGACACAGTCAACCTCTCCAGATCATTGCCACAGTCCCTGGGTGGTGTTATGGCCGATTGTGCATTACCCCGTTGTCCCGCGTTTCACTGTCTGCACAGGCACAGTTCAGATTCAATACCAGATTATGGGGCCCATCCACACACTGGAACAGGATGTGCCACCCAGCTGCCCCTGATGCATTATATTGCATTACAGTTATTTAGCAGATGCTTTTATCAAAAGTGACGTACAAAAGTGCATATCAAGGTCATTGGAACAACTACAAAACACAGGTTCGATAAGGTACAATACTCATTTTATGATGCGTATATTTAATATGAAAACATATAATTCCAAAGGCACTAAAATTATAATATTTTAGTTTAGAGTGAATAAATTATTATTTTATCACCAAGGTGAAAAAAGATACTATATTTATTTTAATATTGTGTTTTTGGTTTTATGATGTCCACAGGAACTGATTTTTTCTCCTCTTCTTTTTCATGTCTTCCTCTGGACCTGTGCTATCATTTGGACCCCAAAACATGATACCCATACTGCAGGTAAGTACACTCTATTTTATTGGGCATTCATGGGTCTGACAGTTGGTTTTGCTCCCCAATCTAATTTTTAAATAATTTGCTGTGTGCTTTGAGAATACGTTTGCCTGTCCTTTTTTCGGAGTTGTCATTGACTTCCGTGTAGTCGGCTAGCTGTTGAAGGGTAAAACTGAATGCAGTTCTCTGCGTGCAGTGTTATTGTGGAAGAGTGTTTCCGTGTGGGAGGAAACATTACAGCTGTGGAATCGTCTGCCAGACCCAACAATATGGTTTTATCTTCCGATTTGAGAGAAGCCAGACAGTGATTCATGCGGTTTATGTGGTGTTTGTCCTTCACCTGAGAAGCTCTCTCAGTGCCGTTATTTATTATTAGGCCTATTAAGTAGGTTGCAAATTATGTGTTTTAAAAAATTATTTCTGTGTTTATTTGCTCAGGTTTATTGCCGTGAACATTTAGAGGGTTAAGTAGGGTAACCTGTGAATTTAACTGGGTAGCAGAATCATACCATGAGTTGCTTAATCTCGTGCTCATTGTCAAACTGTAGCTGAAAACTCGATTGCGGGGATTGATGTAATATTTAGCGGCTGTGCTGCTAGTATATTGTATTTCATGCTCCACACCGCTGCTCCAGGGTACTGAACATAGTTTGTGTAAAATCCGCTGTGGGTTCTGCAGTATTGTCTGGTGATTTACTGCAGTGAACATGTTATTACGTATTCGCGCAGTGAGGGGAGGCTGTGAACACATTCACGTCTGTTTCTTTAGCCGGAGGACCGCTCCCCTTATCGCAGAGACAGAGCTTCGAGTTCGGGTCATACGTGATGACTGCGAGCGGCGGGTGTTTCGTTCAGATCCGTGCCCGTTTTCCGTATCTGGTTGCCCTGGCGCCACTCCCCACGTTCCGTTCGCCGCGAGCCGCCGGAGAGACTGCGACGCGCATCTCGGCGACGGAGCGGGAGCGCCGCGCGAGATTTCCCTCCTTTCCCCCCCTCCTCCTCCCGCTCCTCCCGGATGGGGAGGATGAGTCCCTGAATCCGCTCCTCGCGCTCGCTGGAGGAACAGCAGTGAGCCGCACGGCCCCAGTTTCCATGGAGACAACCGAGTTAAAAATAACACCGGCAGTGGCTTTCTTGTGCTATTCCCTGACACATGCTCCGAGTGTACGTCACACGACCCCGCCCCCAACCAGCCCCGCCCCTACACTTACACACAGGCTGCACATACTGCCCCCCCCCTACACTTACACACAGGCTGCACATACTGCCCCCCCTCTACACTTACACACAGCCTGCACATACTGCCCCACCCCACCCCTACACTTACACACAGCCTGCACATACTGCCCCCCCCCGACACTTACACACAGCCTGCACATACTGCCCCCCCCCCACACTTACACACAGGCTGCACATACTGCCCCCCCACCCCTACACTTACACACAGCCTGCACATACTGCCCCCCCCCTACACTTACACACAGGCTGCACATACTGCCCCACCCCACCCCTACACTTACACACAGCCTGCACATACTGCCCCACCCCTACACTTACACACAGCCTGCACATACTGCCCCACCCCTACACTTACACACAGGCTGCACATACTGCCCCACCCCTACACTTACACACAGCCTGCACATACTGCCCCCCCCCGACACTTACACACAGGCTGCACATACTGCCCCCCCCCCACACTTACACACAGGCTGCACATACTGCCCCCCCCCACACTTACACACAGGCTGCACATACTGCCCCCCCCCTACACTTACACACAGGCTGCACATACTGCCCCACCCCACCCCTACACTTACACACAGCCTGCACATACTGCCCCACCCCTACACTTACACACAGCCTGCACATACTGCCCCCCCCCTACACTTACACACAGGCTGCACATACTGCCCCACCCCACCCCTACACTTACACACAGCCTGCACATACTGCCCCACCCCTACACTTACACACAGCCTGCACATACTGCCCCACCCCTACACTTACACACAGGCTGCACATACTGCCCCACCCCTACACTTACACACAGCCTGCACATACTGCCCCACCCCTACACTTACACACAGGCTGCACATACTGCCCCCCCCCCACACTTACACACAGGCTGCACATACTGCCCCCCCCCCCCCCCCACACTTACACACAGGCTGCACATACTGCCCCACCCCTACACTTACACACAGGCTGCACATACTGCCCCCCCCATACACTTACACACAGGCTGCACATACAGCCCCCCCTACACTTACACACAGGCTGCACATACTGCCCCACCCCTACACTTACACACAGGCTGCACATACTGCCCCACCCCTACACTTACACACAGGCTGCACATACTGCCCCCCCCCCCACACTTACACACAGGCTGCACATACTGCCCCACCCCTACACTTACACACAGGCTGCACATACTGCCCCACCCCTACACTTACACACAGGCTGCACATACTGCCCCCAACCCCCCACACTTACACACAGGCTGCACATACTGCCCCCCCCCCTACACTTACACACAGGCTGCACATACTGCCCCTCCCCTACACTTACACACAGGCTGCACATACTGCCCCACCCCTACACTTACACACAGGCTGCACATACTGCCCCCCCCCTACACTTACACACAGGCTGCACATACTGCCCCCCCCACCCCTACACTTACACACAGGCTGCACATACTGCCCCCCCCACCCCTACACTTACACACAGGCTGCACATACTGCCCCCCCCCACCCCTACACTTACACACAGGCTGCACATACTGCCCCACCCCTACACTTACACACAGGCTGCACATACTGCCCCACCCCTACACTTACACACAGGCTGCACATACAGCCCCCCCCCCCCCCCTACACTTACACACAGGCTGCACATACTGCCCCCCCCCCCCCCCCCCCCACCCCCAACCAGCCCCACCCCTACACTTACACACAGGCTGCACATACTGCCCACCCCCCCCCACCCCCACCCCACCACCCCTCCGCGATGTAATGCCAGATGACGTCTCAAGGTATAATAATCAGAAAGGAAAACACCAGGAAGATCTCCCCTCCTCACCCTTTGGGTTCTGCAGTCTCTGTCTCCTGAATGAGGCAGTGTTTCTGCCAGTTGCAGTGCCACCGATCCCAGAGACAAAACAGGCAGGCCCAACCAAATAAAGCACAAACTAATAAAACTGTGCTGTGTTTCTGTCTGCCATCTGGTCCAATTTAAGAGATTTGTTTGCCCCTTGTTCAGGCCACAGTGTGTTTATACCCACCTGAATTTTGATAGCTATAAGGATTTCTCTGTGGAGTTTATTTTTGAACCATGGAAAAGCTATGAATTATGGGACATAGAAAGGCACATTTTTAGTGTAGCCTATATGCACATATGTAATCTAATCTCTTGATTGATTTCAATTTCATTTTTACTTTTTTTTTTTGCTTCTCATGACCTAAATATTTACCATAAAATCACAAATCTATAGGCTTAGGTTTTGGCCCTCTGGCTAGTGCCCACTCAAATCCAGCCATCCAAGGCAGGGGCGTGGGAAGTGGTTTGGCTGTCTTGCTCTCCTGCATTGCTGGATTTAGACCAGGTGGAGTTTTTAGTTTTAGAGCAGAGGTCGAGTTATCTTACCTCTTTGTATTTGGTGAGTTACCTTTCCAAACTCAGAAAGACATACATCTTTATTCTAACCCCCCAAAAAAATATTTAAATAACCTCTAAGTGTCAGGTTAATGCTGTCTTAAAAGTGGCTTTCATTGGTGCTTTTCAAGTAGCTCACTAGAGTCTTAAAGGAGGTAAGCTAAGGTTAGTCCCACAACCACCCCCTCGGTACCCTTCTTGACGATATAGTCCTCTGAGGTTCATGAATGCATTTTACTATATAGCCTGTGGTACAATGAGCTTTCATCTCAGCTGTTCAACTATCGCACTATTCAGAGAATTTGAAATTCCATTTTCCACATATTTGTCCCATATTTCGTCAATACAAAAGTGAGAGAGGAAATCATATGTTGGCACTTCTGCATGCTCACTTTATTTCTGAAAATAAGTGTGCAAATTTTAAATCAGAACTTTGGCTGTTTCCATGGATTTTAAGGGGTTACACTGGTCCTGCTGCATGCTATATGGAGTCAAACCTCAACATTATCACATTTCTTTCAAAAACAGAAATAACAAGATTAATTTATCTGATATCCTCTTTGGAAAAGAATCGGATGTGGATAATTTACGCTGATGAAGAATAAAGCGTTAGGGGCAGAGATCGCATCACATCTGAGTCTGCTACAGAGAGAGTGCTGTGCTGATAAGAACACATCAAAGAGACAGGAAGGGGCGGGGCTACAGGTGTCTGCCTGGAATTCTGGAGTGTTTTGTCTGTCTCTTTGGCAGCTAGCAATGTTTTGTAGGATGTGTGTGTGTGCGTGCGTGCGTGCTTGCATGTGTGCATGCGTGCCATGCACATGTATGTGTGTGTCTGTGTGCGTATGTCTATGTGTGTGTGTGTGTGTGGAGAGAGAGTGAGAAAAACAGAGAGTGGAAGAGTGTGCTTCTCCAAATCCGGTGCTTTTTTATTTCATCTTAGCTTCATTACCTGTTTTAGACATATCATTTTCTGAATGCCACTGGAAATCTGCATAACTGATTTTTTGTAACGTTTATTTTTAATTAAGCGTTAGAAAAAATGTGTGCATCTTGCATACAGATACCTGTGGTTTGCAAGGTCTGTGGCTGATTCCTTCCTGCTAAGTATGTGAAGCAGTTTGCATGTTGGCACAACCTAATCTCCTTATCACTTTCCATATTGATATCTACAGGCTATTTACTCTCTCCCCCTGTGTCTTCATGCTTCTCCCCATAGACATGTGCCACTTCCTGTGTAATCTTAGACAAATCTAAAGCTATATCAAACAATCTTTGACTTAAACATTTTGACCATTTGCACCTTCAGAATCAACTAGGCCAATCAAGGCCAATTTTGGGACATGCCTGATGACACGTATATTGTGTGTGAATTGTCATTCAATCAAAAACTCATGTAAAAGCACACTATAGTCTAATAGAGAGGACATTTGAAGCACTGAAAATGCTTGCATAAGTCAGGTAGAACATTACAGTACAGCCATCAGGTGGACTGAATATTCTTTGTGGCATGTTGTGCGTCATGGATGTCTGGAACACACTATAATGGGAGCACATTATAGGACTTTAGAAGGCATGGTGGTGAACTGCAGGTCCAATTAATGAACTGAAATAACCCACACCAGCAGCATGGCCAAAGAAGAATCAGCTGGCAGGAGCACCGCTATCTATAGCCTGGTAAACAGACTGGAGGGTGTGTTTGATTGCATAAAGTCCAAAAGTTACTTATTTGGCATTTAAAATTACCTTAATGCATTGCAACATTTTTCAAATATGGTCCTGGGGATTCATTGTGCTTGAGGTTTTTTTTAACATCTGGATACGTTTCAAAAAAAATAATACAAATTTTATATTAAATCACCATTTTAACAAAATTTTTATCCTGTTCTTTATTCGTTACATTTTTTTTAATTACAGTGTCCAGATTTACAGTTAAAACCCTTCTGGCAGTTAAATCCCTTCTGATTTCACATTTTACTCCATAACGGAACAAAATGAATCTGAAGAAAGTAAAAGTTTAATTAAGAAAAATAAACCTTGAAAAAAATCAGTAACAACTACAAATTTGCACGACATTACACAATTAATTCAGACAGTTTTAATGGGCTGGCACATGAACAGGTCTTTTTCCTCAGAGGTAAATCTGTCTTTTCGAAGTCTTGCTAAATCCACCGTTATATTAGCAATCCGCCAAGGCGGCTTTAATAGAAGACAGAAGGAACAGAAGATGACAGTCTGATTGGTCTATCACGTTACGCCCAAGACACATCTATTAATTAATTAAGCCTCCAAGTCCAGCCCTTTAGAACCTTGCGCCTTACTTTGCGCTTGCTTTCCGTCGTCAAACTAGCAAAAGTGGGTCTGGCCACACCCTAAATGCACTGCGTTGCGCTTTAGACTATGCGTTAAGACCGTTAAAATAGAGGCCTTTGATTGCTGGAAGCAGTAGTGTTGTCCGCTGTGCCACTAAATGTGCAGTATTTCAAAAAAAGTGAGGCTATCCTCTAGTGCCCTGTCTTTCATGTTTTTGCCAAGGCACTGATTGGTCTGGATGCATGGTGCTGTGTTGTAAAAGTGCTGGAAACTGCACTGTGTCCTCTGTGTAGCTGATCCCTCTTTTGTGCCTTCTGAATGAGTGGTGGGTTACCTTCCTGGCTGCTCTTCCTGCCAGCGCCAATTTGTGTTGAGCCAGCTGGATGGATGATAGGATGCCATTGTGTTTTATGTGTGTGCATTGCATCACCTCCACTTTCAGGGGTTACTAGGGGGCCACGCCCCCACTCCTCCATCCCCCACCTCACGTAGCTTGGCCACTCACTGCCTGTCATGGCTTAGCACTGACCAGGGGAGGGCACTCAAGGTCCTTAGAATCTGAGAGTGATGATCTAGGATCGGGTTTCCTATGTCCATATCCTGATCTTATGCATCATGAGTTAAAAGACAAAACTGATTCTAGATCAGCACTCAAAGAGACTGTGAGTATGGGCTGTGGACTTAGAACTTTCAAACTTTTATAAGTGCTTCATATCTTTATCACAACCTCAATGCAATGATATGCACACAGTTTTCTTGGACAGAACAAAAAACAGAATTCCCTTGTGATCAGCAAACAAACACAGGACATGATTTCTGACAGATAAGCCCTGGTGCATTTATATTTATGCTGTCCTTTTTTGACTTCTGTCAAGAAAATAGCCTCCATTTAAGAGAAAGAAGGAAGGGGGTGAGAAACAGCAAAGTATTTATTTATTTATTTATTTATTCATTCATTCATTCATTCATTCATTCATTCAACCTGTTGATTTAGCTGTACTAGAATGACAAGCTGACATATCTTTTGTAGAAGTCAAGCAGAGCCCTCGCCTTGGCTGTGTTCAGGTCTTGTTTCACAAAGCCTGGACGTTTTTTCCCTTTGTTCTCTTGCTCTATTCATCCTCTGGATGATGTGTCATTGGTGCAGGATGAAGGATGGGGGTCCTGCCGGTTTGACAGATGTGTCCCATGTCTGCAGCCTTTCACGACCCAGGAACCACGAAAAAGCTCACAATACTCCGCCAAGACAGTTATAACAGCTAGCGTGTTATTAGTTGACTTTGGCAGCGGTTTTAGATGTGAAACAGGTCAAGAGGGGGGTTTCACCAGACTATATTTGCTCCTTTTTCAGTCTTTATGACAGTCTGTCTTATACCTTAAGTCTACAGAGCAATTTTAAGTTTTCTGTTCTTTTGTGGTTTGCCCTTTTGTCTTAGAGTTAGACTTGTGCAGGTCATGAGGCTCAATGGGGTATGAATAAGACATCTCCACTCTCAGCTAGTGACCCACTCAGCCAATTAAATGACTACGTTTATACTATTTATTAGAAGGTCATAAAAGAGATTTAAGCCGTTTGGCTTCTATTCACTATGAAGGACTATCCAAGTAATGCTTTGGTAGAGATTTCTGCCTGGGCCAGTGCGGACAGAAGTATAGATGATTTATCTTCAAAATAATAATCAAAATCATAAGTTGAAATGATACATCAGACTTAATCAAACAAAAATATCACGTGCAGCCAATCACATGCCGGTTTTGGATATGATGATGGTACTGTGGCAGATCCAGAGGTTGGCAGGTTGTGTACCCCAGTGTGTGCAAAAGATTGCAAGATATGGAGCAAAAATTGCTGTTCCCTTTATTATTTGGAGCTCCAGTGGGTACACAAAAAATGCTAACAGAAAAAAGGCCTTTAAAGAGAAAAACTTAGCTCCCTTATTAGAGCCTACCCACTACTTGCAGTCCCTCCCAGGTTTCCGTATGCCAGGGTAGCTAGTCTGCTTACCGGTTCCAATAAATAAAAAACCAGCAACAAAGTTTGCTGTCAAAAAGGTTCAAACGAAGAAAATAAGCAAATAAAAACAACCGGATCCTTCAAAACAGTATTTCCCAACCCTGTTTCTAGAGATCTACTGTCCTGTAGGTTTTTATTCCAACCCTAACAAAGCATGTCTCATTCAACAGCTGGAGATCTTGTTGAGCTGCTAATTAGTAGAATCAGGTCTGCCAAACGGTTCAAATGAAAACCTGCAGGATGGTAGACCTCCAGAAACAGAGTTGGGAGCCACTGCTCCAAACATCTCTATGGTCTCATTATGATCTCAATACAAATGAATACATTTTAAAAATGAATAAATAATGCTCAACAGAGAGGTCAAACCAGCAGCTGAAAGGAATGAAATTGTCTTGTCAGATCACCCTCATGGTTTTAATAGAAATGGCATTTGTGGGACAGTCAGACATTAGAAGTGGGAAGGGAGGGAGCTAAATCATCTACATTTGGACAGTCACTATTGTCTCCATGGATAATGTTGTCCCTGCCATACCTGGACGGTCCCGCAGGGGGTGCTGGGAGTGTGATGTCACAGAGCTGCCATGAGGGAGTAGCGTGGGCGGTGTTCTCGTCTGCAGACGGCCCCCAGCGTTTCCTCTCGGGCCCTTTTCACTTCTCCGCTGTGCTTCTGTATGGAACTAAATCTCCATTCTATTTGTTACACATTTTTTTTAAATGTGTGCATAAAAAAATCATTGTAAAGATTAAATAAAAAATAATACATGGCATAATTTAAACCCTACCTGCACAGAGTGAATCACCTCCCCTATGGACTACACCATAGGTCTCACCCAGGTTATTCATCGTTTTTAGCGATGTGACTGATGCCCGTGGTATGCTTAATTAATTATTATTAGAAATAATTTTTAAGTCACATTAAAACGTCTTTAAGACAAGCAACTGTGATGCATTTCTTACCCCATCTTCAATGAGAAACGGATTTCCCAGGTAATACGGTATTGTTTGTCCCATATTCCATCAATGGAGAGTCTTAACAGTTATCACATCTGCAAAATTATTAAATTGCATATCTGATCTATCACCATACAAACAGATTCATAATGCACTTGATGATCAAACTGGCAATCTATTTAATGAGGGCATGGTTATGGGTGACAAAAGTGTATTATGAGATATCTATTGAGTGTCTTGTTACATCTTTTTAAGATGCACAATGTGAAGGCAGCGAATGGATAGAATTTTACCATTTTCCACACTTGGTCAATACCCAGTATGAATAAAGGAAAGGATTTCGTGTTTGTCAGAATTCTTGACAGTTATTGTTATAATAGCAGAATTCATGTCTTAATCCATGATGGAAGGATCATCTTCTGTCAGAGGGAAACCAATTGTGTGTGTGTGTATGCGTGTGTGTGTGTGTGTGTGTGCACGTGTGTGTGTGTTTGTAGATTATGGATCATCCATATCAGAAGCGGGACTTTTCAGCTGATTTTTAGAGGATGCAATCCTAGCACACCAATATCTAATTTAAACACTAAATGCAAAAAGAAAAGGATGTTTCATCATTACCTTAATTTGAGTGGCCAGGCAAGCGAATTACATTGTTCACAGTGCATGTGCACATATAAAGTTAACATCAGTTTCCTCCAGTACTTTATAAGAGTGAATGTGGGGTTGAGTGAGGTCAAACATACTTCCATGTTGAATGCTGTAGACCTCTAGTACATTATTTCACACTGGCAGTCTCCTTGTAACAGTCTTGCAGTATTTATTATCTTTCTGTGACATCAGGGAACAAAAAAATCATTGCAAGGAACAAAGTCTTGGCAAAGTAACAGATGCAATGAAAGATTAATCTCTTTTGCTGTTATTTTTGTGTTGTCCTTGGCTGTGTTCACAGGAGCGGAAGCATGTCACTAGCATTTTTTCTTTTTTTCACAGGACGTATCCAAAGAAATTTCATTTGTACTTTTAAGTGTGTGACTGTATATGTTTATGTTGTTTTCACAGAACAAAAGACTAACAGAATTAACAGTCTAATTAACGGTCTTTGGGTTTTGAGTTGTTGTTGGCCTATATTTTCAGACTGGCAAAAATAGCCCAAGCACACAAAGTGCAAGCCTCCTGAATTCTTAATGAGTTTTCTTAAGCTAATGCTGCTTTGAAATCTGCATGTATTCTTGTGTGTATGTTTTGGCAGGGCAGAGGGAAGTTTTCTCCTGGTTAGTAAAGAGACAGACACTGTTCTGTCTGTTAAGCTTCTTGCTTGAATTCCTTTGTGTCACTCATTTTTATAGCCCCTCCCAGGGGCCCTGTCTTGTAAGTGCCTCACTTAGAATTGGTTGAAGAACAGAGGTGTAGGAGGAACAAAGAAGCAAGGGTCAAAGGTTGCAGAGACTCATTTGTGAAGCTAATAACTCAGGTGTGCCTGAGAAGTGCGGGAGAGGGCTGTGTGATTCATCGGACACTACTGCTTCAGGAGTGGCTGGTCTCGACACTTCCTGCTTCTCAGCCACGCATGCAGACTTCAAAGGCCTTGCATGAGCAGGGGCCTGCGCCAGACTCTGCACGAGACCCATTCGATCTGAGCGTGGCCGGCTGCGTCTTCAGAGCCAGAAACTGATGGGGAAAGGGGGGAAGATGGGGCATAAAGGGTTTCTGAAAGGGGTCTGAGAAGGTGTATGCTGTATATTAATCCCTGCAATGGATTTAAAAGGTGTGTGTGTGTGTGTGTGTGTGTGGAGGTGTTATTTTTAAGGATATGTTTAGGGATGCAAACCTTTTGCCCTTTTTCTTTGCTTTGTTTGGCTTTCTCTGTGCATTGCAAGTTTGTTCAAAAAAGATCATTTGATGCTTTTGCTTGTTTCAAAAGAAAGGTTTGACATGTTTCGTAGTCAGTCATGGATAGTGAAATAACATTGCATGCAGTATAGATAGGTATTACTCCTACCTTGAACATAGGTTTCTATTTTTATTTTATAGTGTTGTGACTGCATCCGATCTATGATCCCATGTAGCAAGTCCCATGTATGTCCCATGTCCCACTTAAGTTTGATTTTAGTGAAGGTTATCTTTGTCTATAAGTCAACTGCCACTAAATGCCACTAAAGTGTAAGTATTGTAGATCATAGAAGGAAAAATGACATTTATTCCGGTGCATAACTAAGCAGAATTCTCGAGTGGTGCAATTTTATTGGGTGATAGAGATGAGAGAATTCACTCTCCAAGTTGGCAGAATTGTAGAATGATAACATGACTACTTCACATTTACTCTTTCATTTATTTGTTTTCATATATTTATTCATATAGTTATATGTTACAATTGTGAAATTTTTATATGCCATTTACCAGCACTGGTCACAGAGAAGGGCAGTAATGGATAGTAAATAACCTAGGTTTATTTTACCTCCTAGATTTCAAGCGGGTAATTAGCTGAACTCCTCTAAATGGCATTTTCAAACTTAACACAGCTTCATCATAATGAACTGGGTGGGGCTGTTTTTCAGATCAACCTGTATCTATTTCACTTCTTTATGAACATCCATCAAACATTAATAATAGCAGTATTATTATTTTACTTGTATGGCTGCACAGCCATTCCACCATTCTGAAGTTTACAGGCAAACAGGTTTTCCCAGCTTATTCTGGTTCGACCAGTTTCTCCTTAAGCATCATCCCAGGTGTATCAAAACGTTCCCATCTCTGTGAGAATGAAGTCATTCTCAGAAGTTTAAAACAAAATACTGTTTGTGGTATAGCTGACCTAGCAAATGAGCAGCTATTGGATTGCAATATTGGTCAGCAACAATTGTTGGCCTGCCAGCATTTTACAAATGGACTCTACAGCAGTAGTGTCAACCATTTACCAACTGTTTTGCATTCTCTTAACAGTTAAATCTCTTCTTGACTGCCTAACCTTGACCGCGCTGGTGACCACTGTAGTTCCATTGTAGTTGTGTAAAAAAAGTGTCGGTTTGACAGCAGGGTGCTAGAGGGCCATTGTATGCTTGCTGACTGCGAAACTCCCTTGTGTTTAGGACCACATGCCACAAATAGAATGTGATTCAGAAGCTGAGCTGATTAAATACCTTCCCCTCTCTACCAGCCACCATCCATTCGTTTGGAATTGTGCTGACTCCTTCAGGTGCCAGCAAACAACAGAGCTGGCAGGTGCACGGTGCCAAGTACGAGGCCAGTTTTCTTTAAATGCCCCCCTTGAATTTAAAAAGTGGCTGGTGTGGGGAGAGCTCTGGGTGTGAGTTGACTGTAGCAGTGGCTCACTGTCGATCGCAGGCCCTGCTGTGGGCCACCTTTTTCCCCAGCAGGCTCCATCGACCTGGACCGCTTCCTGCCGTCAATAGGGGCTCCACCACCTGCATGGGTCCTACACGGTGGAGGAGGCAGGATGAAAAGACCAACATTGCACCAATAAGCTTAATAAGGCTGTTACATGACATGAGACTACATTTACTTGACATATTTATCTAGAGGGGCTTACAGTCTTTGAGAACATATGTGAATTCACCAGAACTATTTGAGCAAGAGTGCCAGACCTGGTTAACAACATTTCCAGATGAGAGAGTGTATATGCAACAATAGTGTGCATTGTTAAAGCACTAAAGCACTTTGCCCACACAAAGCCATGACACAAATTGTCCACATTGAACTTAAGGCTGTTGAATTATCCAGCTAATAAGGTTATGGTCAATTTTATTTAAATGTAGGAAATCCTATCCATTTGCAGAATTATGACTGAATGTGAATGAAACTGACCCTAAATCTGATAGATAAAACCATTGACGCTAGCGTGTGATGCTAGCAAGCAAGCTGTCTCTTGTTAACGTTAGGGGATACATTGCTAGTTTGGTACAAGTGTACAGGCTCGCTCACACCTTTGGACATTGAGTTGGCAACAGAGCACGCTGTACAGCTCACACACTTCTCATGATCTCTTTTGGTTTTGGTACTAGGATGAATCAACCACATTTTAGCCTTTATAAGAATACCTACTGTGTAAATAAGGGGGCCCCAGATAGTCCCTTGTTACAAATTTCGGTGGTAATTTAATGGATGTGTCAAAGGTTGAATGTATTCCAATAGAGATTTTGAGGCTGAACATAATACTTCTTGGTAAGTTGAGAACCATTAACATAGACAGTTCAAAACTATTTACAATTTTCTAATTGGTTGAAACACTGAAATATAATATCTTAAATATATAAGTGTATAAGTCCTTAATTGGTATTTGATTCCTATGTTCATTTTGGTTCCCTTTTCTGAAACCAGAACAAAAAATAGGTGTGCTCTCATGTGTTCAGAACAAGACAATCCAAATAATGTTTTTGATTTTATAAGTCGATTGTTTTGTTTCCATCTTGAACAGAAATTGGTGATGAAAGGCATTGGTCTTTTAAATCCCATATTTCCATAATAATGAGACGATCTGAAATTAGAACATGGAGAGGAACGACTGTTGTGGGTCTATTAAGGGGGAGGGGGGGTGGGGGGGGGGGGTTGTCATTTAATTAACACTGTGCCTAAAAGTCTCTCTCCGTGGTTTTTAGCATCTCATGTTGAGTGTGTAGTATACTGTACCTGATTATGATTTGTGCTTTGATACCTGTGATGCAGTACTCACAAATATGAAGAGTAGTGTATTTTCAAGGCCTGTTAAAGTATACATTAGGAGTTTGGCCTATTTTTACCTACATGGGGATTGAATGGAACTACAGATTAATACTGACAAAGATAAATCTTTTCTTTATGTGGCTCTGTAAGCAACAATAATATGTACTATTTTTAATACCATGCACCTACAAATTATGCCATCCCCAATTTTTGTCTACCCCTCAATTAAACATTTGTGGCGCCAAGCCTGGCTGCTGGATGAGAATGTGCTGGTGCACCCAGTCTGCTGCCCTGCCGATGATCCCCACAAAGCCCTCAGTCAACAGGACATTCCGCTTGGTTCGGTACTTTTCACCTTGGCCTGCGACACACAACTGGGAGCCAACCAGAAAAACAGCACTCCTAGGGCGCAGACCCAGGGCCCAAGACAAACCGCTCTCTTCTGGGTAGAGCCTGTCCTGGGCCCTGGTATCTTCCGGAACCATGTCTTCTTATGTTTGGCTGCACCCTTATAATTCAGTGAATTTAATTGGGGCATCAGCAAGAGTGATTGTCATGAACCAGTGCCTATATCCTGTCTACATCTGTCCTTTACTTGGAGTCATGCTTAAAAATAATATTTATTGTAGTTTTTTCTTTTTAAACGGTTCAGTGAAATTAACTAGTTGAACTGTGCTTACAAAAATGAATGCGTTTGTTTGTTACTGGATGTTAAGGGCAGATGATCAAATCTATGAACTGGTGTCTGCCACCTTCAGTTCCATGAAAATATTGTTTTAATTGTGCATCTATGAATATGTAAATATTCTGTTTTAAATATTAGTCCCTGATGAAATATATTTGCTGTACATTCAGTACTTTATTAATGTCCTCCCGAGACACGGTAAGCGTTTTTGGCCCAAGCTATCCAACACCAGGGGGCAGCGTTTCTAAGGTTTTAGGGAAATGGGGGTACCAATCATGTTACAAAAACAGATACTGTAGATGTTTGTACCATTTGAACATTTGAACATTTTCCTTAGTCACATATTTTTACTGTTTGACTGCAAAAGCAGAAGATAGAATACTTAGCTCATGCCTCTTATTGGGGAATTGTTCCCTGTGCACCAGCAGCACTTGTGTTCAAATTTTACTAAATAGGCTAATTTGTTTCCGTTGTTGCCCAAGTGTAGACACTAGCCACATCCTTGTCCCGGAAAAGACTGTTTGTGCCATACTCTTCAACCTTGTAAGTGTAAAATATTTCAAAATCAACTGCCAGCCTGCTGCTGGGAGTCTGCACCCGTAATCACAGGCAGCTGAGAAAACAACCCTCTTTTGAACCCTACCCAAAGGACCCCTGCTCCTGGAGATCTGCACGGTCTGCTGGCTTTATTTTTTATTTCAAAATCAGAAACTTCAGGCCCCAGAAACCAGGCAAGGTGACCTAACTATGTAACCACCTGCCTTAATTGATCAATTGAGTGCTGAATAACGAAGAAAACCAGCTCTTCCTGCAGCTCTCCAGAACCAGCAGTTGCAGACCCTTTCCTTGTGTAGGGTCTCCAGTAGTGAGGGGCAGGGGAAACCAGCACGCAAACACCTATCACACCGCCACCCGTGCCAGCGGTTGGTCTGCCAGCGCTTTCCAAATCCACACTACAACGGTCCGCTGGTGTTGGGACCATTCACCAACTATTTTGCATTGTTTTAACTGCTGATTCTCATCTTGACTGCCTCAGCTCACCTGTCTGCTAATGCACGGCTGCAGTGCAGATTTGCAGGACATTGGCTGAGCGGACTGCAGGCCACTATTAGGCCAGTGTATTCTTTCTTACTGGGGGCGTACCAGTCCTGCACCCCCCTCAGCCGGGGCCCACACTGCGACAGCAGGGTGCCCCTCCATGCGCTCTGGCTCCATCCGTGTCTGAAGCAGCATGTCTCTGCGCTCCCACGGCACCCTGCTCACACACAGGCAGACGGTTTGGAGGTCTAGGCTCCAGAATGTGCGATGGGAAGCAATCAATGTGTCATTGGACAATTATTTAATTCAGTAACGCAAACAAGCAGTGTGTGGGAGGGCTCACTGCATCTCCTGGCTCGGCACTGAGTGTACTGTGTGTGTCTGTGTGTGTGTGTGTGTACTCTATACTGTGCGCATGTGTGTATGTCTGTGTGTGTGTGCTGTGTACGTGTGTGCGTACTGTGTATGTGTGTGTACTGTGTGTGCATGTGTCTGTGTGCGTGTGCACGTGTGTGTGTGTACTGTGTACTGTGCGCATGTGTGTGTCTGTGTGTGTGTGTGCTGTGTACGTGTGTGTGTGTGTACTGTGTATGTGTGTGTACTGTGTGTGTGTGTCTGTGTGCGTGTGCACATGTGTGTGTGTGTACTGTGTACTGCGTGCGTGTGTGTGTGTGTCTGTGCGTGTGTGTTCTGTGTATGTGTGTGTGAGTGTGTGTGTGTGTGTGTGTACTGTGTGTGTGTTTGTGTGCATTTGTGTGTGTGTGTGTGCACACGTGTGTGTGTGTACTGTGTACTGCGTGCGTGTGTGTGTGTGTACTGTGTGTGTGTTTGTGTGCATTTGTGTGTGTGTGTGTGCACATGTGTGTGTGTGTACTGTGTACTGTGTACTGCTTGTGTGTGTGTGTCTGTGTGTGTGTGTATGTGTACTGTGTATGTGTGTGTGTGTGAGTGCGTGTGTGTGTGTGTGTGTGTGTGTGTGTGTGTGTGCATGTGTGTTTCTTGGAAACAGGGTGTGATGTGTCCCAGCAAGTCCCACCAGACAGGCACACCTGCAACGCAGTAGTCTTAACACAGTGAAATGTTTAGTGTTAAATCAATTATTTTACACTCAAAGGCTACTTTTCATCCCACTTGTATTCTGTTAGAGATTAGTTAACACTGGACATTTTGCTGTGTATAAAGCAGAAAACTGCTCACTCTGGAGTACCCTGGCTAGCTTGTAAATTATTGCAGCATAGCACTGTACTGTATGTCAGTTTGGGTGCTAAAAGGTGTTCTTCTAGAGGTCTTCTAGAGGTCTGTACTCCTTTCCCTGAAGTCCACCTGTCCAAGTGTGTGGTTCACCTTGTGTCTTATGCCTGATGGGTCTCCACCTCACCCAGTTTCTCTGACAATTACTTTTCTGATCACCTCCTGGGCCTTGCCCCAGTGCTAGATAAGAATCAGATGAGAGGTATATTTGAAAAGATCCTATTTGATCTCTAGGGGAGCGCTGTCCATTTTTAGGACAGTATGAGCGGTCAGTACAGTCAGGTGACTGCACAGTGGCTAAATAAAGATCAAGCAGCCCCAGAAAACACAGTCTCTGTCAGTGTCTTTTTCCCCTCAGAACTGAGTCTGCAGTTAGTCAGCTGGAGTGAAAAACAGTGAATGACATGTGTTTTCATGAATAAATAATGACAGGTGATTAAACGCCATGAAGAAGTATCCTAAATGTTTAATTATAGCTCAGTGGGCCTTTATTTCCATACCTGGAGGGCGCAGGAAACAGCAGCTGCGTCAAAAAAGGCTCATTCCTCAAGTAGACAGCGCCCGCGTCTTCCCAACAGGCCCCTGGGCTTGCCCCACCCCGCCCTGCCCCACCCCCTCTACTCCACCTCTGAGATCATAGAGCCCTGCTGGGCACTTCCTGCTCTGCTTTGATGCGAGCTGAGAAGCAGAACCAGGAGAGGGCTGAAAGATAGAGGGGACAGTGGAACAGCTGGTCCAGGAGTAGAGTTTGACACTTTACTTTGATCACCCACTTTTAATGGCTTTCGACAATATATCACTCTGAATAATATGCATTGATTAAAACATTTGTACATCATAGCCAATATATGTATGTTCCCCACATTTGGGACAAATATGTTTTTGTTGCACAAAGGTGGAGAGTATGGGGGTTTTAAACTCTTAGTGTTCTAGTAAAGTAATGTGTTTCTGATGTTGTCTTTCTATATTCTAAACATTTTCCCCTCCCACCCTGGTCCCGTTGTTTCTTCATTCAGTAAAAGCCACTGCAGTGCCATGGCTGGCAGTCTGCCCTGCCATCCTTCCCTCTGAGAGACGCTTCCTCCATCACACTCCTCTTTTATTATTCATTTTCCTTATTCACCATGTCAAATTTAACGACCCTTAGGTCTACAGCTTATAGCACTGCGACTGCTGAAATTTACATGACAAAAATGTATGTAACCTATATATGGAGTATGAAGATCCATATATTCAAATGTTTCATTCTATGTATTACAATGCAGTGTATTGCTCTATATGTGCCAATGCATTTGTGGTGTGTAAGTTGGTTGGGTGGTCAGTGGGTTCAGTGTACCCAAGGCAGGGTCTGTGATTGGTGTAACTGCAATGTGTGTGGAATGCTAAAAGGAAACTTCGCTTTTATTCAATGTTACTGCGTTTTATTGTTAAAACAACTTGTATTTTTCAAAGTTATGGTTGTCTAGATGTCTCACTTACTCGCATCTGAAACATGCCTAGAGTGCCATTCCCTTTAAAGAGAAGGTTCTGCAGTGGAAATGTAGCTGAGACTAATATGAGAGAATGGTGCATAAAGCAAGGACAGGCATTCAGGGACTCCAGGGCAAAGCCCTGCCTCCTTTAAAGAGCTGAAAAACAGTCGATCCTGGCAATGTTTTTAAAATATATTGTACCATGTTCAATAAATGCAGTCCAGATGAGGAGGGGGGGAAAAACGTAAGATACTAAAAAAAAAAGAGGATTTGAAAAAGCAAATAGGGCTGACAAGGAAGTGTGACAGCATCTGCCCTACACCGAAAGCGGTTTATCTCGATGTGTTTAGCGAACACGCTGCATTATCAGGAGGCAGGACGGTGCCTCGCCCTCTGTGAGGTGAACGATCTTGTCATGCCGTTTCTCCCAAGAAATGCCCTCCGCTCGGCGCTCTGCCCGTACCGAGACGCTTCTGGCTGCGCCGCGCGACGAGAACATTTTTAGCAAAACGTCGGCGAACAGCACAGCGCCGGCTGAAAATGAATCATTTCTGTGCACTGCAGACTCTGACGTACAGGGACATCATTACCCACGGTTCACCTTCTTTTAAAAAAACAGCAAGAGGGAGAGGAGAGGGAGGGAGAGAAGGATACGCAGAGAGAGATAGAGGAGGCTGCGCTCCGCATGAATAAACGCAGCGCCGAATAAACAGCGGCTGTGGATTCTGTAATGACCCTGCCGCAATCCTGTCTGGGGCGCTTAGAACAAACTGTTCGTTAGCCATGCACAGAGGTGGAAAGCGGTTAGCCAACCCCGCAACAGCAACCAATCCCTGCGATACAGGAAGTGGATCTCTGCGAAACAGGAAACAGCTCAGTGAGGGACCAGCCTACATGTTTCTTGATCTATCCCTATGCTGCTGGAATTCTTTTTGTGTGTCTAGGAGATAGGAGATACCCATAATTCATTTGTCAGATTAATTCTGGGTAAATTACTGAAGTATGCTTTACTACAAGGTATGCAGTCAGGAAAGCTACTGGTCAATAATGAACTGAACTTTCAGTATACAGAGGGTATGTACACTCATATATAATATTGTATATCATATATAACATATTGTAAGGTGATATATTAGAAGTCTTTTGTCTTCTGGGTAATTCTGCTGAGCTAAGAGAACCAGAGGCAGCTACTTTCATATAATCATCTAAAGCTCCCACGTTCTCTCATATACACACGCTCACATATGCAGTATACATGTTCAGCCAGATACACACTTATATGAGCGCACGCAGTCAAGCACAAGTTTCCTCTTGGCTGTTGCGAAGACAAGGGAATCATTGTCACCTGACCCGTCCTGGCAGCGTCCCCAGAAGAAGCCCCGAGTTGTTAATGGCATCTCGCAGCGCCTCGTACTGCCAGCACGTGCGCCTTGCCGCTCTGTCTCTGGCTATTTTTCCTGGCCTAGTTAAAAGTTCACCCACTGGAGAGCAGCCGCAATGCCAAGGTCACCATCTGAGAGGGCAGCAGATTAGTGGGGATTAAGAGGAAAGCATCGGCGTCGCTCTGTACTCACAGGCTCCAGGGCCCTGCGCACCACGGTTCCCTGGTCAGACCTCTAAAAGGGGACTTTTTGTTAGTAATCTGTGACATTGTGCGGTGACATCACTGCCTCTTTCCGGGGGGTAGTGAAAGAATCCCTTTCTTCACGTGCAGACATCCACACAGTCTGGCAACCTTAATCCCCAGCAATACGGATGATTATTTTGGAAGACGCTATGTTTATTTGGAAATCGAGCTTTGGCACTGACGAAGTTCATCAATTCTACATCCTCGATTACTGAGCCGAGGATGAACATGACACACATCCTCGTTTACTAAACACGACATACTTTAATTTAACCATACTTGCCCAAAACACTAAGTCTGCAGCTGATCCGAAGGGAGATCGTCCAACAGTAAATAAAACGACGCAATGGCATGCCCTACACCGAGCAATATCACATATTACACCCCTGTAAATAACTGTAAGCTTAGGGTTGTAACTAGGCAGCTATTTTGTAGGTGACTTAGGTGCATTAACTGTCTTAACTACTGTTGTATTTTTTCCATAGACTGCGTTGTTGCCATCCTCGTTGTGTTAGTGTTAATCAGTTTAACCTTCAGGGTCCAAGTTGAACTATGCGGTTGTTCCCTGCACTTGGACCGGTACTTCTCTCTAGGGTTTTCGTCATACTTGTTCCTGGTTATGGTTATACACTTTGTTGTACGTCGCTCTGGATAAGAGCGTCTGCCAAATGCCTGTAATATAATGTAATGTAATATTGTTTATCTATGGAGAACTTTCAGTTTCAATGCTGATGTCTGGCTCGTGCACGGTTTCTAGCTAACACTATTTATTAAATAAATGTTACAGATTGTTGCGATTTCATGTCTCCATAAAGCTGGGCCTTAGATTGTCTTCATTTAGAGATCATGGTTTGGATTACACTCCTGTTACTGCGGACACCATTTTGCGTGAAATAATAGCAATTAGATGAATATGGCGAGAACATTGTTGCTTCCTGGTAAGTCTGGAACAGTGCCAGTGTGCATGTATTCATCCATCTGGCTCAGTCTGGGACGGTCCTGCCCTGGTGTGTATAATCCGATCTGTCCACGGTGCCGGGGCGGGGTCATGTGGGGTGTTTCTGCGGTGGGCCTGTTAGGAGAGACTTAGCTCCGCTGACAGACTGGGGCGTGCTGCAGAGTGCAGGCCCAGAACGGGGCAGGTGCACCTCAGTTTGGCTGAGTCTACCTGGCTGGTTGATTGCTGGTTAAGTGCTTCTGTAAAAAAAAGGGATCTTGGGAGTCAAGTTGCCGAAACTGAAGCCCTAGGTGTACCCTCATCTTGACAGGCTCCCACAGACTCCCAGCTGGTTTAGGGCCTGGGTCCTGACAGGAGGGGTTTTTTTCCGAACTGTTCTTAGCATGTCCTCCATCTCTGTTAGCATGGAAAAGGAAAATACTGCAATATATTGTAAATATGTTGACTTTTTGAATATATTTTTAAAATGTATTTATCTTTTGAAGTTAAAATCTCTTTATCTCTGGCCAGAAAGTTGCAGCCCACAATGTTAAATAAATGTAATGATGTATTTCAATGTATTTATAAAGATAGTTTTATTTCAGTACATTTTCAGTATATGCCACTTCCTTAAGGGGACACTGGGTGGAGCTATGTCACCTTAGAGAAGTGTGAAATTGGGGGTGGTGGCAGGGTAGGGCAATGTACAGTAACAAGGTGGGTGGAGTAGTGATTCTCATGTACAGTGGCCTCCAAAAGTATTGGCACTTTTGATAAAGCTGACTGAAAGTATTTATAGTTATTTAAATTTTATTTCCAAAAAGATAGCTATCAAAATTATTAGGACCCCTGTTTTCAGTACTTTTTGCACCCTCTCTTTGCAAAGATAACACTGCTGTTTTGTCATCTGTTGTGATCTATAAGACTGGTGAACATACTGGGAGATCATTGGCCATTGTTCCGTACAGAATCTTCCTCTGGTCTGCACTTGTGGACAGCCCTTTTTAATTCAAATCTAATATGGGAACTGTTCAAGGCTGGAGACTATGATAGACACGTACAATAGTTGTTTTGTGTTCAGTTAACCGTTCAGTTCTTGGTAAATTATTTTGATTCCCTATTGGGGGGGGGGGGTGTTACTAGTAACAGAAAATATATATTTATTTGCCAGCTTAACGTGAATGTGGGCATGGCTGCTTTACCAAAGTATATCTTTTATTAGCCCATCCAGGCCCAGGGTGGGGGACAGGAGAGTGCCATGCCGAATCTCACCATCTACCCTGCCAGGAAACATGCAATGACCACTAACTGGCCAATAGCAGCCTGGAACTGGCACTGCAGCAGTCCACTAAAGACAGTTAGACTAGGTGAGATCAGCAATCAACAGAACTCAGAATACCTGGTACTGTGCTGCTAGCAGACCACTCTAGCGCCAATGCCGGTGCTTGCTTGCTGGTTAGAGTCAAAGTTAGAGAAAAAAATAAAGAAACTAGAGGAATTTGTGTGCTAGGGTTTCATTCAGTGCTGCATGATGAATTCTCTGAGCTTTGATTGTAATCAATAAGCCAAATCTCTGCACAAATAATACCATCTCAGCACAGACACATACCAATGTTAGGAAGTGCTCTTAATTAGAACTATAGCCTCTGTCCTGAGATCATGGAAATCTCTGCTTCTTCTTTCTCCTCATAAATCCCACAAAACTTTTTGTGTTCTACTGTTAATCAGCTGACAATGAATGACAAATACTAAATTATAATCTAAATATAATATACATGTATTTTTCAGGTCCTGTCAACACTTAATATATTTTTATATTCAGCCAGGGGGTACATCAATCTGTATAATAAGAAGGTAAACCATGGATAATGTTACATATTAAATGCTGCACATTTATGCTTTAACTGAAGCATTAATATCATGATAGCAGGAGGTTTCAGGATTGTCTTGTAGTGTGATCATATTTGTTATCTGTATATTTGAATTTACACTGACTAATGTGAGTGTTTAACTATGGCACACACACACACACACACAAACACACGAGTCCCAGGCAAACAATGGGAAGGTTAAAGCACACGTTTGGTTTCAGCAGCACGGATAAGCACTGCTACACCCTGTAGGTCCCCCACCGGCCCCTAAAGAGATTAGAGGAGGCCCAAGTCAGAGCAGGACCGAACCATCTGCACCCAGGCAGCAGGGGAGGGGGTTTGTGTGACGGCTGGGGGGAGGGGGAGAGGAGGTGGTGTGAGGTGAGGGGGGCGGGAGAGAAAGCAGGCCTTGCAGATGTTGCTGCAAAGCAGTCTCAGTCAGACTGGCTGCAGGGTTCAGAGCGGCAGAGGGGTGTGGGCAGAGAGAATTAGGGAACCCTCGGGCCGCTGCACTGGCGAGGATGAGACAGGTGGAGGTGGAGGGACGGGGATCTGCGCTGTGAGGCGAGCCGTTCTCCTCCCCTCCCCAGGCAGGGAGACCCTTCCACAGCCATGGCTCTGGGGTGCTGCGTCCCATGGAGATCCCAAGGTACAGTCCTACCCCTGACCCCTGGTTTCTCTTACAGGCTAAAGGGGCAAGGATTTCTAACTTTCCACTTAGGCTAATGAAGGATTGTGTTGCATTGCCCAATTTTGTCTCTGACTGTTTCATTTGTTGTTCGATAAAAACATTGCTCAATACCTGCTTAGCATTGTTTGTTTGCGTTGATTTCATGGCTGACCCTCTTGTAAAAGGATTATTGGAGTGGTCATCATCTGGTCATCGGGTTAGCGTTGTGTTGATTATGCAGGCAGGGAGTGCTGTGGCAGTTTGGAAATGGATAGAACACAGAACCTGTAGATCTCTCATTTGACTCTGATTTTGGGGCACAAATTGCCTGCCAAAAATAGCAAAGAAAATCATACCGGTGGAGCTGAGTTATGTTTTTCATGACTCAGTCTCTCCAGATATGGTTTTGTTTTGATCATTTTACCTCTATCACTGCCTGTTTTGTTGCTAACATTCAAAATTTCTAGCATGAAATGTGAAAATGAATCCAACATGTATTTTCAGGTCATTTGTCACTTCAGCATCATTATCACAATTTTAATTAGTCTCGACAAATGGTGTTTTTTTTGGTGCATGAGTGAGGCTACAGAGAGGCAATGTTCTGTTAACCATATTTTGTATTATCTGAAGTAATGGCCAGAATTTCTTATCATCTCTCATTAGATATCTTCCTAAATGTGCTGAAAATTTCAGATGCGTGTCAGAGCAGAGCTCTGATCCAGCACTGAGCATTTTTATCCTTATTTCTGAGGGAAGCATTTGAGGGAGATGCCAACTTGGGGGAAGTTAATCCTTCTTTGGAAATTGTCCCCTAGATGAACTGTCGCTTTTTTATCGGTGTGTGGGAGATAAAAGTAATCTGTCTGAGGCACCAAACATTTGGGAGGTCACGCAAGAGGTGAGGTGTGCCACTGTGGTTTAACACTCTGTGAGAGGAGAAGCTCCCTGTTATCTTTTTCCTCCCTAATTTTGGGAACGAATCAGTAGAACTCACTGTTGATTTGTTATTTTTTCAGATGTTTTGTTTTGTTTTTGCTGTGTTTTTATATGGTTGTGGGGAGGGGGGGCGTAAATCACTCCATCCCTGATGTGTTTTATCAACAGTATGTTGCAACCCTCTTTTACCAGTCAGCATTGTACTGAACACACGAGGAGAAAACAATGAAATTGCCAGTGTTATTTCAACCCCATTAAACAGAATTTATATGGGGTTGAAAGGGAAAGAATGCACTCTGTCAGAGTAAAATATATTCTGTCAGTGCTTTATGATTGAATATTTTAAGTACTGGGAACCAGTAACAAGTTAACACCATTATTTCCCTTGTTTGCATGGCAGTGTGAGAATGCATTTAGAGTAGTGTAACGTAACTGTAATGTAACTCAGACTCTCCTGGCCTTCTGGTTCTCTCACACTCTTCTTCTGTGCAGTCCACGGGGGCTGGAGGGGTTGCCAAGGGACTCTGCCTCTGGTTCACAGTGTAGCGCTGCACTGCTCTGTCTGGAAGTGCCACAGGTGGCTGTGGCCAGAATCCCACCCCCAGGGAGAGGTGCGATTGGCTGAAGAATCTCCAAGAAGGGTTATCTGTGGAATGGCAGGGTTATCCAGGTGTGTTTGAGAAACAGAAACCACTGTGGTCTGCCAGTGCTAGCTGATCATGAAGTGAGTAACTCCAGCACCGTGACTACGAGGCTCAGCCGGTGGACTGAGGGGTGTACGGCGTGTCTCTGCTCTCCTGCACTGAAGGAGGATGTAATAGTAATGGCACTGCCCTTATGAATACACTTGCTATTCCAAACTGGGATAAAAATGTAAAAGATAATTTGTGGTGAAAAATGTTTAAAACCTACGGCCTGGTGCTGGCCAAACTCAGAGCGTACAGTTGTCATCGCATGTCAAGAATTTTGGTAGCTTGGAGCACACGTTGAATTGCATTGTGAGGCAGACAGGAACGCATCTTTAGGTGTGTCAACCCATCAGGTGTGGAACTAGGTCAAATCTCCTCAGAGAAATTAAGACATACACTGAAGATTAATTGAAGGTTTGTTCCCAGGCAAAAGTCAGAGAAATGTGTTTTTGGTTTTGCCCGTCCAGGTTAAGATAACATTTGACACATTTGATGCTGTGATTATTCAATTATTTGTATTGTTCTGAGGAGATAAAGTTGGCATGCCTTTTTTGATCCCTTGCACTTGCCTTTTCACAGAATGCATCTGCATGTTTGCACCTTTGGTTGAGTAAATAATGACAAATTTAAATCTTTTATGTGTTATTTCTCTCAAGATTACATTTACCTACCGTTAGGACTTGGTGACAACTAGTTGAGGGTCAATTATACCCGAACTTGTAAGACTATAGTATTGATTTGAATGAGGGGGTACTTTCTTTATCCTATCAGTGCACTATATGACGACAATATTGGCCATTTAAAGGACTGTAGTTCTGTTGAGCTGCAGGATTGGAGGCGGGGCTGTACGCCTGTATTCTCTGCAGGGGGCTGTCCCTCCCATGGGCTTCATGCACTTGAGTGGGCTGGTGAAGGGGCTGTCCGTGTCATTGGGGGGGGGGGGTCACCAGGCCCCAGCACTTAGCTGGGGGGAGCAACAGTTCGCATCTCTGCAGGGGGGCTCCTGGTGCTCAGCCAGTCGGAGACGACACTCTGGCCCCACAACCCTCCACGATCCCCCACTCTAACCCCAAGGGGTCAATTCTCTGCATGGTAGAGATCTCTTGTCCCAGCCAAAAAAACACTCTGGCTTTTATCTTCCCAGGGACTCTAATGAATAAATTATAGATAACATTATTTATTTCATTTTGTGGTTTGCAAACAAAATGTTTCACATATGCACACATTTACAATATAATATAAAGGAATAAATAAAATAGATAAATAATATAATACAGGTTGAAAGAAACACGAAACAGAGTCACCTAAACAAGTCTATGCAGCTTTCCCGTCTGCTAATTCACAGCCAACATTCCTCCATTTTGAAGTGGACCCTGTGCCACAGGGTTAAGTGACTTTGTTCCAGGAAGCTGGCAGATATGGAAAGGTGTGTTGCATTACTCTCCCAGTAAACGTGATTCTGTAGCTGCTTTCCACCGATTCATTTATAAGCACCTTCCAGTAATCCCCTTAGCTGGGAGGATCTGCAGAACAAATCACTGGTCTTTGGCGTATGTAGGTTAGTCCTGCTTTACCTTTGACAGAGTTGAGTTAACAGGTATGGTGCCCTGATAGTTGGATGTGAAATGCGGCCTTTTCATACCACAACACTGACTCATTAACACACACATTTCAGTACATCTAGATGATTATAAATTATGGACGATTAAAAGGAGCTTCTGTCAGTTTTCTAGAGAAACGTTGTCATTGCTTATTATCATTGTGTGCAGTAAAAACATGTTCTGAGTTTGTTTGCCCTAAGCTGCTAATTCCTTGTGCAGACAGTCTCACCCTGCTGCCGGTATCTTCTCTCCGCTCTAAGTCGAGCTGACATGTGTCCAGGACCACTCTGCCAAAATGGCAGGGGCTTTGACTCAGTCTCAGCCTGCACCCCAGTGCCACTGTCTGTTGTCTGTGCCCACTATCCAAGAGGTCACAGTGAATGCAGTAGCAGTAGGACAGCAGTAATGTTCATCATCATCATCATAATAATAATAATAATAATAATAATAATAATAAATATAGCTGCGAGCAGCAATGGCGGGGCCAAGCACGAATGGGGCGCCAGGCCGACAAGCAGCCAGAGAACCCCCAGAAGACGACACCAGTCCGTCGCAGGGAGAACGGCACAACCCTCTACCGTTCTGCAAAGTTTCGTGAAAACCGACCGGTCGGTTATAGGGGCCGCCATAGACTTCCACGGCAGAAAGCAATTCAAGCATCATTGGCTCATTGTGGCCATATAAATAGCTTGTTGAAAATTCTGTGAAAAACGTTCCGTCACCACCATCTGTAGATCATATGGTCCGATTTTGGTGGTGATCGGATCAACGCCCTAGGACTACTTTGCAAAAGTAGGTTTGGCGAATAATTCAAAATGGCGGAAAATGTATTATGATGCGTTTTGCATTGGAATTGGCTTGATCCAAGGATTCAGGGAAAACAATCGGCACAACATTAGGACAAACGGTTCAAAAGTTATAAGCAAATATGTACCTTGACGTTTGGCCTGTTGGTGGCGCTACAGAGTTGGATGTATTGACACGAAATTCGACGCCTGGATACATTGGACGGTCCTTTATCAACATGGCAATTTTCATAAAAATCCACCAAGGGTATCCGTGTCTACTCGGATTTCTAATACCCTTGAACCATTTCTTTGTGAAAAGTAACCGTTTTATAGTTATATGGCGTCATCTGCTGTCGGTAATGTTTAATGACATGAAAAAGGCGACTTCTATGGCAGAACGCATTTGAAGCATTTTTCAAAAATGTCTAATTTGAGGATGATCCAATGGGCGGGGCTTATGGGTCCTAATTAGAAACTTGTTACCCTTGAAGAGTTGCACATATGTGCAAAATGTCATGACTGTAGCTCAAATGGGGACGGAGATACGCTTGTTCAAAATTACCTAAGAAAAACACCTTTTTGCTCATGACAGCGCCACCTCTTGGCCAATCGGCGTCATTTTTACTCCCTGTCCATATAGAGTGCCCCAATATATGTGTGCCGAGTTTCGAAAACATCGGCCTTGCGGTTATGCCTAAACAGATAATGAGCTCTCTAGCGCCACCACTTTGCTTGATCGGGCCGAAAATGGAGGGATAGCCTCTACTCATGGCTGCTGATGGGCCTACCAAGTTGCATGGTGTTAGGTGACACCGTTCAGAATTTACAGACCTTCATGTTACAAGCCACGCCCTCCTCAATTTTCATTGGTTCATTGTGTCCATATAATTTGCTTTATCAAAATTCTGTGAATAAGTTTTGGTCAGCACCATCTGTAGATCATGCCTACCGAATTTGGTGGTGATCGGATCAACGCCCTAGGACTAGTTCGCAAAAGTAGGTTTTTTGAATAATTCAAAATGGCGGAAAATCTATTATGACGCGGGTGCATTGGAATCGGCATAACCCAAGGATTCAGAGGAAACAATCCGCACAACTCTAGGACAAACGGTTCAAAAGTTATAAGCAATAATGTACCTTGAAGTTTGGCCTGTTGGTGGCGCTACAGAGTTGGCTGGATTGACCCCAAATTTGACGCCTGGAAACATTGGACTGTCCTCTATCAATGTGCCAAATTTCATAAAAAGTTACCAATGGGTTCTATGGGCTGCCATAGACTCGCATTGCAGAAATAATAATAATACTAACGATTACAATAGGTGCCCTGCACCTTCGGTGCTTGGCCCCTAATAATAATGGTACAGTCACCATTGTTGTTTTGCAGGTCTCACATCTGTACTGATACTGATTTCATTGTAGCTGTATTTATGTTGTGTGATAGGTTTATGGCCATGTTAAATGTGCCCTCTGTACATTGCTGGTAAATGTCTAAATATAATAATTATTATTATTATTTGTGTAAAATCCATGGTGTCCAAAGTGGAATGTGCATGAGGCTGCAGAGTGAAGTCCTTCCATGGCTCCCTCCGGCTGTTTTGATTGTCCTGTGTCTTGTCAGCCTGCATCTATGTCATCAGCCGGCCACTGAATGGCTCTTGGTAGTCTGTGTAAACAGAAAAAAACCATTGGTCATCCCAAGGTAGTTATGGAGATGAAATTGGCAGTTACAGCTGGCTAAATAAACGTAGCAAACAGATTTCAAATTTTCTTCAACATTCACCAATATTAATTTTTAAAACTGTAAAGAAGTTGAATGTGAAGTAGCATTAAAGATGCCTGCTATGATTTGTACATTTCCTTTTTATTTATCCTCAGTATAGTTCACAAATAAGTCATTATATATTACTGCTTCTTAAGTTTCCATTCAATTATTATTATTATTATTATTATTATTATTATTATTATTATATTCAGCATGGTGCAAAATCTTTCTAAAGCTGCAAACATGTTTGATTCAACGAGCTGTATCAACCTATGTATATTTGTTTCTGTTCTGTCAGAAATGAATAGAAATACAATACGGTCTCATTGCATAATAAATGATTGCGCATATCTTGCACATTGTAAAGTCAACAGATTACACTGGCTGATGTTAATTGCGTATTGTTGCAGAAAGGGACTTAAATCTGTTTTCATTCTGTCCAAGCTTTCATAATGACAATGTTTTAAAAATGCTTAAACTGCAATACATTGGAAGTAAATAAAAAATAAATGTACAGATTATCACCACAAGGGGTGTGCGGCTTCATTGCTGGAGTCATACCCGAGTGCCTATATCTGTGAGAGTTTAATTAAGAGTTGTGAGAGAGAGAGGGGGGGGGAGAGAGAGAGAGAGAGAGAGAGAGAGAGAGAAAGAGAGAGAGAGAGAGAGCTCTGGCATGGTGTGGCTCTGCCTGCCATTTTTGCAGATGGATAATGCCATTTGATCTACCGTGATGTTATCCTTTCCGGCCTGGCTTTTGATCTTTCTCCAACTCGTGTTCAACACCTGTACTCACAGCTGCTGTCTTCATTACTGGGGCAGCGGCATAGGCACCCCCCACTGCACCCCCACAAATCACCACCTCCCTATTTTATTTAGGTAATTATTTATCAGTTTTGCCCTTAAAGAATAAGAATGAGATTTCTGTTATTTTAAAGATGCTCTTAGAATATGACTTTACTCAACAAAATGAATGTTTTTAAACTGTATGTACTGCTAGCCTCTCTGGCTTGTGTGGCTGAATATGTGTTGCCATTTCAACAGAGCCTGTCAAGGGTTACGTTCTCCTTATACTCGTGGGGGCCCTAGTCACTGAATGGATCGTCCTGTGAATATGGTTCACTGTTATTCTAGGCAGGTCTTGCAGACATCTTGTGAAAACGCCATCAAAACCGTTAGCTATGGCTGCTAGCCTGGCAATAGACCCACTTCATGTTTATAAACAAATGAGGATTCTCCCGCAACCCTGGGGCAAAAAGCATATCACCTCGGTAGGCTAACAGAATGCAGCGGACTTGATCATCAACATTTTAATGTACTCAATTCATCTTGTGTTTTAGTTTTTTTATTTAACTTTCATCTTTGCAAAGCTATAGAATATATAATAGTATGAATGACAAAACAATAGCAACTACACTTTACTGCATCATTATTCACCAATTTACGTTCTTCAATATACCATATCTGGTTAATCATTAAAAGTCTTTCTTAGAAATACCGACATTATTGTAAAATCACAAAACCATGAAAATCAGTAAGAAACGTTCAAACGTTCATTTGAAATCAGTAGCCTACATACAAAGTACTGGGAGAATATGCAGGGGAAATGAACACTGAATTCATTGTTTTTGTTTGCTGAATTCACATACAAATTGATTATTTCCAGGGCTAAAGGGTCCTGATGTGTAGTAAGGCCATTGTGACTGCAGTCCCACTCAGTGTGTATGTGTGTGTAAGTGTGTGTGAGTCAGTGGGAGTGTAGAGGACATACGAGTCAGTAGGTCTGGTGGGGCTCTGTTGATGATTCTGGGCCATTTGGCAGAGCAAGTAAGAGTAACTGTCTCCTAGACACTGTTTTGAGGACATTACAACAGACAAGTGTCAGACATAGGTCAACTGCAATCATTGACCAATATTGTTTTGGTACATTTTGTTCCGGCAGCAAAAGTGAAAAAAAAGCTTTTACAGATCTATCAGAGTTAAAAAATACTCTTTCATAATTGACTTCCACACATTCAGTAAAAATCAACTCTGAGAGAGTAGTTTTAATGCTAATAGAATAGATATGGTCTCTTTTGACGCTTTAAAATGTTTTAGACTTGATTTAACACTGAGAATTTTACTGTCCAGCAGCAGGAGGGTAGGGGTGGGAGGAGCCGGTGGATGAAAGGTCACGGTATATGAGTTCCCCGCCTCCCCACACTTGGCACACCACATGTGGAAGCAGAAAGAGAGAGCGGTCTGGATCCACAACAAAGGAAAGCATAATATGCCTGTAGTGTGAGGAAGACAGCAAAATGTTTCGTGTAAAATCAAACTCTGGGAAAGTACTTTTAACTCTAATGGAGTAGGTTTGGTCCCAATTGGACTCATATAAACTCATATAAATTTGATTTCAATCTCTGAGTTTTTCTAGGCAGACCTGTGGTCTGCACTTCCAGGAGGGGGGTAAGACAAGACCTTGTAGCCCATGCAAGCATTCCAGTTCAGGGGACAAACGGGATTCACTTATCCAGAGTTCCAGGAATGGTGCCACTCAGCAAAACATTGCATTCCAGCTACTTGCCCATCAGTGGTCCGTCATTGGCACGGCTGTCAGTCTGCCAGCATTTTACAGATCAGCACTACATTGTGGCTGTCATTGTGAAACAGTCAAGATGAGGATCAGCTGTTAAGAAAAGGCAAGGTAGTTGGTGAATTGTCCTTCTTCTAGCATATCACTGTAGTACTTATATGCAATCCTACAGAAGACAACTGTCAAAAGTATTATCACAGTAGTTATGATAGCCTTGTTGGAAGGGTAACTATTTACTTACTGTAACTGACAGTGGAATGTACAGGATTTTTGGTTAGATGTAGATTTCAGAGTTGTGTTCATTATTGGTTCTCTAATACAGATTCAACATGAAGTGGGTTTGTTAGGAGGTAATGGTTGAATTGAACCGTTCTTCTTTGCACAAAGTTCGGTGGTATTTTCTTACAAACCAGTTCATGGTTTGGAAACAAACAGCTATTATATCATGTAATTAGCAGAGCGGTATCAGATCATGAATCCAGCCTGACAGTATGTTCGAATGCAGCATAGTCCAAGTCAGTGCTTTGTGTGCGTGTGTGTGTGTGTGTGTGTGTGTGTGTTTGCTTAGAAAAGCTTGCAGAGAAAACATACCCAGAGTTAAATACAAACAGTACAGCCCTTGAAACTAAGATGTTAGTCTCGGATTGATGGATAACAAATATAGAGATAATATTCAGTGTCTGTTCATTCTATTTACTGTTGGCTCCCTTAATAATAAAATAGTAAGTAGTAAGTAATGTGTGTGTTGTGTGTGTGAGAGTGTGTGTGTGTGTGTGTGTGTGTTTGTGTGGTAATATGCATTCATAGGCTTGTCTGCTTTCTTTTTCACTTGTCAGACATTTTGGGCTTTGGGAGAAGCACCTACCTGCCGTCACTTTTTGTGCGTTGTGACAAGGAATTAAGAATTGTTAGTTCACTTTGCAAATTAAAAAAAATGTTTAAAAATAATGTGGTAAACAAATATAAAACTGAGGTATGAGCATTATTGTGTATGAAACATTTGGAACTTTTGTCTTTGTTTCTGTTTTGTTTTGTTTTTGTATAGCCTAAACCTAGTAGTGAAAGGGATGCCTATTAGAATATGTTATGTGAAAAGGGTAGGTATAATAAGCTAAAGCTTCAGCCTAGACCTTTTCGGTCAATATTTTTGTTTTCCTTTTAATTTAATGCCTTATTGTTATTTATTTATTTCTGTGTGCATTCTTTTTGTAAAATTGTTAATAAGGACCGAAATAAATTACTACTACTACTACTACCTTTCGTGCCTGGGATTCAGAGTGTGGGTTGTGAGAATAGAAATTTTGGGCCAACGTTATCATGGTGAGAAAGGAACTTGATGCACAAGTGGAAAGATTGCAGGCTCCAATGTCTGGTCAGACATGCTGTTTCCTGGAACAATGCACTTTACCTGAGGTGTTTTGATTTGCACCCAGACATACTGTATAAATGTATGTGCATGTGAGCTATGCGAAGGAAATAAATAATGTAGAGTAAGCAGTGTCTGTGTGGCTGAGATGGCCCACATTTCTGCTACACCACATGCTGCACATGCACATCAGAACCACTGTGCTCTTTTGAAATCCTGACCCAGATTTCACAGCCCTAATACTTTTGACTACTAATGACTTGTGTGTCTGTAAGAGAGAGGAGCAGCGGCAGCCCTAACTCTGCATTAGTGCTCTGTGTGGGTGCACCTCGCTATCAGAATAAGCCAGACAGTGCTGCTGGGCTGATCAGCACCAGTACAGGTGGCACTAGATAGCATGGAAACATCCGTAAAACGTGTGTGTGTGTGTGTGCGCGCGTGCGTGCATGCGTGCGTGCACATATGCATGCACAGAGGTGCTAGTGGATTAGAGACTGGAGGGGAAGGGTATGAGCAGACATCGCTAGATGAATACCAATCAGTGTTTTCTGCAGTAGAGGGATGGCCATGCTGTCTGTGCCAGAGCTCTCTCCAGACTGCGGACTTCTACAGCTAACCCTTTAGCACTAGCGTGTGTCTATTATTCATGTTCAAATTTTAAAAAATTCTTTTCATTCATATTTTTTGGCAGGTAATATACTGCAGATATTTGACTGTCAGGATTTTTAAAAGGTGCTCCCTGGGATCTGATTACCTACTGTAACATGAGCTTATATTTTGGTGAGGGGACCAAGCTTGCAATAACTGTAGAGGCATAGATCAAACAGACTCATACAGATCAAACAGAGGTTGGGGGGAGAGGTGTGATGGGAGAGGCTATGTATAGTTGCTTAAGGGGGGGGGGGGGGGGGTGAGGTGGCATTAAAGTCCTGTGATACCATCTAAGGTGACATTCTGGCTCTCCTCTTACCTGTGATGGGGAGGTCACTCCTTGCTGTGGTCAGGACCCAGTTGATGAATGGCACAGGTATCAGGTAGCACCAGGCTTATTGTCTCACCGTTGTGTGATGGCCTCTGCATTGTCTTGCTAATGTGCTGTGTGTGATCCTGAGTATTTGATTTCCAAAAGCTACGCTGTGCTGTTTTGCTCTCAAATGCATTCAAAGGCAAAAACATGAAAAGGGTCTGAAAAGACTGGCCTATGTGTTGCTAATTATGAGAGACCATAATCAATGTACCAGACACAGGCTTACACACCCCAGACCAACATAATATGTTGCACTACGTATAATTTTGTGTATGTTTTCATACAGTACATTGCAGCTCAGAGTGCTTGGGACCTTTGAGACAAAAGCAAGGCACATGATAAAGAAGTTAATACAGGTACCATGAACACAAGAAAAGCTAAACTTGGAACAATTAGAACAACCAGAAAGAAAGACACAAATAGACATAAAGCTACATATAATTAAAAGAGGGTTTTTATAAAAAATACATTTAAAAAGGGTCGAAGATATAGACGTAGCTGTTCTAATTCCATCTGGGAGATCTTATAGAAGTATCTGTACTGTATGATGTCTTTTAGTTTTTTAGATGGTCTCTAATGACACACTCCATGTTTGTCAGTCACATCATTCTGCATAGAACATGACAGCATTTTTAGAGGCATTTTACAGCATTGCACACATACAGCAGCCATCACTTTAAAAAGGAAGGTTGTGGTTTTTAACAAAATGCAGATTGAGGTACTGTACGAATCCAGAGGCTAACCTTGCTTTTCATGTCTATTCTGCTTGCCACATGATAGCCCCTGACCCACAAAAAAAGGTGAACATTTTCATAGCCTTCATTCACCTCCTGAATAAGGACACAGAACCTGTTGGGTGACCACATTTATAGAAGCCCCCCACCCCCTGTTAAGATGCAAGTAGTACAAAAAAATGTATCCTTCATTCTAGGCTGGTAATTATGGTTTGACAAAGATCTGAAAATTCACTGTAAATTAAATTTGAAGGGTTGCCTGGATACAGATTACTTTGGGTTATTGGAGGGAAGGATTGCACATTGAATGCTAATGGACCGATGCTGGTTTGCACAAATAGATAGGGAGAAAGAGAAAGGGAGGAGAGAGATGGTGTGAGGTTATGTATATCGGTAAGGGAGGGCTACCAATTTGTCTTTCTTTCGGAGGTGGGTGTTGTTATAAATGTCACTATGTGCTTTATTGCTTTAGCTACACAAGTTGTCTTGTCATGCAAATGAGGTACATTTGAATTTGAATTTAAATTTGAATTTGACCAAAAAGGAGAGACGCCTTCATCTTCCGCTCTCAATAGTCAGGTAATGAAGGCGTCTTTACTCTGTCGCTTTTATTTTTGTTACCTCAGAACCATGATGAACGCGCCTCCTTCTACAAACGTCTTTATGTGACACACTCAAACCAGAGTGGGTTTGTGAGGTAAAGATTATGCATTGATAACATTTGAGCATTTATTCCTGAAACCCCCACGGTAAGCTCAATATGCCATGCCTTTAAGTGGCTTTTGTGAATGGCTTAGAAACTGAAGATGGTATGCCATGTTTTAAGATTCATCGCTGTGGCATTATTGCCTGTTTACAACCTCCCTCTGGTTCCCACAATTTTTCTTCTCCAGTACCATTCTGTGTTCTGCATTTTACAGTTGTATTTTTGTACAAAATATATAGCAATGTCACACCTATAACCCCATTTCTACAGTCAACTGTCGAGAGTGGTGATATAAGGGACTGGTTATTACTGCTTGGGGAGGGCCTTTGCAATATTGGCTTCATGATTGTATTTTGTGTTTCCCTGTATCCTCCAAAGCCGTATCAGGGGGATCCTGTGTAGTATTTGCAGGAACAAACAGCCTTCTGTGTATAACTGTGAGCAATAACAGAGTAAACAAGCTCTGTCAACCTGAATGAGCCAATGCTGGCTCTTGCAGTGTACTTTCTCTTTCTTGCTTTCTCTCTCTCTCTCTCTGCTCATTTAGTCTTTCTTTCTCTCTCTCTCTCTCTCTCTCTCTCTCTATATATATATATATAGTGGGCTTCGTAATGTTTGGGACAAATACTTTTTTTCTTCTTGATTTGGCTCTATAATCCACAATTTTAGATTTCTAATCAAACAACTCACATGTGGTTTATGCTCACATTCTCAGAATTTATTTAAGGGTGTTTTTATACACTTTTGTTTCACCATGTAGAAATTGCAGCACTTTTTAGATGTAGCTTCTCTATTTCAGGACACCATAATGTTTGGTACATATTAATTTTATGTAAGTGAAAGTAGCCATGTTTGGAACTGTGATGCCCATTCTTTGCATGCAAAGACTGTGAACCAAAGACATCAGGTGCTGAGTATCTCCTCTGGTGATGCTCTGCCAGGCCTGTGCTGCAGCCATCTTCAGCTCCTGCTTGATTTGAGGGATTAGTTGCCTGAAGTTTTTTTCAGCATAAGAAATGCATTTTCGGTTGGATTCAAATTGGGTGAATGACTTGGTCAGTCGAGAAGTTTCCAGTTTTTAGCTTCAAAAAACTCCTTTGTTGCTTTAGCAGTATGTTTGGACTCATTGTCTTGCTGCAGGATTAAGCACTGACCAATGAGTGTGGAGGCATTTGCTTGATCTTGAGCAGATAAGATGCTTTTGTACACTTCAGAATTAATTCAGAATTCAAGACATGTGAGCCAGTACCTGTTCCAGCCATACATTCCCACACCATAAACCATAACCTCTGTAGTTTTGTTCATGAATTATTCTGCTGGCAGTTGTCACTGACATATCCACGCCTGCCTCCTGAAGACTGTTTCTGATCTGTCGGAGAGGTGCTTGGGGCTTTTTCTTCATTATGGTGAGAATTCTTTGGTCATCAGCTGTCACGGTCTTCCTTGGTCTACCGGCCCTATGTGATTACTGAGCTCACCAGTGCTTGCTTTCTTGTTAATGATGTTCATTTTGGCAACCCTATAGTTTTCCCGATGTCTCTGACTTTTTTCTTATTTCTCAGCCTGATAATGGCTTCTTAGACTTTCATTGGCATATTTCGGTCCTCATGTTGACAAATCAAACGTCTAGAATCAAGACTAGATACCTGCACTAAGGAAGAAATTAGAGACACCTGACCAATCAGAAACCCCTGTGAAGCCATTTGTCCCAAACATTATGGATGCCCTGAAATGGGGACACTATGTACATATAAGACTATGTAAAAAGTAAGGTCATTTCTACATGGTGAAAGCAAAATGTATAAGAATACCATTAAATGAAAGTTGAGAATATGCACTTTTACCACAGAGCCAACATTATGATGCTCACTGTATACTTTTTTTAGTGTTATAAACAATGGAATGTGTTACTGAAAAAAAATATGGCATCCCTTGCCATATTAAAATATATTTGGATTGTCTCAATACATTCAAATGTAGTGTTCAGTTTGGATTTCAATGTATAATGTATGACCATATATTTTTTGGATACATGTCAATATATTTTTGCTGGATAAGGGTACACTGCAATATAGTTGTAGTCTTGTCTTCTCTACAGCCCCTTCCTGTCCCAGGGCTATGAGTGTCTCTGCCTGGGTTAGCAGACATCCCATTGCAGGGGAAATGGAGCAGAAGCCTGTTTTTTTAATCCTGCTGATAGGGGGTGGGGCACAACTCGCCCCATCAGAAACACAGCTGGGGCTGATGATGCGTTCTGCAGGAGAGACACATGGCAAGCCAGGCCCTGCCCTTCTGGTCATTAGACCCTCTGTAACAGAATACATGTGTTTATACTGGCTTCACTTCACTCCCCCATTAGGTAGATGCTTTATAATCTCAAAGTGAAAAATTAAGCAAAAAATCTATTCTGGTAGAGTACTTCTAACTCAAATAGAGTACATGTGGTTGGCCTTGTATGGACTCATATAAAGTGTGAGAGAGTTTGAATTTGAAATATTGAGGAGCATGAGGGAAATTGTATGCTGAGCACATTATCTGCAGACACATTTATGGTTCTTGATATTCAGGTGCTGCTGAAAGTGTCATCTAATGTAATTAATACCAGTCAGGAGTGGGTCATGTGTTGGGACATTTCAATGAGTTTGTTTCAACAAATTAGTCAGTTGTTTCGCCAACAACTTCTGACATGTTATGTAATTGGTGCCATAAATTTGTTTTTACACTTATACATAAGTTCAGCTTGTCTGGAAGTCCCTAACTACACGTTCATTCCTCAGGACACATGGAGTCTCTTTTTTCCTCACGGTTATCAGCCTTATCCACCGGGTGTTAAAGGAAACGGCCCACCTCCATCTTTGGTCCTAATTTTGAAAGTTGTAACCTTATGTGAAAGTGTTGACAGAAATCCCAGCGTGATGCTAATGTGTGGTGCGAATTTATTGTTCTTTGTTGCATAGCTACGCAAGAATTTCTGTTTTGTTATGTGATACCACAAATAACACAAACCACGTTGGGTCCTTTATACTTTTCATAAATATGTTTCGTGATGGTCACGGCATGGTCTTGGCTTGAAACATGAAATACCGAGGTTCAAAAAAGGAAACAGTTTCAAACAAACTGCATACAAAGTAAGTAAATGAATAAAGGAAGTTGAACACACAAGGCTGTGCATGCAGTGTGGAGTGTTAATTAGTTCTTTTGTAATTTGCTTATTATGCACGCATGCAGCACATTGGTTATTCCCGAGCAAACATAGAGCGGCCCATTGTCAGCAGTGCAGCTGTTGATCCGCCTCCAGTTTGCAAATCACCACTACTGATCAGCCATTAAGCAAAGGCAAAATAGCTGGTGAATGGTGCTGCCACTAGTGTGGACTGCTGTAAAATATTGTCCTGCCTATAGCTGCTGCTGATGGCGGCTCGATTAGTGCTTGTTGCTGGGGGCTGTAATTCTCCCGTAGCTGCTGGATTTGTGATAACATGGTCACCCTTGCCTTTCCTCTTTTTTTGCAGCTGTGTCTAACTTGGATGCAGAGAGCAAGCTGACAGGGCACTACCAGTCGCCATGGCACCTGCAACGCAATGTGTTCCACCCCTCCACCCGGCCGCCGTGTGTGGAGGAGCTGCACCGGCACGCCAAGCAGAACCTGCGGGCGCTGCACCAAGGTGAGGCTTAGCACCCCTGATAATCAATCAACCGATCAATCCATCAACCAATCAACCGATCAATCCATCAACTGATCAACCAATCAATCCATCAACCAAGCAACCAATTCATCCAAATCAGTCAATCAGTTATTTAGTCACTTGATCACTTAATCAACCAATCAGTGACAGCTTTCAACACTCTACATCATCCTGAAATTTGCACCGCTATCACCTCATAGCACGGCAACACCCACCACAAACTGCACTGTAACTGCACAACACCCAACATGAGCATCACTAACCTGAAAGCACAGCTATCCTTCCCTCCCCTTCCTCGCCAGTATCACTGTTGCAACACGCACCACTGTCACCGCCTGCAACACCCTACAACAACACCCCACTGCTCACACTCACGCCCTCCAATCCTGTCCTTCACCATCCAACCCTGGACTCAGCGCCTCCGGACAGAAATGGAACACATGCTTGTAGGACAGATGCATGCGTACACACACTCACACCAATCCAGCAGCATCCACAGCCTCTGGCATTATTTACATTACGCATCATCATCGGCAAAAATGAAAGCATTTTCAAAAATCTATCTGTTTTTACAACTATCACTGTCATCAATCTTTAGTTATCATTTTTTTTAACATGCCCGCATACTACAGTACTGTTATGGACAGAAAGAAGTTTCATTGTGTCACATCTGCAGACAGAACCTTATTGTTTAAATCTCTGACCTTCAGAATTTTTTATATCATGTACGAATCAAATTAATGCTTCATCCAACCTTGATATTCATTGATACATTTGTGTAATGACTCGGAATAAAGCTATCCACAAACTGTAGGATATGATGATACAGTATATTTCTTTATTGCAACACATAAGGGAAATTGTACCTCCTCTTTCAAATATTTCATTATATAACAAGTTTTTTCCTTAGTACTTACTATATACTATATGGCAAAATTACTCCAACCAATGACTGCAAGTGATTTCTGGTAAATTGTGCCTTCTCATTCAAGTGCTCCCCATATGACCCTTGAGGTCGTAATTTGTTTGGTAAATTTAAAGCAAGCACTGACCCCTAGTGTACAAACAGTCAAATTGCTTCAGCTTAGGGCTGAAGTTGAGGTAGGGCTCCTAAAGTGGGGCTCTGCAGCTGATGAGGCAAGGGTTATGTAAAGCTGGTCTTCAGTCCTAATCTAGAAAGCCACAGAGCCTATTGTTTTATATATTTACCTTAAGAACAGCAACAAATTTAGACCCAAGGAATCAGGTGCGGCAAGTTCAAAGGGTTTTCAACTGGACCAGACAGTTTTGTGTGTGTGTGGTTGTGGATGCTGCTTGTGTATGTGTGCGTGCGTGCATGCGTGTGCGTGCGTATGTGTGTGTGTGCATGTGTGTGCGTGCGTATGTGTGTGTGTGCATGTGTGCGTGTGTGTGAGTCAGTGTATATGTGTATACGTGTGTGTGTGTGTGTGTGTGTGTGTGTGCATACAGTAAGTTCTGATGACCTAATGGTATATGGGAATTAGGGGTTTAAGGCAAGAAAACCCATTATTCCTCTTGAGGTTGTACATGTGTGTATTACCTGCATATTCTTAAACCCTCATATTATGTCAAGGGTCAATTTGACCCCATTCAGTGTTTGACATCTCTTAAAAAACAGTAATGCTTATTTTTTCATCTTGCTACTATATAACTGTTCCTAACTTGGGGGAATTAAATATAAAACATGCAATAAACATAATGCTGTGCTTTCAAAAGTCCTGTGCCAAATTTGTATACAAAGGTGTTGTGCCATTTTGAACCCAGGCTCTGTACCTGTATTACTAATAAGAAAATATGCTTTTAGATTTTTTTCTCTGATTTTAGTGGGTGATTCTGGTGGTAATTTCCCTTATCTCAGGCTCTAAAATAAGTTTCTCACAGATTTTTAATATTTAGGGATAAAAGGATATTCATTTTGTAGATATTAAGAATGCAATATAATGTTTCTCTTACAGTAATTTTGTTTGAAGTCCTGGGGTCAATTTGATCCCAAACATAAAAGGCGTCAGAAAATGTAAACATAATAGGAGGGTTAAGTATGTAAAATATGTTAATCTTATCTTTTCGGTTTTAACTATTTCCTGTGATGCATGTAACAGGAGACTGCTGTGCTAAAAGACAGAGGTACCAAAAACTGATGTTTTTCTTTATAGTTCTGAATAAAAGCAAAGAAATTGGTTCATGTTTACAACCTCTGGAAACGTAGCGCATTGAGTTACTTTAAGTAAATCTTCCTGCTTTTGACCAGCAATCATTCCATTATACCAGCCATTGTAAAGCTGGCAAGTCATCAGAAACTCCTGTAAATGTCTAAAATATCCTTCATTGTGCACAGATGCTGTCTGGGCCAGTTGAAAACATACACTGAAATTGAAATAATATCTAAACATCCCTGGAAATGAACTATCCCTTTATGTGTGTAAGAAACTAAAATAATTAATAAATGAAGTGCTGAGTTAAATAAAAACAAAACAGCAGCCCCTGGTGGCCATCTAGAGCCAGCTAGTGAGAACCACTGATGCATATATATAATTTCCTATCTCCGTCTCTGGAAACTGTCTCCCTCCCGTAAAAGATAATAACATCAAATTGTCCAGAAGGCCATTGTTTGCTTTTGCTTTCCCTTACAGGAAAAATACATTTATAATAGAATATATTTTTGAGATTGCAACATCTTACTGGATATGGGTAAATATAGAACTTGTTAGCGTGTTCAGGTATTGCAATATATATACACTATATGGCCAAAAGTATGTGGACGTCTGACATACAGTATCATCCGAAATTATGGGCATTTATATGGAGGAGGTCAACTCTGGTGCAGGGATTTGCTTCCATTCAGCAAGAAGAGCATTAGTGAGGTAGGGCACTGATTGGGCAATCTGGCCTGGCCCACGGTTGGCTTTCCAATTGATCCCAAAGATGTTGGATGGGGTTGAGGTCAGGGCTCAGTGCAGGTCAGTCAAGTTGTTCCACACCGTTCTCAGCAAAACAATTTCTATATGCACCTCACTCTGTGCCCGGGGGCATTGTCATGCTGAAATAGGAAAGGGCCTTCCCCAAACTGTTGGGAAGCACAGAATTGTCTGGAATGTGACTGTATGCTGTAGCATTAAGATTTGCCTTCACTGGAACTAAGGGGCCTAACCAAAACCATGGAAAACAGCCCCAGACCAAGGGGTTCAGGTACTTGTGGTCATGTAGTGTATTTTTAAAAATCCATTGCTATGAAATATATTTCATGATATTTTCCAAAAAGTCCACATATTTTCAATTATGCAGTATGTTGCAGTGTATTTCCATAAGGCTTGTCCCTCAGACATCTATGCTCTTTGTTGACAGATCAACAGCAACAGCGTCAGCGGACCAGCAGTCGCGAGCGCAGGGTGACCATCTCCATTTCAGTGGCACCCCCGATGCCCACATTCCCCTCACCCCGCACCTTGAGGCGACATGAGCAGAGGGGTCGACACCTTCGAACGGTAATCCCCATTTTATACCGCCCCATGGAAAGAGACAGGTGCATGGCATGGAATGTCAAAGCTTACTGCAGTTATTCTTACCGCATGTTCACATTAAAAACACTTCTGAGTTCCACGGGTGGACTGGTAGACTTTTCACAGACAACATTCCAGCCCTTCCTGATGCATTATCTGAAATAGGCACATGTGGAGCAGTGTTCTACTGTTTATCGCTGCTGAGGCTGCTATTGCAATCGAGCCCGCTGAGCTGGGCAAAGTACTAGGGTGACAGGCATTTTTCAGATATTCCCACGATAGTGAATGGTAAGTTTCACATTGATAAGTGGAAAACAATATTTTTTCCCTGTATCAAATGTATTATTGTATTGTTTGTGTATCATTTGTGAACACATGGCTACCTTCTTTTTGGTTGTCAAAACTAGAATCACGTTTGATTGCACAATTGGAACTAGAACAGGGGAGAAACCCACAAATTTGATGTTCTGGCTGCTTGTGCACTATTGTTTTTTGTTTGGCTGTGCCACCTTCTAAAGAAAAATAGGATAAAATCAGCCCTATAACGAAGGTAGCCAATCAGGACTTCCCAAGAACAAAGATCAGTAAAACTAATAAGAGTATTGTGCCTACGTCCAAAGAACTCCGTAACATCTTTATTTCTGTCAATGTTACACTCCCTTTTACAGTCCTAATCCCAGTTCCATCAGGTTCTAATTCCAAGAGTAAAAAAGGGGGTTGTGTGCTCAGCTGCATCCCTGTACTCACTGTGTACTTATTGGATGGTTTGCTTGTTTGTTAACATACAGCAGGAGAGACCAGGGAGAGAAATAGAATATCAACAAATGCAAAGAAAGGTAATTTATTTGAATACTTGTGTTCCATTTTGTGTATCTTTAATGCGTTTGGTTGTTTATATTTTTTACTGTCATTGTCTTGCATTTGAAAAATAGTTGTAAATTGAACATTTAAGATGAAGGCTAGTCCAATCCCAATTTTCATGACAGAGGAATGCTTGCATAAAGCCCACAGAACACACCAGGGCTCGATGAATATAAAATTATTTTTGAAGAATCAAAAGGCAAAATCTCTGGCTTTGCCTGTGTATTAGGGTGAGGAGGATCCAGAGCTGGACCCTGCCTTTCTGTGTTTCTCTTTCCATCTGTACCACATCAGCAGGGATGATAAATTAGAATATGACACTCGCTGCCTCGTGCCATCAGCGTACCTGTGGAAAATTAAGAGGAGCTCCACCTACATGGCACACATTGGTAGCAACCAGTAAAACAACAATAATGTCTATTGTTGGACACTTTTTTTGCCAATATTTCTAGGTGCCTATTCTTCCTGTGGGTATCCAGAAAGTAGCAAGCACAAATCACCATCTGGTTTGTTCTATTGGTTAATACCAATCTACTCCATCATAGTTGTAGCTTCTCTCTGTTTTCTACCAGTGAGATGATGTCACAACTGTTTCTGTCCTATTATTCCTGCATGATCCCTGCATGATTGTGTCCTGTTGTCAGGCCACAAGGTCGATAGACAACTGCATCAGAGTAAAGCAAGCAGTCCATTATCTCTTACCTCTGAATATGTTTTGTGTTAAATAGAACAAAATGGCTGAGATGCGGGACTGAACATGGTAATGACTGTCAGTCACAGAACAGAAATGAATGAATGCCTCTCCATCGTCCACTCGTCCTGTTCTTCATGTCCGGCTGTTTCTAGTTTCTGGTCATGTTGTGTTTAATTTGATCGAGGGAATCAGTATTGGTCAACTGTCCACAAGAGGGTATCAGTATTTTCCTTAGTAGTGGCAGTGTTGTATAATGGGTAAGGAACTGGTTTTGTAACCTTAAGGTCACGGGTTTGATTCCCGGGTAGGTTACTGCTTGTGTACCCTTGAGCAAGGTACTTGATCTGCGTTGCTTCAGTGTATATCCAGCTGTATAAATGGATACAATGTTAATGCTATGTAAAAGTTGTGTAAGTCACTCTGGATAAGAGCGTCTGCTAAATGCCTGTAATGTAGTAAGGTATCTTTTATGGGAAATCAAAGTTTTATGGTATCCCAATTCAGTATGGAAACTAAAAAAACACAGAATAAGATATTTGACAGTTATGGTGCATATCAGGGCATCAGCCACAAATAATGATAATTGATTTCATTGATCATTTATCTATAATTAAATAATCTTCGATTAATACAAATGTCAGTTATGGATGGTTTGCTAACAATCTGTTTCTTGGTAAATTTTTTAACCCTTTTGTAAACCTTTTTGTCTATATGGCTTATTTGAATATATCATAAGAAAAAGATGAAAAATAATAACGAACATCAGTTCCAAATAATACATATCAATAATCTACTGCATGACCTTGTTTCATTTTATATTTTCACAGATAAACATGGTTTATGCTCCCATGTCTTTATTATAGTGGATTTTTGATATAAATCACATAAATCACTTTATCTCAGATGATTGACACTTTCATTGTCAAATATAATCTAGCAGAGGTAAATGGCATCCATTACCATATATATATATATATATATATATAGTTTAAATTGATTGGATATGAGACAAAGATAATATATATGTGTGTATATATATATATATATATATATATATATATATATATATATATACTTACTGAGTATTTTCACATAAATTTTATTTCAGTATTGGTTTAAAATCCCAATAATGTCATGGGTATATTTTACCCAGGCTAACAGTTTCACCGGTGCTAATAAGTAAACAAACATCGAGGGTTAATGTTTGATAGATTGAATGTTAATGCTTGGCACATATACAGTAATGAAGGTTTCTGGACCGTAACATCAATAAATGTATTTTGTAAGAAGCAGCTTGTGGAAGTGAGCAACTGGTATTTCTACCTGTTTCTATTTAGAGGATTCTTACACAAACTCCATTATCCTGTGCATGCTCTATGCAGAATCTGTTATGAAATAGATTTTCTTAACATACAACAAAAATGTCTCTAACTTTGGGACAAATAAGGTTTTTCAAATGGTTGACCTTGTTTTCTTTTCTTTTTTATCACCATTGTTTTGTATTAAATTGCCTCCCTAAGGAGAGGCCAATGAGAGAGTCAGACATCCAAAAAACACAGAGAAAGGTAACTGTAATATTTAAAATAACCCAATGCAATAATTTGATCATTGTATGACCATTTCAATTAAAACATTATTGCATGGTGGAGGGAAATTATGTATGCTGACAAGTGAAGTAATGCTTGTCTGTCATTCCACCAGGACATGACACTTATTCCCCAGTGTCTCACAGACATGTTTATGTTTGCCTATGGTTTTTGTTAACTTTTTATATTTGGATGACATGCATCCATTTTTCATTGCTACCTTAATTGATGGTTTATGACAAATTGTGTCAGACAAGATGTCATTTACAAGTGTAATTGTTCATGTGTTATGTGTAACAGATGTAATGGCTCCACCTGTTTGTAATGGCTATGCACGCGGAAGACATTTTAAACAGCGGCTTATCGCTGGCCTCTCCCAGTAGGGAGACGTTGCTTTCCATTGTTGACTTATTGTAGCACTTCACTGTGGACATGATTCAGTCCTTTCTCTTTTTTTCCTTCTGATGGTGTGTATTCCTCCTCCTCATGCTGCAGGAGAGATCTGTAAGGGATACTGAGTTTCAGCAAATACAGAGAAAGGTAAATGGAGTTGACCAGTATGTGAAATGGCGTGTGGCTTAACCCAGCACTGTTTTGTGAAGCCATCGCCTTCGCATTTTTTCTTAATCTTTTTAGTTTATTTTTATTTTTTTGCTAAAACACTGCCGCTGCTGTTGTTGCTCAATGTTACGATAATATTTAATCTTTGGTGCAGCTAAGAGATACATTCAGTGCTGTGTCGTTATCTGTCGCTGGAGCACAGCTGCGCAGGACATGCTTAGATTTGAGCAGGGGGGAAAGCGCTGCTGCTCTTGGCAAGCCCCCAAGGACAGGGTCTAGAGCAGGGGCTGGTAACAGTGTCCAGGTGAACGTGCAGTTTTCCTTTATTTTGCCAAGACTTCACCAATTTTGGTTTGTACCTGAAACAACCTGCGTTGTGTGTTTATGTGTTTGTGCGTTTGTTGGCTTTGCTGTGAATTGTGGTTGTCAGTGTTTTGTCTCCCAAACCTTAAATCATATGCAAAGTAAAAATAAAAGTCTCCGTTTAAGAAATACAAAAAGGGAAATGGGGCAAACCACTAGGAACTGAAGACGGGGGTCGACCACTCCAGTCTCTCCTGTCCTTCTAACTCTATGTTTACCCTTCCAGCTCTGCCTCCTGAGGCTTTCAGCATTTTCTTCCGTACAGATCACCGATGACTCTGTTTTTTTTTCAGGACATTTGTACACATTCAAAGGGAGATCATTTGGCAGGGTGTAATTTAAGTGCTATTTTTGCACAAGGGCTACTTGACAAGCTCTGGTCAAAACACCCTGTACTATCAACAAAGGTTCCACTGCACACTCTTTCTCTCTGCCCTGCCCTCTTGTCTCGTTACCAAAGATACAGGTGCCTGGCTGAAATCACTTTTCTGTTCGGAGTCAGATTTTAATTTGAGCCATCATTCATGATTTTATTTTCATTATTTGATTCACCGTTTGTTTTTTGTTTGTTTTGCCTTTTGTGTTTATAGTTTGAGAGAAACCGCTCCTCCTCCCCCACTGAATGTTGCTACTATACCCCCTGGAGCAGAAAGGTATTTGCCCCCACCCCCTGAGTTGGCTCTGCATGGTGACTGTTGATCTCTTCCTTCTCTTGGCAGAGTTTCACTTTTTAATCCTCTTTTATCCCTTGTGCTGTCTTCAAACTTTTTTTTTCTGTCTTCAGTCTCTTTCAGATACGCCTTTGTCCCACCTTTCTCCCCCCACTGTGGCCTTCTTTGCTTCTTTGCTGCATTCTGGGCAAATGTGCACTACAACGTGGTCTTTACAAAATGGATAATTCTAAACACTGAGCTAAAAACAGCTGCTACAGACTGTGAGGTTATGAAATTATTAAGCTATAAACTGTATAGATTACTCCTTTGTTAAATAATTACTCAGTGTAAGCACTGAAAAACGTTTATGATATACAAGAACATGAAGCAGGACAATTTCCCCAACCAGATGCCATATACCTTGATCTATAGAAATAACCAATACAGGTATAGCAAAGGTCAGAGACGTGATTTGGTACATTAACCTCTTCTATTCCTATTTCACAGAACTTTAGATTTTAGCACACAGTGAACCACAGTTCACAAGTCAGTCTTGCACAGACAGGAGTCAGAGCAAGACACTTCAAATACATGCAATGACTGTTGGGCTCCTGATGAATCAGCAGGTGTGATTGGTGCATAATGAGACTAATTGAATCCTAACCATACCTGAGTAACGATAGAAACTACCATGCATCATCTTCCAGGTCATGGCACTTGTATGGTGGTCCTCTTTTGATTCAAAACATGTGGCACATCAATGCACTGAAACCAGCCTTAATCAGGATGAGCCACCCAGCAGCCCCGTGGTACAGTATTTTTGACTAGCCAAGAGAAACACCTTTATGTTTCCTATGTTGCGCCAAGCAAGAGTAGTTCAGAGGCATGTAAAATAGTGTAATAAAATTGTGATTGCATCATTTAAATGCCTCTCTAATTAGAATATGTGATTTTTTTACAGTTTGCATTTGACTGCATGTAATCAATGAACATATGTGGGCAGGAATGGCAAATAAAAGGTCCTCTTGATAGTCAGATTAGCCTTCACACCATAATCCCATCTGTCATTCCTCTTCTGTTCTTCATCAAAACAGTTGTTTTGTTTATTTCTGTTGCCTCATTTTCTCCAATTTTTGTCTCACGAATACTCAGTGATTTTAAACAGATGGAAGATCAGGAAGGGGATTTGAACAAACTCCTTCAAAGAAATGGTTTATCCCTCCTTATTGCTAGAGATATGACACCTTCACACAGCAAACACAAATGATTATTGCTCCGATTATCAGGGATATTTTGTTAGCTGTACATACAGTATTTGATATAACGTATGTATTTTGTGTGCATATTTACTATATATGTATATACTGAACAGTACATATTTCATGGAGGCCAAAGCTGTCATACTAATAGGCTCTGTGAGTTAATGCAGAGCATTGTGGTTGACCATGAACTCTCATGTATATATCTCTGACAGTAGGCAGCCAAAAACATTGTTTTTCTTGCTTAGATTACCCAAGAGAGCCTTCTAGCTCCCCAGCCATGCAGACTTTATGAATGACATTCTTCAACACTCTGCCTACTCTCTCACTCTGAGATGCCTCTCTTTTTTCAAATGAAAACAGCTCCTGGCAGTAAGCCAGTGACTAAAACCAAAATGCCAGCTTTGGCTTTCTTATTGCCTCCCACCCACCCCACCCGCCCCTTCCTCCTTCCCTCCCTCCATCCCTCACTCTCTCTCTTTCTCTCCTCTGTCCCACCTCTCTCTCTTCTCTCTCTTCCAGCTCTCTCTCTCTTTGCCCTCTGCTTAAATCAGTGTGCCGTTATTATTCCAAACACGAATCAGCTGAAAATTCACTGTAGCTGATTTGTTTCTTGTGTTTGGTTTTTATTTTTTACATCAGTGTAAGTTTTTTTTTTTTTTCATTTGTAAAGTTTCCTGGGAAACAGGATTCTTTTGTGGCTGGTGTTTTGTCAGGGTTTCAGTCGTCTCTACTGGATAACAGAGCACAAAAGCTATAGGGCCAGCTGTAAATCAGAGCTCAGTTCATGCTAGGAAACTACTTGCACTGGTCCATGCATTTCCATGCATTTCTTTATTGATAGAAAAAGGTAAGTGCATATTTTTATGAAATTAACTTATTGCTGGATTGGGAGTTGTTGGACATGCATATGTGTGGACAAAGAGGCATGATTTGAAGCTGGTAAAATTGTTGCATTGAAGCTTTAATGAACTTGAGATGTAAAAGAGTTTGAAACACAAGGAAAATATGAGTTCCTTACAAAAGTGTATCATAAAAAGAAGTGATGTGTTGCAGAGCAGGGTGGATGTTCACTCGCTCTGACAGAAAGGCTATTACATGCCTTCATTTCTGATGTGCTAGCACCTGGAATGCTAATACTGCGGAGCCCTTTCTCAACAAATGCTTGTGATATTTGTAATCATGTGTACTTGCTAAAGTTCTGTTATTTGTCATATGATTACTTATTGACATTTTACAAAGAGGGAGTAAATGATACTGTACATTTTATCAGTAATGTCACTATAACAGCTCCCTGTAAAACACTGCAGGTATTCTAGCTGTGTGTGTGTGTGTATGTGTGTGTGTGTGTGTGTGTCACTGATCCTTACGAGGATTTTCATTTGTTTAAGTAGACTTTCAAGTAGTAAATTGGGATATTTCGTAGCTGTTTTGTGTAGGAAATCTGTGTATGAAGTTCAGATTCCTGATGTAAATTGATGTAAATTTGAGGTAGAAGCTGGGTCAGTAGCACACATCATTGTATCTAAAATTACTTTCAATTGTAACCTGAAAATTTTGCAATTCATTACTGTTATCATAGCTCTCTGCACCAGGGCATTGAAAATGTGCTAGATCTAGTACCTTCATGTTTGTATATGAAAAATAATACAAAAAATAAAATGAGAGAACTGATGTTGTGAGCCTAGGGAACATGATGTGATTAAATTCAGTGGTAGATCCCTTCTGTATCATAATTCTGACTTTCTAAAAACTGCCTCTTTCTGTGTCTCTTGCTAATGTTTTGCTTTTCTAATCTGATTTTTTGACCCTCAAAGCCTCTTACCATCTCTGTTTTCACTTTCTCTGGAATTCTGTGATTTACTGTATGAGAATGTCATAACGTTTTGTGAATGTGCTGTTCATGTGGGGGAAAGCCAGTTTCAGGGTAATGGAACTCCAGGGTAATGTGGATTGCGTTTTCTTAATTTTTGGTCATTTTAAGGCCACACCTAGCAGAAATATAAATACACGTGTTTAATATGATGAACTAACCACTTTACTGACCTCATGCTATAGATATAGAAATGGATTCATTCCCATGAGGACTTAATTGTGCCATTTCATTCCATTTTTAATATAAGACATATTAAGAGTGGGATATTAAGAGTTTGATGTTCTGTAGTTGTTTTATGCTATTTGTTTCCATTGTTGCTTGGTTGCTAATGCACATCTGCACCACTGACACCATTAACTGCATTAATTTAACAGCACTAATATCCATCTGTTCCAGGCTGCTCCTCCCACAGACCCTGAAATGGATGTGGTGGTTCTAGGTCACAGGCCTAAGTGCCCTGTTCCTAATATCCCCTCCACTCTGGACAAGCAGACTAACTGGTCAAAAGCACTGCCTCTCCCCACCCCAGAGGAGAGACTGAAAACCGAGTCCCAAGTGATCTCCTCGTGCATTATTCCCATTAACGTCACCGGTAAATCACCTGCTTTCCTATTCCTACTTGTCTCTGAGTTTGTCTTGCTATTATTAATATTAAAGAAAAACTCCTGTCAAAAAATATAACTATATATGGTGCAACTAATTTTGACATGATTGGAAGGTCTTTCTCTGGCACTTTGAGTTCAGATTGCATTCCCGCTCACAGGTGAAGATGAGCACTGGTGTCCTTTTGGCTGTCAGAAAATGTATGTAACTACAAAGTTCATGTTGCCCCTGGCATGAAAGGGATTTTTCCCTGAAAAATAGCTTTTCCGTGAAAGAAAGCATTCTTTCGTACCTTTTGGACTTCATTACATAGTAATAATCATTTATTAGTCCAGGCTTGGACTGTGTTATCGGTACTGAGCCTGTATTATTTCGTCCCTTATGGAAATGGGGTATATTGCAGCAATATTTTAAGTATGTGCATGCATATGTGAAAAATATAATGATTAAATACATTTTACAGCAATGTATTTTCAAAAAAATATATTGCCGTTTCTCAAAGTCGAACTGGAGTGTGGCAGTACCTTTCCTGATCATGATGCACGCACACACACACGTATCAATATTATATAGAATATCGCTAGATATATATATATATTATATATAGTACACACGCACGCATGCACACAATACACACACGCATACGCACACACAAGTTTCTGTATACTGCTATATATTACATTTCCATAAGGGAACTTTCAGATGTGATTAGCAGTCTAGCGAACGAAGGGTGCATTGCGAAAGGTCTTTCACTTGTGGATCATGAGTGTCTTATGCCACCGTAACAAAGCTTATTAGATTTCTACACATTGCCCGGAGTTCTCCTTTAAGCAAAAAAAAAGCACACACAAAAAAACAAAACAAAGCTTTCTCTGTAAGTGTGTTGAACTTGCTATGTGTTGTTTTCAGAGGAGGTCTCCGTCGTTGCCTCTCCTCCTGCGATTTCAGCATTCCTCAGTGAGCCATCTTTTACATGTCCATTTGCTGTGCCCACGTCCCTCGTGTCGCCACGTTTCACGGTTTTTTTTCACACAATTGTGTCCGTGAGGGAGGAATGGAGAGAGTCACTTTTTCAGCCAAAGCCCCCCTCCCCCCCCCCCCCCCTGCCCCCACCTTCACCGCCGTGTCTGTTAATTTAAGCATGGCATTTCTCTGGCAATGCTGATCTCAAACAGTAGTAGGCACTGTGCTGATGTGTAAGCTTCATTAATCTGCAATTATGATAGCGCACACTGGGATTGGTCAGTAAATTAGAATGCTTCCTGTCCTTCGAAAAACCAGCTTTGAAGTATATGTCGTTAGTACAATACCCATGCAAGATGCTAACAAATTCTGAGGGCTACTACATAGGTGCTATACTGTATACAAGCGTGACTTCTTGCTGTCTAGTCCAGCGATCACATACCATATGAAACCATATGAAAATGCACAAGTCATGGTTTGTGAATCAATGACATCGCGCATTGTCCAAATTGATTTGTGCATGCTAGGGATCACAGAAAAGAAAGAAAATGGCCCACAAATGTCAATGAGTCAAATTAGTTTTATTTTGTATTTTTTGTAAGAAGATTTCATGTTTTATTTACCTTCAGCTGCATTGAGTCAAAGGAAATTTAGCTGTTTCTCATTCGGTGGAGGCTGAGGCTGAGTCAGAGACAGTTTAGACAAAATTGCACATTGTAAGCAGAGTACGGTAATTGCTGTGGTGCTGAAAAGCACAGTCTGTAATCACATGATAGTCATGAAGCGTAGTGAGGGGGAAAAACATCATGACAGAAAAGCGCAGAGCTGGAACTGTAGTGTAAGCTGTCAGACTACAGAGCTCACGGTCAGCAACTTAGGCTGATATCAGGTAGGATTATAGAGAAATGATTTAATTACATCTTTGGTTTTGTTAGTTTTATCAACTTGCATGACATTGACCACATATGAATGTTTCCAGTTTCTGTGGTTCTTTTAATTTTTTTGTATATTTGAGATTATACTCCCTCCTAAGTGTCTGTTTTATCAGTCTCTCGTATTCCCACTATAGAGAAATCTGTATTATTGCTCAATAAGGAATGTGAATGATGGCCATAATTTGTTCATTTGCACAATCACACATTGAGCTGTTGGAATGCTATCTCGTTTTGTTAAATGAATGCAAAAACGTGTGTGAAGAAATAAAAAAATGTCAGCATTCAAGAATACCCGGCCATTAAAGGCACCAAGTTTTGGTCAGGGGAAGTAATGTGTGATCTAATTGGGAGTTAGAGCGAAGCCCCCAGGAAAAGCATGAATGTAATCGACAGAGGATGCGTTTGCGGGCGTACAAGGGTTCCTCACACGCGCTATCTGCTTCACAGGGGTCGGATTTGACAGAGAGGCTAGTGTCCGCTGCTCACTTGTGCATTCTCAGTCGGTGCTTCAGAGACGGAGGAAGCTGAGGAGACGGAAGACCATCTCGGGCATACCCAGACGAGTGCAGCAAGATTTAGGTGGGTGCTCCTTGTTTTTTCCTTCATCGCATCTTAAATCAGGAAGGATTTTTTTTTGCATTCCAGCAGAGCACTGTCCATATGTTTCACCTTGCTCTATCCCTTGTTTTGATATCGTAGAATTGTATTGCACAAAGTATTTGCTTTAAAATATTGAGAATTCTGTTTATTTTCAGTAACAGCAACCCCTGGCAATCCAGGAAATGAATAATACATTTTTTTAAATGATTATTTAAAAATAATGTGCTTAAAATGTTTTTTGTTTTTTTTTTGACTGAATGGACTGGTAAGAATATCTAAGAGAGTATCCAACCATGAGTCTCTGAGCTGCTGATTGGTATTTATGGATATTTAAGGCTACATACCATAGACTTAATTTTTTTAACTTAATTGTAATGAATTAAAAATGTATTTGTGAAATTGGTCATATACCAAGTACCCATGGATGATCAATGTGATACTGAATGATGTAGCACACAGCCACCTGTTCTAGGTGCTACCTATGTCCAGTAATCCAGTAGTTGATTCGACCTGTTATAATTAGCCATCATTCTTGTGCCATCTGGGTTATATAAATATATTAACTACTTAGAATGAGTTACATTTTTTCCCTCTCATATGTCATCAAACTGTATTCACTCTATTGTTAGTGGAGTATTTTACACATGTAAATGCATATTTATCATTTTATGGGAACTGTGAAGCTCTTGCTGATGGATCTGTCAAAATAAACCTGAGAGGAGTAGCTGCAGTACAAAGCTGAAATTGCCTCAATTTATGTATTTTGTATAGTGGTGAAAAGTGCAGTGCATTTGATCAAAAAGGGATGTGCTGGGACGATGCTGGATGGCTCATCCCGTAAAGGCGCTGTTTGAGTGAGTGGATGTATTGAATCTTGACTGTGCCTGTGCCTACAGTGCCCAATAGCAGCATAGCGTGATACATAGGGCTCTATCTTACACCTGGCGCAAAGCGGCGCTAAGCGCAACGCAAGTGTCTTTGCTAGTTTCAGACCGACGCTGTTGTCATTTTCCCGTCCAACGGCCACGTGGTTTAAATAGCAGATGTACTTGTGCACATCTGAGCGCCCATGGGCTGTTGGTCTTAAAATGAGGTGTGGTCAGGTGCATTGTTGGTGCATTGCTATCTTGAGGCAGCGGAAAGCGATTGCGCGATTGACCAACAAAAACCTGGTCTTAAGTCAATGGTGCAGTATTTTACTGTTATTTTAAGGGCACATTATTAAGATAGTAATATGCGCCTACATAGGCGGGTGCACAACGTGCAATATTTTAAAAAAAATACTTGTCATAATGGTTAGTTATAATATTTATCAGAACTATTTGGCAAATCTGCCATTATAATAGCAATCCGACAAAGTGCAAGCGCACCTGGCTTTTAAAGGGAATGGGATTATTTCATGTTACGCCCAAAACACACCTATGATTAATTAAGAGACTAAGTACAACCCCTTTGAACCATGCGCCTTACTTTGCGCTCAGATTATCCGCCGTTAAACTAGCAAAAGTGGATCTGGACACGCCCTAAATGCACTTGCGCCATGGGCTTTAGACCGTGCGCTTAGATCGTTAAAATATAGCCCATAGGGTGTGAGAAGTGTCCCCCAGGGATAGGGAAGGATCTGTCAGCTGGTATCCACTTCTCATGGCTGTATAGCAATCTCTGCTGGTCAATTTGGTGGTATGCTTGCTAAACCTGAACATGAAGTGTTTTCCTCCAACTCCTGTCTATGTAGGCTTGGCTTGTGCACTGCAATGTGACAAGACGTAGCTGGTGACATCAAGTGCTTTGTTAGGGAGTGTGTGCTTGTCTGCGCTGCCTTAGTTGTGGCTGATTGGAGACGGCATCATGAACATGTCTACATAGGACTGGGCATTGCAAACTGAGGAGGAATGTAGGGAAAATACTGAAAAGGAGAATTAACATTGATTTATTGTAAGAGAAAATTACTGTGAGGACACATTTCAAAGTATCTCAGCATGAGATATGAGTGTTAGACACACTATAGCCAATCCATTACAGAAATTGAATATATTCAGAATATATTGAATAAAATTTACTAAATATATAATACAGAAAAATACATTGCTATGAAATAGGTTAGTCATTGTATTTTCCAAAAAGTCCAAATATTTACAGTATTTCATTTCCATTAGGGTTGGAAGTTCCTCAGTTGATAAAGGTGAAGTGGTTAACCTGCACTTGTTCTATCCCCTCAGACTCTGATGAATCCCCGGTGGCAAGAGAACGAACCGTGATCGTGCACGCCAACCCCAACTTCTCCATCTGCCACGAAGAGCTCTCTCTCAGTGGCCGCCTGAACACTAAGGACTCGGGTTGCCAGACAGAGGACTTCCTGTTCACCGCACCCTCCCGAAGGCGGATTCGAGCTCAGAGAGGCCAGGGTATCCCCACCTCCTTATCCCACTCCACTGGCAACATCACCTCCCTGCCAGACAGCTCAGACGCCATGTTTACAGCCTCAGTGGGAAGTCGCCTGCGTTCCCGAAGTCTGCCCCGTGAGGGCGGCCGGCTTGTCGATGAAGACCATGATGACAGCGATGATGACGATGATGACGATGAAGAGCTCTCTCCCTATGAGGCGGAGGAGTTCCTGCCAGGTCCTGGAGAGCTGATCCTGAAAGACGAGGAAGAAAGCACAGATGACCAGGCCATACCAGAGTGCCAGCTGATTGGCCTCAAGTGCAAGCAGACCTCTGACCACACATGGATTGAGAGGGGAAGGTCCCGGCTTCCACGGAAAATGGATATGGGGAGTTGTGAGATCTCCTCCAGCTCAGACACCTTCAGTAGCCCCATCCACTCTGTCTCCACCACAGGAGTGCTAGGCACTCAAATTGACCACAAGGAAGACCACCAATCCTCCAGTGGGAACTGGAGTGGCAGCAGCTCCACATGCCCCTCCCAGACGTCAGAGACCATACCCCCAGCCGCCTCACCACCCCTGACTGGATCCTCCCACTGTGATTCAGAGCTGTCCCTCAATGCAGCTCCCAGTGCTGGTGATGACACCTCCGGCTTCATAAGCGACCCTTACCAAATTGACCGTCCCCAGGTTCGAGGCCACAGGGCCAGCTCCTTCACCTCCACAGTAACTGACTTGCTGGATGACCCCAGCAACAGCACAGCAAGTGATGGCGAGTGGAACTACCTGCACCATGAGCATGACAAGTCCTGCCACCAGGACTTCAGTCCACCACGGTCCAGAGGAGACAAAGGTGGTCTGGAGTGCCCCAGCTTCACAAGTGTGGCCACATATGAGAGCTTTGCGGACAAACCGTCATCCGAGAAGGCGGACTCCAGTTCACACTACTCCATAGACACGGAAGGTTATTATACCTCCATGCACTTTGATTGTGGTCTCAAAGGTAGCAGTAGCTACATATATAACTATGCAGCCATGGGCCCTAATGGTGGCCAGGGCGTTAATGTTGCATCTAGCTTGGGTGAATACCATCAGCCAGACTACAGAGATCACAGGACACTGGGAAGACACTGTCTTTCCTTAAAGAAACCAAAGGTGAAGCCAGACCCACCAAAACGCAGTTCTTCACTGAGGAAAATTAGCAGTGGTGCAAATGTTCCTGACAAGAATGAACCAAAGATAAACAGTGGGCAGCACCTGCCATTGTCTTCCAGGGAAATGAAGCTTGAGCTAGACTTAGCCGGCCCTCCAGGCCAGTTGGACAGCCTCACTTTAGGTGAGGAGCCTGTGGAAGCCTGGAGCGTAGAGAATGCTGGTGAGATGACTGACTCCCACCTGTTTGGCTCCACAGACACACACTCCTTTAAGGACGAGGGTGCCGTACAGTCCGACTATGCAGACCTCTGGCTTCTCAATGACTTGAAGTCCAGTGACCCATACCGGTCATTGTCCAACTCCAGCACTGCTACGGGTACAACTGTCATTGAATGCATTAAATCACCAGAGAGCTTAGAATCACAGAACTCTCAGTCAGGATCCAGAGCCACCACTCCTTCCCTTCCTTCTGTGGAAAGTGAGTTCAAGCTGGCCTCCCCCGAAAAGCTAGCAGGCTTGGCATCGCCCTCCAGTGGCTACTCTAGCCAATCAGAGACACCAACATCTTCCTTCCCTTCCGCATTCTTCCCTGGGCCCTTATCCCCCACCAGTGGCAAGAGAAAGCCCAAAGTTCCTGAGAGAAAGTCCTCTCTCTCTTCCCTACAACAGCAGCAGCAGTTCTCCTCCAGGGATGGAGGCACCTCATCTAAGAGAGACCTTGAGCTACCAATTATACCTCCAACCCATCTTGACCTAAGTGCTCTTCACAATGTTATCAGCAAGCCTTCAGCCCACAGGACACAGCTGCACATTCTCCATCAGAATAAGCAGAAGGCAGCTGCAGCTGCTGCTGCTGCAGCTGAGGCCAGGGCAGCAGCTGTAGCCTCTGCTGCTCATCAAGAGGCAACCATGGCTATCACGCCCTCTGTGCTTCGCTCAGTCCAGCTACGATCTGTAAGCAAGCTCAGTGAAGGCTGCCAGGCCCGAGCCAACCAAGAAGCTGTTGCCAGGCCCAAGTGTCCCACCGTGACAGTCATCGCAGCAGCCCCTGACCACAGGTCACCAGAGTCCAGGAGGCCCACAACCCTCAAACCCGCTACCGATCACCCTTCTCAGGAGTATCGCGAATCACTGTATACCCCAGGCGATGGACCCATTGCAAGGGATGTAGCCTATAATGAGCACACAAGGTACAGGCAGGAGAGACACACCTCAGGGCCACTCTGGTCTATGACTGCATTCAGAACCCCCCTGGATCCAATGTCCATGGAGGATGATCACCCTAGGAGGCCGCCAGCCTATGTGATGAGGAATGAGACCCTAAGCAGCCAGGACCCCAGGAGGACATCCGATACCCCGGCCCGCTCCAAAGAGGACATGGAACATGAGCTGAAGAGCACGTTGAAGGCCCCGTTTCTACGTGGTGACAGCCTGGAGAAAGAGCAGAACCAACTTACAACGATTGAGCCGGGTGGTGAGGTTCTCTTGTTGTGTATGACAAAGACGGGTTCTCCCCCTGATCTGAGTGATGCTGCAGCAAGAAGGCTCGAGTTTGGTGCAAGCGGCAGCCTTGACAAAGTGCCTGTAACTATGTGTCAATCAGAAACATTGCAAGCTTACACAATCAGTGATGCGGGTAGCAGAGAGGAGGAATATGATCCATCAGGTGTTCCTACCAGAAGTGCCTCACAGGACTGCAGGGAAGAGGGATCGACACCAGACACAGAGGATTACTTCAGCAAAGGTGAAGCCCCTGATTCATTTCAAAGCCCACATTTTTTCTTTTATTTTTATTCCCACCATCATTCCTACCCAAATCCAGCCCTGGTTTTCTTTTCTCCCGGTTAATTAGTGCTACTGATTGGCCAGACTGTTTTCACACCTGACTCCCAGGCAAAGGGAGGGTGGAAAACCAGCAGTCCTCAGCCCTCGAGGACCGTGAGTTGCTGATCCCTGTTTTAGATTGACAGGGAATTTAGTTTAAGGGGCAGAGGAGGGAAATGTGTCCTTCTTTTGTTCTTCTTCCCGGTGTTATGGATACAGGAACATAAACAAATCATAGGTAGAGAGCATTTTCCACATTTCCCTCAGCTACATCACCTCACTACAGGAATACTTTACCCTCCATCCCTCCCTTCCACCATCTCCCCACCCCCATTTTGGACTCTGGTTGACTATTGTCAAGAGCCAGGCATATTAAGTAATAAGTGGGCTTCTGTTCATCAAGCAGCCACTTTGAGCATATTGGGGGAGAATCAGGGCTATTAGACATGTGACTTATAGATTGCTTATATACCCTAGCAGAGATAAGAAAGTTGTGTCTGAGCTAAGTGGCAAATTCCCCAGGAACAAACGTCTGTTAAGGAAATAAAAAAATGAGGTGTAATCATTATTCTTTTCCCTCCAGAGTCTACTCCCAGCGACAACCCACTTTCTCCTTTGAGTGATGAAACAAAACCAGAAGACGACAGTGTTTTTCTGTCACCCAATAAACTACGAACAACTGAGGATCTGTTTGCTATGATTCACAGGTGAGTTTGCTTCACTGCAGTGCCTTGACTCACTGTGAGTGTCTCCCTCAAAACATTCCCAGCAAGCAAGGACCTACTGGGTCGCCGTTGGGAACAGCTGTCCTCTCACCAGCATTTTACAAACTGGCACTACACCAATCTGCTAGCCACAGGATCATTCCCCTAATATCTCCCCTTCTCTTAACAGCTGATTCTCATCTCAGCTGCCTTACCTCGCCTGTGCACTAGTAGTCAGCTGTAGTGCCAATTTGCAAAGCACTGGTCAATAGTCACCTGAACCAATGGCAGACTACTAGTGGGACAATATATGCTTGCTAGCTCGGTTGCATCCTCTGCTAAAAATAGCAGAGGAAAGCTCTCTATTATCCATTTAAATGTATTCTCCCTTCCTCTGCTATTTTTATCAGAGGAAGGGAGAATATGTTTAAATAGATAATCACCCCAAACCTATTTCTGATCTTTTCTGTTTAAGGGAAAAAACATAAGCTTTTGATTCAGTTTTTACTTCTGTGTAATAATGTTGCACTGTAGCACTTTTTGCACACTTCACATTAACTAATTTTGATTAGAAATGTGTTTTACATCAAATGCAATATGCAATTAAAGCAAAGTGATCAGATTGATTTTAACTATTTAACTGATTTTAAAAGCAAGTTGTTTTTAAGCGATGTGCAGAGCATGGAGGTAACTCAGTCAGTCAAGTAAAATATTGAGCTTATATTGGTTGATCCTCTTGCGGATTGCCAAGCTCATATCATGTATTTTATATCTCACCCCTATATCTTGCACATCATTCACCAATGTATTTGAATAAACATTTTGAAATTGAATCAGTCAGGGATCTCATACTCCAGTCCTGGAGGGCCACAGTGCTGGATTTGTTTAACCACATTTTAAGTCACCATTTGGCTAAAGAGTTGTTTCTGCAGCAGGAATTGACATCTGGCAAAATGGAAACTACATAAACATGTACACACAGTGGCCCTCCAGGAATGGAGTTTAACCAGCAAATACTGCAGCTTTCCAGGACTGGAGTCAAACCTGGAAATACTGCAGCTTTCCAGAACTGGAGTTAAATCAACAGACAACTCAGTCCACCAGGACTGGAGATTGAGATTCCTGTAATGAATGTAAAAAAGGAAAGTAGCACACTAACGTAGACTACGTCACTGCAGATCAAAAAGGAAAGTGCTTGGCCGTAAAGATTCAGGAGAGCTGAGCGTAAGGAACCGGCTGAGCACTACTTCGGGAGGTACCCCAGCCAGCACCCCGGTGACCACTCCAAGCACCCCCACAACCCCGGGGACCCCGACCAGCTCACAGAAAGCCCCAGGACCCATCTACAGGAGTGCCAAGAAATCCAGCACCTCCAATGAGGAATTCAAACTGCTACTGCTGAAAAAGGGAAGCCGGACCGACTCTAGCTATCGCATGTCAGCCACAGAGATCCTGAAGAGCCCCATCACGCCGAAGTCCTTGGGGGACCTGGGGGTTGATGAGGCCCGGCTGCCAGAGGAGCTGCTGTGCTCCCTTCAGCAGTCCCCCTCGGGGGCCGAGCAGCTCCCCAGCCCCTTCCCCAAGGCCAATACTGAGGGCTTCTCCCCAAAATCTTTCCCCATGTCCGCTTCCTCGCGACAGGGCCGGTCCCGGATCCCGCCAGCGGCTAACAGCAGCCGCTATAGCACACGTAGCCGCCTCTACACGGCGCCCATGCAGGCCATCTCCGAGGGGGAGACTGAGAACTCAGACGGCAGTCCGCATGATGACCGTTCCTCACAGAGCTCCACCTAGACACTCAGCCATGCCCCTAGCACCCAGCCATGCCCTGTGCCCACCTCCCCTGGCCTACCTCCTAAATGCCCAACCCCACCCCTGAATACCCCCTCCTCAGCACCACCTCCTACACAGCCCCATCCTTGAACTTATTGGCCCCTTCTCCAAAACATCCCACTGACCAATCTCCAGCCATGCCCCTCCCAGCCCACCCCCTGAACACACCATGGTCCCATGCTCTAAATACTTTCCCCTGTTTCCTACAAACATATTTCACAAAAAAAGAACAGAAAAAAACTCAACATAACACAATGAGCTCATGGATTTTTGAGAGGTGTATCACTGGAACTTTTTGAGTACAATATTCCACAGACAAGAAACAAAAAAAGAAAAAAAAAACATGGTGAGTTTGTGGACATTTTTCTAACAAGAGTAAAACTTTTAACACATATACCAGAAAATAAGAAAAAGACAAGATAACCTGTCTTACTACACTAGTTATAGGAACTGTCATTACATATTTTTTTCTTTGTGGATATTGAGGCTATAGGCCTCTTCTGTTAGGGGAACACCAATTAATCATCCTCTCATATTTTCATTGTGAAATTAATATGTTTTAAAAATGTCAGGAAAGCCAGAAGATTGGGATTCATATTCATAAGAAATCTTTGCACATGTTTAAAACTGTAAGCTTATACATATTTTGTGTATCATGACAGATATCACACATTACATCAGCAGCAGGACCTTGTTCTGTAACCTTTGCAGAGTATGTGCGATATAAATGTACAACTTAGCCTTGCTATGCTGTACATCAATTCACAGGAATGAAATATACACAGTATATTGTTAGTGCATGCTTATGCAGAGCACAGGAGTGCAGGACGTGACACAAGAAGGGAGACATTTTTGTGAAAATGTACAACACCTGTCTATGGCAGGCACACTTGGGACAATCTTAACCGTGGCCTTTGTGTAGAGGTCTTAGCAAACAGGGGAGTTGATAATCTTTACCACGTACAGGTATTTTTTGATCTTGTCACTGATGACTAATGGTCCTTTTTGACAAGAGAGTATTTGAGTACATTTGGCTAAAAGTGGAAATGGGTAGCTTTTTACAACAAAAAAACTACAATTTCTTTGCACTCAATCTTAATTCTCCAAGACTACCCCTCTATAAGGATCTTTAAAATGTAATTATCAATAGTATATACAGATAGAGTGAATATCAAGATACACATGTATAATACATGTGTATATATTATGTATGCACACCTTCTAAATGGCATATGCTCACGAGATAGCAAAACAACTGTCCTTGGCACATGACTATGAAGCCTTGTAAAGCCTTAAGGGCTGCAATCAGTCAGTAGTTTAGTGATATAGGAGACAGAACCCCAACAAATGCTGTCATTCTACTTTCACAGACAAAGTGAGTCTTCTGTTTTAGTTAAAAAAAAAAAAATTATATATAAATAGAATAATATGCAGCTTATAATTTTTTTGCTGATATTTCAACCATGTGTCTATAGAGTCAGGTGAAATCTCTGTTTTCTTATGCAGAGGCCAGCAATGCTGATTTTAATGTTACATGCCTCGACATAACTTCAATTCTTAAGGGGGTGGGGGGGGGGACTACAGAGCAAAGAGTTGACCCAATGTATTCTGTGAATACCTTTGCAATCATATCTATTCATTTAGAGCTAGTGGTTTTCACTTTCAGGTTTAATAGCATTCAGAATGGGTGTTATTTAGGAGAATAGAAAACACTCAGAGAACTCAAACTGATTTGCAAACTGAACTGACACTGTGCATGCTAGGAGAGGAGGAAAAAAACTGTGAAACCACTAGATCTTAACATTCATTGTGTCCATTGCTGGAGAGTAGCATGCTCTAGCCAAAAGCGGCAGAGTATTCATTTTCCATTCTGTTTTACGAGCCTTTTCATCAACAGCATGCAATAAAAAAAACTATGGAATTTTGAAAAGGAAATGTCAGATAAAAAGAGATGCTATTATTGGGAAGGATATCATGTTTTAAAATCACTTGAATTTGTACTGTTAGTATGTTCAATAGCTGTATAAAAAGTTTTAACTTTTTTTTAAATGACTGTAAAATAGAGAGTGGGTTTATCTGTTTAGTGAATTAACTGGACAATCTTTTTGTGGAATATTACTGGAAGATGGAGGAAGCAGGAGGTGAGCAGGGGGAAAGGACTGAGTCTGACAGGTTTAAAGTAATGATAAGGGAAGTCTAGGAAAAAGGTGTGGCTGAGAGTAAGCCCAAAATAGAATGACCTGGAACAGGAGAACCATGGAAAAAATACATATTTTGTAGATTGTTTTGAATTGTGTGAATAGGGAGTGTAAAAAGGGGAAAATGGAAAGTGCTGTGGTGAAGCAAAAGATAAATTGCATCTTGGAGCGACTCCTGTACTGGCTTCCACAGGTACTGCTTTCAACTATCCATGGTAAAAGCATTATTCTGAATCTATTCTCAGTTGAAATGTGAGGAGAGAATCATCTACCGTAGTATTTCTTGTTGTCTTTTTTGGGATAATGCATGATGTTCTTTAGGAATATTTATGGCTAATATTGAAATGCCATATAGGTTCAGACTGAAGTTTGAAGACATTTTAATGTTTTGTTGTTTTTCTGTTTTTGGTAACTGTGATATCTAGGGTCTTAACTGTGGTGAAGCAAAATTGGTAGGTTCTAATACAGCACCAATGATGCTTTAGAGAAAGAGAATCAGGAAGAAAATATGATTTTCTAAAAGCAAAATGACATGTCAAGACATCAGCTACTGTTAATTACTTATGCCTCTGGACTTTTTTCTGTTTTAGCTAAACTGATAAATTCTGGAATTTGACCTGTACATTTTTTCTGCTGATTCCTTTTTATGGATTTTTTCTTTATTTTACAAAGGCCTAATTATAAGATTTCAGTTTGTGCAATTTTGAGACTTCATTCACATGGTCTTCAACATTTGGCTTATAGCTATAGGTCTACTAAATATAGAAATTCTTTATATGAGATTACAAGATTAAGAAAAATAAATTTAAAATATTTTTAATGACAAGATATTTTATCCAGAGACTTATTTTGTTTATGAAGATTATCTAGAAAGAAAGATAATAAAGCTTTATTTACACTGACGCTGGTTTGACCGCTTTCGTATCGCAGACCCTACCAGTGGAATAAGTGAAAGGAACAGACAGATTGGGAACACTGAGGGGAACATTGTGAATCTACTGTCTTTGACATATAAGCTACCATGTGTAAAACTGAACTCTTTTAACCCTAGAGGTGCTCTGAATATCTGGCACGGTCACATTTCACCCTGCTGCCATTCGGGATCAATAATGGCTGCTCGCACATGCTCATGGGTCTTTTCAGAGCACAGCGGAGTTCTTTGGAATTCTAGAAAAAATGCCACATTTAAGAGGTGCACATTTAAACTCATCTGCTCACAAACATTATGAAATTACAGTATCAATGTAGCCATATTTGTTGTTATGAATTGTTGTTAAAAAGCCGCTGCAGTAGCTATGTCCATTAGTAACATTTAAACTGTTAACCTTATTCAGGCCTTACAAACAACATTTAAAAATAGGGAAAACACATGTGGGTGCTTCCCTTTGACTATATATTTCAGTCAAATATCTTTGCCACAACATTGAGCAAAGTATTCTTTTAATAAAATAAAACTTGAGTTAGCACTGAGAAAAAATATCTTCATTTTAAGGACTGTTTTTAACTGCCATCTTTTAACAGGGTACACAAAGATTCTGTGAACTATCATTCCAGCATTAAAGCAAATTATACCTTGCACTGATAAAGTGGAGTTTGTGAAGTTCTCTCCTATTTCTTGCTGTACCTGAAATTATTTATGGAGGTTTTCCTTTACGACTGTTTCAGTTTCCATTTTTCTGATTCCACATGCATGAAGAAAACAGGCTGGGGATGGGCAGGACAGTTCATACTTTTTGCCAAAGGGTTTCTGACATGTACAGGTATACTCATCAAAAGGTTTTGGGTTAATGAATAAAGTAAAACTATGACATAAAGACAAAAAGGTTACAGTGTAACTGTTTTCGATACTAGATGCATTTCATTCAGGCTGAAAGCTACAATGGATGAATACAATACATGGATTTGCATCGGTTTTGTATTTTTGTACAAATTTGTAAATATGATCTTTTTAAATTGTTGCAAAGATGTTCCTTTTGTAAAATGATGTTTTCAAAGTTTACATTAATTCCAAGCCTTTGTATATTTTTGAGCTGTGCAACACTTTAAGTCTTGTATTTATTTTTTAGTAAACATTGTGAAAATTCCATTGTAAATCTCTGAACCATCTGCCAGTTCGTCTGGCTGCTTAGTAATTGTGCATAGAAACAGCCAATAAATGTGACTGCATTGAAAAATATTAATGATTAACTGTGTCATATGTCTAAAACAACAGTAGTGCTATGCAATAACTTTCAAGGAAGTTTATGTCACTCTTTTGAATTGAACTGAAATTTTGTGGAAGAATTTCAGGCTGACTATGATTCAAAGAGAGATGGTAAATATTTTTATACCTTGATTCCCTTAAAAAACAATACAAAAAAAAAAAACTTTAATGAACATCCAGTCATAGCATCTTTTTGTATTATCCTCAACTCATCTGAAGATTTGGTATTGGTCTGTTGGAAAATTTTTCATGCTATATATGTAAGCAACATGGAAATTTACATTTTAACGAATCAGTGGTGCGCAGATTTACTGTGGCTGCGAATCAGGCATGAACTTCCCGATTCAGAAACATAGGCCATGTCAGACCTGCAGCTCAAGTAATTAGAGGTGGCATACGTTATATCAAAAGGAAATGTGTACACTACAATTAAGCATTTTCATCATGTTTCATCATGACATAAATCACTTGTGGCATGGAAAAAAGTTTTTGCATCTTTAAAGGATATTCTCTTTGGATTTTGTGCAAATACCGTGTTCTTTTGTCCTTTTAGCAAATTGCTTACCGTGGAAGTAGCTTCATGTCATGATCGGAGTGGGCTATGCACGATGGTGGGTGTACTCGCGTAGGGATTGTTTCACGGGTAGAAAACAAATACAGTGGTAGATAAGAAGAGCGAGTAAGATACTGGGGGATACCAAGTCATTCATCAAGAACAAATGTGAACGCCATTATTTATCCCTTCATTCAAATTTTCACACACAGGAAAATGTTTGATACCAAGGCTATACAAAAATATAATAATGATCATGGTACTTTAAATTTCAGACAAAGATTCACACCTTTGACAAGGCAATAGAGCTTAACAACTTAAGTTTTTATCTTGAATGTTACAGCCAGATGTAGCTTTGCTCTAGAGGAAAAACATCACAAAAAATGTATTTCTGATGTCCTGTTTCGTACTGTACCTGAAATCATAGATACAATCTCGATCCTGATTGGATGGGGATGGAACAGTGAGTGCAAACATGGAACCACTGGTCTCTATCCACCAGTAGATGGAGCTAGAGAGCCATTGCATGCCTGGACCAGACAGAAATTACTGTGCCAATAAAGCTGGTTTGTTATTTTTAGATGATGTTTAAATGCAAAAAAAGTATCAAATTGTTAAAATCACAGCAAAATCAGTCTAATTAAATAATTTCTTTAGCCTTATATTCCAAGCCAAATATGTATGATTATGCTATGACATCTGTAGTGACTGGTCGTTCCACAATTTTCTTTACCATTTCAACTCACGGCTTGGTGGGGCAGCATGCCCCATACCGAAACAGCACTGCAAGTTTGGGACTTTGTAGGGTTTCCCATAGAAATAACCACAATGACCACAGACTCTCAACCCTTAAGAACATTCACGTCTGTATCTTTCTGACCTCATGTAAACACCCAGAATTCAGATACTTCACTTCACACGTCCGCACAATAGAGCCCCAAACTTGGGTTATTTTGTGTTTTGTCCTTTTTCGTTTTGTCATCACAAATGCTCCAGTCCCACAATCAATAATTCTCTCCAGTGGAAATTTTGCTACGTCTTCTGCCAATAACAACATCTGATCAAATTAGTCTGATCTGAGTAGCCAGTTTCAAGATAATGTTCAATGCAAATGTTTCGGAAAGGTCAAAAGGGGGAGCCATATGTATTTCATGATGGCAGATTTATTGATTTGCTTAAGGTAACAACAAACAAATTGACCACTGTGGTGTTTCTAGTGTTAACTCATTTTAACTAGGCTACTGTAGCAACCTTGCAAATGCATCCTTTTAAAATTAATGTTAGCTCAACCTATACTGTAGATCATCTACCAACATACAAACAATTAGTAGGTTTATTGTGTATAGAAGAACCCATTAAAACACTTACAGGTGATTCATTTAAAAATATGACAAGCTTTCATTTTGTAATTCATTTGTAATTCACAGTCAAGGAAAAATATTGAATCCATGCCTATGTATTTCTTTAAGCTGGAATGTATGTGTGTTTGCACAATGTTTAAATAACCTAATTCTCTTCAGATTATAATATAAAAAAAACACAGGGCAGCGTTACCTGAAATAATTGAGGAAACATTGGATAGCATTGTTTGGCCTCATTTTAATATAAATACTTTCAACGGTAGGCCTAGATTTTGCCAGTGCTTTGTAAGTTTGAGTAAGCCTTATTTAATTGTTTAAAATTGTTGAGATTTTAAATACCAGAGTTCCATTCAAAACTAAGCTATTAGGCCTACTTGGAATATATCAAGTGCTTATTTTTGTGGTAGTGGTAGCTTATTTCAGAGAACGAAATCTGCCTAGACACAACCAACGACGTCATCTGGCATAGTAATATTGAGCAACATGTAATTCTAGAGACACTTTTTGAATTTTAGATGCTTGCTCTTATGGCCTGCAAGTTCCTATGCATTGCATGCATTATATATGAATACTTGGCAGGATTGTTGCACCTGACACCACCAGTGTAAAATAGCAACAGAGGGGAAATTTTAGACCTGGATTGATGTTAAAAATATTCCAGTGTGAAATTATATCAAAATCTATATGAAAAAATTAAAGATGGCCAATTTTCAATATTTAAATATATTTTCACAATATATTTGAAATGTATTTAAATATATGATATACAAATGAGCACGGGTCATCACCATGGCAATAAATAAATGAACCATTTTCATTTCCAAACATGGAAAATACTACTAGGTACTACAATAGGTAGGCTACTAGATGGAAAACTTGAATAGCTTCAACATCTTTTCAAAAATTCTATCTTGTTAGCATTACATAGCTAGCAATCAGTTCAGTATTATTTTTAAAAGGTAATTTTCCAAATATTTATTTTATAATAAAAATATAGACCGTTGCTGCTATAACACTGAAATTAAAGAACCATTAATACACCCCAAAATATATCACAGAAGAGTGAAGGTGGGTGAGTTCACATCACTTGTAATATCATTGGTCCTGTAAATTGAATGGGGAATGTTAGAGACGTTGCCAATAGATGGCGACATTTTACTGCAATTTCTCAAGTTAAAATACCCCGTTTTTAAAAGAAGTTCATATGAAACAATAGGCCAAATTATACTCCTGCTTAAAATGATCCAATGTCTTTTTTCAAATATGTGTTGAAAATAGAGATTCAAATTTTTAGAAACATTGAAGACATTCTACTTTAAATGTTAGTGTTGGTTTTAATATTTGTAATATTTCCTTTTAATTTGTAACACTAATTGAGCAAATATGACAGAAATTATTTTGCACCTTAATCAGTTTCATATTTACATGTTTCATTATACAGAGACACAGAAACTATTTGATGCGCTATTAGTATATTATATATTGAAAATCCATTTAGCATTCCCTCCTGGTCTGGCTGCTGTTTCTCTGTGTCTCAGTAATTAGCTGGCTCCTGACACAGAGATTAGTGTCTATTGCTCCATCTGTCGTCTCCTCTGTGTATCTGATACAGGCAGGCCAGAGGAATCTTCAGGCTCCTAAATGGAAGGATGTTGGCTGAAATAGATCAGATTATGGTCAATCTGTGTCTGGCTCATCCATCGGGGCTCAGCCCGGCGATTGGCTGACAGCCCACCTCCGGCAGTGTGGCTGCACTTCAGAAAGTGACCAGTCTTGGTTGGTCTTTCTGCATGAACAGCCACCTGTTTCTAGACCATATAAGACAAAAGCTGCATCTATATATTATTATTGTTATTATTATTATTATTATTATTATTATTATTATTGTTGTTGTTGTTGTTTTTGTTGTTGTTGTTATCATTATTATCATCATCATCATTATTAATATTATTATTATTATGTTTCTGTCATTGTTGTCAGGCATGGATACAACAGCCTCACTTGCACTCTAAGGCTTCAACAAGATTGGCCACTACTGTATGACATGTTTCCAGTATGCAGAAGATATAGAATAGATGATACAGAAGATATACAGTGAGCTCCATAATGTTTGGGACAAAGACATATTTTATATATGAAGGGTAGTTTTATACACTTTGATTTCACTATCTAGGAATTAGAGTACCTTTTATACATAGCCCCCCCCCACCAACCCCCATTTCAAGGTACCATATTGTTTGGGACATATTAATGTTATGTAAATGAAATTAGTCATGTTTAGAGTTTCCTCTGCATGCAACGACTGCATAGACATTACCCAGTACTGAGTATTTTCTCTGGTGGTAATCTGCCTGGCCTGTACTGCAGCCAATTAGATTCACTTCAGGTAAATGACTTGGCCAGTCAATAATTCATCCGTTTTGGCTTTTAAAAACTCCTTTTTGCATTAGCAGTATATTTGGGATCAATGTCTTGCTGCAGGATGGGTTTGGAGGCATTTGATTGAACTTGAGCAGGTAAGATGCTTCTGTACAGAATTTGTTCTGATGCTGCTATGAGGAGTTACATCATGGATGCTGACAAGTCAGCCAGTATCTCTGGCAGCCACACATGTCCAAACCATAACACCTCGACTATCATGTTTCACAGATGAGGGGGAGTGCTTCGGATCTTGGGCAGTTCCTTTTCTTTCACTCTGATACAAGTGAATCATGGTCTCCAAAAGACCTTTTTCCGGCTCTCTTGTGTATTTCTTAGCAAACTGTAACCTGGCCATCCTGTTTATTCAGCTAATTAGTGGTTTGCATCTTGCAGTGTAGCCTCTGTAGGTCTGTACGTGAAGTCTTCTGCAGACAGTGTTGGAGGGTTTATCTTCTTTATGATGAGAATTATTTGGTCATCGACTGTAGATGTCTTCCTTGGCCTTCTAGGTCCTTTGCAGTTACTAAGCTCACCAGTGCTCTTTCTTCTTAATCATGTACAAACAGTTGATTTTGGTAATACTAAGGTTGGGCCAATGTCTGTAATTGTTATTTTTCTTTTTATTTCTCAGTCTCATCATGACTTCCTTGACTTTCATTGGCACAACTCTGGTCCTCATGTTAATGAACACCACTAACAAACTCCAAAGATCAAAAGCCTAGACTCAAGACAAGATACTGAATGCTCTCTTATACCTGCTCTAAGAAGGCAATTAAACACATTTGACGCATCGGAAACACATGTGAAGCCATCTGTCCCGAACATTATGGTGTCCTGAAATAGGAAATTTATGTATAAAACATGATGTAATTTCTACATAGTGAACCCAAAATGTATAAAAAATACCCTTTAATAAAAGCTGAGAGTTTACGCTTCAACCACATGTGACTTATAAATGGAAAATTGGAGAGTACAAACATTCTGTAGCTCACTGTAGACATTCTCAGGCAGGAATACTCATTCCTGCAGACAGAGACAAAGCAGAGGACCTGCTGAACTCTATTTCCCAGCAGACTCAAAATGACACGTGCGAGCTGTACACTATCATTTATGAAGAAGGCAGAAAAAAGTTATGAATAAGTTCATACAAAGAATGATTGTTAACAGGCTGAGAGGAGGCTACAGAGGGAACAGCAATGACAAATGATAATCATGCTTGTCTATTTGCTCTGCACTGTCAATCTTTATAATTGCTGTTATTGAATAATTTTCTGTCTGTATGGAGCTGCCTTCCTGGCCAGGTTTCATTTGCAAAGAGACTGAATGGGACTGCCTGGTTAAATAAAAGGCTAAATAAAAATTACAAAAGAATTAAAGGACTCTGGTTCAGTCTGTGCAGGAGTGCATGGTCACATGTCCCATGATGTCACTTCCCTGGTTTGGAGAGGAGCGTGGCCTCAGCTGGGCTACATACAGGCCCTCCCCCCCACCCCCGATTCCTCCTGTTCTTCATCTTCGTTCACTCAGGCTTTTCACTTGGACGCGGAGGCCGAGATCAGTGACGGACGCAGCAGGGATGGATGGCTGTGAGCGACAGGGCTTGGTCATACACCAGCCCAACCCGACCAACAGACGTACGGCAGCCCACTGAAAGCCAGCACCGATCGGACCGTCGTCTGCCCCAGCTGTCGGCCCGCCAGCGCACCGCGTTCGGCACTGCAGCGGTCCGCTGGTCACCGTGAAACGGCCAGAATGAGGATCAGCCGTTACGTGAACGCAGATCAGCCGGTGGACCGCCCTGCCTCTGCCGCACCATCGTTCTGCCAGTATGCAGGTTTGGCAGACAGACAGCTGGCACCAACGGCAGTCCCGTAGGTCCTTGCTTTCTGGGAAGGAAGTTCTTTCCCTTTCTCTGCGTTCCCCCAAAATCTGATTAGTCAAGAGATATCAGTAAGTGATGCCTGTCGGGTGACTGTTCAGGCGCAACCCCTTTGGCCACAAGATCACTGGTGCTATGTTTCATTTATTCCTCAAATGAATATATATCTCAATATGTGTGTGACGCATTTATTTAATGCAAATGCTCTGTTAATAGTTAAATGCTTCAGTAAAGGGATTTGCTCTGTCAAATAATTCACATCACTCAGCAGTACAGCAGACTGCCCGATCACTGAAGGTCTGCACAAATCCTGCACTGTTTTGAGAGTTTGCCATTTGAATAGAGGTTTGCGAGAGATTGTAGCATGCATTAAACTAGTTTATTATTAACAAGTCACTAACACACCATTTAAATAGAAACCTTTGAGTTTTCCCTACTGTTCAGTTCAATACAAAATCTGAAAATCACAGAAAGCTCATTATTTTTTAATTAATCAGGAGTACTAAATATGTTTAGATAGTAAATGTGCAGTATTCTTTTGTTACTTAAAAAAAATATATTATATCTGTCATATTCTGGCAATGGTTACCAAAAGGGCCTGGGAGTATCAAGCTTTACATTCTATGGAAGAACGTCTTATGGTGTGCATTTGTATTTTTGCTCAGAAGCCACCAAAGTTTTGTTTAGACTAACTTTGTGAAGAGTCATTGTTCGAATTTCAGAGCCTGAGCTGTAATCTTATCACCTAGTATTAGGTCTGTGAAGGACCGGGAGGAACCCAGGGTGAGATAGTGCTGGCAGCGACCCGAGTAAAACGCCACACAGTCAGTAATGCAGTTCTCTGGCTATTTCATCATGAGCTCAGGACATGGCAGCCAGAACACAGGACTCTACTCAGGATGCTAATCGACTCAAAGATTACATAAATTACAGGGAGTTTTTAAAGTCTGTAAACTGATAATATTTGAATTCTGTTTTCTGTTTGGTCAGGACGGCATTGGTCAATATTGTGGCAATTGTTTACATGTGAGGTTGCTAGGCAATTATGCCTAGTCCTTTGTTTACATTTTTATATTTAAAACATTTCATGAGGTGTTGAAAATGAACCTTTGTCTTCTTCACCAGCTAGCTGTATCTGTTACTTCTTGTACTTCCCTCTCCAATCTGTTCAAGGCCTGAAGGGGTTCAATATAGGACACAGAAACAACCTGGGAACAAAGGCCCCTTTAATGAGCAATGGAAAAGAGTGAGAGAGGAGATATGGAACAAGGAAGGAAATTGCACAACAATACAATTAGCACAATAAAATGAGGCACTCTTCAGGTGCAGCATATTAGTAACGTCAGTGATCAATAAAAAACAAAGTGAATACGTTATAGCATGCAGGTGTGTGTGTGTGTGTGTGTGTGTGCGTGTAGAAGGTGGTAAGTAACTTTTTTCTCTCCTTTTCCAGTGTCTGTGTGTGAAGGAATGTGTGGAATATGTTGGTCACAGACACCATCTCACACCACAGTCCAACACCTCTCCTGCCAGACACCAAACCGCAGTGGGAAGTTAAACAGCATAAACTGTGTATTTAAGTTCAAGCATACAGCATCGCATGCCCCTTTCCAAATTACTTGTGTGAGAATATTGGTGCGTGCCATTCACACAGACTTGCGTACAATAAGATGCTTAATGCAAGTGGTGTGGATACACATTAGAAAACACAATGATTAGTCCGAGTGAGCATGCAGGGGAGACAGGAGTCATAGCATTGCAGTCATAAGGAAAAGCCCTGCAGATGGCACCCAGCATTGATTTCGCCAGCCTTCCTGTTTTGAGGAGAACTCTTTAGAGGTTACTGGCATCCTGAAAATGTTTTACACGTAGCACACCTATAGGATACATTACAAAACACTTTGAAATTTGGTTTGGGAAAGCAGAAGTAATTTAATGAGTTGACAAAGCCCAAAACTTTCATTGACAGATTGGAGTGGAAAATAGCTTACGTTGTATTTCTTATTTTTTTTAATAGACCACGTCTAATGATTGGAGAAATCAAGGGTGAGTAAAAGAAAGACATATAAGCACGAAGGATTTCATTATCATCTCCTGTACAGTGAATGACTAGTAAGATGTGGTTTTAACCTGATGTTAAGAGAAATAAGATAGTTCTGTTTTCTTGCTATAAAAACATCTTACCTGACTGAGATCATATCACCAAGAGTGGAACTAATATTTTAGATGTTTTACCCCTCTTGATCCTAGTTTTGTTTCACACTCTTTTCACTTGGGCTGTTTTTATAAAACCCAGCGAAGAGACACAACAGGCTTTTTATTCATAATGGGTTTTATTTATTTATTTATTTATTTATTTATTTTGCGCACTTATTTTGCCCATTTTTTATTTGGACAATAACGTTTTATTCCTCTTGACAGTTTCCTAAAGTATGATATCAGCCATGGTGGGTGGAGGGGGTCTTCATCTTGGTGAATGGGAAGTATTGAAAGAATGGGGGTGGTTGAAGGCTCAGAGGGGGATTAAAAAGAGGGCATTGATAATTGATTTACTCTGACTGGGATTTGGAAAGGGTGGCTGGGATTTCGGGCAGCCGCCTGTCCTCCTCCTCCTCTGAGGGTTAGAGGCCGTGTCCGGGGGGTCAGTCCCGCTGTGTCACAGGGGCGCCCCAGAACAATGTACTTTTCACTGACCACAGGCTGGTGCAGAGACAAGACCATCGGCTACCAAACAGTTCAATACATTCCTGATCCTTTCCTGCTTCTCACCAAGCCTAACAAACATTCATTTTAAAGGATACTTTTCCTGGCACAGCAGTTATTTTGCCACGCTGGTTGTCACCTGAGGTCACACATGAACTTCCTCATTCTGTGACATCAAAATGGACACAGTCCAGATGAAATTGCTCAGTGATATAAAGTTCCTTTTCAAGCACCCATAGTCTTAAAAATGTGTGTGTGTGTGAGGTGACACATGAGATGGCAAGATGAATAACCACGGGGTGAAGTTAAAGCCCTGTTTTTAGTGTGAATGCCTTCGGTATGCGCATAATGTCATGTTTTATGGGGATGTTCTGTTGAAACTGTTAGAGGCTATGCGTATTGCATGATAAAAAAAATGTGTGAACATAACATCATGGTACCTTATGATGACCAAACAACAAAAACTCAACATCGCCATTAGAAACCCAATCAGAATTGTGTGGAATCTGGTGCAACCCTTCAGTAAGTTGACCAGGTTTCAAGATATGTTTTGTATGGTTAAGTAATTGGTATGTGTTCTATGCACTGAAGATCATTTGACCAAGAGCTCTGCACATTCTGCATTTTTACACTTTTTAACATCAAAATAAAAGCATTACCTTGCATCAGCCTATTTGAAGCTTCATTCTGAAATTCTATTTTGAAGGGTGGGGCCCAGGAAATAAGATCATTTCTGGTTTCTGGTTTCTTCCCCCACCCTGCACTAGTACACATACAATTATTTTGTTTTTCATGTTTGTCTTTCTATCTTGCTCAGTTTTGTTTTGTGCAAATATGAACAAATAATTAAATAAAAACAATGCTTCAAAAATATGTTTAATTGTGAGAATGGGATGTACCGGGTGTCCCTGCGACTGAGAGTGTTCAGGGAAATAAGCAAAACAAAAAAAACATTTCATTAATGTCTCCATAAGCAGCTGGTACATAAATAAGAGAGGCATGAGGTTGTGTAGAACGGGCAGGGTGGGGGATCGTTGGATCAGATTATCTGTCCGGATCCTCTTTATCTAATCAGAGGCTGTGATGCAACAGCAGCAGGAGCGTCTTGTTTAATGGTTCTGGGCTCCCATGCTGTAGAGAACATCCCCCTGGTTGAGGGCGGAGGGGATGAGCCTCAAAAACTGGATTCGCAGCACGCTGCCAGTGGCACAGCACAGACAACACGCACGGCCTCACTGAGCGCGTGCGTGCAAACGAGGGCAGGCTGTGCGGCTCCCTTTGTGCAACGCATCAGCGGCTGCCTGTCTGCGAGCAGAAGCTGGAGGGCAGCGGTATCTGTGGAGGGGGGCGGCCTGCTGCTAGAGACGGCCTCAGAAACACACAGAGGCCACTGAGCCTTGCGTGACGTCTGAATTCATTTTTGATGAGAGGAAGCTGACCTAAATTCAATTTCACCATCCTTTGGCTACACAGACCACAGACCATAGGGGCAAACCAGACATCTCTCTCGCTCTCTCTCTCTCTCTTTCTCTCTCTCTCTCACACACACACACACACACACACGCATGCACATACGCAATGTGATCTAGATCTATTCTCTTTCTTTTCGTTTTTCTGCAGTGTCAGTGTAAGCTGTATTCCCAGTGTACTGGGAATGCTCAGGATATTATATATAAACCCTTTGCGATTTGCCATATACATATTTTCAAAGACAAAGGGATATCATATATATGAAAATCGGTTTACTCTATGTATCTTGCCATGACTGGATATTCACTTCTGGGGGTGGGGCTACATAACCTATATAAAACCGTTTTTTGAAGAAATGGAGATAAAGCAAGTTTTGCTGTAAAATGTGGTTCGGTGTTTTTTGTCAGGTGCAGTGTGATCTTTATAACTGTTCAGTTATTTTGCTTTGGTTGACATTTTCCTACATTTTTTATTTTTTTTATCATTATTTATTATTATGTTTGTGTTTGTTCATTGTTCATTTATTTTTTGCACTTCTGCGTTGGGAAATGTGGCATACACAAATTGTGGAAATGTTTTTCCAAACCAAATAAAGAACTTGATTTTTTCACCTGATCTCAAGTCTGGACATTGCTCTTTATATTTGAACAGGTTCTGACCCCTTCACAAAGCACCTTATCTGGTGACACCTCTCCACACAAACACACATTCGTTACTCACACACGCTCTCTCTTTTGCTCTCTTCCTCTTTTTATCTATTGGAAAGCATTCATTGGTCTTCGCAAGGCTGCCTGGGATTAAGAATAATTATCATACTGCAAACATGCAAACAAATGTCACCCCCCACCATTTTAGTTGGGAAAAATTAGAGGTGGAGAATCCTCTTGTGATCCACATCAATTAAAATGCAAAGTCCCCTGCCCCTGTTATGTTCCTCTGTTTCTTCTCGTTAAGGAATGGCTTATAGAGCTTCAATCACCCACGCTTATTAATTTCCATTTAAGCAAACAGGGCATGGAGAATTTCAGAAGACAGGCCATCCCAGGCACCTGGAATTTATTCCTAGATCACTCCGGTCACCTAGCCTGATACTACAGCACGGTTTCAATGGGGAGCGCGTGCAAGGTTATTTACTAGCTGTCACTCGGTAATGATCAAACTCATCAGTAGTTGAACAGGGAAACAGAGGGGGAGGATAGAAGAGACACATGGTTGTTGTGCCAGCATTTAAAGCTGTTTATACGGGTAAAGGCATCATTTTTCATAGCGACAGTAAATCTGATTCTGCTTGTGAGACAGTGAATTGACGCAGAAGGTCAGCTTTAAAGGTGAAATAAAAGACGTTAAAGGGAGGGTTGTTCTGATGCAACAAACAGCGATTTTGGCTGCATTACTCTAAATGTCATATGAATCCACCCACAAACTGGAACAGCAGAATCCAGAGACAATAAAGCAATTCTGGTTCTCCTTTGGCAGTTATGTAACTGAAAGTGAACATAAAATCAATAAATGACCCGGCGGGAAGATCTTTATCAGCTAAACGGGTGTGCTTTATTTTTCTCAATGTAGTAAGCGTTTCATTTCCTAAATCCTCTTCTCGTTTAACTGAATTTAAAAAAAGAAAAACGCATAGAGAACATTTTCATCTTCATTAACGATGAAAACCAACGGTGTTTTGGATATTAATCTTGTCACCCCATCATACATTAAAAATAAATTAAAAAAAAAAAAAACAATTACAGAAGGACAGATTGCCGGGAAGAGATACAAAACAGGGGAGGCGAGCGGAGCAGTGGCGGTGCCACGAGGGGTGCGTGGCTCATTAAAGTTTATTAAGTGTCGTCTCAGCAGAACAATGGGGAGACCGGGGCCTGGGGCTGGGCCTGGGGCTGCCTGGCAGTGATAGGGACTCCCTCCGGGCCCCTCCTCATCCAAGCATGTCACCGCCAGGCACCGGCTCTCGCCACTCGGCTGCGCACAATGCGAGACGCGGCAGCCGCGCGCGCGGCCTCCTCGTCCGTCCTGACACTCCCCTACCATCACAGCCGTCGCCATGGCAGCACTGCCACCCATGAAAGTTCCTTTATTCGCGAGCCGGAAAAGAAGCCCTTGACTGATGCCATCAATTGGACCTCACTCGTGGTGGGGGCGGGTGGTGGCGTATTAATCCAAATATAAAAAATGTATTGTTTGCATTTTCAAGCCTTTTTTTCCACGAAAAAAATATTAACTTTGTTTCTGATGTTTATCAAGTGTTTATCAAGTGTTTTGTCTGAAGAGTAGTGTGTAGGAACAGGTTTAAAATGCACTGAAAAGATCATAATGAAGACGGTGATAAAGAATACAGAGAAGACAGGATAAGGTAGACTAGAGTAGGCTATAGTGAAAACTGGCTACTTGTGCCTCTAACAGCAGTTTGCTTCTATCCTTCTAAAAGTAGTAGGCAGCAAATAATTTTTAAAAGATTTTTGTTGCAGCGCATGATGAATTAGGTGGTCGCTGGAAATATCAAAACAATTCATATGTTTTTTAAATAATATTATGAGCATTTTTTCAGATAGCAATATTTTTTATTTTATTTTTTAATTTTTTGTTTAAAGCATGTTAGGATAGAGGACTTTGGTCCTAACAGTTTTGTTCAAATTATGTCAATTTTTTCTGAATTGTTTTCATGTTGGACAAGTCTTAGTGCATACATGACACCAGATAACTGGAAACATGGTTTTGCTGACTCACTTCCAGAAATGCATACAGATTAGGTGTGATACACAATACTTGGTACACCAGCAAATAAAATAAACAAGTCATTTTCAATCAGCTGAGTTCATTGGAGTGATATCTTCTTACATTTGGCAGAGGTCAACAAGACTGTATCAGCCTGTGTTCTGTTATTAGCCAAAGCCCTACCCTTGTTTTAATGGAATGTATAATGAGTTGAAATTTGTTAAATAGAGTTGATTTTCTTCAGTATTAATCATCTAGCCTCATGTACCAGATGCGTATGTGGTCCCAAAAGCATCACACGTTGCTTTGGTATTTATGTAGCTATTCACTTCTCCTGCCAAAAAGCCATCCCTTCTGCTCAACAAAGAGCATTCCCCACAAGGAATGCCAATTGCATTTGGGGGCCTTGTGGAAAAAAATGTGATGCCTGAAATGCCTTTTAAAATAATATATATTGTATTAATATGAGTAAATCTAACAATAATTCGTTAAAGTGATATATTTTTTACATTTATATTCAAGCCATAAAAATTTTTTTTTACTTTACTAAAACATGCAATAATAATAATAATAATAATAATAATAATGGTGATGTTGATGATAGTGTTTATTATTATTATTATTATTATTATTATTATTATTATTATATGTTAATAACGGGTTTTTTATAGGACAATGTTATATCATTCAGCCTGCACATGCAGACGCACATACAGTCTGCTACAGGTTTTGTTCTTGTGTTACTATTTGTTTAATAGGAATAGGTAAAACGCGAAATCGTGTCGGACCTGAGGGATCCAATGCTGTTAGCTAGCAATTGCATGGCACGCTGTCCCATCTTGGTACATAAAATATATGTTTTTTAACCAACATGCATTATTGAGGTGGAAATACGAAGTGAATGATGTTTTTAAGATGATGTGAATGTTCAAATATATATAGAATACTTAATTACTTTTTTTAACAGATTCCTAAATACGAGAGAAAAACGCTATATATAGATTTTGGTAAGTAGGATGTGTGACAGGCAGCGTTGACCAGAGGTTTACCTCTGTAGCGCGCACGCACGCACCACGGATCGGGGGGTAGGGTCTACAGGCTCGGGCTGGGACGCTGCGCGCGCAGCCTGCTGTCACAGGACTCCAGCCTTCTGTGGTGATAGCCGAGTTTCGAGCTTTCATCATTGGGACGATGGTGATTTAACAGTGGCAAATATAAACCACGGCTGTTGTTTTATGGCAGTCGGCTGTCCGTTTTTTACCTTTCACGGGGACTAGTCCTTTTGAGAGAAGTATATTTTACGGGTGATTATCGGAGCTGCAAATACTGCAGGAGTACGACTCGACTGAAAAAAGAGAATTATGGTGCTGGGTGGATCGCTAGCACAGGAAAAGACACAAATGATGCGTATTAAAGGCACCCTGTCTTACATGATATTGCATTGTTCTGGCACCGGATTATAATATTACGGTAAGAGATGTTTTCCTCTTAACATATAGCTAACAGGCACGTAAAATGTAGATATTATTGCGAAAATATCGGCAATTGCAATTGTTGTTATGCTGTCAATTGCTACGAGACTCTTTCAAATGAAGCATAAATCGAAATTTTATATTTACCCGATGGGGGACCAAATGCCAGCGCCTTGCACAAAATCATTTATACGTTTCGCTATTGTAGCAGTTTAATAGTCTTGAAAATAAATAAAGCGATGATGCATTTTATTAAGCAACGCATATTTAAAGGGTAAGGTGGTGATACAGGTGCGTTGACAAGCCTCGTGTGCATTAAGGGAAGGCGCCCTTAAAGAGACAGAGGGTCAATTTCCCCATCAATATTACTGTAATGTGCATTGTACTCGGCTTTACGATTGATGTAGCTAAAGATATGCTTTCTGCGGGTGTGAACACGCTACTTGTCCTTATATAGCTATAGCCTAGAAAAGACAGATATGCTCAAATACAGTGTACAATGCAATGTTAATTTAGATTGAACATTACATTTATTTCTGTTAAAATCTCATAGTTATCGCTGGGATAGAACCAGACGCAGAATTACTGCTGTATGTTTTCACCTTCTGCGTAAGGGGGCGGTGAACTTCTACGTCGTTTCTGTTATATTCTGGGTCAACAATGTTGCCAAACAGCTGCAGTATTGTGAGGTAATAGAAGAGGTCCCTCGAGCTGGTTTGGGATACAATGAGATGCATGTGCTATGTAAAAGGATAGGCTACACTGTGTTTCTGTCTCCGGAGGCGTTCGTTAATAAGGCAATTACTGGCGCATCTAACCGCCGGGTTAGGCGGTGGCATAACTGAATTCGGGAGTATACTGTACATTGAATCGTTCGATATCTTGCAGTCCCAAAAAGGGAAACCTACTGTGTTACATCGGCTATGCCTGTTTGTGTTGTCTAGAAGCTGTGCTTCTGAAGAGGACAAAACGCAGTCGTGGTCTGCCGTCACACATGTTTACAGAAGACAGTATACTTCCCAGACAATTAAAAACGTGTTATGCTATTATTTCATGGTCCATATTTACTCGACATTAGATGGTACGGGGCCACCATTGGCTTCTCTACTCAGTTTTAATTAAGTGAACCTTCTCTTTTTTGCTGTCTTGAAAATTCAATATAATACATCCTTCGTCCTGTACTCCGAACAACTATTTGCTGCTGACCACATGTTCGTTACCTTGGGGCATTTTTGTATTGTTTCCATTGCCACTCGCCTTCTGACAATCAGAGAATAACTATGGCCTACGATAACTATGTTTGTGCGTGTGTGCATTTTGTCACATAAAGATAAATACTTTTTTTTTTTTTTTTTTTAGAAAATGCAAGACTTACTATATTTTAATCTTGAGACTGACATAAGAAAGTACACATATCACTCAACATACTATCTGCATCCTTATGGTTATGTTTATCCCCTCAAGAGTACAAATGGCTCTTGATTACCTCTGTGAATGTGTTGGTTATGTCGGTATCATCAAACATGAATCATACAGAATAAGGGATTATGCGTGACCGTATTTCCGTGTGACAGTAGGCCATTTACTGTGCCTCGTTTTGGTCTACAGCAGTGAACTAACAAACCCGAAAGGGAAAAAAATCTGTTCTGTCAGTATGAGATAAATTCTTCTCTTCTCAGTGTAGAAGTCGTTAGGGCCTTCCCCCAACATGGGACAGAACAGTAAACAAACTGGTTTATCATAGCAAATCATCCTTGTGAGTCCTTCAGAGGCTGCAGTCATGTCATAAAAGCAAATCACATGGTATTCTCTCCCTGTTTGAACAGAAATAAGAGAGCATTATCAGTGTTTGACCTAACCCCTTAGGCAAATGTGTAACATTTACACCGAAGAAGCTCACTGCGTAATTCACATTACAGTTTGTGCACTGGGTCATTGTTCATATGATATAATGGTATTCGTTATATGGTCTTGATTGTACTCTACATTACAGGCATTTAGCAGACGCTCTTATCCAGAGCGACTTACACAACTTGTATGTCGCATTTACATTGCATCCATTTATACATATTTACCAGAAGCAGAGGTTTCATTGAAGATGATCAACCTCCCAGTGCTTTACTTACTTTGCTTAGTCATTCATTTACCGTCTGTCAGGTATGAGTTTATGTGCATATTAAAGCTCTTCGCTGCGTATGGTTTTGGCGCTATGAGCACTCATAACCGAATGGCTTAAAAAGGTCACGGGGGTCAGTAATGTGTGTTGAGATGTCAAGTGTGCAAGATTTAACGACATACTAACCAACATCACAGTATAAGCATGATTCATTCTAATGCGCACACACAGACACACATAGCATACATGTCTTCCTCCCCATCAGCTCTCTCTCTCTCTCTCTCTCTCTCACTCGCTCTCCCTCTCCCTCCCTCTCGCAAACACACACATGCACACTCACATATTGATTTAAGATGGTTTCATTGGCTTTGCTGGTTTTGTTAACAGTGAAAGCTTTTTAAGTGGCTTCTCTAAGCGAGTTAAAGTAAGTCAAGCGTTGCTTTGACCATCAAACGCCAATCTCACAAGGTTAGCACATACATTAGCCTCTTAACACAAGTGCTTTTGTTGTCATCAAAGTGATGAACTGCTGAAGCTGTTGTGGTGCAGTGTATTCACTTCACAGGAGTTGAAGGGAGTTTGTATTGTGGTTGTGACAAGATTTTGTCTGTTGTGAGTCAATTTCTGTTCCAGTGTCTTAAATTAAGATTTTGTCAGCACAAAAAAAATGCTAATGCTGCAATATTTTAATGAATACCATCTCAGAAAGATTCAGATTTCATTTGATGATTTGTAGTTAATTGATTTTAGGCACTCTTCAGTGGAACACCTTCCAGTCACCACTGCAAATGTTTGTGCTTGGCAACAAAAAAAAAAAGGGAACCCCGAAAACCAATGACACTTGCTTGATGTGCCATTTAGCTCTATATATGCAGTGAAGCATTTTACAGTGCAAATCTCAATCTGCTGTTTCCTTTCTATTTCTTTGTATTATTATTTTCTCATCGGTTTGAAATGGGGATTAAGGATTGCTGCATGGAACACTTCCCTTTAGGGAGATGAAGGGAAAAGTAAAATGCAAAAATAACTGCCAGACCTGCAGACCAAGTAAATGTTTAAATACTTTACAGACTATTAAGAAATCTATTTTATTCAGTATTCAGAACAGAATGTTTCTTTTACACAAGGGGTCCGTAGCCCTGGAGAGCCATGAGGTCTGCTGGTCTTTTGGTTTTACCTTATTATTAGCAACTAGTTCAGACGCAAGTATGCATGTGAGATCAGTGTAATGCACTGCTACAATCGATCAGTGAGTAACAACAGAAAGCAGCAAACCCTATGGCTCTCCAGAAACAACGTTTCAGACCTCTGTTTTATACAGTTCTACATTTTGGTTAGTAACATACCTTGTACTTAATTTGCAGAATCTGATTGCTTTCCAATTTTAATGCTTTACATATATAATTATTTGATTTGATCCCGTTCTGGTCTCTACTGCATAGGGTTAGCATTTCTGTGTTGGTGCCAATGGTAAATGCCTGTGCCAGGTTTACCCCTGCCCTGGTTGATTTGCCCCCCTGCGCTCATCACCAGCCTAAAGAACAGTGCCCTCATGGACCTTCACGTTCAGAGGTGTCCACAGCGTTATGTTTGCGTTGGTCAGCTCTCCAGTAAAAAACTGCAATTTTTGAACATCAGTACCTCCATGGCCTCAGTACCAATCTCAACAAATTGTTCAAACTATGGACAAATTGATTTGTCCATAGTAGGTGCCCTGTACAGTATATTGGAAATTGTGGATATTAAAGCTGGAGGCAATGGACATACAGATTTTGAAATTTTATTAAGCGTATTTAATTTCTAACATGCCCATGTGTCTGATTTCACCAGTGTCTGGTGATGCCTATTGTTACAGACTTCAGGCAGTCATCAAATACAAAGGATTTTGCAACCAAGTACTAAATCTGACTATATTTCGATAATGTTAATTTGTCCCATTACTTTTGCTCCCCTATGTATGGAAAGGGCTGTTATTCCTACACAGAGCATCTGATGTGGATGTAAATATCATCCAAAAAAAAAGCAGGCCGCACTTCAACCTCATATACACTTACAATCCAACATGATAGAGCACAGAGCCAAAACAACAAAAATTGTGTCACTTCACAGTGCAAACATTTATATGGTAGTCACTACTCTGAGGAGTATGAATTAGGCTCTTAGAGTGAAGGTTTGAATCTTAAGCAATCTGCCCAGTGGTGAGTATATGTGGTTTGAAGTACAGTAGACATATACAGGGCTGTAGCCGTTTTCAAAGCTCTGTGCTGATACACCTTGATGGAGAGCAGGCTGATGTCAGCATTAGGGCTGATCAATTTAATTTTCTGTCTTTTGAGGCTTTTGGAAAATGCAAACATTTCACTTAAAATGGAGTTTTTTGTAATTAATAGCCATATTTCTCCCGCCATAAAGGTGGCAGTAAATAATCCTAATGAATGGTGATGGGCCGGGTTGTAATGATAACGGATGTAAGCGGGCTGTTATGGATAGAGGGTTCTCGTGTTTCTGCTGCATGCAGGCTCATATTACCTCATATTTAATTAAAGCGCTGTTGATCTGGCAGTTATTTATATCTGTAGCCTCCTCCCTTGTGCTCCACACAGTGGGGGGGGGGGGGGGGGGGGTGGTGGATTGGTGTGCTGAGGGCCAGGGGGTGAGGGGCGGGGAGCGACAGGGGATCAGACAGAATCCGCAAAAGTTAATGGGGTCAGGGTCATTTCATAAATTGCAGCACAATTAAACAGATGTCTTTTTTGACACTGTTATTTAGAGTGTTAAGGCTTTGGATTACACAATTCTGTCCCCCCCCACCTCTTCCCAAACCCACCCTGTGTTGCTTGCCTTGGCTGTGGATTGTAGTTTACTCCCCAGTTGTAAGGGGTAGAGGTAGCCACCCAAGCGTTCCAGACCACTAGAGTAATGAGGGAAATAACCCCCAGCCTGCTCCCATCGCTAGGCCTGGATGGATGTGGGGTTCCAGATTCCCATCAAGAACTGAGGCCAGCTCCCTACAAACAAACATTTCGCTCTGATAAGATGAGTGTACCTCAGAGGCGGATTAAACACAAGGGGGCGGGGCAGGGCTCAGGCAGGGGGCAGATGTGATTGGTTCAGCTGGGGGGGAAAGGTAGTGGCCAGGGAAGAAGAGGCCTTAATAGAGGATCATGGAATAGGGGATACAGACTTAAGTGGGAAACCTGAAGGTGATTGTTGGGAGGTGTCGGTAGGGAGTTGTTGTATATGTTTGTGCAGGGTGTAGTTTGGGAGCTAACCGGTCTGGGGGTGTTCTGTAAGGAGGGAATCGAAGTGCAAGACAGTGCTCATGCGATCTGATCCTGAATGACGCTAATGGCAGGGTCAGGGTCCAGAGAGAGAGAGCAGGGGTCTCGAAGCGTCTGAACAGAGACCAGGGAGTTGAAGCGTGACTGCACTTTGGCTGGGAACTTCTCTTTTTCACACGTTTGCCCTGCTTCCAGAGACTTCCAGAGGCATGTGATCCACCCCCTCCCAAAAGTGAAAGCAGCTGAACGTGAAGCAGAATTCACTGAACCGGAGAGGACAATCGTAAACTTGTGAAGGTGAAGCCAGCTAAGGGGACAGAGTTCAGTCCTCAGTTTTCAGTGTTTTATGTTTAATATCCAATTTTTTTAAAATGTCCTCCAAGTCTGCAAACAGCCCATTGTTTTTGTAGACAGTCCTGTTGGTGCGACCTCCCATAATTTTGGGAGAGGGGGCAGACTAGACTTGTGCGTGCCTGCAAGCCATTGTTGGCTGGACCGCAACAGCATGGCCAGCCCTACAAACGCGAATGTCTGTGACTGACTGAGTGAGTGACTGAGTGAGTGATGAAGTTACACCATTGGTCGGCCGGATGACGTGTGTTAGGTCCAGCCATATAGGTTTTAACCTGGTCTTGTTTCTTGTGACCCGGCAGCCCACTTCCTGTGCAGCTGGAGTGGGTACAGTGCACCCGCCCCATCAACCCCTCATCCGCTTTTGATCAAGGATTCACTCTCGCATAATGAAACAGAAGGAACACTTAATTGTATTACATCGCATTCATTTCATAGATGCTTTTATGCAGAGCTACTTACAATGATAGAGCACAGTGCGTCCACCTGAGTTACATATGCAATAGTGTCAGAGTCATCCATCTAGCCTCATCGACAATACGCTAAAATAAACTATGCGCAATAATGACAAATGCCATTATGTATTTCACCTCAACCTGACCTCAGCTGGTGCTTTGAGAAGATGCTTCAGCGGTTGGAGTTAGGTGCAGCAGGGCTCTCGTCATATCTGATTTTATTTGCACTCAGTGAGTTTCACAAATGAATCGGGCTCAGCCTGCTCCGGATCAGGGCATGCCAGCAACAGCTGTGGCCAGGAATCCCACCGGGTGACGTGTACTATGCCATACCGTCACCCCGAGAGAGAGGGTTTCCACTGGCATGGCAACCCCCGTCTCCTCTCTCCTCCGGCCAGTCTGACTCCTGCCATCTGCTTTCCCCAGCTGCAACAGCTGCGTAGTTCTCTGACACAGAGAAAGCGGTCAGGTGACAGGTTCTAGAGGATGAACGGGCTTGTGTGTAAATAACAGGAAGTCATTTTTTGGCCCGCTGTTGTCATGCTGTTGCCATCATGTGTATGTTCTTAGGTTACCATTTTTTTCATCCTGAATCTGAATTGATGGAAGATATGGTGGAGATGGAATAGGGTGTGATTGGACATTCCAATTTGGGGAGAACAACGGGAGGGAAAAGTGCGAAAAATCAGGGTGTAGCTGTGGTGTGAAGTTTTATTCCTTTTTTAATTGACTTGTAGAGTGTCGACAAATGCTGGTCTGATGCTGAGTCTGTAGTCGCCTATGTCACTGCACAAGGTGATGTATGGTTTCTCATGCCATTTTCGAAGACAGCACATTAATCACAGTATCTGCGTTATAGCTGGTTTGTATATGTGTGTGTAACACATGCATGAATGTGCGCACGCGTGTGTCTGCATGCCCTTCTGTCTTTAAGCGTGTATGTATTCCTGTGTGTGTGTGTGTGTGTGTGTGTGTGTGTGTGGGTCTGTGCATGCACACGTGTGTCTACACTCATGATCTCATTGCACATTTATTCCTGGGGTGCAGGCACCTTCCACTCACAGACGCTATAAATACAGGCTGCTGGATTGACTGCTGGTAGGAAGCCAGGGAAAAGTACAAAGGCTGCACTCTATAAATACACATGCTTTTTTACTGGATTCTCATACGATGTGTGTAAACTGGCCCTACTATGGGCCTGCAGCTCAGGTCCAGTGGAGAAGATCAGCCATGAGTTCTTTCCTCCCAAAAAAAAAAAAAAAAAAAAAATCCACATCTAATGGTTCACAGCCGTGCCGCGTGGGCTCAGTCGTGCTGCAGAGCAGTGTAGCTGCGTAGGACTGGTGCAGCACAAGCAGGCAGTGGGCCTGCTTATTTGTGCAACTGCTTAGCCACATGGATGCCATTATGTTCAAAAAAAGAAGTGGTGTAATAAAGTCCTCAATGGCTTGGGCAGGAGGCATTCCATTCGGCTGTTGAAATGCCATACGTGACTCCTGAAGCCTCTGATTATGCGGACGGCTCCGCCTCGTGACACGTAGCATTTCTTATGTGTGCATTAATTAATGCCCACGTTCATTCATTCATTCCTGACATATTGCCCACACATGCGCTGCAGCCTGTTTACAAATGATTCTGTTACCTGTCACCCCCACTATTGATCTCAAGTTTCCAAAAGCCGAATGTGACAAATTGCTGAACGGGGAGGGGGCTTCAAGATTAATTGTTAAGAGGGGAGGGGGATTAATTTCTGTTTAACAACAGCTTAGTGACTGAAATGTGTGAGGTTTCTGGACCTAAGATGTGCGAGTGTGAGACTGGTCCACAATGCGTGACTCTCACGCCTGATGTGTGAGATTTAAGCTTTGTATCTCACATCAATACGCTCTGGCAGCAGAGGGAAGGGCAGCTACTGGGACAGCATATGGTGACAGAGAGAGAGAGAGAGAGAGAGAGAGAGAGGGAAGGAGAGAGAGAGGGAGAGCTGAGGGGCAGGAGGCCATACAACCACACAGCTACTCCCAAATGAGGTACTCCCAGGTACAAAATGGCTGCCGACATAACCAGTGGAAACCATGGAGTTATATTGGTCCTGTGTTGTCATGACAACAGTGGCCAGACTCTACAAAAAAGAATAAAGAAATGGGGCCCTGTATTTTGTCTTCTACTTTAGTAGTAATATTTCATGGTCTGGTAACTTAATAACATACTGTTTACATTCAGGTGAACCTGGACTTTGTCTCTGAATGTTTACTGCAGGCTTTCATTAATAATTGTTATGGCAAGTAAAAAGATACTTCAAAAGTGGGGGGGGGGGGGGGGGGGGGTTGAATGTCTTTAGCAAGCCGTCTTCTGTCTTCTCCCATTGTAGAGGCACTGTGAGATAGCTCTCTTAGCCCACACTGAGATCTCCTCTTCCACCTCATATGGAGTTGATCAGTTTATAGGTGGTCCATCCACAGGCAAACGTTTCTTCTGATCCTGACAGTCCAGTGATTCACTGCTCCGTCTGTAGTTCTCATATCATCTGTTCAGTCTGTATTTATGATCATTCTTGGTGGTGGGTTTAAAAGCAGTTGGATCCTGAAACCAACCACATATTCTTCACCCAGACCTATTTCAGACTATAGGACTGATACGAGTTAGTAACCATTTGATGTCAGATACTACATTGGATCATTTTCATTTTACCTGTTTTTTTGAGTTTTTCTACCATTAAACTGAAAAATATTGTGGGTACCAAACCTAGGGGACACAGAACTGCCTTGCTATGATAAAACTGAATAGGCTACGCTATGATTTCTGAATCACTGGACCTATAAAATAGGAAAATCAGTTCGTAACAGCAGTTCATGTTTACATACAGTAGCATTAAGCCCCTACATTTATAAGCCTGTTGTCAACATAATTCGCTATGTAGTAATCTTTCAGATATACTGTAAATGCACTTTGCTTTTTTATGTTGTTGCAATGCATTTTGAGGGATTGCTGTTTTTTGACTGTCAAGTTTCTGTTGGAGTATAGCTTGTTTCTGTTTAGAATAATTTCTCTCCAGAGTATTTGACTTGCTGCATTGCTTTCCAGTTCAGGCTTAGAATTTAGGCTTTTTTTTTGATGGGTTCTTGGCAGACCATTTCATAGATCTTGGACTAATAAAAGTTAGACATGTGGTACCAGTGATATTACAAGCATGTGCTTGGTTTTTAAACTGATACTTAAATTTGTGTTTAATTATTTATTACATCATTTGCAGGTCATGCCGTTCTTGGCAAGAAAGCTCACAACACCAGTGATGAAACCAAGCGCATGTTTGTTAAATAATTCCTTTGTGAAATGGGTCTTTTAGTTTCAACTGCACATGTCTGAAAGATGTCTGTCTCAGGCTCCAACCACAGTGGGTTCAAATATTGCGGTAAGAAAATATTCCTAACCTTGGGTCTGTCAGTGAGATTGTGGGGGAAATCTCAGTTCAGATTAGATAAATAAGCAAATGATAATTGTGGTACATCTTAAACAGCACTGAGGTCACTTAGAGTTTGACTATTCTTTTTTCCAAACTCCATGGCCACAGCCAAGGTTTAAAGACGCATTCAGACTGAAATGCAGTCACGTTATTAAAGCGTGAAAGAATGGATCCTTACCAACAAGTCAATCAAACGGGAAGCGTGACTCATCCTCGGTCTTCTCAAAGACACCCGCATGAAAAAGCCTTCTCAGAGCAGTCACGTGTCATATCACCCTCACATCACCTCGCTGTCGCATACATTAACACATTAAGTTGGGAGGCCTCCATCCAAATGTGAACTGAAAACATAAAACCCCCACAAATCTCATTGGTGGTAATCAAAGGGGTGGGCTACAGTCTGGGTGAGTGATCTCATTTTTATCATTTTCTTATTGTTCCACGTAAGCAGGGCCCTCAAATGGAAAGTGTTATCATGGGGACTGGCACACAGTTTGAGGTCACAGCAGAGTGGACAGGGGTAAACTTCACAGGTCCCTTATCAGTGTTCCTCTCCTTGTGTTTCTGTGTCAAGGTGACATGTGCTTACAGATAGTGCAAGCAGCTGTCACATATTGGGTCAGAGATTTTTATTCTTCTAAAGGAAAATAGGAATCCCACCTGGAAGGAAATGACAGAAAATTTCTTGCCTGTGTTTAGATGGGTAAATCTGATTAGCTTCTGCAGTTGCATGAGGCTAATGGCTCCACTATAATTAGTTTTCTTGGCTGACAATGCTGTATTATTATTATTATTATTATTATTATTATTATTATTATTATTATTATTATTATTATTTTATCTATAGATGTTTTTCATTTCAAAGTGCTTTGCAGTTGAGGTGGTTAACATCTCAACCACCAATGTGTAGCACCCTCTTAGGTAACGCTTGTCAAAGTAATTATGGAAATGTTGGTTTCTTCACAAAATAGACTGCCAAACAACATCTCAGAAGTGATCCTTCCTATGCACTTTAATATGTCATGTAACAGCATTGCCCATTTCAGTAAATAAGGATAGTACAGTGACAAGGATGAGAAGATTTGCATGAAAGTGACATCACTACTGTATGTGCTGGCTGTTGCAACTTACCCAATTCTGTTGAAAAAAAGCCTAGTTTTGCAGTGACACTAGTGGTTCTGAATGGTTCTGAATCCAAAAGAACTCAGCAGAAATGTTTTTCCTTTAGTCAAAACATAATTTGGCAGAGAAGGAAGAAACATTTCTTGGCTCAAATCTTTCAGCTTTGTTTACTGACCTTCATAATAAAATTGAGGCTATTATGTTTAGTGTGGCGTCAGTGTGTTTGGTCTTCCACTGTTTTCATATGAGAGTATCATTAGTCAGTCTCTGCCAAAGAAAGAATTTGTTTATTTGCTGCCAGAAACGTAATTGGATAAAGCCTGCAAGCTCACAGTTTTACTAGAGTTATTTTAGTCACAGCTTTCAGTTAGGGTGCAGGTACTGTTGAGCACTGTGTTTGTTTCTGTGATCACACTCACAAGCACAATCGCGACGCATTACTGCACTATAAAAGAGACATGAGTGAATATTTCATGGGCCCCATGGGGGATCTGCAGGAAGATTTATTGAGCATCATAAATGAGTGTAGTCCAGGCCTGTGAATTTGTCCTTGAAGAAGTGTCTTTCATTGAACCGGAGTGGGAGTGATCATATAATAAAAATGCAACTTTCTGTCTTTCTGTCTTCACCGCAATGATCATAAGATATGCTTTTATATAATTTTGACACGTCTTTGTATGGTAAGTGTCTTGTGCAGGAGTGGTGACTCCAGACTTAGCTAAGTTGCTTTTATGTGAAATTGATTTTACCCTCTTTTCCCATTTTTATTATTTTCCTCAATTTATTTGGATTTTGAATGTATTATTATTTATAATATTAAATAAGGATATATGTATTATATCCTTTTATTTATTTTTTATTTCACAGTGAAGCCCTTTCCAGGGATTGTTTCCTTGAATTAAAGGTGCTCAATAAATTCATTGTGTTCATTGTGCCTTGATCAAGGGTAAACCAGCAGTTCCCCATCTGGAACTGGAACCTACAACATCTGAGTTACAAACTCAGTTCTGTACACTGCTGGCCATAACTACACCACTGAATCCTTCACTTTTACTGTTGACTATAATTTGAGTATAGGTTAGTTACTAATTATTACCCCAATCCCTTCCTTTTTTCTTCATTTTCATAGGACCTGTAGCTGCAGTCATTACTCAAGAGATCCAAAACCTGGGAGCCATGAGATCCTCAGCTTTGGTCAGCAGCTGAAGCGGATTTCTTTTGAGAGAGAGGAATTTTTTGTTTGTAAGAAAAGGGAAAAAATCACCATGGATGGCCTGCAGAAGGACAGCCAGCCTGGCATGCCGTTGGACATGGTGAGTGGCCATAGCGCGGGCAGCGGTGGCGGGGAGGCCGACGGCGGGAGCGGTAAGCTGGAGAACGGCATGACCCAGCTGATCACGGCCGAGGCCTGGAACATCAACTCCAGCGGGCTGATGAAGAAGGCCCTCTCCCCTATGGTGGCCGTCCCGGCCCCCTCGGTGGTCAGCCCCAGTGCCGAGTCCCCTGGAGGGGTGGCCCTGAAAGTGGCCGCCACTGTTCTGCAGCCCATCTGTCTCGGGGACAGCCCGGTGGTGCTCCCCATCCACCTCCAAATGGCCGGGAGCACCGCCCCCCAGGTCAACCAGGCGGCCAGTTCTCCCTACCTCATGACCAGCCAGGGTCCTGTCTCCCTGCCTCTGGTCTTGGAGCAGCAGGTGTTCCAGCACCTCAACTCCCCCGTTCTCCCGCCTGGTGCCCAGTGTCCCACCATATCCCTCCAGAACAATGTCCTGTGCCACAACTCCTCTCTCTCATTCAGCCAGCCCTCACCTTTGGATCAAAAGCCCATGGGGCAGGCGCAGGAGCCTGGGGTCCTGCCCCTCTTCCAAAACCCAGGGCTGGCTGCCATTTTGCAGGACATGTTCCCATCCCAGAACAACTTGGGCTCCTCCCCTTGTCACCCCACTGCCCCTCCCCCGGCTGACCCTTTCTCTTCCTCCACGTTCTTCCCGCAGCCCCCTCTCCCCCATCCATATAGTTCCCTGCTGTCTCCCCTGGTTCCTCCTGCCACCCTGTTGGTCCCATACCCCGTCATTGTGCCCCTGCCCGTTCCTCTACCCATCCCCATCCCAGTCCCCATCCCCATCCCACCTAACGCAGAATCCAAGTGTTTTTCCGACCCTCCCAGGCCAGTTTGCACTTTGAGCAAAAGCACCCAGACTAACAGCAAGGAGATCCCCAGTCCCTTGCAGAACTACAGCAGGGAAATGGCTCTCCTGGTGCCCCAATTGGACTCGGCGTCCTGCATTCCTATCACCAGTGGAGAAGTTCTGGACCTATCTATGAAGTCCCCACCATTTCAGACCAAGCAGGAAGTCCCAGTTCAGCAAGACAGTGTCCTTGACTTGTCAGTGGCCAGTGTGAGGAAACCGTGCATCCAGTCATATGCAAGCAGAGATGTGGGGGTTGAGCTGGACCACGCCTGTCGCTCGGGTGAAGAGACAGCACATGCTGCCTTATCTCTGGAGGTCCTGCGTCCCATCGAGCATGCCCAGAAGCTGGACTCCAAGATTCTGAATGGCCTGGCATCCCTGGAGTTCAGCCGGCAGCACAAGTGGGTAATGGACGGGGGTGGAGGAGGGGGTGGAGGTGGAAGGTCTGGCTGTGAGCCCAAGTGTGGTGGGGGCAGCAACTTTGAGATCGTCAGCACCTCCCAGACAGCCAAGGTCATCGTCTCGGTCAAGGATGCTGTCCCAGCCATCTTCTGCGGGAAGATCAAGGGGCTGTCCGGTGTCTCTACCAAAAACTTCTCCATCAAACAGGATGCCAACCAGCAGGCTGTGTTGCAGCAGTGCTTTGAACGGAAGGCCCAGGCCGACCCTCGCGACCCCAATGACCCCCTCAAAAAGACACCCAAAAACAGAGCCATAAAGTTAAAAAAGGTCAACTCCCAAGAGATACACATCCTCCCCATCAAGAAACAACGACTTGCTGCGTTTTTCCCCAGAAAGTAAAACTCTGTGCATATGCTCAAATTCAAATGAAGGTCGGGCTTGTCCTAACGATGGTCTCCTGTAGAAATGGACAAGGCCACATTATGTGCTGTTTTCCGCAAACAGTTAAGGGCAAGTGATACAGCCTTGGTTGCCTTTGCAAGTACTTCATCAGTCAAGTCCACAGAAAGCAGCTTTGTTTCACAGAGTAACAACAATTTGGTAGGGGGAAAGGACATATAGTACCATAGCCAAAATGCCCATGGGGTGATCTACTTCAGGAGGTTTTGGAATGCTTCCTTAGCCACATCATGAATATGCATTTGTTTTGACCCAGTAAGTAATGTGCTCTTATAGACTTTTCCCTCATTTACCATCAAGTTTTGTGTCACTGATGGTTTGCATTTCTAGCCTTAAAATGTATATCTTATACATTTAAAATCCCATTCCACCTCATTATATATATATATATACTATATATTAACTGTTTTGGGGGAAATAATCACAGTTAAGTCATGAATCAGAAATCATCAGGGGGTCACTTTGAACATCAGCATTAGATCTAAACATTCTTTGTTGATTATGAAATTTGATATAGGGTACTAACTTTCACTTCCTAATCTGATATCAGTTTACTGGCAATCGGCATTTCAGTGATTTACTCAACCAGTGCATATTTCTGATGCAGAACTTGGATTGATGACAGCTTGGCACAAACAAAGCTGTGTTTTCTTTACTTATAATGAATGCTTGGCACGCCAGCCGTGATATCATCAAAGCACAATATTAATCAGCTTGTAATGGGAGAAAATAGATGAACACCCCACATCTCTCCCACATTAAATTTTAAATCAAATGACCACCAAGGGCTATTTTAAGGAAAAGGGTCAGATTTGAAAAGGTCTGATGAGCAACTTGATTCAGCCTTGACAGAATGTCAGTCTGTTTTTATTTTTTTGCATTATTCACTGGAGACAAAATGTAATGCATATCACTATGCTTTTTTTTTTCAAGAACCACCTTTCATTAAACTCAGAGCATATACGTGATGCTTAGACATGTACATAAGTCATCATTAAATAGATTCATTTCCACATTTGGGAAGTGCTGCACCATTCACAGCGAGTTTTATTTGAAAAAAAAAATTACTTTCAGTGTCTAGACTTGACTCTGCATGTTGTCTTTCACAAAGCCCAGAAATAATCCAAAATGTACCTTCTGTTTGTGTGTATGTGAGCTCGAAATGGCAAGTTCTGTTAACTTCTATGTTATTGTTTTAAGTATTTTTACCTGTTCATGTTTGTGGTCAGAATTGTAATGTATATGTAAGTGCTATTGGGTTGAAGTAGATGCTCTTAATCTTAGCAATTTAGTCAGATATCTTAATTGATTTGTTTTTCTCCACCTTTTGAGATGATCTTTTACCAATTTTGTTATTTGTTTTTTATGGTGAAATCATATTGCTCTGTAAAGATGTGAAGACATGCTACTGCATATAGGCTATATGAATACGTTTGGTAGGAACTGAGTTTTGCAAATAGCAGGGGCAAAATGTGAACTCTATGAAACTAGTGTTGGGGTTGATGAGAAGAATATGATGTGTTCTACTTTAGAATAGTAATTTAATTTCACAGATTGATTGGTTACTTTTTATTGCTGTAATTTATTTTGTTGTACAGTGCAATTGCACAAGCTTTTTCGAATGAAAATAAAATCAATTTACTGTTGAGTGCAATACCAGCTGCTACTTCTCCAAATATTTTATAATGTACTGACATTGGTCAGACAGATTAGAAGGAACATTCAGATTGTAGACTAGATATGGAAATGTTGACCAGTTTTTTTTTTTTTTTTTTTTAATAAAAATTCACAGACACAAATGTGCATGTTCACACATAACATGAACACTCTTAAACATATTCAGACATGCATTTGCATCCATGCACACACACACACCTTTGGTATGAAGGATCCCTTCCCTTGTATGTGTGGACTTTTCCCTCAGTGCTGTTGTGTTAGATAAAAGTCGTATGTTGGCTTTAAGCCCTGTAGGCTTGTAAAGTGTGTGTGGGGGCAGGGGGGTTGAGAGGCTGTGTGGAGGGGGTTTGGTTGGGGACACATTTTCCTCTGCACTGTCAGTTGAGATTGCTGTTAAAACAGCTGGGTCTCTTTGAAAACAAAGAGGTATTCAAGTGTCATGTGACACTAATTCAATCTGACCAGTTTAATATGTTGGAAACTATGTGCAACTTTGAAAATATATCATTTTTTAGGTCAGAAAAACAGTGCAGGACCTCAAGGGTCATGTCACAATTAGTTGTTCTAGAGTGCAGTAACAAAACAGAGCAGCCGCATTCATACGTACAGGCCATTGGCTTATAGAAAAAAAGCAGTACACCCATGTCCCTATGGACAATCATATAGATATATTTTTACAAGTGGTTGTATGTTTTCAGCATGATCAAATTAAAGAAGGGCCCCATTCTAATGTATTTACTTGGTACTAGACCTAGTTTTGGATTGAAATGGACCTTGAAGAGGATCCAGCTATCAATGTATTTATGTGTTTGTGATGTTTCAACAACTATCCTATAAATTATCCTTATCTTACAATAAAATACTGTCTTGAATGTCTTCTACACAGTGAATTATTATACATTAACATTAGTGGCATATCTTAAAAGTATTAAACTGCATTGACAGTTCTTTCTACTTTTGCTTTTACTAAGAAAGACTGTACAATCGTGTAAGTACATGCCAGACTGTTAAAGACTGCAATGATTGTAAGTCATAGTCGCAATTTTCAGTGGAGAGCAATTTATGTTTAACCCATTAAATTTCAAGCTAGAATCATTGCTACTTATTGTCATGTGAAAAAATATTTTGTATACATTGGTATTTAAATTCCTGGATGAAGATTTTATACTGTGAGCCATATAATGGTCCACATTTTTTAAACAATGCAGCTGGGTGAATTACATGAATGAAAATAAAAAAAGGTTCTCCTATTTTGCTTAAGCCTGATTATTTACTGTATCAACTCAAAGTACATAACCAGAGCTTGGAGATTATGGTTGTGTGGCATAATTTATTATAAGAATAAATGGCAATAACTAGCATGTTTGTCTCAAGAGACACTCATATGAAGGCAACTGTCAGTAACAACATCTTGTAACATTATGAATTTATGTTGTTAATTTATTCAAATTTGGTCTAGTGTTGTATTGTATAGTAAAGTAGATTGGAAAACTCATATGAAAGAGCAGAACTGCAGTTTATATTTACATGGTGCTCGTAAATGGAAGGTTGTACTCGAGCCAGGTATATAAGCTGAATTTCTTCCGGGCATATTTGCCTGGACAAATGAAAAATGTGTAAACAAAGCACTTTAAATTGCAGAAAATAACCGTCTGCCAAGCAAACAAGTAAATAAAGACATTATGCAGCTGCAAGTAGTAACTGAACAGAGGCCGCAAGCGCAATTAGTATTGATGGTTTGACTAGTGATGTGAAATATGGGAGCAGGTGCTAATCCAAGCCATTTGTCTTACAATTGGAACAGAAATTATGGAAATTGTCTAACTTATCTGCAATGATCTGTAATTTAAAAAAGAATCCTTATCTGTAATTGGCTTGGTCCTTAGCCACCATATGGTTTTTACATCAAGCAAGAAAATCTTATGAGTAAGCTGGATAAAGGACACACCAGACTGTATATTTCATACAATTAGTGGCAGTTTGTAATAAGAGGCACTTCAACGGGTGGTTGGAGTCAGGTGTTTAAGCACATCTTAAATTAAGGCCACTGGACAGAATTGTATTTTCTGTACAGGTTTCCTGATTACTTTTACATATAATAACGGGGATAAAATTAGCCTTCACAAAATCAAACTGCCTCAAATAGACAGCCATTAACACAATTTTTGGGAATAGAACATTTCAATTATTTTTTGGGCTTAGAACTAAATCATTTGGAATAGTTCTGCCAGTATTTCTTGCACCAAATTTTAAAGAAAACCTCCACTGTATATATACAAAAATACAAATAAATCCATTCAAAATGTGGTGAAGAGTAAATGAAGAATATACCTTTGGTTCCTGTTTCAAAATGGATACTTTTTTGTTATTTGGTTTTTTTAAAATCCTGTGGGGCCTTTGACCATTAGCAGAATGGAGCATCATTTGGTATCATTGGGTGCTGTTTTTGTTTGCCAATTTGTATGACAGGACTCCCTGGAAGAACAGATATTGTATCTCAGTTGGAATTTCCTGGTTCAATAAAGCATAAATAAAAATAAAATAAAATTAATGTATTTGCATTCAACTGAATGTCTTGGTTTCAAATCTGAATAATGACTTAAACCATACCCACCTACACCAAGAACAGTAACTGCCCCTTCAAAAAGAGTATGGAGACAGGGAGCCAGAAAGCCCACAGTGCATTGCCCCAATTGCTTTCTAAAAGGCCACAGCCATTCTTGATGGCAATAACCAAAAAAAGGTAAGCAATTCTGAAACAGGAATGAAATGGCAGATACCCTTAATTTATTATCCTCTACATTTTTGTTCATGTTTTTGACTTCCAGTGGAGGTTCCCTTTAATTCACGCAGTTGTCTTATGTCCACGCTTCAAATGTGCCAATATCGATCTGCCGTTTCATTCTTCTCTCATACAGTCATTATGTGAACACTATAAATGAAAGGTGAAATATAATAGGCTGCCAAACATTCTGGCAAACAATTTGGGTTGTTTGGGGTGTATATACAATGCACTACGCTCTACATTGCTGCTAATTTCCATACAACAACAATGAACAGTCTAGAATGTATGGCCTTGTAAGCATTCCCTTAATCTGAGTATCTCATGGCATGTAAACTTAGAAATTTCAACCATCCTAACATAGGGCAGTTTTGGAACAGGTAAGGTGCATTTAATCATATTTTATCAATCCAGAGGTTCAAGAGAATTATTTTTTAATGATGAGTGTAAAATACAAATAATTATTTAATTGCATTAGTTGTAGCAGTTGTGTGTTTTCTTTTTTTTTTTTTTAGTAATATTCAGTAATGGGCTCAAATTACAGTTACAGAATAGACCCATTTCTCAATACCAATGAATGAGATTTACTCATTTGCATACTATGCACAGAACTTTTACTAATCTCATTTACGGAAGGCATGTTATTTCATCTAAAAAAAGTTTCATATCCAAAACATCAGTAAAAGACTTGCTGCTCCCAGGTGAAAAGGAGTGTGAGAAGGAGAGTATAAGGTGATGGTTTTTTTAAACATACTACATTTTCAAAAAGGTGGAAAACTTCTAGACCGAGCCAATACGAATACGAATGCGTGCAAGGGAAGGGGAACACATAGCATAGCGACCTAGGTTTACACATAATTGCTGTGTAAACTATAATTAGTAGTTTACACAATAATAATACTAAAATTTGTTGTTGCCAATAGTAATGACTGGGGCCATGCATGAAATGGCTTCCAACAGTCCTAATCAGTGCATCACACTCCTGCTGACTGGTCAAGTCTTTTTTGCAAATTGACTTTTTTTCCCCAAACTTACCCCCTGCAAAAGTGTACAAAATCATTTTGTATAATGGTTCATTAATGTCACTTGTCACTTTTTTCTCTTTTTAAAAAAGAAAACCATCAGAAAAGACTAAGTGCTAAATCTCAGGGGTCCTTCAGAAACATCAGTAATAAATCTTGTCACTATACCTCATGCATGGCAAAAACAAGCGCAAAAGGTCCTGCATATTTGGAACCAGTGTGCACAGCACCGCCATGTGGCCATGCTGCATCACTCATGGTGCTACTGCTATGGGCGGCAAAATCTCAATGTTGCATAGATTTTTACTGTGCTTTTTTTTTTTTAACACAAGCCAATAAAAACATAGTATGATATAGTATGCAAGGCACAGCAGGAGTCTGAATGCATATTAAGAGTGTGCAGGTGTGATTCTGAGTGCAATTGAGTGCATATTTGTAGACTATAGTCTTAAATCAGCCAGTTGAAATTTAACATGTATCAAAACAGACAAATTACCAATGCACTATAGATATGTTGGTGAAGAATGCAAGTGTGCATAATGCATAAATTATAAATAGACAAAACTCATTACATTCTCATTATTGCTGCCTTTATAAATAAAAAAGAACAAACAATGTCTTTTTTTTTGTTTTTTATAGAAATACAGGATGTAAATGGAGGTAAAATATTTCCATTGCTTTGACAAACATTTCAGAGGTGTATGTATGCATATGCCTATTATACAAGTGTTTCTTCAAGTTCTTGCGAGATAATTGAGAAATAGTTTAAAAGCACTATGTATACATTGTGTTTGTCTAACTTATGGCACGAGAGAGACAGAGAGAGAGAGAGAGAGGGGGACAGAGAGAGAAAGAGAGAGAGAGAGAGACAGAGAGAGGGGGGACAGAGAGAGAGAGAGACAGAGAGACAGAGGGAGGAAGAATGAAAATGAAAGGTAACATCCTCACAAAAGGGTGAACAGAGTATAGTCAAACTTAAGTGTCATCACTTTAAACAAAAAATGCTACTTTACAAAAAAATTCTGTCCTACAAAACAAAAACATAGACTAAGTAAACCTGAGGAATATCAGTTAACGCATAGCAATTTCCGTCAAGTACTTTTGAGGAATATCTTGTTTCAAACTAAAAGCACTGAAATATCAAAGGCAGTCAGAAAAACAATCTACATCCCCCCACCCCCTCCCCAAAATGAAATTATCCAAATTTCTATTTTTCATATATGATTGGTTTTACATATTTCCCAACAAAAAATGTACACTCCTGTCCCTGATATGTATGACTAAAATAAAATATCGAATCACAATAATCAGAAATTATAATAATAATAATAATAATTAGACACTATACCATGACAGGATCTGGAGATATGGGGAATTCCTCATTGTGCTAAGAAATAGAAACCTCACTTTAAACAGGTCAAATGTTTAGATGTGTTAAATGGGAAAAGTTGTGCTCAATACATTTTCGTGGAAAACTGGAGTTCTGTTCCTCAGTAGACATAATGCACTGGCAGAACTATTTTACAAACCTTTTTTATCCAATATAAATGTGAACTTCAAAATTCCTTGAAATTCCCATGCCTCCGTTTGGTGATATTTAATGACATTTTTGCACTTTAGCAAAAAAAAAGGGGGATGATTGTAAAGCAGACAAAAATATATATTTCTAAGTACTCCAAATCGTTCTGCATTATACAGGGCACCGTAGTGGATCGACAAGTCCTGCACGTTATCTTGAGTGAGAAGGGGGCGGGCAGGCCCCCATACATCCCCGACAACGTGCAGTTGTAGTATGCGTCTCCCCACCCCCAACCCCAGTGTTCCAAAGGATGGCCAGCAGCCCTAGGGAGGTGACCATAGACTGTAGAAAAAAATAGTAGTGACACTTGTGCTCTCTGTGATTTTATCCACATCGTCACCCGGTGCACTGACTAGGGTAGTACCCTAGTACTAGGGTAATTTCATTTTCAGAACAATTCAATCAACTCAAAATGCATGTGAATGCATCATATATCTACACAGTTAGGTGGGGGGTGCCACCTGCTTAAAAGCAGCAGACATTTGCTGGCTTAAAGCTTACAGAAAATGTAAAACCATAAAACTAAACCACAAACACTGGGTGAAAGGTGTGGTTTACTGACAAAAAGCTTCAACGCATGCAATGAACAACGAAATTAGATTTAACAACCTGAGCTTTCTAAAAAACACGTAATTTAAAACAACAACGGCAATAAATAATGACAGGTCCCGCTGAATTCACCCCACGACCTCAGCGGAATTTCCATGTGACCAAACAGAGAAATGACGAATATAAAATAAAGTTAAAAGGCGTGCGTTTCCTTTCTCTTCGTCTCAGAAAAGCCCCAAAACGCGCACGCGACACACTCATCCTGTTTGATAAAGGCCACAAACCGTCAAAAGACAAATACGCTAACCAGAAAACGGATGTTTAAATCTTTATGAAACGGAGTCCGAACATTCAAATCAAAAGTATTGGAGGCGTTTGGAAAACGTATCGAGGAGACGTGCTTTGCACGAAGCAAAGCTGGGATGGTGTATGGGTTCGCGGTTTAATCATCGGTATGTCTATTTTGAAATCATAAACAGCGGGGTGAAAACACACTTCTGTCAACTTATGTCATTTAATCATGAAGCCCTGTACCACATATCTTACCACAGACCCTACGCGAATGCAAAAAAATTAAAACAATAATAATAAAAAATCATATTGTTTATCCCATTTTTACAGGCTACATACAAAACTCTGTTTAAAAAAACATTTTCTATGTTTTTGTACATGTGTATAAAGTATGTATCATTCTACAATATGTGACCTGTCACTTTTTTTTTTGACAAAAGCACGTTGTTCCAGTCATAGTCCAATACAACACATTAGACAGAACAAAAAAAAGTCTGTTATCCTAAAAAGTTCATCACTGTAGAAATGTACCACAATCATTACTCCGGGTAAGGCATCCCATCAGTAAAACAAGGAGGCTGGAAGATGGGTCGAAAAATCATCCTCTCCCAATGCACGCTGGCGCGGCTGACAGGGCATCCCGAGTTCAACAGCTTTCGCCGTCCACAAGAGTCTAAACCAGCAGTGTGAATAAGCTCTCTCAGACACTCATTTGTAGTTGAAGACTATCCGGTAGTCTGGAAAAACTAATGAAATTATCTGTGGACTCTTTTTGTTTTTTAGCCTTTATATTAAAATCTTATTCCACTGTAAATAAGCATTATTTCAATTGTTAAAAAAGAAAGAAAAAACAAGGACAAAAAAAAAAAACAGAAATGTTGATTAAAATTAGCCCCTGCGGCTTACTGGAATAATACTCTAAGAGGACAAAACAATCTTCATCTTTGGGGCTTCAATCTGCACATGAAGCAAACATTGTTTTATTTTTAGTTTTTTTTGTGGAAAAAAATCACAGAAGTCCATGTGCACGCACAGCACGGATATGCAGTGTAAACAGTAGACAGATTATCCTTTGGGATTCAGCTGAGTCAACTACGTTACTCTGAAAACTTCCTTTTGCTCGCTGATGAGGTACTGTGGTCTCTGCAGTATATAAATAGGAGTCTCTATGAACATTATTAGCAAAGGGGGCGGAGCACATGTTTGTCGTCCATGGGAACCTCTGACCAATGAAATCTCCCCCTCGTGGAGTCGTAGACTGAAAGGGTTTCACAGAGGGGCTCCAGCGGAGGTTGGCGCAGTCCTGGTCTCCGCCCCATTTGTGTGGCCCAGGGTGGGTGTGTGCTGGGGCCAGGGCAGGGCAAAGTCGGCATGGTCAGTTTGCTACTGTTTGCCCTGTTTGAGCCTCTCGATGTGGTAGCAGAGCTTGAGGGCGGGGCCGAGCTTCAGGCCCATGTACTTCATGATCATGTCACTGCGTAGCAACATCAGTGCCTTCCCATCAATCTCCTGCACAGACAATGACATCACGTCACTCAGAGCCCCACCCTTAAAACCAACCCAATAGTTAGATATCACAACACTAACAGCACTCAATAAACTGTGGTCAGTCCTTAAACATAGACCATTAAATGTTCAAACATGGAAGACTATTATTAGTAAAGCATGCAGTTAAAATCAGAGGATTTTCCCCCCTAACAAAACATGCAGAATAACAGAAGAAACAATTTCAGGCATTTTTCTACATAAAAACGGCCATGTCACTGTCTTCAAATATACAGACAGGAAGAAATTATAACTGCAGGCAGGCATTTTTTTCCAGATTCATAACAAACAGTGTAATTTTCTGCATTACCTCCTTGTAAACAACTACTCTGACTTTAATTTTGGGTTTAATAGCATGGGAAAATGGTTGAAACTGTAAAATTAAGGTCAAATTTCCCCCAAAGAAAAAAAGATTTTTAAAGGGCAGGGCAGCATGGCTTTGAGGCTCTGTGTTCTGAGTTTCGACAGAGGGTTGATTCTGAGGGGGGGCGGGTTGGGGGGCATAAGACAGGCTGGAGGCAGCCTGATGCGTTGCAGACGGTGCTTTTATTCGCGGCACGAGCCGCGATGCTCCCCAGGAGCAGCAGGCCTGTCTCAGGAAGACGGAAGGCAGCCTGTCGGCTCAAATCTAAACACAGGGGACACAGGCAGGCCTGCGGCCGGCGATGTACACAAACCAGAGGAAGCACACACACCAGAGGAAGAACAACATGGCTACCTTCACTTCCCCTGCATTGGTGTCAAGCGGAAATCCTGTCTTTTTTATTTAGGAACAAACTTCTTTTTTAAACTTTTAAGGCGTAAGATGACAAATATGAGATTAGAGTGTTCTTAACTGAACATTCTAATGCTGATGTAACGATCACTACCGGTAACTGAAAGCAATGCAGTTCTAGAATACTGACTTGGAATTTTGAAGGAAAACATTCCAAAAAACATACTCTTCAAAAAGTTAACACACGTTGCGTTTTGTCATGCAGCTCTGTGTCCTGTAAATGTCCAAATACTAAAACGTTGAAGTTGGTTCAACTCTCCAAGTGACCAAACAAGAATGCCTTCATTGTCCGCAGTGAGGATATAGTTTTCACAGCTCAAGCAGACATTAAACAGGCCGCAGAGGTCATATAGCTTTTATTGGTAAATGGAAAAAATAATATATTTTAGAAATATGAGGGTTTTTGCTCAACACTACATAACACTGTCCACACATGCCCAACACAGACTGTTCACATACGAAGGACCTTCAGCTGAAGGAATTAAGGGGAGGCACCAGAGGTGAAAAGGGTGATTTTGGACAATTTGAGATCAATTTTAGGGTATTATGGTATTTAGCTTCTACAACTACTGAGGTTGCTGAAACGATGATCATTAACTTTAAATAGTTAATTTAGATGTTTTTATACCAGTAGCTTCGTGTCTACCAAGCACAAAATTAGCTTTAACAGCCATTTTCTCTAAATAACATATTTCCTTTATTTTTTGGCATATATACTGGGTTTTAAAAATAATTCAAGGATAAAACCAAATTTGGAAAAATCCCTCTGTAAATTACCAGCTATTGAGTTATTCATCACATTGAAACTCAAAAATTAACTCTGACTTAATCCACTGAGAAAAAAGTGTTTCAAATAATATGCAAATTTGGGCTTTTCTGATTATGCATGAGATAATTTGCATGTTTCTGAAGAAATAAATGGTAGGTATAATACAAGAAATGTTTGAATTTGTGTCCACATTCAAAATATAAATGTAATTTTGATTGGAGGAATGGAATTTTTTTTCCTTCTATTCTCCAGTGGTCTGTGGTTTCCTCCCATTTATCCGTCAGAACAGAATGGGGGGGGGGGGGGGGGCTGGGGACTGGGAGACACAGACAAAGACTGAGAGGGAGAGGAAGACAGCAGAGGTTCACCCTGCAGTGGAGAGAGAGGAAGGTCCAGTTTTCGGTGGGCGAGAGAGGGTGGAGGTGAATGAGAGCTGGGTGGGGTTAGTGGAGATGGAGACGGAATTCATGCTACTGAGCTTATAGGACAGGCTGCATAGGGTGGTCGGTGTAGAGAGGATTTCAAAGAGTCAACGCAGGGCAGAAACCTGGTGTTGCAGCGCTCTGTACGAGTTAAAATTTTCAACCTGAATGCACGGCTGGCCACATCCAATCAGTGATGTCATTACAGGCACTTTGCCTCAGCTGTCAATGGAAAAATGCCTGCTTAGACCTCACTGACCACAGGGAGTGCTGTAACAGCAGGGCTCTGCCCTGTCTTGACTTACTCTTTAAGGTGTTGAGTTTAAGGGACCGGCTCTTTGGGGGGGGGGGGGCACAGGGTCAATTTGAGACAGGGGAGAGAAGGACAAACTCACGTGTTTTCGGAAAAGTTCAGCATGGGGTGCCAGAGCCAGGGGGTCAGCCTCCCGGACAAACTGCATCACCTCCTCGATGGACCAGGTGGAAGGGCTCTTACTGGGGCCCCTGGGGGCCTCTCTGTCTGCAGCCTGTAGGTCGGGGCCTGTAGTGGAGCTGGCTGCTGCAAGGGACCAAAAACAGTCATTGAGTACCATACAGTATCCCAAAAAACCACTGAACACTGTGTAGTACCCTTTTAACCCATTTAAAATATAAAAGGTTCAGATCAAGAAATCCCATTTTCTTTGTGGAGAATTCAAAAAGGGCTCCACATTTTTTCATTATTATCACAAATACCCCAGTATGTTGGCATAAAAAATGAACACGAATGGCTTGTGTTACTGTCACTTCACTTGAACACAAACACAGATGCAGACAGAAGAGCGGTGGCAGAGAAACATCCACCACTAAGTGGCACTGTTTCATAGTGTTAAAACAGCACATTGTACGTCTGGCTAAATCATAGCAGAACACACATAATCGTTTTTAAATGGGAGGCAGAATTAATTGCATGATATGCAGGGCTCTCCTAGAGTCATCATTACTAAAATATCACATTTTAATTAAAAAACAGGAAGTCAGTAGTACTGACTGTGTGCTTAATCCACACCAAACAAATCATAATTATTCCAATGCCCTTCCTGAAGAATGCTATTATAATGTCCATTTTAAATAATCTTTGCAATATAAAATAAGCTTGCCATTGGAGGGAAGGCAAGCAAGATATAAAGTGCGACATACACACAGCTTTAACACTCACATGTGTCCACATGCTCACACACGCACAGTGAGAATGCATTTTTAACAGAAACACAGAAGCACAACATTTGGCTGGTAGCATGTAGATGATGTTGTGTGTTTGTGTAATTGGGAGTGTGCAGACGACGCCCTGATGACTGGCTGGTTCGGGAGACATCTTGTAACGATAGTGTCTCTGAACCAATCAGACAAAGGCCAACACCTCACCCTCAGGACAACTCAATCCAAATGCAACAGTTAGAGCTGTACAAAAGGACAACTAAAATGAGTGTGCCTTGAACACTCCTATGTGTTCTCATGGCCGGCTGCAAGAATTAAAACATCATGTCTTTTTGTGCTGAACATAAGGTCTATCTGTTCAACAACACTGGTATTATTCCATGCAACATTTCAGATTGACTGACACACACACAAATGCATGATCAGGATCACACACACACACGCACACACACACACATGCAGACACACACACGCATGATCAGGATCACACACACAAACACACACACACATGCAGACACACACGTTCACATACACACACACACACGCAGACACACACATGCACGCGCACACACACACACACACACACACACACGCACGTGTACGGTGTGCAATCGCGGTGCAGAGGGTGGAGGCTCTTACACTGCCTACCTTCCACTCGTCTGTTCAGGCGGGTGGAGGCCAGCTCGGGGGGGTTGGAAGCCAGGCGGTGCAGCGGCGGAGGGTGGCTGGGGTAGTAGGGGGTCCCAGCCTGGGCGCGGTACTCCGACGAGCTCCGCAGCGTCGGGGGGCGAGGCGTCATGGAGTTGGAGGCGGAGTCCATGGACTCCTCTGAGAAGCGCTGCTCCTTCAGCACGCCGTTTTCCTCGTGAGGAAGCGTCCCCGCTGGGGAAGGGACACGCCCAGGGCACAGTCAGCCATGCTCCTACACCCTCAGTGTTACTGGGCAACTCCGTCAGAGTTACTGACCAACTCTATCAGAGTCATTCAGCACTCTATCAGTCACTGACTAACTCGCACAGAGCCACCGACTAACTCGCACAGAGTCACTGACTGACTCGCACAGAGTCACTGACTGACTCGCACAGAGTCACTGACTAAAGCGGGCAGCATACTTCTTGCGGAAACTAAGTTCCGCAAGGTCGTAAGAACAAAATGACGTTATTGCGGAGAAAACAAAAAAACGCATTTCCTTGCCAAAGTTTTTTAGGCACATCTTGCACCTCCAAGATTTTCTACCTAGCCGAAATCACCGCAGTTGACCTCAATGCGAACATCGTGTGTGACCGGTCAGAAATTCACGGTGGGCGTGATCTATTTTGTTTTATTTCCGCAAGCTGATTCCCCGTCTCCATGGAGACCACACTGCCGGCAAAGTTACAATAATTACATACATACATAATACAGTAATATTGATACTTTTGTTGCTACGTGCGGTTGCAAAACTGCATCGAATATAAAACAATTTAGTCCGCAGAGAACTTCTTCGGTTTCGGCAAGCCAAAAAAATTAAACTTCTTTTGAAGTATGCTGCCCGCTTAACTCGTACAGTGTTACTGACTAACTCTATCAGCGTCATTCACCACTCTATCAGTCACAGACTAACTGTCACAGAGTCACTGACTAACTCTATCAGCGTCATTCACCACTCTATCAGTCACTGACTAACTCTCACAGAGTCACTGACTAACTCTCACAGAGTCACTGACTAACTCTATCAGCGTCACTGACTGACTTGTACAGTGTTACAACTTGCACAGTTACTGACTCACACTCGCAGAATTACCAGGTCACAATGTTACTGGTTCACACTCAGAGTGTTAATGGCTTACACTCACAATGTTAACTGAACCACACTCGTTGTTAACATCTCACACAACCAACTAACACTCAGTCTTGCCAACTCACACACACAGTGTTATCAACTCACACACAGTGTTATCAACTCACACAGTGTTATCAACTCACACACAGTGTTATCGACTCACACACACAGTGTTATCAACTCATACTCACAGTGTTATCAACTCATACAGTGTTATCAACTCACACACACAGTGTTATCAACTCATACACAGTGTTATCAACTCATACAGTGTTATCAACTCACACACACAGTGTTATCAACTCACACACAGTGTTATCGACTCACACACACAGTGTTATCAACTCATACAGTGTTATCATCTCACACACACAGTGTTATCAACTCACACACACACACAGTGTTATCAACTCATACAGTGTTATCATCTCACACACACAGTGTTATCAACTCACACACACACACACAGTGTTATCAACTCATACCCACAGTGTTACTTGCTCACATTGTGTTAAACTCATTTACACAGTGTTACCGGCTTAAAGTCATAGTGTTAGACCAAAACTCACAGTGTTACTGGTTTATGGTTACTATCTCAAACTCACAGACACACTCACAGGGTTAAGACAAACAGCAGAATATGTATAAAACCACCCATTTACCAGTCTAAAAGTTTACCACCTTCTGATGAACAGATTAAACCCCTACCATAGTTTGTAATGTAACAGAAGGTTACATTACAAACCAATGCTGAGTTTCGTAATCCACAATTCTACATTTTGCATGTAGCTGGCATGGTTGACTACGAAGGGAACACAGTGGCAATGCAACACATTATCTTGAGAATGCAGAACAATTCCATCTGTGTTCACTTTGGGCCCGGTCCTGGATTGCGATACGCGCGCTTGGCTCAAATTTCCACACGAGTAAAGCGCTTTTTTTTTCCCTGGCACGTCCTGGCTTGAGTGACTCCGGGGCTATGATGGATGTACGCTTAGGGAGGAGCCATTTTGAAAAGAAGCTGCGTCCTATCGAGTCACGCGCTAACCGAATCCTGCCCTGCGGCTCTGCGCTTTTCATCTAGCCCCATTTATGATGCATTTTCTCCCATGAAAAGCTGAATAAATAGGGCAGAGCTATCTGCCAGCATATGGAATTACAGCTCATTGGGGTTTCCCCCCCCCCCCCCCCCCAAGTGGACGACCATGGCTTAACGTGCAATACTGATCTGTTCCAAACTGATGAAACCCATCCAACCATTATTCAAGCCATTGGATGGCAATGCACACTTCAATGTTCAAATGACTAATATGAAGTCAAGCTAAAACAAGCACTTAAACCCAAACTGCAGTCAAGTTACTTGGCTACAGTACTTACAGCTCTTCTGCAGCTTTCACCTCAGTCCCATTCCCTGTCGTGATTATTTTGCTTACAACACCAGTAACCAAGCGTGTATGGTGAAAAATATTGTTGCATAGCAACTGAAAAGGGTGGGTTGGGTGTAAGGCTTAATTCTATCAAATGAACTGAACTTACTCAATTTCAACTGAAAAATCTATATATTCATAACAAAGACAACACCTTTTGACTTTGCATGTGAATTGTATGATTGGCCACTCAAATTTCAGCTGAAAACTGGTGAACACTGCTTATTTTAGTAAAGTTTCCATATACTAGATGTCCAAATTAATACGCAGTTTGGAAGATGTGTATTTGCGCATGCCTGGGTCTGTGGTTTCTTACATGCAGCAGTTTTCATTTGCTGAAGTTTCGCAATCTGCAATATGAAATAAAAGCCCTTTAATTGTATATTCTTCCTTACTATTGCCTTGCAGCGCTGGATAACAAGTTTCTATGAAAGAAAAAGCAATGTATGGGGACCCATTTTCCACATGTTAATGAGCTCATTTCATTTATCCGGTAGATCTCAACAATGAGCACCTAAGCATGCGCCTAAATCTGATGTGCGTAAATGCTGCATAGCTGGGAATGTATATAAAGAGCTTCAGTTCCACAAGTCAGGACCAGGGCCTGCAACATCATCTGCCAACGACCACCAATACTCCTGTAAATCTACAATCAGCGGTAGAAGTGTCACATACATAAATGTGCCAGACTTCAACTGCTACACTCTACAACCAGGAGAGGACTGAGTTTCAGAACAAGGGCATGTTTCTCTGTTAGCAGTTCTAATGGTGAATATTGATACAGCCAGAAAATCTCTCTTCAGAAACGCTTTCACGCACTCCATCAGACTTATGTATACACCCCACAGCACCACAGAACAGGCATAATAACTGAGAAATTTGATTCCTACTTTCTTTATAAATGAAATCTGGATGAAAGAAATCATTTTTAAATTCATATGAATGCACACAGTGTATGAAATGGCAGCCCACCATATGCACTGTACATGCGAAAACAGTCCTTCAGTGGTGTAAAACAGACCATTAAGATAAACAATTCATCAACGTGATTCTGTGCATCCTGTGATTCTCTTAAACCCGTCACAGCACGTAGGGAATCATAAACGAAGGCGGGCTGTGAATTTTGAGACGGCGAGAATCATGAGTGGCAGGTCATCAATGAGCCGGGCGAGCCTTAATTAACAAGCGATGAGGATAATCCAATTAAGAGAACAGCCACATTAGCAAGAGTGCTTCGGTCATCCGGAATGTTCCGAGGGCACTGGGAGGAAGTCGATGGGAAGACCCTTTACTGCTGCACAGCTATCGAACAGAACCAGCAGCACGACATGCTCATTTAGCGGAGTGCTCAGTGAATCACCGCACCCCTGCCCCAGTGCACTGTGGGTAGAGTGTGGACTCGGGGGCGGGGTACCTTCTGAGGGGTGTGCCTCTGTGCGCAGGAGTTTTGGGGACAGGGGAGCTGTGTAAGGAGGAGTCTCCCTCGGAAAGCGCTTGGTCCCGCGGTTTATAGACAAGGCTTCTGATGTCTCCTCTTTTACTGTTGTGAGAAAAACAATCATGAAACAACAACTGGCATAAGATACTGCCCGTGGAGTTCCATCAAATGTGTGTGTGTGTGTCTGTGTGTGTGTGTGTGTGTGTATGAATTGTTTTTTCCAAACGATTCTTGAACCTGGACTATAATTTGACTCTTTCAGTTACTGTAATGGAGAAATGAAACTGATTCAAGGTAAGAATAATGACAAATCCAAGCATGTATAATTGTCTTTGTACACCACATGCATACAGACTCAGTGTGTGTATCTAAATGGCCAAACACGCATGTGCACGCGCAAGCTTGCATGCCAGCACACACAGGCCTGCACACACATACTTACACATACACAGACACTGACTTGCGGGGACGCACAAACTCTTACTCATACGCAAAAACTTGTTTGCACACGCACAAACTTACTCACAAACGCATGAGCACAAACAGACACCCACATACAAACATGAGCATGTGCACACGCGCGCACACACACACACACAACTGCGTACACACGCGCACTCACATGCGCACACACTAGCGTGTACACACGCACACAAACACTCACGCACACTAGCGTGTACACACGCACACACTCACGCGCACACAAACACAACCACTCACGCATACTAGCGTGTACACACGCACACACAAACACTCACGCACACTAGCGTGTACACGCACACACAAACACAAACACTCACGCACACTAGCGAGTACACACGCGCACACTCACATGCACACAAACACTCACGCACACTAGCGAGTACACACGCGCACACTCCAGCGCACACAAACACTCATGCACACTAGCAAGTACACACGCACACACAAACACAAACACTCACGCACACTAGCGTGTACACGCACACACAAACACAAACACTCACGCACGCACACTAGCGAGTACACACGCGCACACTCACGTGCACACAAACACAAACACTCATGCACACTAGCGAGTACACACATGCACACACACACACACACACACACACAAACACTCACGCACACTAGCGTCTACACGCGCGGACACTAGCGTGTACGCACACACACTCTGTACGCAGTGCCGTACCTGACTTGCTCCTGTCGTAGGCGGTGTGTCCGGCGGCCATGTAGGGGCTGAAGGGCTGGCTGCTGAACAGGTTGTCACACTGCAGGTGGTGGCACAGAGTCTCCAGGAAGCGCAGCACGAAGGAGGCGCTCTTGGCCGAGGGCAGCTGCACAAAGTGGGTGCCCCCTTCTGAGCGCACTGCCACAGGGAACATAAGACTGCCATTAACTCCCACTGGCCTCAGTCACAAACACGCACACACACACACATGCACCCACACGCACACACACACACACACGCACGCACACACGCATACACGCACGCACGCACACACACACGCACACAAGACTACCATTAACCCCCACAGACCTCAGTCACACACGCAAGCACACACGCACACAAACACACACACACACACGAGACTACCATTAACCCCCACAGACCTCAGTCACACACGCACACAAACACACACACGACTACCATTAACCCCCACAGGCCTCAGTCACACACAAACACACACACACACGAGACTACCATTAACCCCCACAGACCTCAGTCACACAACACACACACATGCACGCACATACGCACACACATACATGCACACACACATGCACAGAGGTACACACACACCGCACGCACACGCACAGGGGTACACACACACACGTATGTATGCACACACATACACACACACTCATACATGCAGAAGTAGACACACACGCACATAAACACTCTCTCAACATGCACGCATAAAGGCACACTCGCACATGTACAGCGGCATACACACACACACACGCATACACACACATGCATAGAGGCACGCAATCACACACACACATGCAGACACACAATCAAACAAACAAACGCAGACACACACTCCGACTTCCAATCCGGCCGTTTTATTTGAATGTATTTTGCCTTTCTCTGCATTTCATGCTGATGGTGCGTGTCAGCCCGGGTAAACCCCTCCCCCCTCGGCCGCCCCGCATATACGGGCCGGTAGGAGAAGCAGATGTCCCGGCGGGGCCTGGAGCCCCCGCCCCCCCACCCCCCCACCCCCGGGGACAGCCCCAATCAGGCGCTCCGAAACCAGGTTATGTGCGAGTGTCACTCCTCATTACGCCGAGACGGATTACATCAGCGCCGGACCCCCTGCGCTCAGCCCCTCTGGCTCCGCCCCCAGCATTAGAGCACGCTCCCGCCCAGGCCTTCCCCAGCCCGCCAATTCAGCTCGGAATGAGACACCTCTACCGCCACGCCAAGCGTGTCCATCACAGACGGATTTCTATGAATATCTAAAGCGCAGGACCATCGCGCTTTCGCCTCATTTTTCTTTCCGCATTTTCACCCCGCGCCCCACGATGCCCCCTGCCGACACAGGACAGCTGCACCCCCAAAAATTATGAATAATTTATATTTATAATATGAATTATGATCTATATTTGTAAGCTCACTATCCTGCAACAATCTGCTCAAAATGTTTCACACAAATACGGAAAAGAACAAAAGCAAAAATAAAATTAAAGCGGCAATAATAATCCAAAATTATTATCAAATAAAAAGAGGCGACATAAAAGCAAACTTAAAAAAATTTTTTTAAAAAGATTATAAAATAAAAGATTAATAATCAGGACACCCCCCCCACAAAAACACCACCCTCCCCACGTTCCCCATGTCGACCCCCTGCTCCAGCGCGTACCTTTAATGACCTCCCCGCCGTCGGACTCCGACTGCAGGAAGTTGAAGAGGATCTTGGGCTGGAAGGCGCAGTCCACGCAGGCCTGCACGGCCTGCTGCAGGACCAGGTTGACCGGGCCCGGCCCGAAGTGGTCCGGGAGCTGCTGCATCTGCTTCCTGTCCAGGTGGGGGCCGCAGTTCCCGTGCTTGTTCACGTACACGCACACTGCACACGGGCACACAGACGCACGCGTCAGGTGACACTGCATCAACAATGGCTTACGAGACTTAAATCTGGACCATGAATCCAAATCCAGCCCTGGTTTTCTCCTCAGCCAGGTAATTAACTGAAGAGTCAGTGCTACTGACAGGCAAAACTGTATTTAGACTGGACCTGTAAACTGAAAACCTGTGGGTCCTGGACCTCGAGGGGCGTGATTTGAGTGACGGCTTTAGAGTATGAGAGCCAAACCCAAGTCCTAGAGCACAGGTGTCCAACTCCAGACCTGGAGGGCCGCAGTGTCTGCAGGTTTAACTCCAGTCCTGGAGGGCCGCAGTGTCTGCAGGTTTAACTCCAGTCCTGGAGGGCCACAGTGTCTGCAGGTTTAACTCCAGTCCTGGAGGGCCGCAGTGTCTGCAGGTTTAACTCCAGACCTGGAGGGCCGCAGTGTCTGCAGGTTTAACTCCAGTCCTGGAGGGCCGCAGTGTCTGCAGGTTTAACTCCAGTCCTGGAGGGCCGCAGTGTCTGCAGGTTTAACTCCAGTCCTGGAGGGCCGCAGTGTCTGCAGGTTTAACTCCAGTCCTGGAGGGCCGCAGTGTCTGCAGGTTTAACTCCAGTCCTGGAGGGCCGCAGTGTCTGCAGGTTTAACTCCAGTCCTGAAGGGCCGCAGTGTCTGCAGGTTTAACTCCAGACCTGGAGGGCTGCAGTGTCTGCAGGTTTAACTCCAGACCTGGAGGGCCGCAGTGTCTGCAGGTTTAACTCCAGTCCTGGAGGGCCGCAGTGTCTGCAGGTTTAACTCCAGTCCTGGAGGGCCGCAGTGTCTGCAGGTTTAACTCCAGTCCTGGAGGGCCGCAGTGTCTGCAGGTTTAACTCCAGTCCTGGAGGGCCGCAGTGTCTGCAGGTTTAACTCCAGTCCTGGAGGGCCGCAGTGTCTGCAGGTTTAACTCCAGTCCTGGAGGGCCGCAGTGTCTGCAGGTTTAACTCCAGTCCTGGAGGGCCGCAGTGTCTGCAGGTTTAACTCCAGTCCTGGAGGGCCGCAGTGTCTGCAGGTTTAACTCCAGACCTGGAGGGCCGCAGTGTCTGCAGGTTTAACTCCAGTCCTGAAGGGCCACAGTGTCTGCAGGTTTAACTCCAGTCCTGGAGGGCCGCAGTGTCTGCAGGTTTAACTCCAGTCCTGGAGGGCCGCAGTGTCTGCAGGTTTAACTCCAGTCCTGGAGGGCCGCAGTGTCTGCAGGTTTAACTCCAGTCCTGGAGGGCCGCAGTGTCTGCAGGTTTAACTCCAGTCCTGGAGGGCCGCAGTGTCTGCAGGTTTAACTCCAGTCCTGGAGGGCCGCAGTGTCTGCAGGTTTAACTCCAGTCCTGGAGGGCCGCAGTGTCTGCAGGTTTAACTCCAGTCCTGGAGGGCCGCAGTGTCTGCAGGTTTAACTCCAGTCCTGGAGGGCCGCAGTGTCTGCAGGTTTAACTCCAGTCCTGGAGGGCCGCAGTGTCTGCAGGTTTAACTCCAGTCCTGGAGGGCCGCAGTGTCTGCAGGTTTAACTCCAGTCCTGGAGGGCCGCAGTGTCTGCAGGTTTAACTCCAGTCCTGGAGGGCCGCAGTGTCTGCAGGTTTAACTCCAGTCCTGGAGGGCCGCAGTGTCTGCAGGTTTAACTCCAGTCCTGGAGGGCCGCAGTGTCTGCAGGTTTAACTCCAGACCTGGAGGGCCGCAGTGTCTGCAGGTTTAACTCCAGTCCTGGAGGGCCGCAGTGTCTGCAGGTTTAACTCCAGTCCTGGAGGGCTACAGTGTCTGCAGGTTTAACTCCAGTCCTGGAGGGCCGCAGTGTCTGCAGGTTTAACTCCAGTCCTGGAGGGCCGCAGTGTCTGCAGGTTTAACTCCAGTCCTGGAGGGCCGCAGTGTCTGCAGGTTTAACTCCAGTCCTGGAGGGCCGCAGTGTCTGCAGGTTTAACTCCAGTCCTGGAGGGCCGCAGTGTCGGTAGGTTTAACTCCAGACCTGGAGGGCCGCAGTGTCTGCAGGTTTAACTCCAGTCCTGGAGGGCCGCAGTGTCGGTAGGCCTTTGCAGTCTCCTTTCATTCAGCGGCCATTTTAGGACTTGGTAACAAGCTGTGTGAACTATTTGAACTCTTCCAATCAGTGACAGACATTAAACACCTAAATGCTAAAGTACACCCAGAACCAGCAGGACGCCGCAGCCCTCAGCTACCCCTGCGCTAAAGAACCACAGGGCTAAACAAACAGAGCAGCAGAGACAGCGGACACAGCAGGCACAGCAGCGTAGCACTGTTTTTAAAACCAAACGAACGCCTGGGTGTTCAGGCAGACGAGGTCATGCGGTTCAGGAGGTCTGCACACAAATTCTGTGAAATTATCATTCAAACAGCGAGAAGTGTGGTAATTTTCCTAAACCGTTCAAACGATCGGATATTACTCAAACTTGCAATAACAGCAATGTTAGTGGACAGAAATAGGGAGCGGATAGCATTACATTATGAAGTACCTTCAATAATGTACCCTAATTAAGGAAACCAACTGTCATTTCCCTCTTTTTCATTTGTTATTTTAACAACAAAATAAGGCAACTCATTTTCCCTTTTTCATTAGCATTGTATGTTAGCGTTCACAGAGTTCATTCATTCAGTGTTCTTTTTATTTCAGAATTCTAAAATGAATTAAATTTTCAACAGTGCTAAATTCCAAATTAAATGACCATATGTCCTCAGTGCACATCTGTATTGGATTGTGTCCCTCAGAATTCCTGCACACCGACACTGGGTACAGTGCATCTTTGGCTCCCTCTCAGTACTAAATTAGCACATCTTCCCTTCATGTTTTTATTTAGAGCCGTTTATTTTTAAATTCGTGTATTCAAAAATTCTACAAATAAACATGATGGGTTTTTTCATCTGAGGAGAGCCTTTCATGGTTGCCCACCCGGAATAAGGCATAATAATACATATTTACATGGCTCCAAGTTGTGGCTATGCTAATCTGTGAAGCTAGATGTAGCCCAGTGATCCTCAATCTTATCCAGAAAGGGCCGATGTGGGTGCAGGCTTTTGTTCCAACCAAGCAATATCACACCTGATTCTACTAATCAAGGTCCTTAGCAAAGACTCGAGTGTTTGATTAGCAGAATCAGGTGTGTTACTGCTTGGTTGGTACAAAAACCTGAACCTGAACACCGGCCCTTTCTGTATAAGATTCAGGACCCCTGCTATAGCCTACAAAATGCCCCTGGTGTTAGATGGTACCTAGTGAACAGTAGAGAAGGCAGAGTCACTGCGATGCTGAAATGGGTGTTATGATGCCTCAGCCTCTCTTCACTAGCTAACAGTAGAGAAGGCAGAGTCACTGCGATGCTGAAATGGGTGCTATGATGCCTCACGCTCTCTTCACTAGCTAACGGCTCATTTACTTTCCGCTCACACTCCGTGGTGATTTACCAGAATCGTCCGATTCCCCCGTCTACAAATTCAAATGGACGTCACGTCCGACTTAATTGAATCATTTAAAGCAGAATCTTTCCGGTGACGCGTGAATATTCCTTTGCTTCACGGAAAGCACACAGCTGCCCTGGTGACTCATGGGGGAGAGGACAAGGCCCTTGGTGGCTGGAATGGGCAGGCATGCCCTGTGTTTCGATATGATTCTGCAGCATCAGCTCAGCTAGATTCATCTCTGGAAATTCACAGAGCCAGAATTTCTCCATCTTACGCACACAGCCCAGCAAATGTGCAGTTACCCACTTGCGTCATGGTCCGACTCACAGCACCACCTATTTGGTGGAACGTGATACTGTCATTGGTCCCATAAGGCCGCATAAGCACTAAATCCACTAACAAATTATACTCATTATAAAAAGGAAAATGTTTCCACGTTCATTCCACGGTTTTACGGTCTTAATCCCAAATTAACCACAGTTCCTCATTAGGTGTTAGAGGGCATGTTTTCAGAGTCCGGACAGGAGCGGGGGTGTAAGATTATGGGTTTTAAAAGGTCAAAGCAGCGTACCCACGCCAGAGTCCAGGCATGATCAAAGAGGGTAAGCCTTCTCCCGGCTAATGATGCTAACGCTAGGGTATTTCTGTGGGGTGCTGTGGCATGTGCCAGGCCAACAGAGACCCAGGACCATTAGGAGAAACAGTCTCTGAACTGTGAAGATCATCGTTTGCTGGTTCCTCCTAAGATTCTTTTAATGAGGTATCACATTCGGCAATTCATGCATAAACTGTCACTTTTTTCCCTAGCCTTTTACTGTCATTTTACACATGCTTTGTCTTTCAACTATGAAGCACTTTGTGCTGCAATCCATGTATGAGAAGGTTCTGTACAAATACATTTATTCTTATTATTATTACAAATGCGCATTCAAAGGCAAGATGGCACAATTTATGTCAAATTACGCTGTGTAGTGAACTAAAATGTTTTGAAGATTAACCGTACGATCGTTACCTTTTCAAAAGGCTTAACCGGGCAGCTAATGGTTATTCATAGCCACAGTTCAAACAGAAAATGCGTTCTCTTACACAGTGCTTTGACTGCACGTTAATTGTGTTCTAAGATCTAGGGCGGGCCTTGCCAACACAGGACCTGGAGAGAAGCAGGGTCTCCTAGTTCTTGTATTCACCTCAAAATCAGTAATCAGTTCAGACCAAGGAAGCCAGGAGGGATGAGTTAAGTGGTAGGTAACTGGCTCATTGGTCAGGAAAGCAGTCTTTGGCCACTGCTCCAGGAGGCAGATAAGTGGAGCGGCGTTTTACCTGTGGACATGACTGCGGGGTTGGCGTTAAGGTGGCTGGGCCCATCCTTTGGTACCTGAACGCCGGCCAGTCTGGACTCCGGAGCCGCGGCCGGAGAGCCAGCCGAGGACGAGCTCTGGACCACTCGAGGCTTCCTCTGAAACACAAAGTCCCGCCCACCGTCAGGGCTCCGCCCACACCGCACCCCACCAGGGTACCAAAGAACCCGCCCAAAAGCCCCACCCACAGTGACGGCTTGGCTCAACCCCCAGCACCACCTGAGGCACAAAAAACCTGCCCAACACTATTAATAGCCCTGCCTCAATCTACCCAGTTAAATACAAAGCCCTGCCTGTCACTGCTATGCACAGTCCTGGGGCACTAAAGACCTTCTCAACAGTATAGCCACGCCCGCCCCGCCCGCCCCACTCCCCCCCCCCTGCTTTGGACTGAAGTGCAAACCTCACATTCCAAGAGCCTGCCACGGACCAAGGGACTGAGAGATAACATATAATCCATCCACATCAGCAGATAACGGTTCTTTTCTTGTAATGTTATTGAAAGCAAATCCTAATACGCATGAAAGTGTCACATTGAAAGTGTAACAATAGACAAACTAAGTGGAAGTAATTGACCTTAATGCCTCATAGTATCGTTAATGAAAACACTTTGCACATGCGTCACATGACTAGGGAGAACCACTGAGGCCGTGACATTGCTGGCTAAAATCCTGCAAGTACTTTACGCATGTCTCTGTTTATGCATGTAATCACTACATTTATTCATGGTTCATCCCATTCTTATCTGGCCGCACCGCGATTACTGAAAATGGGCCTTTCAAGATTTAGCCGACTGCAGATAGCCCAAACAGATCCTTATTCAGTGAAGACATGTGACGGCCCCTGATGCTTTTGATATTCCTATTGCTAACTATTATAGTTATTCATGATGGTTATTTCCTGATGTACTCAACAAAAACATTGTCATTTTTAAAATTCACTGATGCTGATAGATCTATGTTTACAGATCTATCTGACAATAATTTACTAAACTAATTAACATTTTACTGAGCACACCGGCATCTGTGTAGCCTATATTATTTCCAGTATCACGCAAACCGGTGAACAAGGCTCAGGCCAAAACATTCGTGAGACTTTTGTGTTTGTTTCATTAACTTGTCAATAAATGATCACAAAGCGAATCCGCTTGGAGCACAGACCCATCTCTCTTTATCTTCTACCATTTTTCAATTATACATACTGACCAAACCAACGTGTCCAGCTGGAAGAACACACTGGGTCTCTTTAAAAATGGAGTCTGTAACACGCCGAAAAATTTGAAAAGGCTGCGTGTGGGGATATCCATCTCTGGAATGATCGATATTTTTCAGAGTGCTGATGAGGTGCCTCACTGAAGCCAGCACGCCAGGGTACCGCCAGGTTATGAACATTTTTCTCAGAGGCGAAACGGGGGCCTACAGACGGAGCATTCTGTGGACTGGCCATCTCTCTAAAAGCAGACTGCGCTTCCGTGACCAGCTACACAGGGTTAGCGTCGGGGCTAATCATCTCTGGGATGACCCGCGTCTGGGAGGGCAGAAACGGGGGAGGGCGAGGTTACCTTGCTGCCCGGTTTGGGCCCCCTCTTCCTGTGGGGCCGGGGGGCGACCTGCGCGGCGGAGGCGGCGGCGCCCTGCGCCGTGCCGTTCTGCGCGGAGGCCGCCGCCGCGGCTGCAGCGGCCGCCTCGGCCGCCGCCTTCAGCATGGCGATGGTCTCGCTCTTGGGCCGCCGCCCCCGCACCCCCTTCCTGACGGGCAGCGGGGGCAGGGGGGCGCTCAGCCTGTACGGCGACTGCATCGAGCGCCTGGTGGGCTTCGCCGGCGACGAGGAAGATGAAGGTGGCGGAGGAGGAGGAGACTGGAGGCTCTTTGGAAGGGTCACTGCAACAAAGCAAGGGGGTGGAGCAGTCAGATCATGGAGCCGTCAATGTGCAAACCCATGATGCACCGTTTTTTAAACATTCAGCCACTGGTGTTCATTTTATTCTCTAAATCATTATTTACTTTTTTTAATTTTTAAGGGAAAAATCACCACACTTCAGCAAAAGCATAACGACATCACAATTACGTTGTGCCCAGAAAAACCAGTCATCTGATTTGACACTAATGCAATTCCCATTAAGCGTTTCAGAAATATCTCACACACATCACAAACAAAGACTTGCAATGAACTATGGGAGCCACAATTTTGTGATCTTTTGGCTCTGTACTCCAGCCCATTGGAGCTGAAATTAAACGATGACTATGAGGTTGAAGTGCAGACTGTCAGCTTTAATTTGACGGCACTCACATCCATATCGGGTGATCTGTGTAGGAGTTACAGCCCTTTTTATACATAGTTTCCCCATTTTAGAGAATCAAAAGTAATAGGCAATTGGCTGCATGGCTGTTTCTTGGCCAGCTATGTGTTGTTGCATCATTCATGTACAAGTAAGCTAGTGAAAGGTCTGGTGTTGATTCTAGGTGTGGCTAGGGTATGAACTTAACACCTGCCACCAACCAAATTCTGCTACAAATTGCAGCTGGTATGATTTTCTACTCAATCAGGCAACCAAATTCTAAGGCAACCAAACAGGCAGTGTTATACTGTAAAAGGTACTGTGGCTAATAAAATGCTGAAAATGGCCTGTGATTTTTAGAATCCACTAGCCGCTCTGGCTAGTAGGTGAAAGAGTTCATTTCATGCCCTGGGTCATCGGGAGTCTGCTGCTGTTGTCTCCCAACATGAGGACCAAATAAGTCTCAATGCTAGTAAAGCAGGCCATCATAAGGCTGACAAATCAGAATAAATCAATCCGAGACATAGCAAAAACATTGGCTAAGTGTTACCCCTTTTCAACTGCAAGGCAGATCAAAAACAGTCTCAAGGACACAGGCATACATGCGTATCAGACTACCATGAAGATAAGACTACACCAGCATAACCTCAGAGGGTTCACTACAAGATGCAAACCAATGTTAAGCCTCAAGAACAGAATGGCCAGGTTTGCTTTTAAAAAAATAAATTTAAAAAAGTACATTTAAAACTGTAGAGTAGTGGAACAAAGTCTTTTGGAGAGATGAGTATTAACTAGTACCAAAGTGATGGAAAGACAAAGAAAGAAACTGCTCATGACCCAAAACACCCCTGTTATGGCTCGGGCAAGACGAAGTGTACAGAAACATCCATCTGCTCACATCCAGCCCAATGCCACAAAACTCATTGGACAGTATTTCACCTTGCAGCAGGGACAATGATCCCAACAACTGAAATGTTCCTGATTGGCCGAGTCAATCACCCGACTTGAATACAACTGAATGCGTTCAGAGTGTTTCACTTGCTGAGAACAAGCCTGAAGGCAAAAAGCCCCTGAAACAAACAGGAACTGAAGACAGCTGCAGTACAGGCCTGGCACAGCGTAACTAGAGAAGATATCGAGTGTCTGGTAATGTCTGAGGGCCATACAGACAAAAAGGATTTGCAACCAAGTACTAAATGATGACTTTATTTAACATTATATTATTTTGTCCAATTACTTTTGGTCTTCTAAAATGGGGGACTATGCATAAAAAGGGCTGTAATGCTTATAAGGATAAAGGATCACTCAATGTAGATGTAATTACCCTTCAATAAAGCTGAGAGCTTGCACTTTAACCTCATATTCATTGTTTCATTTCAAATCCATGGGCTGGGGTACAAAGCCAAAACAACAAAAATTTTGTCACTGTCCAAATACTAATGTATTTATTGTTTTTTTTTGTTTAATTATTATTCCTGTCCACCTGTGTCATTCAGAGCTTTCCACCTGTAAATATTCAGAGCCTGAATATTCCTCCTTTGTTGCTAATTACACAAAAACATGAATGAAACACACTGCTGTTCATAATAAATTCAAACAATAATGTGGATGGGCTCTACAAAGCAGAAAGAAGCCTCATAATATCTATAGCACGTCCACTGACAGCATCCAAACAAAGTCAATGTCATTTACATATATTATTTTTGGTTCTCGGACTGTATCTGCGAGCCAGGAATCTCAGCTTTGCTAGGAAATTCTCTTTATGTAGTGGGGATGTTGCCTCCTGATTTTAAAATGTTGTATTTCATTCACCAGAATATATTTCAATGAAGTCACAGGGTGCAAAGAACCAATGAATCAGCCAAGGGGTCTTGAACCAGATACTACTGCGAGTACCTACTCACATCTTTCAAGTACGGTTTTTATACACACACACACACACACACACACACACACACACACACACACACACACACACACACACACACACGTGTACGCACATACTCACACGCAGGCATGCACACATGCACACACACACACACACACTTGCACACTTGCACACAAACCCACACACATACACACACACACACACACAAACACATACACACAGCTGCTATAATATGCATTACAAAATAAAGAAGCAGTCTACATGTTCTGAACATGGAAAGATCAAAAAGAAACACACATGAAAAAATAACTTTGATCTTCCCCTCTTTGAATCATACCGGCTCAAGGACCCTCGTGCCTTCGCTTTCATTATTCCCCCCCCCCCCCCCCCCCCCCCCCCTTTCCCGACTGAAAAATTCTAATTTGCCGTATCTGAAGTGTCATATTTCAGCTCCCTGCATTATGGCTATGTAACAGGGGCCTGGCTGAAATGCAATCCTTCTTAAAACAAACATCTCCAGGCAGGAGGAGGTCAGCCGAAATGGAGTCCTGAGAAGTGTGTGTGTGCGCGCACGCTGGGGGGGGGAGGGGGGGGGGGGGGGGGGGGGTGGGGGGGTTGGTCCTTGTGCCCCCCTGGTTTGACGACCCTTTTGTCTAAATGCCCCTCCCCCAGCACTTGACGGGCCTGTTTCCAGGTCTGGGACCTGAATCCTGCGGGACCCTCCACAGCGGCCTGTGTCCCATCACCATCCACCCTACCCGCACCTCCAGCAAGTCTATTAACATAATATACACACTGGACACACACTCAACATCTACAGCACCTCACTAACCTCCTGCACAAAGTTTATTAACATAACATACACAGCACACAAACCCACCACCTACAGTACCTTACTAACCTCCTACACAAAGTCTGTTAACTCAATATACACAGCACACAAACTCAACATCTACAGCACCTCATTAACCTCCTGCACAAAGTTTATCAATACAATATACACAGCACACAAACCCACCACCTACAGCACCTCACTCACCTCCTGCACAAAGTCTGTTAACTCAACACACATTCAACATCTACAGCACCTCACTAACCTCCTGCACAAAGTCTGTTAACTCAACATACACAGCCCACAAACTCACTTTCTATAAGAGCCTACTCACACCTCCAATACAGACATCATTGTTATTCACATACAACTGCTGTTTAAATGTTAATTTACTTGCAGTTTAGCAAGTGACAAGCGGTTTTCAAACAATAGTTTTAAGCCATTCCAAAATGTATAATTTTACAGAAACATTCAATTACAACAAAATACTTAGTGAACATCACATTTATACCACCAAAATAAGGACAAATAATTTTTAAGGCAAACAAGTAAAGGTGAGTCCTTAAGTAACAAAAAATAAGTGCAAATAAACAATTATCTGAAAAAAAACATTGTTTATTTGGGTAGGCTATAAACTATGGGCTATGAATAACAAATATAATCATTCACTCCCAGACACACAGGCTGGGGAGGCCATATTTCTGTATAATATACTAGACTATATATATTATTTCTGGTAGGATCAACTTACTACTAAATTTTCTTTTTTTTTAATGCCAGCATTAATCTTACCCAAAAGTAAACATACACATAACCATAAAGCGTACTCAGACAAATGAACAGGTGTAGTGTTAACATACTGGCGTGACTACTTCTATAAAGCCGTACGCAATATGACTTTAAATGCCTTCTAAAACAGCGGTAACTGTGCGTTTTCCTTCCTCTGCCTCCTCCGTCTGCCCCGTCTCACCACCGGCGGCTGTGAGTGACAGACGGAGAGGCTCGCCTATCTCCCATTCGCAGCGCTGACCCATCAGCGGAGGTGCAAAATGGCACTCTGAGAAAGCATTGTGGAAGCCACACAAAGCGACGGCTCCAGCGCTGCCCACGTCTGCCTTTGTTAACGCGTACACGCATTTCAAATTTGATCAGATAAACATCTAGTGTTTCAATAGAAGTGAAAGGCTGAGAGGCCGAGCGCATTATGGGGGGAAGAAGGGGAAGGGAAAATGCGCCTTTGGAAGCATGCAGACCGACTCTCCAGGGCAGTCTGAAGGACTGGAACCCCCCCCCCCCCCAAAGCTGTCTAATTGGAAGGAGCACAGAAACAAGGCCAGAATAGTGCTGTTACAGTGTGGAGAGAGCTCGATCAGTACACACACACACACACACACTCGCAGATACACAAAACCACACACAGACACACATACAGACAGACACATGTATACAAAAGGAAACACACACAAGGAAGCAAATGCACACACAGACACACACACAGACAAAAAGCGTAAGAGCCAGAGTATGGCTGTGCCACCCCCCAACTCCAATCTTTTTAACCCCCCCCTCCCCAATTCCCTCTCCCCTCATTTCCCCTCTTGGGCCTTAGGAAGGAGAATTCCGTCTGAGACAGCCAGATTTTTTTTTTAAATTTAAAAAAAGAGAAACTGTGGGACCAAGCACACATTTCCATAAAATACCTCCTCCTGCCATATTACCCAGGCATATGGTGCTGATCAGGACGACTTCATTTCCATGTGACCCAGTGACCCGAAGGATGAGAGCACAGTGTGTGTGCGCGTGCGTGTGTGTGTGTGTGTGTGTGTGTGTGAATGTGAGCCACAGGCTCTGAAGTGTGTCTCTGCTGGGGGGGGGGGGGGGGGGGGGGGGGGGGGATTAACGCTCACAGTTCATTAGGCTCCGTCCCACAATATTTACATTTCCCCCCAGACCCGGGCCCTGCTAGCTCTGGTTCTGAGCGACCCGGGACGCACAGAAAATCAGAACCACATGGCCCAAAACCGAGCTCCGGGGAAGCGTCCAGGGTGGAACGGGACGGGATCAGGGGAAACTGGGAAACGTAGTCACAATGCCCGCGGGTACTGGGATAAAACAATACCATCTGTGGGTGTATAAAATATCAAAATATCCATTACACCTCAACAACACAACCAACGTAACACAGAGGCAGGGTTCCACGGTAGAGCCTCATTTCTTCCCAGCTTTTTTTCTTTTTTGCGACTTCAGACTCTACTTCGTCAAAGCGTGTGAAATATAAGGCATGATATTTTTAACGTATTTGGGTGCTAAAAGTAAAGTAAAGACGTTCTGTAAAGTCTTTTTCGTCAAAAAGCTGCAAAGACTCAACGAAAAGCCATGTAAACACCAAATTAATTAAGTCGTCGCTATAAAGTTTTGTAAACCAGAGGCAATATCGCACAAGAGCTATGAAAACATTGATACAACTCAAACCTCTCATGAAAAGTGCTTCAGCAATAACAACACAGAAACAAGATCCCCCCCCCCCCCTGCTCCAAATAATCAAAGCTCATCTACCTCGCTCACTGGACTGTGTTATGTTTTCCATAATCAGATCCACGGAGCGGAGGAGCCTTTATGTGCGCCAAGTTTCCCAAATTTCACAGAATTTCCACTAATATCAACCCCCACCGACTCCACCGAAGGCACAGCAAATCCAACAGGCAGGCGGTTCTGCCGAGACACAGGCTAAGCAGCGCTAAACATTCACAGCCGCGCTTCGAGCGACGCAAAACAAGCCGCTCCCCGGCCGACTGCCTTCCCGCGGTCGGAAACGCACGGGCGCACGCGGACGCAGCGGCGACTCGGACAAAGAGCCGGCTCCCCGCTCGGGCGAGCCGCCGCCGCGAGGGCGTCTCAGGCGGGCGGTCGCAGGTGAGGCAGCGAGCCGCGCTTCGCCGCCGCCGCCGCCACACGCCAGAGTCAGGACCCGAGACTAAACAAAAGCCGGAGGGGGGGGGAAGGGGAAGGGGAAGGGGGGGGGGGGGGGTTGGAGGAACGGAGGAAACTCACCAAGCAGACAAAAGGGGGTTTTTTTTAAAATGGAAGCGGCTCCGGTTGCGATTCAGACCCCCCCCCCTTGCCGTTCCCGGGCCCGTTTGCCTGCCCACCCACCCCCCCGAGTCCGAGCCAGTGCGATCCGAGCCGGCGTCAGGAACCTGTGGGAGCTGCTGCTGCTGCTGCTGCTGCTGGCTCCCCCTGCGAGACCGAGTGGCTTTCTGCAGCTCGGACCGACCCACAACAAAGCCCACGCTGCCGGAGCGGGCGGGCGAGAGAGAGAGAGAGAGAGAGAGGGGGGAGAGAGAGGGAGAGGGAGAGAGGGAGAGAGAGAGAGAGAGGGGGGAGAGAGAGGGAGGGAGGCGGGCGCAGGCTGATTTGCATTAGAGCAAGGGAGGGAGAGTGGGAGGGGGAACCGAGAGGGGGAGTGAAGGGGAGGGGGGAGGTGGTTTGGCTGGATGCTCATATGCATATTATCAGCGGGCCGTATTGACAGTGCCCATCAGTCACCTGCTCTCTTTGGCCCCTCCCAAAGCTTTCTGGGAGGAGGGGGGGTGGGGCCAAAAGGTTAAAATGGATCAGAGGACCCTGCTCGGGGAGGGGGTTGGGATGTGTGGAGGGGGGAGGGGGGGGGGGGGGCTCCTGTTGGCTGCATTAGCGGGCCCTGACGTTCCCGTAGGAGGGGGTCTTGCGGTAACCCAAGCCTATTCAAAAGTCCCCAGAGGGCCAGCGCTGAAAGGCAGCCTCAAAAACACAGGAAACAGTAGCGCATAACAGCATTACCCGGCCTGAAAAAGTATGCCAGGAGTCCCCCCCCCCCCTCCCCTTCTTAATCTTAATAATGAAACGGGAGGCAAACAAAGCAGGCCTAATCCTGAGCAACGGCAACCTCAAAGCCCTTCCCCGTCGTTACTGCACTTTCCCCAGGAGAAATTATCCTCCTCCTATTTGAATATTCAGTTTTTCCCTTTTCCAAAATGCAATTTACAACTTCCACCTCCCCCCCCACCCAGCACATACGCACAGACACAAACACCACCAAAACCATTCATTCGTGATTGGATCTTCAGAAGGATACAGAAGTTTCTATTTTCTAAAATTTTATCCTTACTAATGTGGAAAAAATAAACGCAATATTGTTTGTTCCTGGTGCATTTTGGTCTTGGTGACATGGAATGGGCACAAGGAGAAATAACAGAATGAAGTAGAAACACACCGTTTGATGCCACAATAATGATGAACCCATAACAATAACATGCATTGCTTACAGAAAATAATAAACAATTTGTAATTTCAATACAAATTATTACGAAATAATATTTATTAATTATTTATTAACTTTTATGTCCCTGAATAGAAACATGCAGCTACCACAAAAGCAAAAATAAAGTAATACAAATACATATTACCCTCCATTTCAAAAAAGAAAATTCCTTTTAATTTTGACCAACTTGTTCAAACAGAAAGGCGTATTCAGATCCATTTGGTAAATTAACAAAGCCAGAAAATACTGTAAGTGTGGCCTTCTGCTAACTTGCATTAATGCTGCAGTCCACTCCATCATTGTTCACTCTCTCTCTATTGCTCTCTCTCCCTACACATGTACACACACACATGCACACTATATATAAATATACATATATATATATATATATATATATATATATATATCCTATTACACATTAACTTTAGAAAGTAGTCTTGTATAAAGAATGAATAAATGTAAAATCCAAACCCCGAAAACTTTCAAAAAACAGTACAAGCGATACAGAGCCCATTCCAGACCGTTTTAAAATTTCAAACCTCAATATCACCAGGCTTTAGAAATCTCAGTGCATGAAAAAGCCCACACATAAAGCCAACACTTCTTAAAATGCTTGCAGTTGTGAATTCCTGCTCAGACAAATTAGCATCTCCACTGTAGCTCAGCACAGGGAGCCTTAGCTCAAAGGAACAGACCATGTATTGGTAAGCCATCGCTTCATTAATCGCCGGTTCATACCTGTGACCGAAATAGAGCCTGAACCCCAGGGGAAGGACAGAACGAATCTGTCCGCCCAAACCAGTCTGTGAAATGACAAACGGTCATAACTGAGGTGATGAACTTAACCATGTCCAGGTTACAGGGTGGCGAAGGGGGTCAAGCCAAAGGAATCGTAAATTAAAAGATTTACGTTTCCCTCCCGAAACGCTCCCAGACAGCCCCATTTCCACCACCGTGCGAGTGAGCGTGCGTGCGAGAGTGTGTGCGTGTGTGAGCATGTGTGCAAGCGAGCGTGTGTGCGAGAGTGTGTGCGCGTGTGAGCATGTGTGCGAGTGAGCGTGTGTGCGAGTGTGTGTGCGTGTGTGAGCATGTGTGCAAGCGAGCGTGTGTGCGAGAGTGTGTGCGCGTGTGAGCATGTGTGTGAGCGAGAGTGTGTGCATGCGCGTGAGCATGTGTGAGTGTGTGCGTGCGCGCGCGTATGTGTGTGAATGTGTGCGTGCGAGTGAATGTGTGCGTCTGTGCATGTGCACAAGTGTGTGTGAGTGTGCGTGCGAGTGCATGTGTGCATCTGTGCATGTGCACGAGTGTGTGTGATTGTGTGAGTGTGTGCGTGTGTGTTCTTGTGAGGACCAGCAGGCGTCTCTCCTCACTCAACAGGGCTGAGATGTGCAGCATAAACAATAGAGCACAGGGACCGGAGCTCTGGGGAGCTCTGGGGAGCGCTGGGGAGCTCTGGGGAGCACTGGGGAGCTCTGTCTCCACTCGGGCCCCTGGGCTGCCTCATTAGGGGAGTCATATCGGCTAATTAGAGGGCAGCTGACGTTCTTTAAACGATTCTGATGCAGCCGATTCATTTTGGCTCCATCTACCAGAGGACTTTTTTTTGGGAATATGGGGGCATGTGTGTAACCCCCGCCCTCTCCGACCCCCCCCCCCCCCCCATCTCCACTCCAGGGGAAGAGGTCTTTCAGCACGTCTCAACGACCTCCTTACTCCACAAGCCCACATGTTCCATTTCAAAAGAGCACCGATGCTACTTACCAGGAGCCCACTAAAACCTGCGTCCATCACCAGCACAGAAATCATCAAATGAAGGCTTAAATGGGACGGTGTTTCACTCACTTTCAAAGTTCGGCCGGGGTAACGTGCTGGTCAGTGGGTTATTACTGCTATAAAAACGCCCGAAACACACCACAAACCTAAATCAAACCTAAAAAGCTAAACTTAAAAAAACAGCTTTTCAGCTGTGAGTATTTCTGTACATCAATTCATACTTTGCACTTGTAAGTTTGCGAATATTCCCCAGGCATTTCCTTGCACACGTAGAAACAAAGTGAAGAAAGAGCCATCGTCAGGTCCACAGGACAGAACCAAAAACGGGACCACTTCAGTCGGCTTGGTCTGTGTAAAATAGTTAGCAATGAATCGGGGAAAATTCTGTGAGCATTTAACTGTGAATTCAGCGCTGTTCTTTAACCCAGAGCAAAAGCGAACAGAAAGACTCACTGTCAATTCCCACAATAAAACAAAAACGGCAAACCACTGCAAAACAAGCAAGATAAAAACCAGGGCGACGGGAAAGCATTCTGTGGGGTCGCAAACAGTTTCGCAGACAGCGACTGAATGTGAGGAATTTGTAGCGTTTTTCAATCGCGGGACGGAGAGCGCTGGAAGATGGGGGGGGGGGGGGGGTGGGGGGGGAGTAATTAAAGCCCTTCCTCTGCGGAAGAAGGCAAACATTCGCTAACAACTGAAATGCCGCGTGGAGGAAGACGAATCCTCGCGTCACCCAATAACCCTCCGACGCCCGGCATTCGGGGACAATGAACACAGGAAGCGGTCTGTAAACACACCAAACGCACCGTTGGCCCGGAGGAACACGACCAATGGGAACCCTCAGAAACACGCACATATACCGTCCCCCATTCAGTCTGGGTCTGTTTACCCAAGTCATATCACTTATACTTCCAGGGACTTCGGTCACTTTTCAAACCAACATCCCCACACCCTTACTAAACATTACATTTACATCGCATTTATTTGGCATACGCTTTTATCCAGAGCGACGTACAATAAGTGCACACCGAAGGTCTTTGGAACAACCACGAAACACTAAAGCAGAAGGGATTACATTCAACAGAGAACAGCCCTTTCTTTCAACAAACCAGGGGTGTACTTCAGAGACAACAAGAAACAATGTGTGTGTAAGTGCATTTCATTAGTCGTATGTTTTATAATATAATCCCACAGGAAGGGAATGTTGCACGCAACCCTAAAAGGCACCTACTTTTCTCTGAAAGCCAAATTAAATGTCTGCACATATTTTTTGTTTATGGGTCAAATATGTAAAGGCAGTCTGGTTATTTTCAAATGCACGGTTGAATATATACACACAAGAACACAAACAACAGCAACAACAACAACATCAAACGGATTTCAATGGGAAATAAGATTACATGTGTTAAATTACAGGGGAATACTGAAATCACCCCAGGCACTTTCCCAGACAGCTGAACACAAGCAAAGACAAAAGGTGTGCTATCCTGCATTTAAATCCAACACATTTACTCAGCAAGCACACGGATTTTAGTGATCGCTCTACTAACACAAGAACACAACTTCAACTAAAAAAACCCTCCTCACTTGTTTCTTTTTTTTTTTTTTTACATTTTTTACCTTCAAGCTCAAAAAAAATAAAATAATGTAATGGAGGATACTTTCACAACAAAATAAGACTTCTTTCCATTCGACTACATAATTATCATCGTGAAAAATTCATTTTAATTGAGTAACTGCTTTCTTTGTGGGGGTAATGGAGGGGAAAAAAAAAAATCCAAATCCAAACATAAATGAGAAAAAACCAAGAGGGACGTGACAATCAACAGGGCTGGGCGAGGGGAGCAGCTCCATAATGGGTGAGTGGCGCGTGGGTCAACATCGCGCTCAGTCCTGGTCTTTGTTTGCTCGAGAGGGGAGTTGACATATGTGCACGCATTTCTGTGTGGGTGGGTCTCACAGAAGGCGGGGGGAAATTAGTTACAAAAAAAAAAAAAAACAGCCAGAATAATTGCCACCATCTTATTTCAAGAAAGAAAAAAAAGAAGAAGACCTTGAATCAATGGTCTTGGTTTGGTTTAATGGTGTTAAACCAATTTCAGAGCACACGCATACATACAAAAAAAAAAAAGTAGATATGCAAACGGCTCTAATTTGGATTGTGTTTGCGCGGATTGTGAGAGCCTTTTCAAAAAAAGGAGTTCTGTGGCTCTGGCAGGGTACTCGATAAGAGCAGGGAACTAAAGAGAAAGGATACGTTTAAAAATGGACCAAAATTATTTTCATCAGCTTATCCCCCAAGTCTAAGGAAAATTCAAGAGATTTCCTTTAAACCTATTAAGGCCTAACAATTTCACAGCACGGAAACGGATACAAATAGCTTGTCTGAAATCATTGGGTTAGATTATCACATTAGAGCTTATAGAGGTCTTATTAGCCCCCTTGCACAGAATAACCTGAGGGAGTGTGAGGCAGTGTGCTTTTGTGTTTGTGTGTGGGTTGGATATACGAGTGTGAGAGTCGACCCCTATCACGATACACAAAAGAGAAGGGTCTAGAAAAGCAGAGACTGATATTTTGCACATCAAACTAACCAAGACCAGCATAGTTAGGCCACATTCGTCAAATCTGCTTCCTGCAAAAACCACTACTGCACAAATTATGGAGGAAAAAAAGACTAAATAATAATTTTTTTTTAAAACCCTGAATTGCCAATCGTAGTTTAAAATTAAACCTAAAAAGCCCGAAAAAAGCACTGTATTATTAAATCTGAGAACTTAAAAAACTACAAATGGAGCCTTTAACCTCGTCTGTTGAAATTTCGGAGAGTTAACGACTACGTTAACGATGGTCGTTTGAATGCAATGCGGTCGTTTGCAGCATCCCACGAACGGCATCTCTGCTGGTAAACACGCCGCTCCACCTCACCGGAACCCCCCGGAAAGGCTGCCAGGGCCCCCATTTTAATCAGCCGGACCTGGGGAAAAGGGCCCGGCCTCTCCAGCGGCCCCCAGGTAGGCGTCCTGAAGGAGAATTCATATTTTTGAAACCCGGGTCACGCGTGAGCGGGTCGTGACCTGGGACGGAGCCGCTTCGGGTTCCCCCCCTTTCAGGGAGCACGCCCCGGGGCACTTCCAGCGCACCGTGGAATGCGCCGGAAAGCAAGCGCCCGTCACACGGCTCTGGAGCGTTTGCCCGTGCTAAATTCATTCACATTCCATTACAAACCACTCACTCACCAGCAACAAAAACAAAAAACAAAACAAAAGCAGCTACAGGCCACTCAAAGTTAGAGATAAAGCTATAGCTAAAGTTACGGTTAAACTGAAGTATTTTTGTCGCAACAAAATTGTTTCCCCCGTACACAATAAACAAAACGTTACTCTCATACAGAAAGCATACACTCTGTAGGCCTTTATGAAAAAAGTACTAAAAATCTGTCTGCTTACCAAATTATCGATATCAAACTGATACAAAGTTATAGCTAAACACTCAGTGACATGTTTTATAGAAACAAAAAAAAAAGCAATGCTACCCAAGACTTTTCACATTTAGTCAAGGAAACTGGCCCAGTGTTTCACTTTGCCATCTCATCTCTCGTTTGGTTTGTTGGGGGGCCTCACATGGTTAAACTGACAAGTTCTCCAGTCACTTGCCATACGCCACTGACATTTATATTTAAATACAAATTAATCATAAAAATAATCAGTGCTTAAAACAGAAGAGTCAAGTTCGGAACAAACAGTGCGAAACCCCTTATGGCAGCAGAATAAACGATAAGCATATGCCAGTGTTGCCGCATACAGAGTACCTAACACGTTTCAACTTGTTTTTGTAGGCAAATGGCGGGCCGAGATGGGCTGAATGGCCCATACTCATCACTAAGTATTCTTATGTAAATGTATCGCAGACTCACAGAAAACAAATCCTTTAAAGAAATATATTAAGCAACTTGCTCATGTGAATGAGCTGCTTATTATTTGACTGACTGCCATTTTGTACAAGCCTGTGTGGAGACAACATTGGGACAGAGCTCTAACACTGTGTATCTTATTATAGGAAATACACAAAATCACTGACAAATCACAAACTGTTAAACTGGATTTGTGGATGGTGAAGTTACTTCCCATTTATACTGGCTTCCAATGGACTCAGAGCTGAGAGGCCAAGAGTTTGTGGGGAAAGAAAAAAGGATTTCTACGACCCACGTTGTGAACAGCTTTTCTCAAAAAATAACACGCAGGTGGCAAAGTTACTTAATTTATTTCAATTACTTAGCCATCATGTTACTGATTTTTTACCAAGTTGGCTGCAATTTCACTGAAATAAAAAGGTTCCACATCTAGAATGTTTATTTCCTCACAACATAAAAATAATGTGATTGAAAATGGCAACATTCTGCTACTATGGCACACAAACATCCCAGTGTCAGTCAAAGCTGTCGCTGATAGCAATCTCTCAGACCGTACCAGGCCGGGCTGTGACCAGGTCTTGGGTTCGAGTGGGATAATCGTGGCTTCTGTAATTTGCCAGTTCGCACTACTCTTTGTTTACAATCTGGGACAGAAACCAGACAACTCCTGCCTGACACATTTACAAAACACTGCAATGCACCACTCGTGAGATTTTATCATTTTGACGATTTCAAAAAATCTTAATCTATTGCATTTTTAGGAGTCACCATAACTTAAGTTTATAATCCTCTTCTAATAAAGGCTTTGTTATAAAATAAACTGATCTAATCCACTTCCACAGATATATGAAGTGTTCTTATAGGTGTTCACATTTATTTGTTGTTGCAATTAATACCACACCATAGTGAGATGCATAACTGCAAGCTCAATTTGTAAAATTTTCTATATCCGTCAACTATGCTGCACACAAAGGAACTGAGAAGGGATTGGGAGGGCTCAGAAGCGTGAGCTCTGTCGCCCTCTGCTGGACGGGACTCACCGCTGTTGCCGGGCGGCTGCAGACTGTGTTTGGTGACGGAGCACCAGCCCACTGGGAAGATGTCCCGAGACTCGTATTTGCACCAGTAGTCGAAGGCGCCCCTCCAGCCGTCGAACATGACGAAGATCTCGTCGCCCCGGACCTCCCCGATGGTGGCGGGGCAGATCAGGTAGGGGTTCTTCTTGTCCACGGCCTCCAGCTTCATGCCCGGCTTGAAGCCGTTCTGCGGGGGCCTGGCGGGCTCCTGCACGAGAGCACAGGAGAGGCATCGCCATGAGACGCTGCGCTGGAACAATGCATCACGTCCCAATCCTTATACCTATCGCTCATGCACATGGAAACACTTTGAACCACTTTGTTCCAGTCTATTGCTCAATGGAGCGCAGCATCAATGTGCAATCAATCAATTATGTATGTATGCCTGTATGTACGCATGTACACTACATGACCAAAAGTATGTGGACACCCAAGCATCACACCCATGTGTGGCCTGTGGAACATCTCATTCCAAAACCATTAATATGGAATAGGTTGCCCCTTTGCTGCTCCACTCTTCTGGGAAGGCTTTATACTAGGTATTGAAAAATGGCTGCCGGGCTTCCATTCAGCCACAAGAGCCTTGGGGAGATCGGGCACTGGAATTGGGCGATATGGCCTGGCTCTCAATCAGCATTCAAATTCATCCCAAAGGTGTTGGATGGGGTTGATGTCAGGGCTCTGTGCAGGCCAGTCAAGTTACTTCCACACCAAATGGCAAGCCATTTCTTTATGGTCCTTGCTTTGTGCATGCATTGTCATGCTGAAATAGGAGAGGGCCTTCCCCAAACTGTTGCCACAAAGTTGGAAGCACACAATTCTCTAGAATGTTACTGTATACCGTAGCTCTAAGAGTTCCCCTCACCGCAACTAAGGGGCCCAGTCCAAACCATGAAAAACAGCCCCAGACCATTATTCCTCCTCCACCAGTTGGCACTATGCATTTGGGCAGGTAGCGTTCTCCTTGCATTCGCCAAATCCATGTTCGTCCATCACACTGCCAGATAGTGAAGCGTGATTCATCGCTCCAGAGAATGCGTATCCACTGCTCCAGAGTCCAATAGTGATGTGCTTTACACCACACCAGCCAACACTTGCCATTGTGAATGGTGCTCCTAGGCTTGTGTATGCTGCTCGGCCATGGAAACCCATTTCATAAAGCTCCCGGTGAACAGTTCTTGTGCTGACGTTCTTCCAGAGGCAGCCTGGGACTCAGTAGTGAGTGTTACAACCGAGGACAGACCAAGGACAGATTTTTACACACTTCAGCACTCGGGAGTCCCATTCTGTGACCTTGTGTGGCCTACCGATTCAGGGCTGAGCTGTTGTTGCTCCTAGACGTTTCCACAATAACAGCACTTACAGTTGACTGGGGCAGCTCTAGCAGGGCAGAAATATGATGAACTGACCTGTTGGAAAGGTGGCATCCGATAACAGCACCACGTTGAGAGTCGCTGAGCTCTTCAGTATGACCCATTCTACTGCCAGTGTTAGTCAATGGAGATTGCATGGCTGAATGCTTGATTTTATGCACCTGTTAGCAATGAGTGTGGCTGAAGTAGCCAAACTCACTAATCAGAAGGGGTGTCCACATTGCCATGAAGTATATGTATGCGTACGTATATGTATGTGTACATTTGTATGTGTGCATGTACGTATGCATGCATTATTATTTCTACTGTTACTACAACTATAGCAGCTTTTTGTTTTTTACTGGCATGCAAACCACATGGTCAAAGAAAATTTTATATGTAATGCACATTAGAACTGGTATTTCAAGTGGCGACATTTACCTTTTTAAACGCTGTTCCAGGAGCCATTTCGGCTCCACTGAGGGTCCTCAAGAGGAACATGGGCCACGAGGATGCATTCATCCTGAACCCTACAGAGAAAACACACCCATCACATCTACCTCTCTTCACAGCTGTCACAATGAAACATACAAAAGGAGGCTTACACAACACAAGTACTATATGTCATAAAGTGGAAACCAAGAAAAGCGCCAACTCTCAGTACTGTACTGTTACAGGGGCGGCACTACCAACTCAGAATTTAGCGGATAACCTGACATGGAAGCAGTAACAATCTCGGGGATTGTCTTATACCCCCTTTCACACTCATACCATATCCCAAAACAGTAAAACAACAAGATTTCATACATCATTTACAAAAGTCAGTAAACAAAAACTTCACACTTAAATTATAATATAAAAATGTGAAATTTCATTTTAGCATTATTTCTGTAAAAAATGTATACAAAGAAGTGTTATTTCAGTAAATCCCACACACATTCCACATTCTGTAAAAGCAAAGATTAGTTTAGCCTGCCCCCCAGCCACCCTGCCCTAATGGTCCTCGTTTCTCATGATTCCGCAGTGCAGCTCCCCGTTTCCCATGATGCTGTGGTGCAGCCCCTCACCCAGCGGCGGCTGCAGCATGTCCCCGTTCTTCTCGCAGGTGCCGATCGGCTGGATATCGGCCGAGTCCACCAGCCGCCAGAAGTCGTTGGTGTTGTCGCTGCCGTCCAGCCGTAGGCGGAGCCGCGTGCCCATCAGGCCCATCACCGTGGCGATGCAGACGGAGGTGGAGTTTCGCGGGTCGCGAGCCTCCAGCTTCATGTTCATTTTGAAGTCATTGGTAGGCGGCACCCTGGACTGGAGTGACAGACAAAGAGGGGGCGGGGTCACATGGGGACAAAGAGCTGGCATGAGCTAAGTATCAGCTGACCGAAAAGAGGAAACAAGCAAGCAGAATGCAAGGGTAAAAATAAATGACCTGTTCAAGAGGAGAAGGAAAAACAGAAAGGGACACAGAGAGAAAAAGGTGCTGAGAGTGGCAAAGAGACAGCAAGAAGAAACAAAAACAAAAAGATAAAAAGAGAGGTCGAGAGAGTGATACACACAAAAAGAAAGAGAAAGTTGACCTCCCAAATGAGTCACAGTAGTGACACGACCTCTGAACTCTGATGATGAAACATACCTGTCTGAAGCAACTTGGAGGGGCAGGTGTGGAAGATGTTTCCTTCAGATATTCCTCCCAACTGAATGTCTCTTTAAAATAAAATCGATGCGGGTGAGGATGCCTTTTGTATTTGCACACTTGAAAATAAAGAACTAAAGCCAATTTTCATATTTAGCAGATATTTGATTAGAATGCCTTTCCACTGACATTCTACAGGCTGGCATAAGAGCATTAAAATATGATCCTTACATTAATGTACAATGGTGCCTGGTGCAGTTACAATTTCACAACAGTGGGGCAATATGCAATGTCCTTTTCTCAACAGCAGAGGGCACTCAAAGCCAATGTTCCAGAAGAAATCACCAAACAAGTTCAGCTCTGTCAGTTTAACCTTTGGATACAAGTTCGAAATGTTCATGATCACATGATATACTCATCAAAATTTAGTAATTAATTAATAAGGTACCTTTATTTGGAGGAGGACCAGTTGCTGAGCCACTCCTGCCAGGTTTCTCTTTTTTATTGTCTTTCGGGTCTAGAAAAAGCAGAGCACAAAAGATACTCAAGCACACCCAATAGCACACATCAGTTCTTGAAATGAAGTGAAAATCTAGCTGACTTATAGAGTTCCAATGTGCCAATAAACTGTTTTCAAGGGGCAAGATTAAAAAAGGCATTCCTTAAGATACTCAGTTATACCCATAATCTGCAACAAAAGTATTAAAGGAAAACTCCACCCTAAAACACCATGTCATTGTTAGAATGCGCATATTTGTGATATACAGCGCAAGCCAGGTCCTATTTTCCCATTTTGTGCAGTATTTGTTTTTCTCAGTTAAACTCGAGTTCTGTAGACATGAGGTCACGCGGTGATGTTGCCACAGCAGGCAGGAAGGAGTTTAATATGACTGTGTGTCTTCAAATCACGATAGTGCTAATGGTAAGTATCAGATATTCATTTCAGCCCATTAGGGAAAACAAGTCAGGGGTTTTGCCTTGAATCTCTGCAAATCACCTTTCTTTACTATTCCTACTGAGAGAAATCAATCAATTATCAAGAGGACATACTGTACATACACATTTATAAGTTAACCCAAAACAATATTGTTTTTTAAGTTAAGGCCACTTAATTGGTTTACCTCAATTAACTTAAAATTCCTTTGATTTATGGAGTTAAAACAACTCCGGTTTTAGCGTTTCTAACTTAAGTATCAAGAGTCATGTTTCCATGAATCATCCAACTCGCACCAAGCCTAGTTCATCTATTCAAAGAGCCGAGTTGAACTTATTCAAATGTCAAGGCTCACAAAATTCACTTCAATTTCATGACATCAGCAGTCATTATTTAAATTGCGCTGAGTAACCGGACGATATTTGAGTAAACGGAACTTAACACAAGCTGTCCCGACACTTGCAGATTTGCGTGCGTGCTGTCCTGAGATCTACGAGGATGGCAGTTATGATTTACGGCGCAGAGGAAGGGAAGCAGTTGAGCTGCGGAACCCGAAAGCGCCTGGGTTACCTTTCACCGCAGTTCTGCCCATCTTGGCCGCCGGCTGGGGTGGCACCTGCGCCGGGTGATCAGGTGACGGGCAGGAGGGCGGTCACTCCCCCGACGCTGGGGTCCCGTAGGCGCAGGGAGAAGCCGCGACTCGCGGTCAGACAGACTGCACCTCTGCAGAGAGAGAGAGAGAGAGAGAGAGAGAGAGAGACTGTGTCAACAGTGCAGTGACTGAACTAAGGGATAACATACACAGGGCCTTCTACGTCATAAAACAACTCATTTCTGTACAGACTCAAATTAGAACTTGGCTTAAAATCTTTGAAGCTATAATTGAATCAACCACTCTGTCAGTGAGGTGTGGAGTCCACACATCAGTCAAAAATTTGGCAAATGGCAAAAACCTCCAAGTGAAATCCTGCATGTAGAATTCCGTAAACACACCTTAAAAGTACACAGAAACACAACTGGGCAGAATTAGACCAATGCCCATTACTTTTCAAGATACAAACAAGCCTAGGCAAGCAGAGTTCAGCCGGAATGGGGACAAAGCCTGTGGGGAGCACTGTCTGTCAGAAACTGGAACCTCTGACCCACAACTTTTTGTATGTGAAACGAGGGTCCAGTACCATTTATGAACAAAAACTGATAACATGAATAAGAAGTGATATAATTTTGACTTCAAAGTGGGAGTATCTTCATTTAAAGTCTATGAATCGAAGGTACGGTGATCGCCCTACCTTGACATACCTAAATGAGGTCTCTGGCTTCAGATAGTCAAATAAGCCAGCTTCACTATTAAATGGACGTTAGCTAAGTAGCTAGATGGCCACCGGTAAGCTTTCAGCACATCATTAAATGTTAGCTACTTGTAACTAGCCACTGATCTATAAAATATGTGGCGACATAGCTCAGGAGGTAAGAGCGGTTGTCTGGCAGTTGGAGGGGTGCCGGTTCGATCCCCCGCCCTGGGCGTGTCGAAGTGTCCCTGAGCAAGACACCTAACCCCTAATTGCTCTCAACGAGCTGATAGGTACCTTACATGGCAGCCTTTCACCGTTGGTGTGTGTGTGTGTGTGTGTGTATGTGAATGGGTGAATGAGAGGCATCAATTGTAAAGCACTTTGGATAAAAGCGCTATATAAATGCAGTCCATTTACCAGAATAGAATCTATTTAGCTAGCAAGTGCTTTGAACTTATCCAACAAATATACAATTAACATAATACTTACAAGCTATCTACCTACAACATGAACACCATTTCACATCCACAGTTGTGCTGTTTTTCTGTCCTTCAAAATGATCATACTCGCCAGCTGTCACTAGTCGTTTAAGACTAATAGCACTGCTGACTGTATGCCACTGCCACACGGACACATTTCAACAGTGGATTAATACCGCCACCTACTGCACACCAATGGGAAGTCAGCCAGCCCCTCAGGAAGAGACATTCACTGGCCCTCAGGATCCAGCACATTCAAATTTTGGAAGCACGTAAAACATATTGACCCCCAGTCAGATCAATGCACAGCCCTGTAATACTAAGAGTTGACCAAAGAAAACAACCCCCTCACAGCTTGTCCTGAGCCTTAGTTCTTCACGCACAGACACATACTAACACCTCCATGGCTCAGAATCAGAACAAAACAACTACAAACTGAACTAGAATCAACAAATTGCGACACAAATGAAACAAAGTACAAGCCCAGCGCTTACTGGGAACCTCAAACAAAATCACAAAGGGAAATCAAGTTTTATCAGGCAGCACACTGGACCAAACTATCCGTCTACCACGACTGACAAGATACCGAGAACCACCGTGACGAGGTACAGACTCAGCGAGCTTTGCCTAGCCATAAAGACCAGCAAGCACAAAAAAATCCAGAAAAAAAGACGATAAAACTGAAATAGAAAAACACTTCCTGATTGAATGTGCCAACAATAAAAGTCCCCGCACCTGATGCGGATGAGCTACCCTTCTTACGAAAGGGAAAACACAAACTGCTGCGCACCAGTACAATTTGTGTCCTCTTGCCGTCCTCTGAGGGACACACATACATGCACAAACATACGACCTTGCGGCAAATAGTCGTCATTTTGCTACAAAAGCACTTTAGTGCAAATCGTGAGAGAAAAGAGAGACAGAAAAAAAGAGGCAGAGACAGGGAGAGATGAGCGATGTATGCGTGAGTTCTCACCAGCCGCACACTCACGAAATGCTGTCCCCAGGATTGATTACAGCCTGCTGAACTAAAGCGACCCTTGATGTAAAAAATGAAAAAATAGCTTTACTGAATCAGATTTCTCCCCTTCCCACACTCCGCCCGTCTCTGGCCTTCTCTCTCCACTGCCAGCACACACAAGACTCACTTCAGCTGCACATCGCAGCTTCTCCTCTGTCATTTCTACGGGTAAAAAGCTTTCTGTGCTTTTGCATGTTTCTGATGTGCCACTTTGACTGTGTAGATCCAGACCAGAGCTAAGTCCCACTCCAGCACGATGTTCACCTCACGCAGTGACGCGACACTGTGGCAGAATTCACCGGTGGCGTGACACATTACAGGAGGGTCCTTGAACATACTCCAACACTCTGCCGAGCTCACCCTAGAGGAGGAAGACGACACTTTGTGACATGTTTTAAGGATTGCTTCCCTGTTGGGGGGGGGGGGGGGAAAGGCCATGCAACCCTTTGCTAAGTGTTTAAGAAACAACACGAAACGCTCCCGTCGGACACCTTCCACGTTCCAGCTCCAGGTTTCCACGGAGCTCGCGCCAGCCACTCGCGCGCTGTGGTCCCGATCGATCCGGGGCAGGATTTACGCCCGGTTTCCCCCGGCCCAGGCACTCAGGAGGGCCGAGAGCGCCGCTCGGTCTCGTCGTTCTGTGTTCTGATCACGGGGCGGAGCCAGCGCAGGATGGGCGGGTACGCATCAGCACGCCGCTCCGCGTTCCAGCTGTTTTCCGTGAAGTAACGGCACCTCGCCCGTCTCTGTACACCGCACTAAATCACCAGGAGACAGCGCAGCACGGTCTGCCCCGCAGCCCCGTCCCCCTCTACAAGATAAACATGGAGGTCTACAGGTTCCCTGCACAGTGGCCAATTCCCATTAGCTAGTCCCCGGTGAGAGAGAAACATTTTAAAAATGGCTTGTCTTTTGGCAAATTTCAAAAATAGACCAGCATAGAAATTAAGTTTCTTTTGCAACACCGTGCGGTAGCTTGCCTTTGGTTTCACAATGACATTTAAGAAAAACAAATTAACAATCATCCACAGACATGTAGCATCAGGAGAATTCCCTGGTCAGGATATTACCATCAGCCGTGTGAAGTAACAGTGTATGATTACATACTGATTTTAAAAATTGTAAAATAAATCCAGAAATAAAAGTACATAAAAATTATACAAGCTATAATACATTTAGTATATGCTGACTGCAGGAACAAAAGATTTTCTAAAAACATTTCTAGTTTACCGGGGAATTCCAGTGATTTAGCATTTTATGCTGTTCTAATTAGTTATGCCCAAACGTGATCATCAACTATCAACAAGAAGCCCCCACCCCACAAAAAGTAAAGCGGAAGTTTTCTTAATGATTCACCATTTAATATATTCATAAAAAGTACTAACTCTACACAACACTCTCTGAGTAGGCATAACGCAAGTTATAAGACACACTCTGCTTCTTCATATCTCAATCTACGGGACTCTTCTGAAGCCACCCTCAACCGTTTTCCAGGGTGAAAGAGTTCATATCCAACACCCTGTGCAAACCACATGGTGCCCTTTTTTTCTTGCAAGAGTATATTTGTTTCTCTCATTGTAACAGGAACTGGATGGATGTTTACATTTCTGATGGAATGTTCCACGTTCTCCTGAAAAAAGAAAACACGACTCTCCAAACATTCTGGGCAGGGTGACTGTGTAAACTCCTCTAACGGAACACGACAGGCTAAATTATAGCAAAAAGAACACTGAACCTAGAGGAAATGTCTGTGCACAACTATCATATTAGACAAAAAAATGTACACATTAAGACTAAGTAATGTCAAAACTGCACAGCAATAAAACATCAAATTTGTTCGCAAATGATGACTATAATAACAATGTCCATTAATTTTAACATTTCAGTGACTCAGAGAGGACACTTACAGAGTAGTCTGTAATTACGCTACAGCTTAGGATAAATATTTGCACGTTCCTGCAGGTAGAAGTTCTGCAACTCTGTCCTATGTTGCACGTTTTGCAGCAAGCTGCTTGCTTTAGCCTAGTTGTAACGCTAAAATGTTCTCCACTCGGCTCCACAACACTGAGGTTTCTCTTGACCACTTCCCTCAGACTTTTGAGGCATGGTTTAAGTTATCCTCATGCTGGAAAGTTTTTTTGTTTTTTTTTCCAGCCAAGCCTGAATCGGATTTTTGAGCCATAAATTTCATGGTATATATCTGTATTAATCTCCCCCTTGAATTCTGGCATGGACACTGTAACAGGAATTCAAGATTTAAATCAACCCCAAAGAGAAACAGGGCAGCCCCTGTCCTTCACAAAGGGAGAGACGTTCTTGTCACGGTGATTTTGAAAAACAATTGCAGATGAGCACGTCAAAGCTCATTTCTGAACCACAAAAAATGGTATTAAGGATGGAAAAAGATCTGACCAATCGGTACTACAGTAGCCAATGATTTTTGATCACCAGCTTTTGAAAACTCCATTTCCATTTTCCTTCAGAACAGGAATACAGCTGCCAAGTTGGAGAGCTGAGCAGAGAAATTCAGGATTGTGGACTCTTCCGGAAAGGGGCTGGGCCCCCCAGGTCTGCTTCTGCTGCATTCTGGGTGGGGTCTTCCTGTTGCAATTCTTTGCATTTTAACTCAGGAAAGGTCATATTTGGAGGTGTCGTAACCCCGCGACTCAGAATCCCAGACTGCCTTTATGACCTTTAACCTTTGGCGGTGTTTAGCCTTAAACCATTTGAATAATTTATTTTATGGTATACTGAGGTAAGAAGCTCTTGAGTCCTCTTCCTCACAAGGTAGAGATTATTCCAGTATTTTCTGGATTACAAACACTAAAGTCAAAACTAAATGGATCAGCATCATGTGATTTTTTTAACAGCAATTACCCAAAGTAGAGGTCAGTTTAACCATTAATACAAGTTTCTAAAGCTCCAGTAATGTTCTAGATGACAGAAATCTAACACAGAGTTCATTATAAAAGCTGTGCTTTTTAAAAGAGAAAAGTAGTATGCCGTAATTATTGGAGCATATGCCATTACATTAGTACTATATTTGACCCATTTGACCCAAGGTGTAAGATCACCAATACGCTGTTGAAGTAACAACACTTGGGAGAATAAAAACAAACAAACAAACAAACAAAAAAAAAATTCCAAATAACATAGGCTACTCTTCAAAGGGTTAAGAATAAAAAGTGATCCTAAGTGGACTGGTCAATAATGCTGCTTCTCTCTTCCTCTGGCCAGAACTATGCCGGTATGCTGATCCTCAGCAAAGAGAGCAGTCACGCGACTCAGCTATAGAATGGCCCGACCGTACCAAGAGGCTCGTGGAATAAGCCAAGAGGGCTGAAAACCTCAGACAGGGCGAGACCCTTCACTTTACTCATGAAACACCATGATACCTGTTTGCATCTGTCAACTTAGTCCATCGATTATCTCAAGTCCGATAAAGTGAGACGCTTAGTCCAGATGGCTGCCTCCCATACATAATTTAGCTACCCGCGGGCGCCTGCTTTCACTGTCAACAGACTAGCACGTTACATAACGAAAGCAATGCTGCGGCCTTCCCGCACACATAGGGCAATGAACTGCATCTGTGATACGGCAACACTACAACACAAAATTAGCAATGTTTTCAACTTCAGAACTAGCCATCCACCATTAACAGACAATTGTATTTAAATGTGAAATGTCATTATTGATATACAAATGTCACAATGATTATTACTGCAAGCCAGATTGACTTGAGTTAAGTTGAATTATAAAATGCAGAAATGCACTCTTACAACATTAGAAATTATTTGGATGGGCAAACGTTGTTAAACTGCAAAAGTATCTTCAGTAGCTTCTCAAACTGTCAAAATGCTAGCAACACATTTTGTAATGTACAACAATTCATATTCTTTACCATCCCATGTCAATCTGTTATTTATAAAAAAACAATAGCTACAACAGTTGGAAAGCATTACAACACTACTTGCACAAGATACAAACACACGTAATTCAACTTCTTCTATGCATGCAGCTAGCAAGCTAGCAGAATGCCAGTAAGAAGTTAACCACCTATAAGGTGCACCCGTTTCATCTTTCTCTAACCTGAAAACAGAACATTGCCGGCCTTTCCACCCAACATTTTAAAGTGAACAAGCAGTTTACTTCCTTTTCACCGAGCAAACCGTTCTACAACAGGCTGTTATAATACTGTAGCCAGCTATGTCTTCCTCTGACACTTCCCTTGTCTGTGTGTGTCAGTCAGTATTTCATAAAATAACCACCGTGCTGTGATCTACGCTGAAAAGTGTGATGAACTGAAAAGACACAAAGTTTAGAAAGCTAAACAAAGCAAAGGACGCAATAAGGAAATTAATTATTGATCAGGTTGATATGCAATCATCTTCTGGTTTAGTGTAGACAATAAATTACAACAACTTCCCAATCACGACAGGATATTTAGTCAGTCAGTGTGCATTATTTTAACATTAGGAACTAATGGATGAAGAGCAAATAGCAACTGGCAGAGTCCAGATATGCCATCAGCAAATTGATCAGTCACTGGCACCAGTAGTGTCCAAATCTGTTTATTTCTAGTACATCATGTTTGTTACAAAGTATCATTTGCATAACTACATCTGGAGGCCCGTCTGGAGCATGTACTCCGAAGCAAAGGGATAATGAAAAGAATATTTACATTTTTTTTTTTTTTTTTTTGCAATTCCTGCAATTTAATATGTCTGCCGTTACGAGGGGCCCAGAGAGCCGGGGAGAAAGGTGAAGCGCTCGTCATAAATATGTTTTGGGGGATTAAAAGACGTGCTCTTTGAACCAGGCTCGATATCGCAGGCAGGGCTGCAATTTACTGAACCTCCATGGCGGAGTGGCGTGAACGATCGAAGCCGGTCCAGCACGCCGGGACCTAATCGCAGCCCATTTAGACACACCACCGCAGACGTGCAGTCGGAGAGCGGGGCGACACAAGTTTTTCATTATTTCTCCCCCTCGTCCATATATTAGTCCATAACCCCACATTTTGAGATTTAAAAGTCTTCATAAAACAGAGGTAAGAGCAGTCTAAGCGTATGCTCACATTGGTACAATGAGTGCACCCCATTTTCCATGAGATCTGCTCGATTGCCTTTTAAGGCATCAGCGAATGATCTCTTGGGGTAAATTCAGTTTCTCTGTTTTTTTTTTTTAAATCCCTATGGAAAATGTCCATTCTGAAACACTGTGTGGAAACTTTTCAATGGTGTTATAGAAAAATGAAAAATCGACTAGGCTTGGGGTAGGCCTCTGTGAAGACCTCCACCACAGACACTTCCTCCTAGAGTCAAAGGTTTCAGGCGGCGGTTCAAGCAAATGTAACCGCACCTCCTGTGAGCAGACCGACGCGGTGCTCTTCATTCAGGGAAAGTGAGGGGGGGTATGTGTCATCTGCCTCCTCAGTTCTTACCAACATAATCAGGCAGAACTAGAATTGCAGTCATTTCTCCATCATTTGTGAGAAACACTCACAATGTCACCTCCCTTTTCTAAACATGTGAATGCACACACCCCCACATTCTCTCACATACGAAAATATGAATGGCAGACTTTTGTCTCAATGCCCTCCCACAACCACAGCCAACTACTTCCATTATTTTTTTTTTTTTAAAGTCCAGAAAACAGTGAAGAACTTCTGCTGGAGTGGCTCTTTAAACCCTTAAAGCCCAATAACCATGAAATGGTTAGATGCTGGCGTCCAACAATGTGTCTTAAATTATTGCTTTTATCAGTCAGTGATTCAAGGTGCAGTGCTATAACCCATATACTGTTGTAAAGCTTACATTCTTCGCATGGTGATGCAGTAAAACCACTAGAAATAACAAAAAAAACAACTAGTGCTGAAATTGACACCGCAGGTAGATGATTACAATATTTTATAATCCAGACAATGTCCGTAACAAGACAAATGGCTGCTAATCCTTCTCGATTGAGATTTACATAAACAAATTACCACCTGAGCCAAAACAAATGCATCCACTCTTTGTAGGCCTACACAGGTTAGGACAAGTTGATGCATTATTTTCCATTGAGCTGATTGGCTTTTCAGGAGCACCTGCAATTAGCGGTTCTGCATACGCACATACAATTTCAAATGTGAAAAGTGCCATTTTCTAAATAAGCTAATTCTTACCTTTCATGCAGAGAGAAAATAAATAATCTCAACCAGACATTTGAGTGCTGAGTGAATCATCCAAAAACGACTCCTACATGAACAAATTAGCCCACTCTATGATCTACCCATTGTGACTTGAGCCCCTGCTGGAAATCCCGTTATATAGCACTATAGTCAGTGCTGTCCACGGTGTTGATGGTTATCATATGTCAGACTTGGATTGAATGTCAACCTTAACACAGCCTATGAGTTTAGGCCTACGCATTTTAACAATAGCTACTGCCATATTGTGGGAAAACCAAAGTGCGACAATGATAAAGATTCTTGTCCTTGTCAGTTCTTGAAATTAGATGTTTGACGGCCCCTGTCAACAGTTGTGATGCCCACCTTCCCCCATTAAATAACATCAGTGACAACAGGCGTGCATCAAAAACCCAAACCTCGCTGTGTACAACATATTGTACCAAGACTAATTTTAAAGAAATAAAAATGGGCACATGGCAACCATGTTTTATTTTAGCAATGCAATTTGAGCATGCTCTATTTCTAGAGTGTTCTGTTAAACGCAAAAAAAGTATGCTGCTCATTTATTTTTAAACTTCAAGCAATTTTTACTTTTGGTACAGTTGAGTATGTTATTTCAATTGTATCCCACTGCAACGCATGAGATCTAGCAATCAATTAAACGAATTAGCATTTAAAAACTGATTCATTTCCTTTTTCAACAACTCTGCTGTGACTGCTCCATGACTTCTGTCAGTATTTTCCATGACAAACAACCAGCCTTATCAGTACAAACAACCCTACCAATCAGTAATCTGTAGCACTACCCCCAGAAATTCACCAGAAATTATCATTTCAGTTTTTCCAAAATCCCCCCTAGTGGGTTTCATTTCTCAGGGTCTATGCATTTCAACCCCTTCAATATTCAAACGAAAGTTACGCCCTTGCGATAATTCATTATGCAATGATGTAGGCTAGACTCTTACCATTAACCTACACAGTTTTTGCCTGTATGCCCAGACTGAACTGAGAAATAAATTCTGAAAAACCATTCATGTTGTCACAAGGTGCAAGTAACACCAGTGATAAGAAACGGTGCAAGAATTCTTTGAGCGAATGTATAAAAATAATTGAAAAACATTAATGTGTAATTTTTGTATATTAAGTTAAAATGTTAATATTGTACCCTAAGTTTTGAGTGACAAAAATGAAATGCATTTCAAGACATACCGCGATTCAAAATACCACTGTTTCTGTAGAATGACCCCTTGCAATATGTTAATCCATCATTGTATGCTATATTGTATGCACAATTCTGGCACTTAGCCTATAACGTGCAACCCTTCAATAAATATTTAAATTGTTCCAATTTTAAATTTTTGCCACGCCTTTCATTTTTTATAACCTACATCTCAATGTACTGTGGTGGTTTTCTTGAAGACTCTTGACAGAGCTTTGACAAGCACCGTCAAAGTCACCATCTAGGCCCTATTTTGAGTCACCAAAAACCCAGACTTCCCATGAAATTTCTGTTGTAAGCTTTGATAACTAGCGGTGTTCAGAACAGGTAGGCTAATTGTTATTATTATTATTATTACTATTATTATTATTATTATTATTTAATACAAGGCTTAGCCACAAAGAGGGACTTTGATAGAAGTCTGATAGAATTAGCTTCAGAAAGTGGAAGATGGCTGGGAAAAAACCATGTTCACAGTGCTCCAATTTGGAGAGGATTTGCCTTTGGTAAAACACATCTAATTTTACTGCTTTGTTCAATAGACTCAAACCTTTTTTCCTGGTGTTGGTGAGATCTTGAGGCACGATTGGAAAAATCTGGTTTCGTATAGTATCAGAAGTACATGTAATCACTACAGAATAAAGAAAACTGATTTTTTGATTTCTTTTTTTTTTTTTTTACAGAATAAATAGGCCTATGTCTTTTAACTTGCTGAGTGAGCATCCCATTGGATCAGGTCTGATTTGGTCATTTTTGTGCAAATGTGCTCTTTATTTCAAGCTTAGAATCATGTCTGTACTTCGTGTAGTTTTAGAGATAATGGTCTTTTCTAGGGTGAGGGGATTCTGACAAGGAATGATTAAACTAGGACTGATATTTCTGATGACAAGCTTTTCCTGCATCTCAACATGGCAGTTAGTGGATTGGCATGACTGCAACAAACAAGACAACTAAACAATTTCACTTGTAGCAACATCAAAAAATAAAGTGGTTAATACTTATGGTCAATTAACTGATGACTGTTTTCCAATGAAGACATTTATAACTGTATGCCTTATTAATGAAAATATATTTAAATATAAATATATAACTTAACAGTAACTATGTTTGTAATTGATGGAAAAAGCTCTTTATTCCTAAGAACAAGTGGACAAGACTGTGCTCCTGGGATTTTGGCATCAACAATAAAGGTGTCTAAAATATTCGATAGATATCTCACACTCCAGTGCTTTCATAATCAGTCAGGTTACAATGGCACTACCACCATCCTCCTCCCTCCCTCTCTGCTTACCTCCATCCATCCATCCATCCCCTGCCCCCATCTCTCCCTCTCTCCCTCCCCCCCAGATTGAGCCATGGGTTCCATTGAGAGTAGAGCCATAAAGATTCCAAGCCACAGTAAAAGCCCATTAAGCCCTTTGCATGTGGGGCAGCCTGCAGCCTGGAGATGAAAAGGATTCCAGCTCTCCTCATTAAGGGACGACTCTCGCAGTCCTCTGGCCCCGCCCCGTTTGGGAGGGGCCCTGCGTCCTGCCCGGGCAGGAAGCCCTTTGGAAAAGCCTGCTTTATGACCTGCGAGGAAGCACTGGCGGGCATGCGAGGACTCCACACCCCCCTTTCCCTTCAGCCACGTGAAAGGGAGGAGACGCAATAAAAACTCCATTTCCCTTGGTTTCAGAAAAAGAATTCCTGCCACTTAACTCTATATTTCACTCATATTAATTTCTCACCACAGTCATTCTTAATGATGAACTGCACGTCTGCCATTCCCTGCTGCCGAAGTGGTATACGATCAGAGCAGGTAAATCCGTACACTGTACACCCCACAGGCCAGCCTACATCCCAGATAAGAGAGCCTGAGTGTACGGTAAGGACGAGGCCTCAGACCGAGGAAAGGCCTGAATCGAGGCAAGAAAGTGGCCTATGAAAGAGCTCTCCGCGTGACAGGTGACCCATTTCACTCCAAAAACAAACACGTAAAAAGGGGTCAGGGGAGAAAGCAGGGCTCACAAAGGCCCAAACGCGTTAAACAAACAGAGCGTCAAAAAAGCAGGAGAGAGGGATGAGGAGGAGGAGGAGTAGAGAGAAAGAAAACGGGGTGAAACAGGCACGCCGGGTGGAGTGGGGGGCCCGCTGGTGCTCTTTTGGGAATGTTTATAATACGTGAGGCCGGAGAGGTCCATGGAAGCCGCGAGATGGGGGGGAGGGCACACGCCAGGCCTTCACACGGCGCTAGCTCTTCTCCAGGCAGTCGGCACAATGACAGTCCTAGATGGGCCGAATGGTCTGTTCTCTGCATCAAACGTTCTTTTGTTCTCGTGTCCTTATTCCACATCGCAACCTTCTCGGATTTTGCTTGAAGTCAGTACAAACAATTTTGCTGTTATAAGGAACAAGTAGCCTATTAACCAAAGAAAGCATAGTGAGCTCCATAATGTTTGGGTTTTTTTTTTTATTTGGCTTTGTACTCCACAATTTTAGATTTGTAACCAAACAATTCAAATATGCTTAAAGTCCAGATTCTCAAGCTTTTATGAAAAGGTATTTTTATACATTTGTGGTTTCACCATGTAGAAATTACAGAACTTTTTATACGAAGACCCTCCATTTCAGGGCAACACAATGTTTGGGAAAAATGACCAGTCAGGTGTGTTCAAATGCTTCATTAATGCAGGTATAAGAGAGTTTTCAGGATCTAGTCTTGATTCTAGGCTTTTGATTGCCTTTGGAGACTTATGTTTGGAGACAACATAAGGGCCAGTGTCAAGGCAGCCATTATGAGGCTGAGAAATAAGAAAAAAGCCAGAAACAAAAGGGAAACTTAGACTTGCCTAAACTAACAATTTGAAACATAATTAAGAAGAAAGAGAGCACTGGTGAGCTCAGTAATCACAAAGGGCCTGGTAGGACAAGGAAATCCTCTACAGTCAATGACTAAATAATTCTCACCATAATAAAGAAATAAAAACCCAAACACCTGTCCAACAGATCAAACACAGTCTTCAGGAGGCAGTCATGGGTGTGTCAGTGACTACCGTCCACAGAAGACTTCAGGAACAGAAAAACAGACAGGCTTTTATGAATTTTATGAAAAACTGAAAAAAAATCTTCTCATAAACCGCAAGTCTGATTGACAAAAAAATTGGTAAGTGGCATGTCTGTACCGGTCCCAAACAAGGTTAAGTTCTTACATCAAAAAACAACCATGCAACATGCAAATTAATCAGTACCGTAAATAACAAAATATGCAAATGAGACTGTCAGTCACTGTTATGCTAATAGTCCTCAAACTTGCTATGGCTCAACACAGAGCGATAGCATCGATGTGTACCAAGTCTGACCTGATAAAAACACACAATCGGGGAAAAACAAACGTGGCTGCCACAAGTGATTGAATATTCTGCCTTTTCTGTAATATTTGAATACACTTTTACACATCTTCATTCATGTCCATTATAAAAGGACCCTTATGATTATTACCATTATTATTATAAATAACAACAACAACAACTACAACAACAATAATAATAATAATAATAATAATGACAACGGTGACAAACTGGAACTCTGACTGTGGCAGTGCAGGTTCTAGCCAGATGCCTTGCCCCACAAGGCAGTGTCCAGGGTTGAAGGTGCTTAGCAGGCAGGGTTTGTCCCACCTCATCATGCACTAGCACGCCTGCATCAGCTGCACAAGAAGCTCATCCTCAAGTGCAGCAGCTGCGCAGCTCGGAGTGAAAGCAAGAAGCAGTTTGGATGCATGCGCTTCAGAGGATACGCACACTAGACTGCTTTCACCAAATCAGACAAGAGGACGATGCATGAATAGGAAGGGCCGACAAATAGCCTTGGACATTCCAAACCACTTGTCCACTTTTTAAATTACACTGTAGGTTCAAATAGTGCCATCTAATTTAGTTAATATTCTCTATCCAGGAAAACCACAGATGTCCGCCACACAGAAATGAATGGAATAGTCACTGAGCTGCTCAATGTTACTACAAGCAAACTAGAAGCACAAAATTTCAGACATGCAAATAAATTCAGATATAAAATTACTAAATCACATAACCACCATGTATGAGCCTCTCCATATCAGTGACAGTGTTAAATGCAGTGAAATATCCGCCAGTCACATGAACTTGAATTAAGATTGTTAGGGGGTGGGCTGGGCAGTGGGGTGTGTGGGGTCTTGGGATGGGAGCACAAATCCCCCTGATCCCTGTGCTGAGGTCTGTGGGTTTTTCTGTGTGGGGAGGTGGGGGGCGTGAGCTGAGATGGCACTGGCGTGGCTCTGTAATTGAAACCACATTGCTTCTCAAGCTACAGAAACACAGAATGAGTAAGTAGAGACATCCAACCCCACGCCCCACAAAAAATGGCAACGTCCTAGCATCGACATCACCGGCAGAATCTGTCCCCTTCCCATCTCTTACGGAAACTGAATATACACGAAGAGTATATTGATAAATATACTTCAGATTGGTATATATTGTAAAACATACTGCTATATCTAAAAGCACCAATAATGTATATTTACTTGAAAGTGTTGCAATAACTTCTCTGACCTTGAGGAAATATTTTACTTCAGTATACTGGATTTCCGCAAAGGATGTTTAAAGTCCAGTAAGACAACAGCCACTCTTTAAATCCTTACAAGAGCACCTGCAGGTTAAAGAATGCTTCCTCGGACTAATTTCAGAAATGATTTAGCCAAACCTTTAAAATATTTCACAGACGCTTTACCGCTAAGGGATCAGTAATTCAGTCCTTGGCCAAGGAGCTATGAGAAAATGACCCATCACAGAATATGACCTCCATACATCTGCTTGGCTTGCATTTTAAAACAGAATTTTCTGTGTTTTTACAGTGTGCTGCAATCAAGGAAATTTGTCTGTGGATTTCTTCTTTTCTCTGGCCTGGCCAGTTACCTCTAGCTTTTTCTATGTTTCGGGGTACCGTTTGGGGAAATAAACAGGACAAACAGTGTAGAAAGGGGCCTGGCTGTTCGCGGCACAGAAACGAATTCACGCAGCTCCAGCCAGGAAGCGAGAGAGCGCGGACGTGTAGCCTGACCGGCGGCGGCGGCGGTGTCATCCGGGCGAGGGGCGCCTGACGGCTCTCGGCCGCGGGAGGAATAATGCGCTCCTTGTGCTCGTGTGAGGAACGCACGCGGGCCCCACTATCGTCTGTCTGCGCGTCTGTCCGCAAACAGAGGATAACAGCAAGCCACTGTAATCTCAGGCGGAAAGATTCGAAGCCCTCCCCTGTCGCAGAGTGCGGTCGAGCAGCAGCACTGAATGGGGTCCATGGCGTAGGGCAGTTGGCACTTGGGAAGGTCCTTTAACTCCCTACCGCATTATGAGACTGATTACAGGGCCCAGGGCTGCCGTGGGGCCGCCCTACTGGAGCCTGTCTCCCACACAAGCCGCCCCGTCCCCTTTGGAGCTGCTTCAGGGGCAGAGAGCTGGAAAGCTCACCCAGGGAAGGGGCCAGAGCCCTGTGACGCGGGAGACCAATTAAGCCCTCACACACAATCACCCACTCTACATGTTACACGCAAGCTGACGAACACCCGCATTCACACACCCCCAGCCCTCCACCATGCCCCAACCCCCCTCATGGAAGTGAGATATACAGCCATATACTGCAAATATGAGGACTTTCCTGAACATATATATATATACACATACATATTTTTTTTATAGGCATTGTGAAATGTAACATTTTTTGTGCAGTGTTGCAATATCTCGATTAGGCCTATATTCCTCTTATTTAAATGTATTTTCAGTTGGCTTATATTCTATTGCCATAATGTCACAGCAGACGATCCCATTTCCTTCTGCACTCTGACGGTTGAACTCCGCAGGGCCGGAACCGAGTGCATTCTGGAGAGGGGCGTGCGAGTGACCGGGTCAAACGAGCGGTGCGTCTAGACCGGCAAGGAGGGGCACGACCCCCCCCCGAAATTCCTCGCCGAGGCACCAAAGGTGGAGGTCACAAGCAGAGCAGCGGGACAAAAGCATTCTGTACGCAAGGGCCCGCCCTTTAAACATGCCTTCGGGAGCCCAGAGCAAACACGGGCCTCAGCGAATCACAGGAGGCCACAGAGCGCCCAGTGGCATCTCATTAAAAACACCACAGCCTTTGAAAACTGTCCGTGCACACAAACTGCAACTTCAGAAGACCTGACTGAAGACTCAGCGAGCAGCATTTTCTGTACCACCTGTGGGAATCTTCCCTCTAGCTAACCGAAGCTTGGTCCCCCCCCCCCCCCCCCCAAAAAAAAATCTGGTGCGAGGCTCTTTGAGGAGGTGCGAAAAGAGAAATTAAACAGAGGGTGAAAGGGTTTATTCCTCCCCCCTCTTACGGCGAGCTGACTTTATCTCAGTTCAAGGTCTTGGTCCCCCATGCCAAGAGATGCAGACTGCAAATTGTTTTCTCGCAGGAATAAAATCCATCTGGTAAATATACAGTAAGCACAGGCAGGAATACAGAACAACCATCGCTCTGACCTCTCACCTCAAAGGGAAATAAAGGCAAACTTAATTCACAAAAGGTAGGCCTACTCCCACCATTCTGTATCATAAAACACATCCCTCTGAAATCTTAATCCTACAGCATTTATTCAAGAGCTACAGAACAAATACAATTGTCATTTCTATTAAATTTCCTTAAGTTCATTAAAAAGGCAGTCAGTCTAACCTCCACGGATGTTTCACTGATTAAGCTTCAGTTGTTCTGTCTACGGCCAGAGTTGCGGAAGAAAGGCTCGCTCCACAACAATAACGGTCTGATTTTGCCAGTCTTGCCGATTTTACGGCCGAATCATCAGTTTTTAATTTATGGCGTCCTGTAACTTAACCGAACCGCGCGGCGATTTCCTCTGCGACGTCCAACAGGCGCTCGGGGCACAGAGCTCCCTTTCACTGCGCGGTCGATGTGTCAGCAGAGTGCATTACACTCACAGCTGGAGCAGGAAGGCTACGGGGCACCCCATCGACCGGAGCAACCCTTCTCGCACAACGAGAAGGACATAACGTGGCCAACTCGGGCCCTCCCTTATTGGCTGGAGCTACAGCCAGTTACGTGCTGCTGTGCAGGACCGCGAGCCACCGTCTGTAGCGACACGGTCAGAATTCCGACCCGGACCGCGGGGCTCGCCAAACCGCCACGCTGCGTTTTAACGGGATGAGCCACACGGCAACACCTCTCGTTTTTGTTGTCCTGAAGAGAGAGTTCACCCAAGAAATGATTGAATGCAACGCGCAGACAGGTTTACAACCTGTTTCCTGTAGAGTAACAAACTGTGACTGTGACAGTTGTAGGTTGCTGTCGTCGTGCGACACCCAGCAGCTTTCCGCGAGCAGGGCGGCGGAGAAGTGAAAAGCGAGTGAATTTCGCCACTCTGCCGGCGGTAACAGACGGTGAAATACGCGGCGCCGCACCTCAGCCGCGAGCGAGGGCAGGTGTGGAGGCGTCTGGGTGGGCGGGGCGGGGCGACTGACGGCATCTTCCCAAACTGCTGCAGCAGTGCGGGGGAGGCCCGGCGCCTGGGGGGGACAACTGGGGAAGGTGTCCCGGGCCCAGTCTGGAGGGGGGGGGGGGGGGGGGGGGGAGCAGGAGAGAGAGTGATCCTCACTCATAAATGTTGGCCATTGATTGGGGGCATGGGCCCGTAGAAATAATTTTGTCCAGGGCCCAGGTGTCATGCACGCCGGCCCTGCGGAGGTTAGCGTCAGTTCCAGTCCCCGTCCAGCCTTGCGCTGGAGTCACAACCCCTCCCATACTACCCAGAAGATAAAAGTTCCACAGACCTCGAGAATCTCAACTATTCTCCAAAAGAAAATAAATAAGAAGGCCCAACTCAAACGTTTTCCAAAACCCTACTCCTATTGGTCTCAGGGCCCCTCAAACAGTGCCCCATTGCAGGGAAGGGCAGAGGCGAGGCATTAAAAAACCAAAGGAAATTCTCGTCCGAAGACACAAAGCACACCTCACAGTCAGTTCTTTTTTTACATACAACACATTCATGCAACTAATGTGTACAGATCCATTTATGCAGCTGATATTTACAGATGCATTCATGCAGCTGATATTTACAGATCCATTCATACAGCTGATATTTACAGATCCATTCATGCAGCTGATATTTACAGATCCATTCATACAGCTGATATTTACAGATGCATTCATGCAGCTGATATTTACAGATCCATTTATGCAGCTGATATTTACAGATGCATTCATGCAGCTGATATTTACAGATCCATTCATACAGCTGATATTTACAGATCCATTCATACAGCTGATATTTACAGATCCATTTATGCAGCTAATATTTACAGATCCATTCATACAGCTGATATTTACAGATGCATTCATGCAGCTGATATTTACAGATCCATTTATGCAGCTGATATTTACAGATCCATTCATGCAGCTGATATTTACAGATGCATTCATGCAGCTGATATTTACAGATCCATTCATACAGCTGATATTTACAGATCCATTCGTGCAGCTGATATTTACAGATCCATTCATGCAGCTGATATTTACAGATCCATTCATACAGCTGATATTTACAGATCCATTCGTGCAGCTGATATTTACAGACCCATTCATACAGCTGATATTTACAGATCCATTCATACAGCTGATATTTACAGATCCATTCATACAGCTGATATTTACAGATCCATTCATACAGCTGATATTTACAGATCCATTCATACAGCTGATATTTACAGATCCATTCATACAGCTGATATTTACAGATCCATTTATGCAGCTGATATTTACAGATCCATTCATACAGCTGATATTTACAGATCCATTCGTGCAGCCGAACTACCTTGCTTAAGTGCATAACGGCAGCAGCCCACCTGGGAACGGAACCTGAAACCTGAGTAATGAGCCCAGTTCCCTAGCCACGCGCTACACTGCCACCACAACTCCCAATGATAAGAGAGGGAGCTGCCAGCCAACGTCCGAGTCATCACTGGTCTGACATCGGGCAAGCAGAGCGGAGACAGCCAGGGACCCGCCCCTGAGGAGGACGCCCCAGGCCACGGAAATACAGCAAATTCCGTCAGTCCCAGCGGAGATCTGGGAATTAAGAAGCCCCCACTTCAGGGAGTTGGGGGGGAAGCATAGGGGAGCAGAAAGGTGAGAAAAGGGACCCATTCAAAAAAACCTCCCAAATCCCAAACCTCCCACTTCTCTCACTTCATACATTAAAGGCTCTGAGGAAGAGTAACATCCTCCAATCAGCATGGCACGTTTCTGTCAGAGAGTAGCACAGCAAACAGCAAACACATTTCCTGTAAGCAAATTAAATTCTGACTCAAATCCCTGCTTCGAAAAATACGAATTTGGGCAAAGAAATCGAACTGCCACGCAACAAATTATGGGATGAGGCATCAGGTCTGTTGTCAGTAGTACCACAGAACAAACAAAAGTTGCACAAAATGAAATGAGCTGCAAGGTTCCGATTCTGTTTTTCGTTTTTTATTTTAGAAATATATATAATGCACTACAAATGGTGATTTTTTTTACAAGAAAATAAGCAAAACAAACTTTATGGGCTGAGCTAATTTTTTTCATTGTGAAACAATAATGAAAAAAAATATGGGACAGATTGTGGAGGGAAAATGGATTCTTCTTTATCGGAGATACAGGCAAGAGATGCTGAAATCCCCCTCCAACGGCAGAAATTGGTCTGAAATTACAACATTGGCAGTAGGCTACAGGGCCAATGAGGAATATGCACTGGGCTAACACACCAAATACTAAAATGTTCTGTGCGGCTGTTCGGAACAGAACCTGCGGCATAGCATCTCAAATGGGCGGGTACGTACATTATACAATTTTCCCTCTGGTTAAGACATCGGAAGTTTGGATGCCCTTTCACACCGTCCCCATTTGTGAAAGGAAGGGATCGATTCATCCAATGAGCTAAAGCCAACAGCACTGCTTCCTGGACTCAAACCGGCCTGGTTCCACTGGCTATCTAAACAAGAAGGAATCCACACCCTCCAACCTAGCCTTAGCCTGCAGTATTGATCATCATTAGGTCAACCAAATCACACAACAAATCACACAAAAAGCTTGAGTGTCTCCTCCTCCAGGCATAGGTGTACACCTGAAGTTTCACTGAAGAAATGCAAAAGTACTCCCAGGAACATACTTTCACTCACTGAAGATCTCTCCGACCTCTCTCATCACTTAAAAACAATTAAAATTATCTGGAAAAACTTCTTGTATCAATGGCCAGTTAGGGCATGGTAATGTTTTCATTGTTTGCAGATTAGGTGAGAAACTTGTGAAGTCACACTCCATTGAAAGGAATAGGGAGTGCCATCTCCAGAGTTAACTTTCTGGCTTTTCAAAGAAACACTGAAGAAGGTGAAAGGTCTTTACTCTCCAAACATTTTACCAGACAAAGACTGATGCAATACTTCCTGTTGTAAAATTGGTATACACATTCTTTTGGTGTTAATAATATAGAGGAATATTCCCATGCAATATTAATATGGTCTCTCACCAAAATAAACAAGAAAAACCAATTTCAAGAATGAAAATATCTATTTACAACCTAATGAGTTCAGTCCGTCTTCAAAAATGTCATAAATACGTGTATGAAATCATAAATGTACTTTAAAAAGATTTTTTAAAATACTAATTGCAAAGTAATTATAATAACTAAATAACGTCGTTGCATTATGTAACATGTTTTATAAAACTGTACTTAATATATGCGCCTAGTCGTAAGACACTAACCATGCTATAAGTTAAAACACATTATCCTGATTACAGAATTTAATATTCGGAATGACAAAAACATACATAAGGCGAAACAAATTACGGATGTTGGCCTCCTCTTGCTGTTATTACTGCCTGACGTAATGACACAAAACAGCAGTTCTTCGTACACTAAGTCTGTAACTTCAAAAGAGTTAAATAGGTCCACATAGCGTCGCTATTCATTTGTTAACGCGATGATGAAACGTGATTTAAAAACATCGAACTACGCTGAGCATACAATACGACTCAACGCGCCTTATATTGTAAAGGCTAATATTACACACAGCATAAAAAGACCCCTTGTGTAGGCTACTGACCGCAGGAGGCGTGTCTCCTCTAACGCTGCGTGACAGAATGTAAAACAATTATTTCCCAGAAGTAGGCGTACAAAGACGATTTTTAAGAAAACATATATTTATTAAAAAAGCAAAGGACTTCCGACCAATTTTGCATACAACTGTCAGTGTATAAATCAATTATTTTTAAAAGTAACGCAAAATGTAGCTTGCAACACATCGCTATTTGTTATCTGTAGCCTACAATCGCGTATTTGTAACATATTTATTCAACCGAAAAATACATAATAAAGCCTACATTAACACGCATAATGATACCACGGAGACCTTATTAACAGAATACTGACGGGACGGCACGCAAGAAACCTTCTAACACCACAGACGTGGGAAAAGCTAACAAGCTAACAGCTTCCCATTTGTCTGGCGCATTCTCTTACGGTGTTTTTATTCCTGTTTCGATCAATATAAATGCCATCGTCTCGCTATAAGCAAGCTAAACAATATTAGGATTTAAACATAAAATAACTGAGCTTTTCGTGAATATTTGTACAAGGTGGTTATGACGGAAGATGATAGGCGGTAAACACCAGGACAGCTCAATGTGTACTATAGTTTGGGGAATAACGCAGCCCGTGAAAATACCAAGCGATCGGAATAAACTGTGGACAACTACCCTGCTTTTTAGAACAGTGACTTCTGGCTGTCTTTAATCGGCCCAAGCTACCAGTCCAGAAAGTAACATTTAAACTTTTCACGAAGACGGGACGATTATAGTAATAACCAAAATCGAGTTAACTTACCAATTATTCTTGAAAATCGCAGCAGGTTTCAATACTTTTCCTTGGTACTAGGCCGCCATGTTCTGTGCACATCCGCGCATGTCCAGCAGCAACCAACTTGAATTTCATGTAGGTATTTTTTCCATTAGCCTACTGGGGGAGATACTGCCAGCCTACAGTATATTTTTGTTTCCCTTGACTGTTCAGATGTTACGTCAGTTAATTACGCATATTGTTTTCCAAACACAGGCGTATGAATGCATATTTGCAGATTACTGGTCCGTTCTTGCAGTAATCAATAATCTATTTTATTATGTAATTGTGAACTATTAAGGTAAAATGTTCACCATTATAAATAAATAAGCAATATAGCTTCCGCAAGTAATAAGGTAGGCTACTTGTAGTGTGTTGTGGCATTAATTTTTTTTAAATCTCATTTCACCCACGTCTTGTGGTTTATGAAACCACGCGTTGTGTGTGTGATGGTATCTCATGTGGTCAACAAATAAAAATGCATAGGCCCATAAAGAGATGCTACAGTTTAGCATTTTAAATGTTGACCTATATTAGGCTATTATATTGCTGCCTTTTTGAAGTCTGCTCCCTTGCTCCACAAAAATGTTGACGCGCGTATAAAGCAGTAGATACTGTAAAGCACTTTACCTTTCTTGCATTTTAATACATAAAGCAAAAGAGAGGATGTGAGTGCATGATGATTGACCTGATATTAAAAGTCTTAGGCTACTGCCAGGAAGTGAGCTGCACATTTGATGAAATGATGAAATTGCTTGTTTTAATGTTGTTCTTATAAAAATGAATGCAGATAGAGCTTGCCTCCAGTTCCAAACATATCTGTACATCTGTATTTTTTCTTAATCAAGAACTGGGATTTTCTTTAGTAAGACTATATATATATTTTTTTTAAACTTACTTTTGGGACTTTCACGTATTTCACATATAAGTACACCAACATTTTTTATTTATTGCATGCAGTTGTTTCACGTTGTCCAAGAAAAACCAATCTCAATAACTTAAAACCACCTTTACAGGACATGGTTCTAATTCACTCTTTCTCATACTTTCTGTTGTTGTGGATAAAAAGCACTTTAGACCATGTCAGATATGTTGTAATTTACAATTTATCTGTTAATTATTTAATTTATTTTCAATATGTATTTTAATACCCCCTTCATTATCTAAAATCTTGCTAAGTGGAGCTTTGACACAAGTCCATTTTGAGTTTGGGTTTTTCATGAATAAAAGACTCACCACAAAACTATAAACATTTGTATGGGCATTATAAGCACAAGCGTAAGTCAAAGTAAACAGGAAGAACAACTTCTGGAAATAATCCTAATTCTGAAATAAAATGATAAACAACTGTACTGAAAACAATGGAAAATATAACAGACCTATAAAATAAATTAATGAATTCAAACAGGTTGTGAATATAGTGCATGTTATGAGGTACACATAAAATGTGTAAAGGTGAAAGTAACATTAATAAAGAGCATCAATGCACAAATAATGCAGTTACAAGTTAAAGGTAGTCTCTACATTAAACCTAGATTTCTGGTAACTGTCTGATTACTTTGCAACCTCGTGAATTGTATTTAAGCAGTATTTGCCAAGTGTTGGATACACCAGTAATAAACTTCTTGGGTATTATAAAACAGAAATAGTCTTCCATCACTGGAATATTGGGGTCATTCATATAAATTGGTTCAACTGGACAACATGTTAAACTATGATTAACTGTTAAATTTCAGTGGCATTGTGATACAAAAGGAGCCCATAACAGAAGTAATGGGGTCATTCCTATAATTTTATTGTTGAACAGGACATGTCCTGTTTACAGCGATATTGGTTTATAAGTAATGTGTTGTTAATATTATAAGTCAATCATGATTCAACCTGCAACAGTTATTTTGTCTTTGTTTAAGCAGTTCTAATCTTGTGCCACTTTCTGTCTCATACCACTGTAAGTTATCATAATTCACTCTATTTAAGTCACTAATCAGACTTGTGTGAAGAACATTTTGTACATTTGTATCAGGCTGGAACTGATATACCCATTGAGCTAATTAGGCTTTGAGGCCCAAGGCAGAGGAAGTCTATTATTCTTTCTGAGATTTTTATTTCACTGCTGTTTTCCCTCTACACTAAAACTATGTCACAGGCATCACTGATTTGGATGAAGTGAGCTTTGAATATGGGGGATGGGCGAGTAACAGTGCACAAGCAGCTGAACTTATTTGTTACACCTAAAAGATAGTCGTATAACAAAGGCCAAAGGGGACCAGTGTGATATATTGCATCCATCACTGTACCCTGTTGTCTTTTTTATGTGGCAATGTTGGCGTATCCTATTTTATCCTGTTTTTCTGGCATACAAGACCCTTGACAGCATGTATTAATTCCACTCAGATTTGACATACTCACTGGTCATAGTGCTTAGATATGTCATAAATGCCTCTTATTGTCACCACAGGTTAAAGGTTATACGAAGTGTCACTGCCAGTACATTTTCATTCTCAAGGAATCCTCTCAGGCACAAGGGTGGGTGAGAAAGTGCTTGTGGACCTGGGGGGAGGGGGGTCTATCATGGATGTGATGCATGGATTTCCATTTTTTCCAACTGCATTTGGAGCCCCTCCAGATGGACGGCCTTAGGCGACCGCCCTTGTCACCTATACCTACAACCAGCCCTGCTGAATAATGGGATAAGGCCAAATACAAGTAAATTAAAATTGGTTGGGGTCGGTGACAATATTGGCTGTAGTCGATAGTTTTCTTTTTGGGTAGGCTTTTTATTTATTTATTTATTTTAATTTTTTTTTTTTTTTTTACCAGCAACATTCATACACACAACCTAAAAACTACCACACCACAACATCTGCCTTATTTGTAAATCACTATTGGTTCAGTCACACAGAATAGCAGCCATGTTACAGAGTATTTTCGTAACCTTCGGCATTCAAATATTACTTTCAAATTCTGGACTGTCAGTTGCATTACCTTTTTGCATTTAAGACTTATCCATCAACCCATCCATCCATCCATTATCTATACCCGCTTATCCTAGCAGGGTCGCGGGGGTGCTGGAGCCTATCCCAGAATTAATTGGGGGAGAGGCAGGAATGCACCGTGGACAGGCTGCCAATCTATCACGGATTTAAGAATTATATAATTTGAAATTATTATAACCAAACATAGCATTCATAAACTTTCTACATCACTATTCGCCAAAATTATCAGTCTTCTTTTGGGCAACTATGAACCTACCTCTCGATTACTCATTTAGGTAAATCCACCCATTATCTATACCCACTTATCCTGGACAGGGTTGCAGAAGGTGCTGGAACCTATCCCAGCATGCAATAGGGCGAGAGGCTTATTTCGATAAATGTAATATGAAAATAGTTTCATTATGACTTATATGATAGAAACTAGTACTGAAATAAATTTAAAAAGCCACCAAACAATGTTCTCTTTCACAATAAATAGCCTTTTATAAAAAGAAAAAAATGTTGGACTCTTATTTTACTTGAGTAAATCAAATGCACAGGAAACAGGTGATTTTCCAAATGGACATGATATTCATTTATAGGTTATAATCCTGTCCATTTTGGAAACACATCCTTCATGGAACCTTTCTGTTAGCTGAAAGATAGACTATCCTTTTTGCTTACCTGAAACTAAGCAGAATATTGGTTATCAGCAATATCGAATATTGTAGGCTAAAATGATATTTATTTGAATTGCTTTAACAGTATGCTAATACAAGCGAAAATAAACTTGACCACTAGGAGGCAGCAAAACTTAAATGACCAGCTTCCATTTCTAGTCATTTCACCTTGCGTGTAATTTGACCACGGCAAATTGACCTACCAGGTCCATCACACTTCCCTGTTCCATTTAATTTGCATATAGGCTTACTGTTTAAGAGCAAGGGAATCAATTAAGTGCATGATCCTGTGCGCAGATCCACTGATCATTATGTCATTTGGGTGGGCAGATAATAGACACCAACGATTACATTCACACATCCATACAATATCAAGTTTAATGAATCTGTGCAGTGCTGGGTATGAAATGACATTTAATAATCAGTTTTTGTTGTTTTGTCTATTCACCCACGCCACACGGTAGGCATTTGATGCATATAAGAAACCTATCCTATTTGCACTACCTTTATTTTTGCAAAGTAGAAAACTCGCTGTACCTGCATTCATACATTTTGCACATTGTCCACCTGTATCCGCTGGATGAAAACTGAATGAACTGGAACTTTAAAAGTCCCCAATTCCACACTGATGTGCAGTATTCATTATTTAGCATTATACTAATGATACTACAACTACTACGGTTACTACTACTACTACTACTACTAATAATAATAATAATAATAATCACATCAACAGCAAAAACAACAACAATAATAATAATACATGTAATTTCTTATTCATAATAATGGCAATACATGTAATTTTTTAATTTCTTCAACTTTAAAATTACTTTAATTTTTTATTTAAAAAGTCAAGTAATAATAGCTTACTGTTATATTTCTATGCTCTATATGTGTCACTCTAATAATCTTTTTAAAAAATAATCTAATGTTTCTAATGTTCGTTTTACATTAATATAAACCTTAGTTTATATCTGCAGTGAATATTAAAAATAAATAAATGAAATATAAATATAAAAAATTAAATACTGCTACAAGGCAGTGAAATTGATCCTGCCACATTAAATTCATAATTACTAAATATGAATTAAATAAAATAAACAAGTTGCACCAGAGAATTTAACATCCAATTATGGTGGAAATACCATAAGTTTTAAGTTTACATGTTGAGCATGCACCTCTCCAATAGATGGCGGGAGCCATTTGTATCTTGTACCTCTTGAGGGAGATTACTTAAAACTGGAGGATCTCCAAATTACCCATGGTTATTATTTCTTTCCTTACAAGTGTGACTCTTAAATAGTGACTCATGTACTGCAATTTGCCTTAGCAACACTCTCAGAATACATATTTCTATGATAAAATGGCAGGCTACTTTTCTTCTCCTGTTGATTCTTAACCAAATTTAATACTGAATGGTTCCTAATGGCAAGTATCTATAGCAACAAATTATTAGTTAGGTTTGTCCAACACATGCGCACACACGTGCGCTCGCATACGCGAGCTTGGTAGCATGTATATATGTGTGTAAATACATAAAGGTGTGTTAGCTACAAACACACCACCCATATCACATTTTCATTAATACATGATATATACATGTAATGAACCAAAATCGTCATTAGGTCTTATTTTAATTAATTCTGAGACCAATTTTAGCGTTTAAAGATTTTCTCAGAATTAGGGTCATTTTCAAGTGTATGAAATGTGGGATGTCACAACTTCGGATAATCTATCGATGGATTCAACCGAACACAAATTAAACCCCGCCTTTTTAGAACCTACTTGGCTTTCTCTTATATGATTGGTTTCAAAGAAGAGTGGCGTATAAATAATTATAATTTTTAATCTATTTTGATTGGGTACAGGTACGCCACTCAAAAAGCTGCAGCTGTTGCTGGTAGCCGTGGTAGGTTGTCAACTAAAGGGTTTGGTTACTGTTGCTGCTGCAATGAAAACATCGGCAGTGGATGATGAGAGTGGATCCAGTCCATTAATTACCAAGATTTGAGTAAGTATCCTAACTTGACTGTTCTTTGAATAGCTGGTAATAGTTGTTCTTTATGAAATGTTGGAGACGTTTTGACAAAGCATGCTTGCTACCAACATTTTTTCGTATTCTTCGACCATGTCGTTAGCTAGCTTGCTAGCTAATCAATTGACATCCTTTCCGCTGTAGTGTAGGAAGCAAGCTAACGTTACTGTTATGTGACTGACAATTTTTCACTGCGCTCCGCACGATCGTGGTTTTCTTGGTAGCCATGTATTAATACCTCGCTGATCATCTGAGATCAATACAGAATTGGAAAACGTATGTGAAAAAGGTAAATGTAACGTGAGTTTGTGTGATGAAACGGGTACCGTTTCATGTAGCTACCAGTATGAATCTCGCTGATTAGCTAGCTTTCTGGCCACAGTATTCCATGATGCGGTTGAAGGTGCTTCAGTGCAGACCAGCATTTTACAAAATGGAACATATAGCTATACTTACAGCCTACACACTGGCACACGGAGCCTACACAGACAGACGTGAGAATTATTAGCGTCATCGAAAAGGTAATTAATTAGGTCTCGCAATATGGTAGAAATAGTGAAACTTTGTACATTCTCGTATTTAATTAGCTATGACTACGCATCGCGAGTGGTTACAGTGTCTGTTTTTATTCTGAGAATTCTATCGAATTTTCCCGTTTTTTTTCTTCCAGACTACGAATGAATGCATCGCAGTCGCAAATTACATGAGTAATTTAACAAATACAGTGTCATGCAAGCTGTGTTCATGAATTAATTATCTTCAGATACGATGTACGGTACATCATATTTGAATTGGACTACTGTACGGTTTAAGTGATAGAGGGGAGGAAGGGAAACTGTGGGTGGATTTGTCACTAGTAGCAACAGGGTCTGTATGACTGTATAGCTTGCAACATATAAAACGCAGCTTTGGAAAACGTGACCTAAAGGGTCTCAACCTAGTCTTATCCGAGAAGGGCTGGTGTGGTTGCAGGTTTTTGATTTAACTCAGCCCTGAGACACCTGATTCTACTTACCAATGTTTTGATTGAAAACCATGATTAGGTAATTAGTTGACTCAGGTGTCTTAGTGCTGGGCTGAAACAAAAAACCTGCACACACACCGACCCTTTTAGATAAGATTCGGGACCCCTGGTGTACAACATGCAAACCCTTATCGTGCATCGATGCACCTATATCGAACTGCTAGCCATTTAGTGGGTAATTAGCCTCGTGTGAAACACGAGTGACAATATACAGGAGCCAAGCTATACCTCAAAAGGGATTTTTTGTCCGTAGAATACCGTCGCATAGACCTTAAACCTTATAGTTTAAATCTGGTGGTGAATAGACCAACCACTCAGGCCGAGTTGTAACTGAAAGTTTTGGCTTCGGTTTTTTATACGTACGAAATACTTACGGTTTACACCACAATTGTAAGTGTAACTTCCGTGAGACGCAATTAAATCCCAGCCTCAATTTCGTATTTATTTGCAATTAAGTTTACAGCTACGTCGAAACACATGGTAGAATTTTAGCGGTAATAATGGAAGTTTAAGATGACATAAATAGGCCTTATGTCATAATCTATGTCACACGAAGGCTGCATTCGAAATTCATACATGATGACATAAAAAAACAGCCTCAGTCTGAAAAACTGCCACTTAACACGCATGCCACTGTAACGCTGCCCAAACCCCAGATGCACTTCAGTGCAGGATTGTCTTGATAAAGCCTGGTCTTAAATCATGCCATTGTTTTTGGATGACATTTGATGATTAGTCTATAGCATCCTAATCTAAAGTGTCGTCTTTATTTAAATAAATGTGTTTTTATTGTTAAGTGAAAGATGACAAGTTTATTTGATTCATTAAATTAGCCTATATGATTTGGTCAGTCTCAGAGACTTTGCTCTGGTTGAACATTTCTTAAAATAGGTGATGTTGTATTTCAGCACTGCTTACCTGAATTTCTTTGTGTTTAGCTTCTGTAACTTACTAATGTACAGGCATTGTTGAATACAGAGCATAATTTTTAATCTTTAAATTGCATAGTCTATCATGTATCATGGAATACGTTTTGCATTTGTTAATGGAATTTTGCTCCAATATCCAATGAGTAAACTAGAAACATGTTAATGTATGCTCTTCTGAAATCAGAGGAATATTGAGGAACAGATAATTTGGTTCCATTTAACTATGCTTCTGGTTAGCCTACTGTAAGTTGATTGTGAGTGACTGACCTTTTTGAAAATAATGCCTGCTGAATATTGAGGCCGTGTGGACTTGCTACTCCTGGACATCTGGCATCGTAATTTACCTTTTGTCAATCAGGTATTTTGGTGAATCTATGAAAAGATTTGGCCTGTACATAGCTGTCCTGGAATTTAAGGTTCTATTTGTGTTTATTTAGGTCAGTGAAATAAATAGACAGTTTGTGTTTATGAATCATTCTGATGCCTGTTCTCAACATACATGTTGCATAATTGAAACACGATTGGAAAAATTTGCAAGATTAATTCTGTGGAATACTAGTTACAGTTTTGTTTGACTGCCTAGAAGACAGAATCCTAATTTGGATTCATGAATTTGCAAAAACAGGTTAAATCCAGCAAAAAAGTGTAAAAATTAGCAAAACGCATTTTGTTGAACATTATAAAACAATCAGGGGTATGCGTAGGGCTCTAATTGCAGTGTGGTTGGTCCTTAGCTGCTTGTGATCACCTGGACCACTGAAAAATTAGGCATACAGTACATTAGGCTTAAGATGTTCCGGTGACTGGCAAACTTTCATGACAGGCCTCTGTCCTGTGTGCCAGAATCTGATGTAAGCAGGCACTTAAGTCAAACCTGAGCTGTGCGATCCATATTTAAGACTTTATTGTGACAATCCAGCAATTAGCTGGAAGTATTTGGGTGAACGGGAAATTTTTAAAAAAGATGGTTTTAACGCTGAAGCCATGAAGAACTGCCAAATAATCACGATCTACCTTAAAGTCCAGGCCGAGCTTCTCCATCTATAACAAACGTCCAGAGCACATTAATTCCTGCAAGAACGGATTTCAGTTTTGAATGTGTTTTTTTCCACTGCGTGTGTGGGTGTTTTTCAGTGTACGTGTCTCAGAGGGAGATGATTCGAAATTGTGCTGTTTTTAGGCATTTTGCCTTTTTCTTTTTTTCTGTTCTTGAGTCTCTGATAGAAGACATTTACCTGCAGCTGCACGGTGGTAAAGCAAGCTGTTGTTTTTAGGTTTATTGTTATTGACACGAAAAAGAAAGAATAGAAAGCCCAGTATATCAAATCAGTCTAACAAACTCCGCCACCATGTGACTAGAATTATAGAATGATCTAGCCTAACGAAAACAAGTTGAAATGCAGAATCGGTCTTTAACATCTAGCCTATGTTCTGTTGCTTTGGTTGTTTTTAACCTTCCCTTTCATTCTTCAGAGCAGTGCTGCCTGAATGGGGCAAAGCAAGCTATTCCAGTGTATGTTGTGACACGTTCGTGTTATTCTAAGGTTTTTTCCTGCTTAACAAATTTCTGGAAAATCATCTTTTACAAATGTGTGTTATTACCACGGTCTTTCAGCACGTTTGCTGTCATTTTAACATATGGACCATTCCAAAAAGTCTAGGCTCTCAAATTATTATGATCGGGGCTCTATTTGGTTTTACGATGGAAGGTTTCTCTCAGGGTGTTTTTGTGGAGCAGATTCAAACCACTGTGGGCTACGCTTGTACAAATTATTTTCTGCATGAGGATGTCGAGATGTTATGCTCTTGGAAAAAAAAGAAGTGATTTTCACTGACTCAGTCCATTACTCATCCTGTTGTTAAGAGACAAATGGAGATATGGTCTTCTGTAGCTCTCTGTGCATTTGTTGCGCACGGTAGCACATTAAACACCATTATCTGCTGCTGTAGGACTGCATGTTTCTCTGGCAGCGTTTCAGAGCCAGGAGGGCGATCTGCGAAGCGTTTTTCGGGTCGCACATAAGACATGGCCAGCGACTGAGAAGCCGTGTCTCAGCTGTGGCTGAGGGGGAGTGGCCTTAGGTGACAGCACGTCACCTGGAGATCTGCCATTTAAACTTTAATGGAATGTGTCCTGAGCCGCCCACAGCCTGCGAAGGCGTTCTGGCATTCTCTAGAGCTACGGACGCCCCTCCTGGCAGCAGGGAATGCCCGTGCAGATTTCCCAGGGTTCCTTGCGCCCAGGCCGAAGGCTATGGACATGGCAAATTATGCAATCTTACCTGAGGTCATGTCTGATACAGAATAGTTTCTGGGGTAATGCACTGTTCCGTCGTGACAATTGAGTCATCCCCCTAATACGGAATTAAAAGTTTGGAGATTGTTTCCAGTTGTTTTCGTGCTGTAATAAGCAATGTAATCAGACTTTAAAAAAAGTCATGAATTGGCAAATCTTTGCAAGATGATGGGCTCAGTGTCCCTGGTTTACAGACTGCATAAACCCCCCTTCAGCCGGACAGGGGCGGACTGTAGCGGGACAAGATGTCAGTTAAGACATACGCAGCTGGGGGGGAGGGGGGTGGATGGAAAGGGGGAGGACACACCGGCCCCCGAGTCGTTCTGACAGGGGCATCTTTCACGGAGGATAAAATCTCATTTCTGAGATGCTGCTCGGAATAGTTTGCCGGTTCTACTCCTGAAGAACAGCGCCGACGATGCAACACGGACAAAGTCCGCCACCGGAAAATGAATGGCCAGCCTTTAGGCCTGTTTGTCTGTTTGTTTTCTCTATTTACCTTAGATAGTTATAGACTTTTTATCGCCCGCAATGGGATTGCCCTAAACGGGCCCCACCGGACCAAAACCTCGCAAGAATGTAATCCATCCAAGGGCTGTTGGAATTCTGTGCCAGCTGAGAATGCGAGTTTCTTGAACAGGTCAAGCTTAGTAGATTTTAGTCTGAATTACTTAAATTAAGCGCTGTAGTGCTAAAACGTACTGAAATACCAGCAGGTTCTGTGGCCCTCCAGGCTTCTGACACTGCCGTTTTGAAACGGAGAAACTCACACAAGCTCAATACTGTGAAATTTTGGGCTTAAAATTAGCAGTGACTATTTCTGACATTGCAGTGACTTGCCCCTAATTAACTTCCAAAAGCCAGGACTGTAACACCCGGGGTCTGATCAGGTTGGCTTTCTGATCACCGTTTTGCAATATTGATTTTGGTAACATTCAGCAAGACCGCATGACCAAAGTATCTGAGTGATCAACACCCGCAGTGTCCGTTCAAATTAACGAAACCCTCAAACAACTTTCTGCTTGTCATCAAGATGCTTGTTTGTTGGGGAAACAATGTAATAACAATTGCATTCAGCCTGCATTATTTGTGTGTGTGTCTGTGTTATTTATGTTGACATGTGATGGATGTTCACAACTGATTCAAATGCTGGTCTGGGATTTGCTTGGTATTTATTTGTGCTTGAGTTCTGATTGGGGAAAATAGGCTTTATTTCCTGCTGTCACATATGTGAGCTAGTCTACAACAGGGTCACAGAGCCACTTAATACAGTCGGATTGCATAATTCAGCTCTTCGGTTTGTAATGTCAGGAAAGATTTAATTAGTTACATTGTTTAGGCAGATTTTCTACTACTTAGAAGGCCATCACATTCATTAAATTAACACTGCAAGAGCAAAAAAGAACAACTTCTCTCTCCTATTCTGTCACAGAATGTCTCGTCAAATATTTTTGTCAAGCTGAATTATTTTAGCATATGCTGTGTAAAATATATCTGTGATCATTTTAGCGTTATTAACTTCCATCATGTCACCATTTAGACTCACATGTAATGACTTGACATTGATGTGATTTGAAAGCTGCATTACTGTATTCAGTGTCATCCTTGAGCTTGATGCGACGTCTGTTCTGCCACCAAACAGGAAGTGTATGTTATATAATAACATGCACTTAAAATGTGGTCTGTGTGAAAACTGGTCTATGTGCATGCTAGATTCCGCATAGAAATCCTGAGTGCTGAGTACTTCCCTCTGGATAAGCACGTCTCATAACTGAATTTACCTTTTTGTGTGCGCTTAAAGGCTATGTACAAGAAGTGCTGTAATTTCTACTCTGTGAAACCAAAGAGTATACAAATCCTCCTAAATAAAAGCTGAGTATGTGCAATTTAACCACATGTGATTTGTTTGATTAAAAATCTAGAATTGTGGAGTACAGGGCCAAATCATGAAAAACAAAATTTCTTTGTCCCAAATATTGTAGCGCTCACTGTATGTACACATGTCTGTCTGTGTGTACATCCATTGCTTCTAGTGCTTCCCCTCCCTGTGTATTCCTACATTGCATATGTCTTCCCTGTACTGTCTGACCTGAGCCGGGCGGGACTAGGGGGTCTTTGCAGTATAAAGTCCCTTTCAGAATGACCACTCGAAACGGTACAAATTCACCTTACGGAAATCCATAACTTAATTTTTTTTTTTTATTTATTTATTTTTTTTTTACTGGGAATGGCCAGAGAACAGATGGAGATTGTTCTTGTGCCTGGCCTGCCACTGAATTATTTAAAAACACCCACAGTGTGATTTTGGCCTGAAAAAGAGACAAAAGAAGAGGGCGATTGGGCTAATGAATTCTACTTGTTCCCTTCGTCCCACTCCGTGCCGTACACCTCGGACGGGCCCAGCCGTTTAAAAATGTTTCCCCCCCTGCAGTACGGGCGTAACTGCATTCCCAAGGGTGCAGGTGCCAGGGCAAAGATGGCCGGATCGGAGTCGTGCGTTGGAGCGTTGCACGGGCAGAAGGCTGTTAGTGCCAGTAATGGAAGTGATACAATGACAGTCATTGGGGTGGGGCGGAGCCTGAAGTCTGGGATGCTGAATCGGTTGTGTTAGGATACAAGGACAGGATCAGGGAGCAGGGGGGGGGGGGGGGGGGGGGTTTGGAGGCGAAGAAGCCGAGCTGGTATGGAACGGTGCAATTTCAGACCGGTGCAGTGCAGGGGGAGATGGGGGTTGGAGTTCTGGAGCACCGACACCATTCAAACTGCAGCACTCCCGGCAAGCCCCCTGAAATTGAGTTCACACCCAAAGAGGTGTGGTTTGCATTGCCTGGTGGTGTCACACCAAATGGTGTTTATTCAGTGTGTTAAAATGAAAACCATTGGGGCTGCTGGCTAGCGAGTGAGCACCACAGACTTGGATCGAATCCCACGGCCACGCCAAATGTGGCCGGCTGTACCACAGGGCCGGCGCACAATTGGCTTCATGTCGCCCCCAAGGGGCATGAAGCTTTGACACTTGTTACATGTTGCCCCATCCCAGCACTTTTTGGTAATTTGTATTTGTCCTAATACTGTAGCTTATTCTTCTGCCTAGTTGGCTTTGCAGAGGTTAGGTCTGAATAGTGTTCACTGTGTGAACTAAACTGTGTTCTTGGCTAGAAATAGCTGTACATAATAAGTATTGTATCTTACTGAACCTGTGTTTAGTCGTTGTCTATGACCATGAAATGCACTTTTTGTACGTCGCTTTGGATAAAAGCGTCTGCCAAATAAATGTAATGTAATGTAATGGACAGATAGGAGCGATTCAGTGGGCAGGGATAGCAGTGTTCATTGCTCGAGCAACCCCTGTTGGCAGTGCGGGTGCCCATGGCTTGTTCTCTGCATGCCCGTATGATTGGGTCTTCTCCACCCCTACTCTGTGCGTGTGCAGCTTGTGGCTGTGGTGTGATAAGAAGCAGCTGGCTGACACCACATGCTTCGGAGGAGAACTGCGAGTTCTCCTCGCTCTTCCAAGCCGGCTGCAGGAGGCGTATACGAGCACGCTTGGGCGTAGTTCAAAAATTGGACATTCCAAATATGGGTAGGATTGCAGATGCCAAATTAAAAAAAAAAAAAAAAATTTCTAAAGTGGAATCCATTTTCTTAATGAAGCACAGCAGAGTCGGAGTGGGGGGGAGGGTTGTGATTTCTTGTTCCACACTGACTCAGCACTGTCGTCACTACTCTAGAGTCCGCATAACTCCATGCATCATTTGCACACCAGCTCTGGAACCTGACATTGTGACTGTTGTAATTTTTTTTCACCATGCGAGATGGCTCAGATTATGGCAACGCCCCAAATCGCTACTCGGGCAGTTAAAGGGGTTTTCAGGAGCAGGCGCATGTCCTAACTGAGGTGCAAATGCAAAAGAACAAGCGTGGCCTAATGGGTGAGTGAGTGATTGCGTAGTCATACCAAGGACAAAAAAATGAGTAAAATTTATAGAGGCCATAACATTTAAAATGTTAATACATTTTCCAGGTCTTTTGGCTGCTGTACTAATGTTCAGCCATTCGTTTGGCTATTATACTGCAGATTAGGACGATGATCTTTAATGCCAATGAAGCGCCATTCTTTTAATGTGTCAGCGGTGATGGTCTCTGTCCCAGACTGTGGGCTGGAGGTGCTCTGCTCTTAGTGCCTTGTTAGGGTGGGGCTCAGAGCAGCTGGGGCGTCCCAGACTGTGAATGGTTTTGGGAACCCGGCTATGCAGCACCCTGTCTAATGCACTGGCTCTCTAGGCTATACAGCCAAGCAGGTCAGAACTGTGCTCCAAAGGTGTGTGTGTGTGTGTCAGTGGAGGACAGACATATATAAGCTTTCAGAAAACATCTAAAAAAACAACTAAGAACTCCCAAATATAGGCTGGCCTGTGTGTAAATGTTTTGCTTTTTGATCAAATGTGTATTTCATATTACAGAACACTACACAGTAAAGTGAATGAATGAATGTTTAATGGCCAGCAGTCACACTATATGCTAAGATGCGCCCATACTGTATGTCCACGAGTGGCACCACAGGTTCTCGTTCAGCAATTTCTCAGGCGCTCCCTCCATCCTGCGCATGTTTAAGAAATGCCGAGTGCGTGACTGGTTGCCATGCGAGCGGGGAGCCTCTCCGTGACAGGGGGGATGTGACGGGGGGGCTGCGCGTCTCTGTGGCTGGGATGTGGCAGGGGGGCTGTGTGTCTCCGTGGCTGGGAAACCGTTGGTATGCACAGTGACTTCCAGACATAATTCATAATCTGCTCCTTCAATAATGTAGAGGCTTTCCCGAGAAGCAGGCAGTGCGCAGGAGGATCATGGGTAGGAAGATGCAGTGGGACAGAGAGAGGGGAGGGGAGGGGGGGGGTGGTGTTCTCATTCAGGGTGTGTTGAATTCAAGGCTGAGCCACATGGTTTAGGGCCCTGTAGGTGCTTGTCTTCTTCTTGGCTTGTGGCTGTCCTCTCTCTCTTTCTCTCTCTTTCTCTCTCTCTCTGATGTCAGTGGCCTGGCCAACACTGAGTTAAGCGGTGGCCTACCTCTCTCCAGTGAGCAATTGAGCGGGGGGGCGGGGCCTGCAGCTCTGCTACGAAATTAAAATTAGAAGAGCGCACGTAGGGCAGCGCTCTCAGAATGTCAGACCAGTCTCCTGGGCTGGGGTAATTTCGGCAGTGTGTCACATTGGAGGACATAATGAATAAACTGTACCTCAGAGTGTGTGTGTGTGCACTCTGAGCTGCTTCTTCGCATCTGAACCTGACACATCTAACACACACACGCACACACACTGAGCTGCATCCTCACACAACTAAAATGGACACGTCTAATACACGCGCTCTGGGTCCTGTGCCGTGCCTGCAGTTTTCATTGTGACGAGTGTATTTACCAAACCTGTAAACTGGTCACCGGTCAATACAGTGAAACTTGGTGATTATGAAAACAAGCCCATGTGTTCCCAAACAAATGGGAACACATGGGCTTGTCTGACTACAACGCCCTGAATATTAATGGCCTGCTGCCTGCAGAGAGGGAGAGGGAGAGAAGGGAGGGAGAGGCGGAGGGAGGTGGCGGGGTGTGCAGAAGCAGGCCTGTCACCCCACGCCGGCACGAGCAAAGTCCGCCCAGCCCATGGCCGATTGCCAGATAAACAGGGAACGGGCGCAGGCATCCGGAAGATTCCAGCACCCGGGAGAGAGGCTCATGGGTGGGAAATTCAGATACTGTACGGGCTTTGAACCAGGAATGCGTATCCATGACTACCGCTCGATTGTAAACCTTCGCGTACGCGTCGGGTTTTTAACCTAGCGGCCTTTTCCGAGCGGCCGTCCGTCAGAGGAGCGGCCGTCGGGCCGTCTCCGGTCCCGGGCGTGGCGGGCGGCTGCGGCTGCTGCTCTGAGCTGGTGCATCGTGCTGTTCTTCTGCTGTACCAGGACCAGCGCAGCTGCAGGGTATTGTGCTGCGTGCGTGTGTGTGTGTGGGAGTGTGGAGACGGAGAGCCGCAGAGTGAAGCCAGGGCTTTGGTGCTGTGCTTTCTCCCCGGTTCCTATTCCACTCCCCCCCCCCCCCCCCCCCCCCCCCCCCCCCCCCCCCCCCCGGACCCGCGGTCCCGATGACTTCCTCCAGGGGCCTTTTCGTGACCTTTGCCCTCTTGCGGCGTCGCTAGAAATGACTGGCTACTCGGGCGCCTTTACGAGACCAGAGGTTCTGAGCCAATCGGGGGGGCCCCCGGGGCACTGCCCCTTGCCTCAGATGAGACGCGGAACGCTCTTACGGAGCACCTGTCCTACAAGATGGCGCAAGTGAGATTAATGAGACGACATGGGAGAGATTAATGAAAAGGGGAGCTGCCTCGTCTATAATGACTGTGGCTGTAGTTTGTGCGTGGTCCATTCATGTGGACGCTTTCATTAGGTCGGCTTCAGGCTTTCAGGCTTTTAACCCGATGGCCTCCATCGGAATCTTGATCTTGGTTCATGTGTTTATTTATTACTATTTGGAACGGCCAACTGAAGAGTCAATTAAACATCCTCAACACGTCTTGCAGCATCCTGACATGAGACTAGGGTGTGTTTATTCCCGCGCGCGAACTCGTTTTTTCCCTGTCCTGGTATGGAGGATTCGAGGCCCTTGTTTTTAGGGGAGCGGCTGGGATTGTTGCCGTCGCTGCGGACTCGTTCCTCACGGCCGCCCGTGTGCTTTACTGCCTTCGCGCACAGTAGAGCGGTGTTTCTAAACCCTGGTCCTGGGGACCCACCGCCCTGCATGCTTTAGATGGTAAATGGTAAATGGACTGCATTTATATAGCGCTTTTATCCAAAGCGCTTTTACAATTGATGCCTCTCATTCGCCAGAGCAGTTAGGGGTTAGGGGTTAGGTGTCTTGCTCAAGGACACTTCAACATGCCCAGGGCGGGGTTTGAACCGGCAACCCTCCGACTGCCAGACAAGCGGTCTTACCTCCTGAGCTATGTCGCCCCCTGTTTCCCTGCTCCGACACACCTGATTCAAATGAATGGGTCATCATCAAGCTCTGCAGAAGCCTGATAACCCATTCATTTGAATCAGGTAAGCAGGGAAACTTCTAAAACATGCAGGGCGGTGGGTCCACAGGACCAGGGTTGAGAAACACTGCAGTAGAGCTTGTTTGATTCAGGAAGCCTCGGGGGTGGAGCTGGCTCGGGGGTGGAGCCGGCTCGGGGGCGGAGCTGGCTTGGACGCCAGGCCGAGGGCAGCCAGCTGTGCTTTTTCCCATAACGCACACAAACCCCACAAGTTTCACAGTAGACTCCACATTAACCATATTACTGATTCAACAAAAACCAGTGCCAACACATGCAAGAGAAGGTTATTTGCCTGTGGAGAATCCATCCATTTCCCCACTGGTATTATAGTCTGAAGCAAACCGTACTGATGATTCGCCCTACTGTATTTTTTTTGTCAGACTTGGTTTATGTGGTACTGGTTTCAGTAAAAAAACCAAAGAGAGAGAAGTTTGGGGAGGACTCGGCGCAGGACGTAATCGAGTAAGCCTTGAGCAGAGTGGAAGAGCGCTGTGGAAGGTGCGGGATGTTACTGTAAAACACTGAACGAAAGGGGGCTGTGTGTGGTAACGATGCTAGCTGATATGCCAGGCTGAAATATTTGCTGTGCACCAGATAAGTCTGTCCTTGTTTTTAAAAAAAAATAATAATTTAATGTAAAATGGTGAGTTCCAGGCTAGTTCACTTGCTGTCTAGTTTCAGTTACCCAGGATGTTATTTTGAACATGGAGTAGAAAGAGACTGCTTCATCAGGCACTTCATGACTGTATTTTTATTGACCTTTTTGTCGTTACCTCTGTGTGATGCTTTCATTGTCCAATGTTAATCCATACCTCACAGGTACGTGTTCCCACCACAGGGCAGCTACAGCCTAACTGTCCTGTTTCATAGGCATGTGTGCAGAGGAGGCGGGAAATGACCTCTATCGCAGGACTGCACGCACAGCAGGGCGATCCTCTGCTGCTGTGCATCTTGGGCAGATCGGGCTCGGGATAATTAAACCCTCCTGCATTTTTCATCTGTCTTTACGTAACGACTTCCACCGACCGGCTCATGAATTAATCTTAACGCGCGGGCAGAACGGCTATGAAATGAAATTGCGCTGGATCGCACGCAGCCCGTCCCCTAATGAAAGCATCGGTGTATTTAACGCATTAGCGGCCGCATTTGCTGTCGCTCCTGTTGTTGAGATCCCAACCCCACCCCACCCCATCCAGCCAGCCAGGGAAATGAATGGGGGCAGAGGGAGATGGGGGAGGAGATCGGGGGGGGTGGGATGGAGGGGGCGCTGGGGGATTAGTACTGGCGACCTTGCACTGACCCCTGTTTTTTTTTCTGTTGCAGGTGTGTGCGTGTGTGTATGCGCGTGAGCGTGCGCGTGTGTGTGTTTGCGGGGCGAGCATGTAGCATGCTCCGTTTCCTGAAGCGACCAGGCTCCACCGGGGACCTCCCGCCGGCCGGCCCCATGCACCCCTCTCCCCGGGACACGCCGCGCTGAGCCCCGCCACCCCCCCCCCCCAGGCCACACCTCCGCCGCCATTTGTCTTCATGAAGATTCCTGACATCGGTGATGTGATGAATAAATTTGAGGTCCTTGGGATTGTAGGTGAAGGTAAGCGCAAACGGGGAGCGCGTGAGGTCGGGGGGGGGGGGGTCTCACAAATCGTTTCCGCTCAGTTAGAAACCCCCACGGTTGTCAATGTCACCGTTTTCTCACCGCACTTTGACCCGAGTCGTCGGAAGCGGCGCTCGATGTCTACCTCCAATAAATCGCAGAATTCCACAGCTGCCGCGTCACGCGGAGAACGTCCCCTTTGTGTTTACACCTGCCTCTCCGCTTCATTCCCACGCGCTGAGCGGTGCTACTGCAATGCTAACATTTAGACAGACCCACACTTGCCCCAGTCAGTCAGTCAGTCAGCCATGCTCGGCTCATGTTTGTCTTAAGAGCAGGCAGTTATATCATCTGCGCTTCACTGAGGGGGAAAAAAGTGCTAGTTTGAACTGACATGATGTGAAATGGTAGGGAAGTATTCCGAGGGCAAATCACCCAGAGTGGCAGTTAAAATAAAAAAAACAAAAAAAACAAATGTAAATAAATTTCTGCTGGCCACAGTAACATTTTGTGCGCTGTGAAGTTCAGGTACATGCAGCAGAACGGCCTCAGCTTAGATAAGCTCCATGTTTTGTAACTCAAAATAAATGATTTACTTTTAAAAATCAATGCAGGTCTTTTCATGTTCCCCTGGCCTTTTGAATGCATTTTTTCAACAGCCTGTTTTGTTGCTTTGCAGTCTTGCCCCTGTGTGTGTTGCTGTTCAGCTGTGTTACTGAATTGTTCAAGGTGTCAACACTTGTGAATATGTGCAGCCCCAATACATAATTAGTCCACATTTGAAAAGTACACTAGGTCACCTTTATAAAAACAGGTGGGTCAATGAACAGGTTTTCTCTCACACTGACCACATTTGCACGTACACCATATTCCGAATAAGCATCCTTGCTCTGGTTAGGGTCGTATGCCGATTGTGCTGTTTACATGCGTCATGACAGGAATAGCCCAATCTGAATCCAGTATTCGCGGTTAGCTGAATAGTCGTTTTGCTCGCTTCGGTCAGTGCTAACGGACGGCGTCCAAGTGATTCTTCCATGTGCGTGGAGTGTTTAAAATTAGCGGGGCGTGAACCGGTATTGTTATGTTCCTTTGCCTTAAAATTAGGGCATTAACTCGTGAGACGTTTTTAACGGTTAACGCGTGCTTTTTTTTAAAACGCGGTTAATCGCATCGGTTCACTTCATTCGCTTGGAGGAATTCCTCGGCTGCCGTCCCTTTTGCGCTGACTGCTTCGACTGAGCTCAGCGTCTTTCATTTAGTCTGCCACGGCCTTTTAAACCAATCACTGATTTGATGTTTTCTGCAGTCTGCTTATTGCGCAATGTTTAATTATTTTAATACAGAAAATAAGACTACTTATTCGGTCCGGAAGCGAGCGGTTTCTGCTTGCCACGACATTTTTGCCGACTGACTTCAACAGCCGAGACATCTTGCGAATCTGTACTTATGCAGACTATGTTTATGAGTTGTACACAGTATAAGATATTTTTGTGATTTTCTTTAGCAAATTATTAGAGGCATATGCAACCAATCTTCAGATTTTGAATATTCAGAATAAGGGCTTTACCAGGTTCAGCCGTTTGGAATAGGGTGTTTACCTGGGCTGAATCGTACCTGGAATGGATGAGTATTCTGATTAGGACTGCTATAATGATGCGCATGTAAGTATGGTGACTGGCAGTTGGGACTGGAGCACAGTACATTTGAGGACCCTGCCGTAAAGTAACACCTTCGAAATATATTTAGCAACAGTAATACTGTAAATAAGATTGATTATGGACTCATGCACCTATCCAAGGTCGATTAATGAACTTTGCGCATGTTGAGAGAGGGTGGCCAGGCCATCTCGAATTACTCTCAGTGTGGTGAATTCAGCCAGCTGAGTGATTTAGTATGTCACCAAAGAGAATTATCTTACAGGGAGGTAAGCACTCTGTGTTATCCAGAACCTTCCGCGTACTACTTGCGGAGCATTGAGAAACGGGGATGAACCTGTCTTTCTCTCTGCGTGTTCCCTGGCGAGGGTCTCAGGCAGTCGTGAGGGTGTTGTCTCTAGAGTTCCTGGCCAATCAGATGCGCCGGCTAGCGCGTTGCCCACCCAGGAGCGCTTTTCACTGCAGTGGAACCCTTGACGAGGATCACCTTTCAGCATGAAGCATGAAGCATCCGTCAGGGTTGGGAGTTAATTCCCTTGTCAGATAATTCAATTCAGGAAATTAATTCAAATTCTCGGGATTGAACAAAATTTGTGGTTTTTGGCGAGATGTGTGGCGCTGTTCGTAGGGCAGTGACTCATGTGACAGTTGGGGGTTGATCAGCTGCAGTCCCTCTCTCTGTCCGTGACACATCTTCTTTGCTTTCAGTTGTCAATCTGAATAATGCAACAACAAAACAAAAAAAACATGGAATGAGGGCAGGCTGCTCTCCTAAAAAGTTTTTAAAGAAATCTACGTTTTGGGTGTTTTTAGTTCACTAATTGAATTTCAGTTAATTTCCTAAATTGACGTAATTTAATATAGTTCTTTCGTGCTTTCTCCTGATTTGGTAATGCCCAGTCACGCTTGCTCAGCATTGCTAAGCGCGACATCAATCAGTCGGAGCGGGAATGCCGAAGACGAGCGGGCCTCGCACGGGTACGAGCTCCCCGTCGACCAGCGAAGGTCGCTGGAGCACAGCGAGGCATCGCCACCCCAGCTGGCCGAAACGCTCCCTCCCTGGGCAGTGCCAGTGCCAGCTATGTGTCACCTTGCAAGGCTGCTGGCCACGGTCAGCGCTGGCACGGTCCATTACGGATTCCGTACTGATCCACGGGGCACGTCTGTGCACTACAACAGCGCCTTAACAGGACACGCCTCCCAGCAGCCCCCCCCCCCCCCCGAGGTGCACTCTGTCCATTTTACATTCTACAGGAGTCTACATTCTAGAGGGCGTCTTTTTTCAAATGAATGGGTCCTCATCAAGCTCTGCATCTTTTTCCGGTGCTCTTTATTTCCGAATCCTTCGCCGTTCCCGATGTGGCCTTGCGTGGCTGGAGCCTGGATGTGCACAGGTGGCGCTTCAGCAGCGGAAGCTTACGGCGGCTTACAGAGCAAACAGCCCCGATCCCCGGAGACCAGACTCGACGCCGTCATCGGCCTGGCAGTTTGAAGGGGTAGATGAGGATAGGAATGCAGGGAGCGCGCAAACGCGTGCTGTTAATAATAAGCCAGCGCCATTGGACCAGGGCGACCATTCTGTTGTGGTGTACGCCCCGATCGTGTTGGCTGTTTTTGGAAAGGGGTGGGGTGGAGCTCCACCAGTCACATCAACTATGTTTTTTTTTTTTTTCTGTAGCCAACAGGACAACGGCAACGGTAACTCATGGATACCAGCAACTATCTGGTAATTCTCATGGGGATCCTGATAATATAGCCAGGTAGCTTTGACCACTCTTGGCCTGTAGAATTCAGAAGGCCTAGAGCTGAAAGCAAAAGGTGCCTGTTTCCTTCAAATTTGTTGAGAGTCGACTCCGTTTCTAAGTCTAATGTAAATGTCAGTGTGGCGTCGTACTCACTGTGAGGGTCTTCATTTCCAATTCCAGTGGAAACATTGCGATGACAGAGTCACTGCCTGTCTTTGTTTCAGTTAGTAATGGAAACATTGCTCTTACATTGTAAGAGCAATGCCCCCCCACTCCTCTGGCCAGGACTCCTCTCCGCTTCGTTTGCGGAGCACCTTACAAAGCGTCGGCACGCGTTTTACTCCGCCGTCTTCATCAGTTCGGTCAGCTGTCCCCAGGGGACAAGGGGGGGGAACCTTGGGCCGTTCCACGCTAGTGAGCAGCGGGGGGGGGGGGGGGGAGGCGAGGACTGGTCCGGGGCTGCCGGTAGGACAGCGTAGTCACGGGCTGAATCAGCCACTAATTGGGTAGAACAGGCCTGTAGGACAGTGGCGCTTTTTTTTCTTCTTTTTTCTTTAGCCGCTGTCTGTCTGCTAACTCAAAATGGAGTTCTTGAGATGTTTTGGTGATTTTGCGAAATTTAATTAAAAAATGAGAAGAGAGATCAACCCGTCATGACTCATGACTTGGCTAAAAATAACCAGGGGAAAGATTCATTCAGCTTTTGTCAGACTGTGTAAGGCATTCCGTTTCGCTCATATGTGCTCAATGATACTGCCTGTAAACCATCATTATGGACATAGAACCACACCCCCACCCTCTCTTTCTCTTCACCTGTTCTTACGTTTGTCCTTATCCTCTGTGGCTCCAGCTGTTTACATTTTCATTATGTTTACAGTGGTATTCAAAACTTTTGACATCCCTGGTCAAATTGTTTTGTTGATTTGCTGTGAAAAGAAGGGTGCCTAAACTTTTGCACATGGGACATTCACGATTTTATTTTTTCAAGCTGTTAGATTTTTAATTTAGCAGGTGAATGGTAATTGTGCATCAAGATCTTGCCATATTGTTTGTATGCCTCCATGGAATATGGAGTTTCAATACATTTTAAACAATTATTTCAATATACATAGTCAATATATTGCAGCACTTTTTTTTGGCCAATATACAATCTTTGGGTCTTTCATATATTGCAGTATATTACATTACTATGATATATTTTCCAGAAAGTCCACATTGCAGCCTATGCAATTTCTGCAGTCGGTCTAAATCATGTGAAAGAATAGCTGTGTCACCAAAACCCAACTCGTGTTTTTGGTTGGACAAGGTGAAGGCTAATCTTGCCTCTTCAGTGTCAGGCTACACCAAGCTAATATCAAACGGAACAATCTTTAGTGCACAGTGCGTTGTGTGTGGGCAGGAGTTTGGTGCACAGTGGGTTGTGTGTGGGTGTTGTGTGTGGGCAGGCGTTTGGTGCAGAGTGCGTTGCGTGTGGGCAGGCGTTTGGTGCACAGTGCATTGTGTGTGGGCAGGCGTTTGGTGCACAGTGCATTGTGTGTGGGCAGGCGTTTGGTGCACAGTGCATTGTGTGTGGGCAGGTGTTTGGTGCACAGTGCATTGTGTGTGGGCAGGTGTTTGGTGCACAGTGCATTGTGTGTGGGCAGGTGTTTGGTGCACAGTGCATTGTGTGTGGGCAAGTGTTTGGTGCACAGTGCATTGTGTGTGGGCAGGTGTTTGGTGCACAGTGCATTGTGTGTGGGCAGGTGTTTGGTGCACAGTGCGTTGTGTGTGTGGGCAGGCGTTTGGTGCACAGTGCATTGTGTGTGGGCAGGCGTTTGGTGCACAGTGCATTGTGTGTGGGCAGGTGTTTGGTGCACAGTGCATTGTGTGTGGGCAGGTGTTTGGTGCACAGTGCATTGTGTGTGGGCAAGTGTTTGGTGCACAGTGCATTGTGTGTGGGCAGGTGTTTGGTGCACAGTGCGTTGTGTGTGGGCAGGTGTTTGGTGCACAGTGCGTTGTGTGTGGGCAGGTGTTTGGTGCACAGTGCATTGTGTGTGGGCAGGCGTTTGGTGCACAGTGCGTTGTGTGTGTGGGCAGGCGTTTGGTGCACAGTGCATTGTGTGTGGGCAGGTGTTTGGTGCACAGTGCGTTGTGTGCGGGCAGGCGTTTGGTGCACAGTGCGTTGTGTGTGGGCAGGCGTTTGGTGCACAGTGCATTGTGTGTGGGCAGGCGTTTGGTGCACAGTGCCTTGTGTGTGGGCAGGCGTTTGGTGCACAGTGCCTTGTGTGTGGGCAGGCGTTTGGTGCACAGTGCCTTGTGTGTGGGCAGGCGTTTGGTGCACAGTGCCTTGTGTGTGGGCAGGCGTTTGGTGCACAGTGCCTTGTGTGTGGGCAGGCGTTTGGTGCACAGTGCCTTGTGTGTGGGCAGGCGTTTGGTGCACAGTATGTGGCCGGTCATTTTGTGAACAGAGCATTAAGTGTTTGGTCCCTGCTTCATTTTGTTTATGCTGTAAGACGTGCTCAGGTACCATCAGCTATTCTGTTGTAATGTTTGTTTTTTATACACGACTTCCTTCCTTCCTGTGTGTGTGTGTGGGAGGGCTGAGAAAGAGGGGAACAGAGTATGAGGGAGGAAGGAAACAGGTGAGAGAGAGAGAGTGAGATTGAGGCTACCGGAATACCACTGCTCCTCCTAAAGAATCCCTGATCTGTGGTACGAGCCTTGAGTTGTGAAATATGGATGAGCAGATGGAGTGGGAGGCTGAGGTACCAGCTTAAAATTCAATGTTTTAGTTTGGGTTTCATGATCAATGTGGTGGCTCGGTTGCAGCCATCCTTACTAGCCTCTGACGCTGTGGACGCCGCACATGTAAATGTATTTAGACTGCTTGAGAGGTATCACATTTTTCTGGATTAATAATGATACTTGTATATGCACATACATTTTTTCAATCAGTATTTTTTATTGTAAACTCGTATGTAACATTTTAAAAGCCAAAATTGGTTATATGTCAGCAGGTAACTCATGAAAGTGAAAAGCTGAAATATGCTGCTTGCGCAAGTACTCACGCCCCACATGAATATTTTGTAGAGCCACCTTTTGCTGCAGTGACCGCTGTAAGTCTTTTGGAGTACGTATCTACCAACCTTGCACAATCTTTGGGGGAGATTTCTGCTTGTTCTTGGCAGATTTGCTCTGGGTTGTTCAGGTTTGTTGGGTGAGGTTGATGGCAAGTTTCGAATAGTGCCACAGATTCTCAATGGGATTGGAATCCCGACGATCACCTTATTGTCCTTGAGCCCCTCCAATGCTGCTTTGGCCATGCGCTAGGGGGCAGAGTCCTGCTGGAAGGTGAACTTTCTACCATGCTTCAGTTTTTTTAGAGGACTGTGTTCAGCAGTGTTAAGTTCCCCCCACCCCACCAAAATAAGCTCTATCTTGGTCTCATCAGACCACAGAACCTTTTCCCACAACTTCACTTGGTCACTCTGGTACTTTCCAGCGAACTCCTGGCACTAATGGCTTCTTTCTTGCCACACTCCTATACAGGCCAGTTTTATGTACAGCTCTTGATATTGTTGACTGGGGCTCCTTTAGTCAACTTTCAGCGATGGATCTAAGTGCTTGGCCTCTCTGTGGCTGCCCTCACACATCTCCTCCTCGCTTTGGCTGCTGAGTTTTAAAGGACGGCCTTTTCTAGGCTGTGCATTGAGTGCTGTGATGCAACTTCCACTTCCTGCTTATTATTCCAACAGTGCGCACTGTGATATCCAAACACTTGGATATTATTTTCTGTCCATTTCCTAATTTATGTATTTGTACTGCTTTTTCTCTCTAACATCCATAGAATGCTCTTTTGTCTTGATTTTCACACCTTTCCTTCAGGTTCTCAGTCTGACCAATGACTCTTAAGATCTGAGTGGCGCCTCATGTAGAAAATGTGACTGTTACTTTAATGGTCCACAAGTAGAAGCCAGTAGTCAAGCAACTGTGTCCTCATTTGTGTAAACTTGGAGCTTCTAATGCAATGGGCTTTAATGCTTATGTAAACGGAAAATATTTTCTTACATTTTCTTACATAACTAACGCCACCTTAAATAATTAATTTAGAGTTTCAGTGTTTTGAAATAACTGTATTGGCCAAGGGGTCTGGACACTAAGTGCTACTCACCAGAAAAGGAAAAGAAAAGGAAAAAAAAACGCTGATACATAGCACGCTCCCCTTTTCTTGTCTGAACTCGTATTTTGGCTGGATGTCAGCAACTGTCAGGTGATTCACTTGTCGCCTCTTGTCATTACTGTGCTTGTAATATGTGTTTTCCATAGCAGCCCTATTCATCACGTCTGCACCTGCATATTTTGTTTTCAAATCCGATATACAGGGTATGCAGTACACTGTATACGTTCTCTTCATTTGTATTTATCAGACACACTTTTCCAGAGTGACTTATAAAAGTGCAAACAGGAAACGTGTTAGTCTTTACTTATCTCAGTATCACAACTGAAAGCTGGGGTCATTACATAAACATAACCCACGAATGTTTATGAAAAGATTCCTGAACCCACTGTTAGTTAAATCTGTGTACTTTTGTTAACACAACAAACAGCTTACAATTTGATGCAGTGGCACAGAGCAGGAGTAGAGGACCTAAATGTGACCTTGGTTCAGCAGTGCAGCCATTACATTACATTTATTTGGCGGACGCTTTTATCCAAAGCAACGTACAAAAAGTGCATTTCACGGTCATGGACAACTACAAAACACAGTTTCAATAAGATACAATACTTGTTTTGTACAGCTATTTCTAGCCAAGAACACAGTTTAGTTCACACAGTGAACATTATTCTGACCTAACCTCTGCAAAGCCAACTAGGCAGAAGAACAAGCTACAGTATTAGGACAAATACAAATTACAAAAAGGGCTGGGATGGGGGAACATGTAACAAGTGTCATGAAAGGGGGGGGGGGGGGGCGATTTAGAGTGAAATATACAGAGTGGTGGTAGTTAGTCCAGGTATAGTCTGAAGAGATGAGTCTTCAGACCACGGCGGAAGATGGGTAGTGAGGGAGAGGTTCGAAGAGGGACAGGGAGTTTGTTCCACCACTGGGGAGCTAGGGTGGAGAAGCTCTGTGATCCCTTTGCTCGGGTGGGAGGGGGTGCAAGGCGCCCTGCTGCTGCAGAGCGGAGTGGTCGAGCAGACGTGTAGGATCGAATCGTGTCCTGCAAGTAGATAGGGGCTTCTCCTGTTGGCTGCAGTGTAGGCACTATAGGCTGTGTGCCACTACCATAGAATTTAACTATAGCCTAGCTATACACAGTGAAGCAAAGCTTACATATTGGCAGAAACATACTGGAGCTTAAGTATTGAAAGTGAGATATATAAGCTTAAATATAAAAGCTAGATATTAAACAATAAAGTATGCATAGGAAATCTTTGTATCGATTATTGAGGTGCTATTTCTGCAGTCAGCCTTGGATGTAAGTAAGGAAAGCATTAACAATTTTTGCAAGAACAAATGTGATTTTGCAAAATGCCATGTTTGATGCAAACCAAAGACCACAGAATCTAATGCCAGGCAATGATTTTGGGCTGTTCTGCAGCCACAGGACCTGGGCACCTCAGTCTTTGAGTCCACGATGAATTCCTCTCTATACCAGCATATTGTACAGGAAAATATGAGACCGTCTGTCTGACAGCTAAAACTTGCCCAAAAGTGGATCATGTGACAGGACTACGATCCTAACCACTCTTGTAAATCTGTGAGTGAATGGCTGAAAAGGAAAATAATGTGGGTTTTAGAATGGCCAAGGAAAAATCCAGAGCTCAGCCCCATTGGCATGTTGTGTTGGTACACTAAGAGAGCTGTGCATGAAGGAATTCCCTCAAACATCAATGAGCTGAAGCAGTTTTGTAAGGAGGAGTGCGCCAGAATTCCCCTGATGCAATGTAGGAGACTGACAAACTCACGCAGAGAATCATTATTTCAGGTCACTGCTGCTTTTTCTCAAACGTCTTATGCATATTGGCTTGCTTTGAATAATGGTTGAATAATTAATGACTGAGTAAAATCTCTTTTGTGTTATTTGTCATATGAGGTTAAATTAATCTACGCTTAGGATTTGATGAGGACTAGTTGAGGCTTAGTTATGTACTGTAGGACCATAGGATTGATGGAGGGTATACTTTCTTTTGCACCTTGCTGTATATTAATATTATAACTGACATAACTATGTCTGATATGGGATTAGAAACTGCAGCCCTTTGGTCCAGAGCTCTGTGGGTGATGACCTCGCTCCACGTGTAGTGCTGACAGGTCTAATGGGGGTCTTGCTCTGGTTCCCTGTGTTTTTGGGAGGTTTGGCGTGTCTAGCAGTGATAGGATCTCAGGATGTCCCAGTGCCCCATCCCAGCATCCCAGCACCCAGTGAATGAGTCCATGTGCCCAGAAACTCAATATGTGTTAGCTATGGAAGAGTGAGCTTTCATAAACCCAGTATTGGGGGGGGGGGGGGGGTTATGAAAACCAGTCACTGATTGTTTAAGCCAATTGAAAGGTTTTGCATTCTTTCAGCTAAACACAGTGATTGGCTAAAATAAATGAGTCTCTGATATGACATAGGGCCCTGCCCATCTTCTGGTATGATGTCTGTTTGTCAGTTTAGCATCAGTCAAATTAAACACGTCACCAGTTACAAGCCCTGAATCATATGAACCTTATAAGCAGCAAAATAAATGAATGTGAATTTGAACATGTTTTAGGCTGCATTGAAATGAGGGGAGGGCCAGAGAAAATGTATTCATTCATTGTGTTTCTCATAAACATAGAGAATATTAATTTATCAGTAAACTGAATCACTTCACTCTTTACTTTACATCACAGCTGGCCATTGGCACACTCTGTGCAGTGTTCCCACTGTATAAATATAAACGTTTCTATTATTGGCATTAGCATTGTTTGTGAAGAATTGTTTCCTAGCATATTGGTCCAATTCAGAATGTAGGCCAACACTCATCTTAATCCACTTTTAGTGCATTTATTCTATGGCCGTGGCAGCTGCTGAGCTGAAAATTGATGGAGTGGAACAATTCCCTTTAAACTGATTATTGGTTTCGACCTGTTTTCAGTCATTTTCCTTTATTAACAATACGGCGATTAATTCACGGAGTGCTCAGCACCATCAGATATAACCAGTTCTCCTCTATTAGGGGAATAATAACTTTATGTGCAGTGCAAAATTGTGTGCATTTTTATCAATTACATGGATAAGTGCTTACCTGAACATGATCCAGCCGTATCAAAGGCTGTTTTTTTAAAAAGGGGCGGGTCACGGAAAATGTAAGCAGTTGTCCTGGATTGGGAATGTTGGAGACCAGCGGCGGGTCTGAAGCATTAAACCTCTCTCTCTCATCTCCCCCCACAGGAGCCTATGGAGTGGTCCTGAAGTGCCGGCACAAGGTAAGCCCAGGGCTCCGCCCTGCGCCTCACTCAAACATTTTGTGACATCATCGTGACACGCGACGCGCACCGGAGCCCAACCCAACGTCGCGAGCGCGGGAACATTTTTTAAAAAACCCGCCGTTTAATCTGCTCGGCGCGCGAGGCGACAGGATCGCGGGACGCTCCTGCCTTCATTAGCGCTCATCAGCGCTCGTTAATAACGGGGAGGTAATCCTCCGGGCGCTCGGCGGAACCGAGGGGGAATTAAAGCTCAGACGCGTGACAGGAGCGGGCCCCCGTCTGTAATGTATTCGTGCAGGGGGGCACGATTGGAGCCGGGAGGCATTTGTGTAATTTGTCATTTTAATTCCCCTGGATTGCGAGAGAAATTTGATGAAATCAGAAAGGTGGCTGAGGGTCCGTCCGTTAACAGCACCGCGGCCCTCGTCTGTCAGACGGTACGTTTTTTTATAAGTCCTTTTTTTAAGGGCAGCGGGGACGGTAATTGCGATGTCTGATCAGGTGTTCCGCAGTTGAAGCTGCCGAGCGTGTTTTTAAGAGGCTTAATCTTTCCTGTTTGTGTCCTGCCGTTACCCAAAGATCTTCTGAGTGTCTCATTGAGGTAAGCGGTTCTGGGGTCCCGCTGCATTGCGGTCCCTGAACTGTATCGGACTTGATTGTTCTTGATTAGTCGCTTAATGTCCTTTTGAAGGATGATTTGCTCTCTTAAGGCCGCATTTTGTCAGAAATGGCTGAGCGTGCCGTGTGGGATAGGTGTCCTTGTGAGACCTCGGCCGCGAACCTTTTGTCCCCGGATGGCACCAAACGGCTGGCTAGTAGAGCTGCTGCAGGTACGAGGCCGGACGCAGGGGTTCCCGGGAAAGTTTTTGGATATTATTTACAGGACTTTATACCAAGTGGTCCAACAAAAAAAAAAAAGAAAATCAAAATACAAAAAAACAGCCTAATGAACTAGATTGACCCAAATGAACAGACCGTGCTACCCTCCATTGCTGTAGCTAGCCTCCTAAATGTGTGACTGTGACCCGTAGCTCCATAGCTCAACATGCGATTGGCGACGGCGGCGCCCCGGCTATGGGTGGGTCCCGTCTGCTAGGGGTCTGCTGGTGGATTGCCCGCCCAGGGGCTGCGTACTAAAGCCGCACGTGAAAAGTCTTCCCCCGACTGCGCTCTCGGCTGTGGTCTGTAGTGTGAAAAGAAGCAGCTGGTTGACGCCACGCGTTTCGGACGTGAACGGTGGATGCATGCACTGTCCAGTATCAGCAGTGGTGTTCCTGCATGGCTGCAAATAATTGGACATTCCAAATCAGGAGGAGAATTGGATATGTACTGCTCCACGTTGGGTGCTAAATACTCTTTTTTTTTTTTTTTCTTTAAGAAAATCAGGCATCTGTGGTGTGCAGATGCCTGATCACTGAAATCAGGCCATTTGTGGAAAATTAGGAATACAAAGCAAATGACAATCTGCATTAAATTAAAGCTTAATGAAAACATTAGGGAAAAAGTTGTACACCTGTTCTACAACCTCAATTGATCAAGATATCATCTCTATTAAAAACTATCATGCACAGTACAGTAAGTCCCCCAGGACCAAGTTTCAAAACTCCACGGTGAGAATGCGGATGCTATGAATTAGCCTTTTCGGTGTTTCAATGTTGAAACCCGTTTTAATTTCATAGAATGAATGACTTGTATATAAAATATGTTATATAAACTTCTGCTCTCTCACTGTAACAGCATTTAACACAGTGAGAATTAGGGATGGAGGGGGATTTGTGTTTGTATCTGTTTGTATTTATACTATTTGTATTTGTATTCGTCTTTGTTCAACCAACAAAATTATTTGTATTTGTATTCGGATAATACCAGAAAGTGGGTGGAGTTTAGCTCGGAAGCTGTATTAAATGCCAAAAATCCCAGATTTTTGCCATTATAATGACACTGCTATTGTTGAGTTATTAAAGCATTAAAGTCATGGTTTTACAATGGCATCAGTAATAATCCAGTTTAACAACAGGTAATTTGCTTTTTAAAGCTGTATTTAACAAACAATGACCTATTTGTCATATGTATGTGTAGCCATAGCAGGCTTTTATAACACCGAGGTGAACAGTCAAATCAAATTTCAGGCATAGGCAAAATGATTTTATAAATCAAAACATAGTTACTCACCCTTACTCTGAACTGCAGAGTACAAACTGCATGAACCCCACCACCAGCCCTACCCGACGGACTCTGAAGTCAATTATAAACTGAAAAAAATGCCTTCATAAGTAAAAAATATATATATTCTCATCTTCATTATGAACTACTGTGTGCCATGAACCCCTAATGAAATAAATAAAAAACTATAGAATGTAAGGCTAAAATATTTTGTTGTTTTTTTTGTTTAATACTTTTTCTTCCATTTTTGTTGAAGCCCCACTTTACCTGTGTTTTTGTTTGATTTGCGTAAGCTTGGGTAAAAGAAAAAACCAAAAAGCTTCCCTGGGTGGAACACATCTTCAGCTTTACTCAACCTTTTTCAAGTTGTATTTTGTGAAGGCAAACTCGTGCACACGAGCTGGGAGCAATCTAGAGCGATGGTGAGACGCAACATCCCTTGCTATACTGAAAAATTGCTTGGGGCAGGTCAGATATTTTAGAGCCACATGAGCCAGTGCTGGGTGTGTCATTCGCCTACGACCTGTGTCTGTTTTAACTCTAGAAAGGCTGCATGTTTTGCTACCGTTTCTCTGATGGCCAGTGGTGTCAGACAAATCCACCTTTACAGCATCGATTTCTGCACCAGCAGCGACCTCATTTCATAAAGATTACGAAACCATGTATTGAAAAACTTGAAATGAAGGACACAGCTGAATCAATTTCAAGGTTTGTTTTTCTAAATTATGGCTGTATTTCTATGTAGGCTAATGGAAAATGTATCGAGGTGTATTACAGGAACACTGAGAAAAGCGCTAAAATGTTCATGACATAACGCGAAATTGAAAAGTAGTTAAAGAAATACAAAGTGCAATATTTCTCAAAGCAAGTTCTTAGTTCGTTCAGCACATTTCTCCCTCCCTTCTCCTGGGAGTGTGCTTTTACATAGCCTGTACACTATCGCTCTCCTCTTCTCAATTCCACAGAGAACGCGCAGTTTTGGTGGTTTGCTGGGACAGTACGCGCACAAATCGGTTATATTTCACGCAGTTGCCGTGTAGCTTTTCTATTTCGTTTATTCAAAGTCTTATTCAAAGTTTCAGTGAAATATGTCGGTGGAATTATCTCATATAATTGTCGGTGGCGTTATAAGCCTATCATTTCTATAACTTCAGCATCCACAATTATTCATCCCCACCCTAAAGGCTTTATCAACTTCATCACAATTGCAGTGAATGAATTTTGTATGATTGTAAGTGCGAAATTAGTTGCCATAGCACTTAATTGGGAAATTCATATCGAAGCACCTGTCGTTCAATTGTTGAATGGCATGCCAGAGTAGCAACACAATCGCACCTGGGTAAAAGCTCCTGTTGTCTGTTGTCTTTCTGTTGTCTGGCGGGGGGTTTTGTGAGGAAAATGGCACAGACTGCCTATATTTCTTTACTGAGTCGATTTTGTTTTTCTAATTTTAAAAAACGCTGTTCATTTAAGCCAAATTATTGATGAAAGTCGTGGGAGGAGGAGGATATAGCATTCATGGCTTTGGAGTAATTTTAGTTTTAAAGTCCCACAAAGCCCCATGGCATCGCTCTGGCCTATCTAGTGTTAAGAGAAACTGTTACTCGCAGTCTCTCTACAGGTGTGTGTGTCTCTAATTGAGAAACTTGGCGCTGATTTCTGAGCGATTGGCATCAAAGAGGTGGGAAGAAAAGAATCAGAATCGCAATAATATTGGCCAAATTTGGGAGGAGAAAATATTTGTGAAGAACGCATTACTTGAGCATTGCCGAATATGGTATTTGTATGTGGCGCTTCCCTAGTGAGCATGAGGAGCTTCACAGATGGACACAGAACACGTTTGTCTTTTGTTTGGCTGTTTTTAGCCTTCAGTGGCCAGCAGCCCATATGACTGAATTCTTTCATTTTTTTAACAACTTAAGTTGGGAATACTTGTTTTATAAATAAAATTTTAGACAATCGTGTGTTTTGTAAATCTGTTGAAATGAGAGGCCACAATGATCTTTGTCGCAACGCAAACCTCTGTATGGAACCAGTATGGAACATACTGTCCAGCCATCCATTTTCTAAACCGCTTACACCTGGTCAGGGTTGAGGGGGGGCTGGAGCCTATCCCAGCATGCAGTGGGCGAGAGGCAGGAATATACCCTGGACCGATCGCCTATCCATCGCAGGGCCCACACACCATTCACTCACACACTCATACCCCGAGGCCGCTTCAGACTGTCCAGTTTACCTGACCTGCATGTCTTTCGACTGTGGGAGGAAATCGGAGTACCCAGAGGAAACCCACACGGACACTGCGAGAACATACAAACTCCACACAGAAAGGCCCTCGTCAGGATTTAAACATTCTTGTGAGGCTCTGCACCACCTTGCTGTCTCGAGCATGCATTAAATATATGATGAAATATATGAACAATATCAGAAAATATATGGACAATGCATGGTCAAATGTTATAGCAGCTTTCAGATATTGCAGTATTTTTTAAACGCTTCTTGTGAAATATGTGTATCATATTTTCTAGGAAGTCCACATATTTACATTTATTGCACCGTACTGGTGCCTGTGGGATCTTGACATGGTTTGGTGCGTTTTGGAACCTAGCAGAAGGGCATCATCTGTTGTCAAACGTTTCATACTTGTATCTGGCATATATGCGTGAGTGCACGTGTTCAGAACATTTTTTTCTGTTCACACAAACCACTTCTGCTGAAAGTTGCACGGTCACAAAGATCTGGGCTGCACATGATCAACCAACCAACCAACCAACCACATCAGAGCCTGTGCAGGCAGCCATTTCAACCACAGACAAAACTCCAGTTGTGTCATTTTGGCCCCTGTGGTTACTGTGGTCTCCCGGTATGAGCTGGCCTGAAGACATCTCTCATGCCGGCGAGTGTAAGATGAGAATGCTGTCAGGGACAGGTGAGTGACCTTTGACCTGTCACTCTGACGCGCTGTTGTGCGTAGTGTGCTGTTGACGCGTAGCTGCAAGGTAGCTCGCATAGTGGGTGCCTTGTTCTTGTGCTGGGGTTCAGTGCACTGTGGCTGCAAAACATTTTGCAGTTACACCCTCGTCGTTAATCGATCAGCTATTCTGGCAGGAAACACAAACCAGGTCAGTTCACACCACCTCTTGTTAACGGCCCTGTTTATTGAAACCACAGCCGGCGTGCCATTAGCAGCTTCGAATCAGGCATCGATCAGCCTTCCCTGTCCGAGCAGTCGGGAGTGAGATACCTGTGGCACGGGGCCCACCGAGGACAGGTACAGGACCGATTCTGAGGCTGCTGTTCACAGCTTTAAAGACCCCTGTTTACCTACTGCGTGCTCTCACCTGTAAACTGCAGTTTATCAGTTACATTTCCAAGCAATGGGCCTCATTCACAAAGCTTTTCTTAAATTATCTCTTTTGTTCTTAAGAATGTTCCTACAAAAAAGCAAGATGAGATTTATGACACGTGTGCAGACCTTTGTTTTTGTGCATATCCAAGGTGTATGAGATGATGAATTCTGTTTGTAAATTTTATGTGCAATCCTGTTCATGTGATTAGCATAAGGAAACAGCCATGAACAAATACAGATACGAAAAATAAAAGACGAATGCCGGAATGTTCTTGGAAACGTTCTTACGCACACAGTTTACGGTCAAATGTGACCGTACACCTGTTTCGTGAATCAGGCTCCACACAGTCAAGATTTTTTTTTGTATGTGCGAGATATTGTTTGACTGTCTTGAAGGAATAGGAGAAATACTCACCGATTCTCAATATAAAAATTTCAAATGAAATGTTGTGCATGCTACGCGGGAGATTCATATAGGGACGGGTGGGGAAAGATATTGACTGAAACGATGTCACAGCACATTAAGGGATATTTTCCTAGTCTAGTGCAGGAACCAGTAACCATGAGCAGGAGCCAAGGCTGACTTCCCATTGGCTGGTTCCAGCTGACTACCCATTGGCTGGTTGCGGCGCTGCAGTGGGAAAGGGGTCACAGATCTGCAGCTCGCCACCCACCACTCGCTTGTAAGTAGGGCAGCGTCAGGGACAGCGGCAGGCTAAACTGATGCGCTTCCTGCTCATTCAGGCGGATGAAAGAAATATCATCCATACAAACACACAGCCCACCTGGAACTAAACCTAAGCCAGTCTGGCCACAGCTCCACGATGGGGGGAAAAAAACATGTACTGTCATGTGTCCTATTTATTCTGTGTGACTGCCGGCATTTTGATTTAATCCTTTTAGATAATATTTCGAGGCCATAAATTATTTGGTTTAAATTTAGTTGCCTTTGCGAAAAAAATTGCTTTGGTAGACACTGAGAAACTCAATAAGCATGAGAGAGAAAGGGGGAAAATATAGTGAATTGTTTTAAGCCAGCCAACTCTTCAAATGAAAGATGGGACTTGTCAATATTTTATACTCCTTTGCTCTTTAGTGTGGTCGATTTCAAGTTAGGGCTCCGTCAGGCTTAAAGAGCTCCAAGACAGATAATGGTGGATTATGAAGACTATTTCACTTTTTTTATGAACCATTCTATCAATAGTAATTTCATGTTTTTCTTTTAAAAGGCTGTGCAGCAAACCCACTGCTAACTGTGCCCGGGTGTTGTCTCTTGCCACTGCCTGTGTCATTTGGGGGCAACGTGAACAGCACTGCCCTGGTTCATGAGCCGTGATTATTGAGCTTCATAATTCGCTTTATAATTCACTACGATTGATGTAAAGCCATTTGCAGAAGCAGCTGCAGAAGCGAAGGTCTCTGTTACGTGGCGCTGCATTGCTAGCATTAGCATTAGACTTTGATTATGGCAACACTGTCAGGCCTTCAGCCTTTCACTGCTGTCTCTACTCCCTGTAATTGTCGCTTAATTTCACAAGCTTACTCCTTAAGGTGTGTGTGTGTGTGTCCTTTTATCAGCTTTAATGATATGGTGTCCCATTTTCCAAAGTCAAAAAGGGATGGAGTTCTCCTGTCAGTGCTTTGAGCCAGTAAGAAAATTGGACAGTAAGAAAAGAAAAATGCTCCATATACTACAAAAGATGAAATCCAGGTTAGCGAAAATGATTTGTTTACAGTATAACCTGGTATGCAATTTGTGCTCAAGTGATTAAGTGAAAATGAACAAACATGACCAGTGCAAATTGTCCAAAAGCAAGCAAAATAAGTTATTCATTATTACAATTTCAAAACTATTTGCAAGTTAAAATAAAAAATTTTTAAATTTGTGGAACTATTTTCTTGCGTATAGACATCAACATAAATGGGTCGTGTGGAAGTGCCGTCGTCTGATTAGCGTAGTCAGGGTCCTGAAGCCTCGTGTGGTATTTCTGGTGGGGTTCCTGTGGCTCTGAGCGAGAGACTCCGCCCATTCCCCCCCCCCCCCCCCCCCCCCCCATCTTGTCTGTGTGTGCCGCCTGCGGCTCTAAGGACAAAGCCCCTCCCCCGACCAAGGGCGCGCGGGGAACGCCTCTGTGCGTAAGCGACCCGTTCCTTTCCCTTGTCGCGGCCCTCTCGCTCTGCGAGAGACGGCGCATCGATCGCAGGGGAGCGCCGGCGGGGCTGGCCGTTCCCGCCACAGGTGCGCCGGAGGCCCGCGACGCGTCCAAACACGCCCCGGTGTTCCGCTTCAGGCCTCCGCGTTATCGCGACCCCGTCTTTTGTGCTTGCGTCACCGTGTGTGTGCCGATGTCGTACCACCAATGTCGGGCTTTGCGGGTTAAACGCAAAAGCTAGATCCTAGAAAAGGACTCTGCTAAGTTTGAAGAATAGCTCGCCATCTCTTCACCTTGTTTAGGTTGTGATATGGGCCCAGTCCTAAAAAAATGATGAGTTTAATACATGCTGTCTATGCTCGTGTGACGCAGATATAGAGCGCACGGATTAATTGGTTCTAGATGTGTACGAGCGGGTTAAGGCCTCTCTGTTGTTGTTTCGGTGCGCGTCGTGGGGTTGTTATTTTTGGCGAACGGGCTTGTTGGAAATGCTCTGCTGCTATTTTCGGAGAAAATGAAAATGGATGGGCTTGGCTCGCAGGAACAGGCGTGTTCTCACGGAGACGTCCCGCGGAGCCGAATAAAGGGACGCGCAGCGGCACCGCGCCCTAAAATTCTCCCCCAGATTTCCCCTCGTTACCGGACCGCGCCATCTGCACCCTGATCCCAGCAGCACTCCGGCTCGGGCGCCAGGTTTTCGTTTAAAGCGAGCGCTGGTGGTTCTCTGTGTGTCGGGCTCCATCAGAAGGGCTGTTCAGCGCGCTCCTGCTTAGCTCCGCGCGTGTGTGTGTCGTGCCGGCAGCTTTATTTTTAGCCTGTGTGGCCAGCGGAGCTCACCCAGCGGGTTCTCTTAGCGCGTCACGCGCGCGGCCGCCGCTTCTCCTGTTTTACGCACGGAGGTCGAGTCCCACGCTCGCGGGTCCCCACCCCGCCTCGCCTCGCCGCGCCCTCTCGTTGGCGAGTTTGGCGATGTCCGCAATGTCCGCCAAGCTCCGGGTACGTGCCCTTAGCGGGGATTTGGGGGGGGGCGGGGGGGGGTGTCCGGTCTCAGCTTGCCCACAGACCCAGGGGGGAACCTTAAACCTCACCACACACACTATCCCTGGCAGCAAGATGCAGTATCAAATTTTTATCAGCCCGGACCGGAGCGCCCTGTGACCTTCAGTTCACCCCGCGGACTCCTTATCTGGGCCAGAGACGGCGACTGCGCCCGTAGCTGTAGCCGCGTTTAGGGTGACTGCGCCCGTAGCTGTAGCTGCGTTTAGGGTGACTGTGCCCGTAACTGTAGCTGCGTTTAGGGTGACTGTGCCCGTAGCTGTAGTTGGTGTTTAGGGTGACTGTGCCCGTAGCTGTAGTTGGTGTTTAGGGTGACTGTGCCCGTAGCTGTAGCTGCGTTTAGGGTGACTGTGCCCGTAGCTGTAGTTGGTGTTTAGGGTGACTGCGCCCGTAGCTGTAGCTGGTGTTTAGGGTGACTGTGCCCGTAGCTGTAGCTGCGTTTAGGGTGACTGTGCCCGTAGCTGTAGCTGCGTTTAGGGTGACTGCGCCCGTAGCTGTAGCTGCGTTTAGGGCGGCTGTGCCCGTAGCTGTAGCTGCGTTTAGGGTGACTGCGCCCGTAGCTGTAGCTGCGTTTAGGGTGACTGTGCCCGTAGCTGTAGTTGGTGTTTAGGGTGACTGTGCCCGTAGCTGTAGCTGCGTTTAGGGTGACTGCGCCCGTAGCTGTATCTGCGTTTAGGGCGGCTGTGCCCGTAGCTGTAGCTGTGTTTAGGGTGACTGTGCCCGTAGCTGTAGCCGTGTTTAGGGTGACTGTGCCCGTAGCTGTAGCTGTGTTTAGGGTGACTGCGCCCGTAGCTGTAGCTGCGTTTATGGCGGCTGCGCCCGTAGCTGTAGTTGGTGTTTAGGGTGACTGCGCCCGTAGCTGTAGTTGGTGTTTAGGGTGACTGTGCCCGTAGCTGTAGCTGCGTTTAGGGTGACTGTGCCCGTAGCTGTAGCTGCGTTTAGGGCGACTGCGCCCGTAGCTGTATCTGCGTTTAGGGTGACTGTGCCCGTAGCTGTAGCTGCGTTTAGGGCGACTGCGCCCGTAGCTGTAGCTGGCGTTTAGGGTGACTGTGCCCGTAGCTGTAGCTGCGTTTAGGGTGACTGCGCCCGTAGCTGTAGCTGCGTTTAGGGTGACTGCGCCCGTAGCTGTAGCTGCGTTTAGGGTGACTGTGCCCGTAGCTGTAGCTGCGTTTAGGGTGACTGCGCCCGTAGCTGTAGCTGCGTTTAGGGTGACTGCGCCCGTAGCTGTAGCTGCGTTTAGGGTGACTGCGCCCGTAGCTGTATCTGCGTTTAGGGCGGCTGCGCCTGTAGCTGTAGCTGGCGTTTAGGGTGACTGTGCCCGTAGCTGTAGCTGCGTTTAGGGTGACTGTGCCCGTAGCTGTAGCCGTGTTTAGGGTGACTGTGCCCGTAGCTGTAGCTGCGTTTAGGGTGACTGTGCCCGTAGCTGTAGCTGCGTTTAGGGTGACTGTGCCCGTAGCTGTAGCTGGTGTTTAGGGCGACTGCGCCCGTAGCTGTAGTTGGTGTTTAGGGCGACTGCGCCCGTAGCTGTAGTTGGTGTTTAGGGTGACTGCGCCCGTAGCTGTAGCCGTGTTTAGGGTGACTGTGCCCGTAGCTGTAGCCGTGTTTAGGGTGACTGTGCCCGTAGCTGTAGCTGTGTTTAGGGTGACTGCGCCCGTAGCTGTAGCTGCGTTTAGGGTGACTGCGCCCGTAGCTGTAGCTGCGTTTAGGGTGACTGTGCCCGTAGCTGTAGCTGGCGTTTAGGGTGACTGTGCCCGTAGCTGTAGCTGCGTTTAGGGCGACTGTGCCCGTAGCTGTAGCTGCGTTTAGGGTGACTGTGCCCGTAGCTGTAGCTGCGTTTAGGGTGACTGCGCCCGTAGCTGTAGCTGCGTTTAGGGCGACTGTGCCCGTAGCTGTAGCTGCGTTTAGGGTGACTGTGCCCGTAGCTGTAGCTGCGTTTAGGGTGACTGTGCCCGTAGCTGTAGCTGCGTTTAGGGTGACTGTGCCCGTAGCTGTAGCTGCGTTTAGGGTGACTGTGCCCGTAGCTGTAGCTGCGTTTAGGGTGACTGCGCCCGTAGCTGTAGCTGCGTTTAGGGCGGCTGCGCCTGTAGCTGTAGCTGGCGTTTAGGGTGACTGTGCCCGTAGCTGTAGCTGCGTTTAGGGTGACTGTGCCCGTAGCTGTAGCTGGTGTTTAGGGCGACTGCGCCCGTAGCTGTAGTTGGTGTTTAGGGCGACTGCGCCCGTAGCTGTAGTTGGTGTTTAGGGTGACTGCGCCCGTAGCTGTAGCCGTGTTTAGGGTGACTGTGCCCGTAGCTGTAGCCGTGTTTAGGGTGACTGTGCCCGTAGCTGTAGCTGTGTTTAGGGTGACTGCGCCCGTAGCTGTAGCTGCGTTTAGGGTGACTGCGCCCGTAGCTGTAGCTGCGTTTAGGGTGACTGTGCCCGTAGCTGTAGCTGGCGTTTAGGGTGACTGCGCCCGTAGCTGTAGCTGCGTTTAGGGTGACTGCGCCCGTAGCTGTAGTTGGTGTTTAGGGCGACTGCGCCCGTAGCTGTAGTTGGTGTTTAGGGCGACTGCGCCCGTAGCTGTAGCTGCGTTTAGGGTGACTGCGCCCGTAGCTGTAGCTGGCGTTTAGGGCGACTGTGCCCGTAGCTGTAGTTGGCGTTTAGGGCGACTGTGCCTGTAGCTGTAGCTGGCATTTAGGGCTACTGCTCCCTCAAAGAGCAGCCACGGCTGGAGCATGTTCTGTACCTGCAACGCAAAAACAGTTTGGGTCCACCCTGTGTCCCAAAAAAACAAATCCCATCTAAAAATAAAGGCATCTTTTTCAGGGCAAACTGCAAACTATGGAACACTGTGCCTGAAGATATTAGGGCCCTGCAGCCTGTCCCCAGATTCAAGTCTCTTTTTAGAAGTATTTTAGTATCTAAGTTTCTGTTGCCTGATTTTTATCTTGTTTTACATCTTTATTTTAAGTGTGTTTCTTTATTACTGCATATGTATTGCTATTTTGTTATTGTAAAACACTTTGAATCTGTGGCCTGAGAAGCACTCAACAAATAAGTGTTGTTATTATTATTATTATTTTTAAATGAATAATTAACCATTATTAGTGTTGTTGATTCCTTCATTATTTTAACCTGCATGACTTGCATGGTCACTTGGCTGCAGTGTAGCATAGTGGCTAGGGAACGGGGCACATGTTGTAGGTCAGGTTGCAGGTTTAATTCCTCAGTGGCATTGCCATTATACCTTTGAGCAGGGTGCGTAACCTGGATCGGTTTGTACGTATATTATAAATGCACTGCAGGTCTCTGTGGATAAGAGTATGTGGTAAATGGTCTAATATAAATGTGGAGTTCAATCAGTCCTGTGACTGCAGGTTAAATACAAACACCTTTGTGACACCACCAGAACTGATGAAACTTCCCTGCTGGTACCAATACAATGTGTTTTTCTTCCACTGCTGCTTAGATGACCTGAAACTTAGTTCATGTTCTGCACACAGTTGATGCATCGTTTAGTTCAGAGTAGTATGCTAATTGGGTTTAGCATTCTCCACCTATATTGAGTCTCTCGCATTTCCTGGTTCGCTGTCACTGAACACAATGAGGAGGAGCACGTGTTAAGCTAAACATGAGCGTGTTTTTCATAAACCAAGCCTCGGCTGCAGATTATAATAAGTAGGTGCTCATGCAAGGAATGCAGATATACTGGAAAGCTTTACCTGAATTCTCTCACCTCTGTTACCCCCATTCGCACTCAGCAATACAAGTTTTGCATATAGGAAGAAGGGTGTCAGCCAGTAATTCTGATGCTGATTTTAGATGAGAATTTGCATTTTAGCACATAATGGGCCTCATAGGTCTGATGTAACACAGCGCTAAACCTGTATATGGATTTCCGAATCAAAGCATAATTTCTCTGTGGAGAAAATAAACTGGGTCCCTGTCACAGTATGTGATTTAAACTGGAGTTTAAAACTTTGAAGTTTTTATCCGGACACATGTCTCTCTTAAGCGGCACTGGATCCACTGAATTCTGATGCCGCTTTCCAACCAATATAATTATTTTGCCAACCGTGAGCTAACACTGCTGGTAACGTTATTTTCGTCACAGCTAGCCTGCTGGCTTTTCAAGCTGATCAAAGCTACTGTTAGCCAGCAAAGAAATTTAAGGCAACAATAACAACAAGAAAGGTATTTACAGCTATATATAAAATGGTACAAAACAAAAAAACGTATAATTTATGACATTCATAGGTGACAGCAAACTGCTTACTCATGTGAATGGTAGCTTGAAATATAGCCCTGTGTGTGATGTTGTAATTGTGCAATGGGCCACTAACCACTTAGCGATTAGCGATTTGCTTTCTACAATTACGCATATTTTTTTTTAGATTATGAAAAAAATGGTGAAAAGTATTCTTTTTTCGTATACAAACAAACGTCCAAATGTCATTAATTATTTTGAAGGAATTAGGAAAATGGGTTTCGTTTCTCCCAAAGACAGTCTATTTTTTTGATCCAGAAGCCCTGAGAATGGTAGCAACATTGAAGGGAAATGACGACAACTTCTGAGGCCCATAGACAAGGTTAGTGCAAGTACATGTGAAACCTGATCCTGGATCAGCGCTCTGAGAAGCTCTGAGGTGCTTAATGAATTCGGGCCCTGATTTAGGATCAGTTTTCCCCATGGTAGGGGACGTGGCCAGTTGTCTCAAGGCCCTGCCTGGACATTACCCTGGCAATAGAGGCCTCTGAGGTAAAGCCCTTCAAATCAGTGACCGAATGACAGTCCATTCCTCGAGTGGCTTTCTGTGTTGTCTTTTGGCTCCTCAGTCAAAGCTGAGCAGTCCCCCTCAGCACCCTGCTCAAAATTAAAAACTAGAAGACTGGAAGAAGTGTCCAGAGGTAAGCCTTTGATTTTTGCATGCAAGGAACAGCTTGGTAAATGGGGGTTTAAGTATTACATAAAATTTCAGGCTTGTTTTTGTAAACTGTCTCCACAACCCACGGTCCTGCACTTTATTGGGGTCCTGGCTGTGTCATATGATTAGGGAACTGGCCTTGTAAGGTACACTTTGCAGGTTGAATTCCCAATGTGTGGAGCACTGCAGCTATACCTTTGGCCCTTAATTTTGAGCAAATCAGTACCCTTAACAGTACAGTGGGACAGCTTAACAGTAAATTGCACATTCATTGTGCATACTGTACACAGGTCTTCCTTTGCAACGATGTACAGTACATGATGTATATGAGGACATTATGGCATAAAACATTACCATAATGTATACTAAAACAGATCCCAATAATGGATCACATTATTGAAAGGGTCATGCAGAAATATATAGTTGTGAAATTGTGAAATGTATCAGTTTTAAGAACCAAAATTAATATAAACAATATACTGTGTCTGAACTGCAATAAGGCACGGGTGGCCAGGGTATGTCATTAATGTTGGCGTTTACATCCAGTGTGTGGCAAAGCTAGAAAATAAATTTTTGTCGTTACGAGACATTTTATTGGACACAGAAAGGAAGCTCTTTAGCTAGCTGCAGTGGCTAATACTAATGCACTCCATAATGACAGACTGTGGAGCTGGCCAGCTAATTCCACTAATGCTGAATTATGTAATGCTGTTTGGTGCAGTGATATTCCGGTCCCCAATTAAAATACTTTTTATCCATGATATGCCAGCAGTACATATATGGAAAGAACTCTTACGGGCCAATCAGCAAGCATGAATCTGTTTTGTAATTGGGGAGCATCATCGTGAGCCTGCTTGTCATTCAGACATCCTGTGCGCTCTGTGTCCACTCACTGACCGTCACTCCATTACGGTTACCCTGGTTACCCTGAAGGCCCTCGACGCGGTGCCTGTCAGTGGAGATGCATCAGAGCCCCCCTTTCAGGCCGCCGATCCGTACCTCTCCCGTCAGGCCAGTCACCCAGGGGACCCGCCTGCCGTGGCTGAGCCCGCCCTGACCCACAGACCGGACAGACCGCAGACCTGCACCGGGCCGGACGCGGGGGTCGCCATGGCTACAGAGCGCCCACAAGGTCACCCTGACATGATGCGCAGCTGGGCACCCAGTAATTGTGAACGTGTCTGTCTCGAACACATCTCTGCTGCTCTCGCTGCTTATCGCAGTCCAAGAGGAGGTGTGTTTCTGCCCTGCTCGTTTGTAGTGATTGGCCAAGAAAGCTGATGGACAGGGAAGTGAACTTTGCTGAAATGGAGTGTACAAGATACAAGTATGCAGGATATTTGGGAAATGTACGCCTTATTGCTGCTCATGTATGGCGGAGCTCACAGTGACAGTTGGCCGCAAAAGTGTACTCTTACAAGCTTCACCTTTGGATCGGTTTAAGCCGATGGATGTATTTAATGCTCCAATTTTAAACCTAGATCAGGGATTTGGAACCTTGTCCTTGCAGCGTGGGCTTGTTTTCATCTGTACTCAGCTCAACTGGTCATTTAAAGCAGCTCATTGCACAGTTAACTCCCCTCAGCTGGTTTCTTAGGCCTGAACTGGTTGGCTATGTCAAGGCGAATAGAAAAACATGCAGGCTCCGTGGCTCTCCAGGACCAGGGGTTCATACCCCTGATCTTATTGTTCGGAGAGATGTCTACTGTATTACAAATAAGGCTTTTTGTCCGATTTTAGCTAAAAAAGCTCTTGCTCTGAATCGCAACTCTAATGCTTTTGCTCCATTTGTGATGTCCTTGATGTTAAGTGGTTGCAGCGGCCACATTCCTCATGAGGAATGGTCAGATCAGCCCTGTTGGCAGAAGGAAGTTGAACGATCCTTAGGTCAGATCTTCACCCTTTGACTTGGTTCACATTCGTGCGCTGTAGCCGGAGATGTTTGCGTGGTGTGTTTGCATGGCAGAGTACACACACACGCATACGCACAGGCAGACCTGTTTCGTTGAGGGTGGTGTTCAGCCTTCGTGCTGGAATGCAGAGGCACATGCTGGCTAATGGGTCTTTCGCACAAAAAGCGCAAACACGGTTGCCCCTGCTTGATGTAAATCGAGGAAACCCATGTAAGACCTTGGACACAACCGATCAATCGCTGCCAAATTGAGAAACAAGTTGCTGCGTATTACTGTAACAATGGCTGCATTTATGTTTCACTGAAAATGCAGGATTGATCCTTGATGTATCCTGAGATCCGTTAGTTCAGCTGTGTGCTCCTAACTTTTAAGGATTGTAAAATGGCAGCCTGCTAGAGTGTTATGTGTGGAAGGTGCTTTCTGTATAACAGTAATAAAGGATGGACAGTAAAGGAAGGACACCTGTTAGAGATGGACTTAAAACCTGCAGGGAGGTAGATCTCCAGGAACTGTTTTAAGGTGACTGTCACTTAGATAGGAGGGGCATGCGTGAGAAGGTGACTGTTTCAGAAAAACACCCAACATTGCCTCCAGGTCCAACCGCCTGAACCGCTGGGGTTTCTGAATCTCAGAACGCTCCGATCTCTGGAATGGGGGTGGCTCTGGGAGAGATTCACATGTGCACACATGCACATTCAGACACACACATACACACGCACACACACATACATACACAGGTAGAACACACATACACACACGCACACAAACACACACACATACACACACACACATACATACACAGGTAGAAAACATACACATAAGCACACAAACACACACACAGGTAGAACACACACACATGCGCATATATTCAGGTAGCACACATAAACAAACATACATGTACACGCAAGCACACGTGCTCACACCATTTCATTTATCAGGCGCTTTGCCGCTTCCCACTTCGTCAGAAAAGTGCATTTTGTCATCACGCCATCGGGAGCTCAACTGCACTAAAGAAACCGCCAAAGGGTTCACAGATACAACAGGTTATAAACGAATCGTCTTGAGTTCACTGGAAGCTGTGCACATTAGGCTAACAGGCTAACATTGTCCTTCTTCTTAGCCTGTTCTAGGCTAAGGAATCCAAGCTAACATTAGGGCCCTCAGTCAAACACAGCAGCACCAACATATTTAGCTTTGAACTCGGCTGTAAAACTTTTTTTTACAAATCAGCATCGTGATTGTGAAATAAAACAGGTTGCATGCTCTCAAGTTGCTGTGAGGCCCAAGCTGATGTGAGAAAAAAGAAAAAAAAAGACTGCTGACCGTTTATGTAACGTTAGCTAGTTTGCTATCGCCATGTGCTTAGAACTCTGCCTCTGCAAATTAAATCGGGCCCCTAGGACCTAGCAGCGCAAGCACTGTGCATCTGTGCTGCTGTCGCAGCTGAAGGTAAAAAGCTTTTTGCTGTTTCCGTGAAGAGAGGAGCCGCTGTAGCCCCTAATGCTTTGGGCTCACTGCTGTAGCGCGGTGGCTAAACGTGGCCTGGCGCATGAGTGTGCGTGGAGAATTCGCGCCGTGACATCTTCATTAAGCTGGGGACCGCTGCAGTTCCACAGCCCTTCCTTTCACGCTTTAGTTAGCAACGTAGCGTAACAACCCCATGCTAAGAGGGCTGCAGGTGCGTGAAAGCGTGTCAGAGGCAAGAGAGTAATGGGTTTAGGGCCTCCTTAATTTGGGACATTGTATGGTTGGCAAATGCCAAAAATGTACTTTATTAAATGACCAGCATGTTATTGCAAGTAATAACAGTTTATGTAAAATGAGAAAAGAATAAAAAACCATTTTTTTTTTGGGCTGCTGGGTGGGTCATCCTGTTAAGGTGTTGTTCCAGCACATGGATGAGCAGCCTGGTGTGATATTAAACCCGGATTGTGACGATGCCAGCCCTGCTGCCCACACATACTTGGAGCCGCACACAAAATGTCTTCCTCCGACTCGAGTCTGTGTTTGAGCGACGTATCGACTGCGGTGTGGAAATTAACGGCGGTGACGTTGTGTCCTTCAGAGCTTGTCTGCACTCCTGAATTGACCTGGCAGGTCGCCATGAGTGCTGTAGCCTGAGCAGGATTAAGTCTTCAGAACTGGGGAGAACAAGAGGAAAACGTGTTATACTAAAAGCCTCTGATCTTCCCAAGGCCCATCCAGGTACGATATTAGAATTCGATCACGAGCGCTGTGCGTCACTTGGTTTTTACCCTGTTGTAATTGGGTAAGGGAATGCTGGCAATCCTGACTGCACAGACCTTTTTAGATCCGTTTGTCTATATTTATCACCAGAAGCTGTGCTTGTTTATCATTTTAATTATTTGTGTGGGTGGGGTGGGGTTTTGCTGCTTAGTGCTGGGGTTTGGTAATGCCGGGCGTACACTACACTACTATAGCATAGCCAATTTGGTCCCCGACGAATTTTCAATTTTGAAGTGAAAACGGCACGTTGCAAGACTCATTAGGAGCGTTGTTGTCCGCAAATTGTGAAAGAGTCATCGTGCTGCTCTTAACTGTTGTCCCGTTCTCCCTATCCAGCCTGGCACCAGCCGATCATTTTCAAACATGTTTGATATTTTCGTTGTTGGCTCTTGCAGTGTGACAGGTACAACGAGGCGAGTTCAAAGACCGCTCCAGCCCGTTTCCTTGCCCTCAGTTCGCGGGATTGTTCCAGCCCTGTCCCTCTCTCCGTGGTTATGGAGCGCTTCAGCCTTGCTCTTCCCCTGCCCATGCCTTGATGCAGCCTGGAGCTCCAGATATATCACTCTAAACTGCACTGTACCGAACTATATTCAGTCTTATTCCCATTAGCTATTACCTCGACTGCAACTTCTGCTTAACCCATTGTATTTGCTGCGATAGATCCCGTAGTACGTTTCTGTTACGTTCTATCGTACCACTGCTTTACACCAGGCCAGCCACTGGAGAATGGGCTCCCCCTCTGTAGTCGGGTTCCTCCCGAGATTGCTTCCCATCGGGGAGTGTTTTCTCGCCATCGTTGTGAGGGTTTTCTCTCCACTGGGAGTTTGTACCACATGCTTGCTATTTGGGGGTTCGAGCCTGTTTGCTCAGTTTGCTCTGTCTCGCTCTGTCTCCTTGCTTTGCTAATCTGTAAAGCGGTAGACTGAGAATCATGGCCGGTGAATGTGAGATGTCCTGCGATGTTAAGACAAAAAAACATTGTGTAGTATAATCTGGCCTAAGGAGTGTGCGTGCACTCTGGGCTGTGGCTACACACCCCCCCCCCCCCCTTGTGTCACTGTAGGCTCTCACGCTGGGCCCACACCGTCTCTTTCTGGGACCAGTGGTTACGAGCATATTCATCATTTTTATCCCAAGCGGGGGAGGAGGGGGAGGGGGGGGGGGGAGGGTGAAGGGGGGTAGGCGCGGCGCACTGGAGTGACTCCGCTGACATCACCCAGAGGTACTGAAGCGCAGATATGGACTCTTGCCCAAATCTCAAGATATAGCCTAGCCATGTGTGTAAAACTGTAGAGTGCTCCTGCCTTGATGCTGGATGGTACTCTCCTTGGTGTTTTCTCCCCCAGTGGCATGCTGCTCTCGTACCACATATGGAGAGAAATGAGGGTGGGTGGGGGGGGGGGGAGGGGCGGTACAGAGGGGCACAGGGTGCATTTTCTTTTTCCATTTTTCTGAGCAGGGCTCATTATAAATGTTGGATGTCCGAGGCGGTGCAGAGAAAAGCTCCAGTTTTCCATTGGGTATTCATTAGTCATCTTCTCAGGCTCCCTCTCTCTCTCTCTCTGTCTGTATCTCTCTTTCTCTCTTTCACTCGCTCTCGCTACAAGCTATTTGCAGGCACTGTGATGACGTTACGCAGCGTGCAGAAGGTTTGTGTGTAAAAGGTGTCCCAGAGTTTTTTTAAAGCGCGCAGCCGCTCCCTCTGAAGCGTGTTCCTCTGGGACCGCGCGTGCTGTCCGCGCTCGGCGGAAGGGCGCGGTCGCCGGGAGCCCTGCTCTGAGGTCAGCGACGCACGGAGCGAACCCCAGGCGCGGACGCCTCCCTCGTCTGGGATCGCCACGGTTACCTCCAGGCCTCAGTGAGTCCTGCGTCCGTGCCCCCTCGATAGCCAGTCTGTCGGAACTGACAGGTTTCCAGAGATGCCTGTCTGTTGCCTAATTGCCAATCAAGAGTTTGAAATGTGTTCTGTAAAGCTCCAGTGTGTCCAGTTTGATGTGTGAGACGTCTATATATCTGGTGGATAAATTGGGTAGGCTTTTTAGCAGAAGTGTCAAAAAACGATGTTGAGAAGACTTTGCGTTATTGGAGCTGCCCTGGCGTTGACCTGTGCTGCGTTTCTGCACGCACATTTTTACATTTCCCTTCTTTGGTGTTTAAGGCATCGTGCATGTCTGGTGAGAATAAAGAAGTCCTTGTCTGAAAATAAGGCCACTGTCTCTGTCTGTGCGATTAAATTACACAGTTCCTGCCGTTGAGGACAGTAACAAGTCTTTACATGCTTTTGTGTGAAACGGAACAGAGTAAAAAAACGCAAGATTTCCACATTACCGGCAGAAGAGAGTGCTATTTGAATGGCCAATTCTGCATGTTTATTTTGCTCTGTTATGTTGTAATTTAGCTTTACGTATTTTCACCTGTGCTGCCCTCCGCATGTTTATTTTTTCGTCAGCCGCACGCCTTTATCTTGAAGCTAGCGTTCGATGGCATCGGTTTCCCGTGGCGCCTTCTCAAAACTGTGCAGCTTTATTCTTTTAAAAAGAGGGATGAATTAAACAAGGTGTTTAAAAAAAGCCGTGGTGGCGACATCCGAGATCGTCCTCATTCCGCAGAGCAGACTCTTCTCTCCCATTGTTTCCCCCCAAACTGATGTCATTCCAGTATCTGTGGGTGGTGAAAAGGCCATTGTACAACACAAGCAGCCGCAGACCAAAATACCAGCCTTGTTTTTGTTTCCTCTGATAGTCGTGCATACTAATTGTGAATGTAAAGCTAGGCCGTTGGTTCCCAAACTGTGGGTCTCGTGGCAGGGGTCGAGGAGCGCTGATAGATGACGCACGAAAACAAAAGCAACCCGACGTATGTATTATATAAGCTCCGCTCGCAATAACAACAGTCAAATTATGCACTTCAACAGTTCAGCCCAAGGTAACTGGTTAGTGCACTTGTAGTTGTTTGGAAGTATGTTTACAACATTGTAATCCAGGGGCTGCTGGGTGGCTAACCCTGTTAAGGCACTGTTCCAATGCACGGTTGGTCCCCAGGATTGCTTCCTGACCATGCCAGTGCAGCGTTTGTTAGCCCAGCAGAGCGACATGTAATTGGCAGCTTTGCTGATGGTTGTGGTGGGTTCAGCCGAGATCCACATCTGAGCCGTCTAGCAACCCCTACTGGTCGATTGGGTGTCTGCAATCTGCTCAAGCTGCACATGAAGTGTCTTCTTTTGACCTATGTCTGCAGGTTTGGTTTGCACAGATGAAGCAGGCAGTACATGCTTTGGAAGAGAGTATGTGCTTGTTTGTACTCTCCTACGTGGGCTGCAATGTTTGCTGTGTGAGTTGTTACTGTGTACGACTGAGCATTCCAAATTGGGGAGAAAATGGGGGAGAAGCTTTAAAATGTAAGATATATATAATTCTCATATTTGATCTTATTCCAGCTAAGTTTTCATAAGGGGTCGTTAAGTCATTAAGTAATCATCTTAGAAACACTGTCCTAGTCATTATGACAACAATTACAGTATGGTCTGGCTGTCACCATAGATATGGCAGCAACTGACACATAACTGCTTTACTCAGGTGACTAGTATGAAGCCCACAATGGAGAAAGGATATGTAACTTTAATCTGTTATCATCTATATATTATTTTTAATTTAAATAATAGTGATGCCAAAGAGTGACTCTGTTTTTCAATACAGAACCCCAAACAATGAAATCGCCTATGTGAGCAGTTTTGAGCTGCACTTTCTAATTGTTTTAATTTGCATTTCCTGTCATCTTACTGTATGCCACTTAGAACAGCTATATTCTTACAGTATAGGCGTATGTGTTTAGCTTGACAGGTTTTCTAGCCTCTCAGTCTTGATCTGATTGGGACACTTTGATCAATCCTGGGCAACAGGCAAAAAAAAGGTTAAGCATTGAAAGTTATTTACCAAACTGGAGGGTAAGACCTCTATAGAATTCACGTAATTTCATTCTGTGCCATTTTGTCTGGTCAAAGACTCCCACCAGAGGAGATTTTTAAAAAAAACATATAAAAAATGAAACTTGAATCTTATCCTGTGAATGTTGTAATGTTTCAAGTTTGTGTACCTTGTATTTGTAAGTATGAATGTGTACGGTAGTACTGCTGATGTTTTCTCTCAGGTAAATTACAAAATTACAAAATCATGCTCTTTTCCTGTTTCTAGTTCAATAGAAATACACTAAAACAAGAGGATGCACTGCATGTTTGTAGTATACTATAAACAGAAGGTTGAGTATCCAGCATGTGCCATGTGGTGCACACAATACAGATGTCACACGATATCAAGTGGTACGTAAAACAAAAAATTGCATTGGTAAGAAAACGCTTAATGCCTGTGTGCTGACATTATTTTTTTAATTGTGTCTGCACTTGGAATAGAAGAGTGCACTTATGAGAGAGGACCTGGACTGCTCTGCTAACAAGAATGCAAGATATTCAGAAGTTTGCCAGCGTTACAAATGGCTGTGCAAAGGAAAATAAAATAATTTGAGTGGATTTGTACTACCAACAAACAAACCAGGTCATTTCAAATTGCAGCGGGCCTACCTCAGCTGAACGGCAGTACCCTGGCACAATGTCAGTATCAAAATGTAGTTCTAACAAAGCATCAAGTTTTAACGCATATATCGATTTTGTAACCCGTCACTATACTTCCCGTCATGCGACGCAGCCATTTTGAGTGTGCAGCTTATGAGAAGAGCATACATCTGAAGCCAAGTCCTAATGAGGAAAGAGCCCCGAAACCCTTTTTTTTCGATGCCAGCAGTTATTTTTACCCCTGACGAATTACAATCAGGCCACGAGCAGAGGAGAAAAAAACGAAGGGAACTTGTGCACACATTAACGTTAAATAGGTCACCTTGAGCAGGAAACTTGCGCGCAGCGACCTGTTTGGGAATCGGAGAAGCACGGAGAGGCTGGTTCCTCCGAGAACAGCGCGGGAGAGATCGTCTCTCTGAATGCTGGGAGAATTCAGTTCACCGACGCTCCCCCGACACCCACCGGCTATTTTTGGGCCACAGTTTTAACGCTGGTTCAGTGAGAGATCCAGGTTTTTCGGTGGATCTTTCTCTGACACTCTATCCTCACTCATTATATTTAGTTCTATGACATATTTCAGTTTTTTTTTTTTCCAAATTGTTCTTTATTTTTACATTGCAAATCTCTGTATTCTTATCTGAAACTGCAAAACAAAAGCAGTCATCACTGTATTGACTTTTGTCAATTGTCTTTTATTTGATGGGTGCCATGTATGTGAATGATTTGCCAGCTGTGTTCAGGTCCTTTTATCTGGTCTGTTTGGGTGCCAGTAGAGTAGCGCATAAAAGCTGATTTGGAACTTTGAATGTTGCAAAAATAAAGACATTTTGAAAAATGGAACATGCAAGTGCCTCTGCATAACTGTCTGGAAAATACCTAGATGTAAATATTACCCTTCCTGAGGATCAACTGTTAAAGTGTGATATGGTAATAAGAGCAGTTGTGTGGCAGTGATGACTGATGGGTATTAAATTGAGCTCCTGCATAAAAAAGCAGTCTGGCCTCTGAGCTAATCTTGGATGCCCCGCCCCAAACCAGGCCCAAACTATACGGAGGTCCCCTTGAGACTGATCTGTTAGTTCTCCTGTAGTTTCTCCCATGCAGTTCCTTTGGTAAAGCCTTAAGAAGCCCATGTTTTGATGGAAAAATCCAGTCCAAAATAAATCCAAAGCAATGGTTGTAGGTCACGGCAGCTGTAGAAAATAAACAGTGCTAGACTTGTGTTGAATGCAGAAGCAGCTGCTGTTACATATGTACCTCCAATGAGCAGCGTAGACCCTGAGGAACTGCTCACAGAGAATGGATACCACAGTTATTACCCTGCTGGGCCACCTGTGTGTGTGGATGATGTATGGTGGTTTTCAAAAAGGCCTCTCTCAGGCCCCTGTTGAAGAATGCACATCTGAGCTTGGCCAGCTTTGCATTCCTGCCATCTTTCAGAAAACACTAGAGAGCCGGAAGCCCGCACCCAATTACAAAAGGAGATGTGCAGGAGGCCCCACCCACATCTATAGGGCTTAGCAACCATCACCCAATTCACCTATTGTGAAGCCCTTCCTCGAAAAATAGGTTTTCCTATTTTTCGAGGAAGGGCAACAGTTTCTATCCTTCTCTGACTCTAACATCTTTTGCAGTTGTAGACAAGGGGCAGACTTATCCATTGCCCTAATAGAACTAAAAATACTCATTTGTTCACACAAAAATGAGAGAATACGTGATGGGTAAAAAGCTGGATAAATGGATAATGTACAGAGCCATGAAAAAGTATTTGCGCCCCATGAAATGATCTTGATTTCCTGTTTATCGAATCGGATCTTCAGACAAAATGTCGTATTAGACAAACCTGAGTGAACACAAAACCCATTTTTAAAATTATTTCATTTTTTTAATGAAAAAAGTTATCAAGCACCCACATCACTCATGTGAAAATGTAATTGCCCCTTAAACTTTATTGGTTGCTCCACCTTTAGCAGCAATAACTGAAACCAAACACTTCCTATAATTTTATATCGATCTTTCTCATCGCTGTGGAGAAATATATTTGCTCACTTGTTGCAGAACTGCTTTAATTCACCCAAATTGGTAGCATGAATTACTTGTTTCAGGTCCTGATAAAGCATTTCTATTGGGTTCAAGTCAAGACTAACTAGCCACTCTAACAATTTAATTTATTTTCTTTTCAGCCATTCAGATGTGAACTTGCTTTTGTGGTTTGGATCAGAATTCATGGTTCCTTCAATACTGCCCAGTTGTCCAGGTCCAGAGGTAGCGAAGCATCCCCACATCATTAGACTACCTCCGCCATGTTTTGCCGTTAGTATGATGTTCTACCTGTGAAATTCTGTATTTGCTTTACACCAGACATAACGGGACTCGTGTCGTCCAAAAAGTTCCAGTTTTGACTCACCTGTCCATAGAACATTATCTGAAAAGGCTTGGCGATCATTCAGGTACTTTTTTGCAAATGTGAGACAAGCATTCATGATCCTCTCGGTTAGCAGTAGTTTCTGCCTTGCTACTCTCCCATGAATCCCATTTTTGTGCATTCTCTTACTGTGGAGTCATGAACACTGACTTTAGCTGAAGCTAGAGTGGTCAGCAGTTCTGTGGATGCTCTTCTGGCATCTTATGTGACTTCCTGGGTAAGCTGTCTCTGTGCCCTTGGAGAAATTTTGGCAGGCCAGCTACTCCTGGGAAGATTCACCACTGTTCCAAGTGTTCTTCGTTTGGAGATAATGGCTGTCATTGTGGTTTGGTGGAGTCCCAGAGCCTTAGAAATGACTTTGTAACCCTTTCCAGACTGATATACTTCAACGTTTTTCACATCTCTTCTGGGATTTCCTTTCATCATGGAAAATTGTGCTGGTAGAAACTCTGCAGTAACTACTTCACTCTGATGGTAAGGTTCAGTATGAGTGAGTTTTAGATTCAACTGGACTGGCTGCAATCAAGCCTGGCTGTGTTCAGTTAGCTGAATGGAATTATGAAATAAATTAGGTTAATTGTTTAATTGAGTTACAAATGGGGCAATTACTTTTTCACATGGGTGATATGGGTGTTTGATAAGTTTTTTCATTAAATAAATGAAATGATTTTAAAATGTGTTTTGTGTTTCCTTGGATTCCCTTTTGTCTAAAAATTTTAAACCATTCATTGTGACAAATATGCTGGAAATCAGGTAGGGGGCAGATGCTTTTTCACAACTCTATACATTATCCATTTCATCATGTCAGATTCAGCTAGTTACCCATTATATATTCTCATTGCTGTGGGAACAAATCTTGCACAAATTGATCTGACACCATTTAGTCTGACAAATGCAATAATAAAGGGAATCAAGAAGGGGGCAAATACTTTTTCACGGCACTGTAGGCAATTTGTTTATCCAAGTCTGTATTTATATAGGATAAGTATAAATATTCACAACTTACTTCATAGATCTCAGAGTGCTTCCTCATTGTACATATGTCTAGTCTATGGAATAGAACTTAATTTGCCTTTACAAAGGTTATTTGTCTTGCATGCATGGACGGCATTACAAACACATTCCAACGCCTACCAAAAACATAATCACATTGCTCTCATAATTGTAAAATTTTGTATCAAATTTTATTCATGTGTTAAGATGTCATGTGCTTCTTGGAATGAAGGAAGATCATGTTCCGTTTGTTTTAAAGCAGGGTGTCAACATTCCTCCACAATTCATCATCTTATTTAACTTTCTTTAGTTTTGAACTGAAAGGCCACATCCCTGGCACTGAATGTCAACACTGCCTCTATGAAACTTCAGTAGAGCAGAATCAGCACAGTGCTATCTACTCTGAAGGCTGAAAGTTTACACATAAAGAATAACCACTGCTGGCCTTTTGCTTAAGCGTGAGTTATTCTTTTTGGTTAGTATGCACTGTGTTAGTATTGGTTGTTTTGTTTTGTATTGAACTGAATTGCATTTCATCATGTTTTTAATTGTCTCGTTACTGGAACCCAATGAATTTCCTCTGAATGACCATAAAGTTGAACTTTTATGCCATGCCGCAGGTCTAATAATGAGGTTGAGGCTGGATGTAGTTAGCTGACACTATTTATAATGTGTGATGACGGCATGCAGCCCCTACTGCAACCCAGTGTTTACATTGGGTCTTGACATCTTTTGGCGATCATTTGGGCCAGCTGTCAGCATTTCAGCTTGTAGCCAGTACTTAGTCAGATAGTGGCTAAATACTGTAATGTGTGGTTTTTATACGCTTCAGCATCGTCATTAGATAGCAGTCGAACCTTGCTGAAAATTTACTTTCCTTTTATCATAGTGTTGCTTCAGGATGTTGCTGTCTTCATCAGCATCGATTGACAGCTGGTGAGGCTTTTGTCTTTTACAGTGGGACCAGTAGGCTTTGGCTACAATTCTTCCATTCGTACTTGTTTGACGTAACTTTACATCCTGGATGTTACCCTCCATTGCAGGCCTGTTTGACAGCTACTAGATGGCTTTAGTGAGCTGTTTATTCCAAACATTTTCTAAAACATCTTGTGCTAGCTCAGATATGGCTAACTTGTCTACATCTGAGCTTCTAGATGACATTAGTGAACTGTTTATTCCAAACGTTTTCTAAAACATCTTTTACTAGCTGAAATATAGCTAGCTGTCCATATAAGCTACAAGATGACATAATGAGCTGTTTATCCTTAAGTTTTTGAAAACATCTTATGCTAGCTCAGATATGGCTATCTTGTCCATGTTTATAATTACAACATGGGACCAGCAACGGATTTGTTTGAGTTAGCAATAGTAACTAAGGGGGGGTGTGACTTTGTGAAAGGTCCATATCAAATGCAACTATTGATATGGAGGAACACCCATATTCATTGGACTTATTAGCCATCTGCCTGTTACTTTTTGAGAAATGCTAAATGTTACTACTCGTATAGTGAATGGGGAACTGGGTTTGTATCTGAAAATATGCGGGTTTGATTGCCTGCTAGAGCGCTTTCGCTGTACCCTTGAGCACTGTACTTAACCTGAACTGCTCCAGTAAATGTCTAGCTGTATAAATGAATTGTATGTAAAAATGTAATTGGTGTTAGTCGCTCTGGATGAGCATCTGCTAAATGTAACATAGATGTATATGCAATAGTAGTGGCCAGTTCACCAGTCAATCGGACCACCTTCTGACCACATCATGACCACATCATGACAAAACAGTTTCTTTGCCCTTTTCTCCCCAATCTGGAATGCCAAGTCACGCTCGTGATCTCCTCCGAAGCACATTATGTCACTGCTGCCTCTTATCACAACGCAATCAACAAGTTGGCTCACCCAGATGTGAGTTAGAGGGCAACATGTACTGTGCAGCTCAAAAGGCCCAGTTCACCAACAGGGCTCGCTTGTGCACAAGGAGACATGGTCATAACGCGGCCATTTGAAACCCTCCTCCTCTGGGCGACGGCAGCACCAATTATGCGCCACCCTGCGTGGCTGCTAGCCACAGTCAAAACTGGCAGGGTCCAGATTCAAAATCAGCCATGCACTAGAACAGAGCATTAACTGGACAAGCCACACAGTATATATGTATTTGATGAAGATGTAGTTAAGGTTCTTTATTATTTCTCTCATTACTGTTAAACATATTGATATGGAAAGTGGTTTTCGTACTTTATATTGACAAGGCTAATGAGGATAATGACCTGATACACACCATCTCTCACATGTTCCCTGGTACATTCTTATCTGTAGATCACAGAGGAAGACGAGGATACCATATCCCTGCTTCCAAAAGTGAAATTGGCCAGGGGCTGTTAATGAGACTTTCTGTAGTTACGCAGTCATACTCTTTCTTTCTGTGTGCTCCAGAAACCCAGTAGATACAGCCCTTTTTATATTGTTAATTTCCACTCAAGTGTGCCAAGGAATGAATCTTTCAGAAGTATGCATTCTTTAGTGTGATGACCAGCTATTTCCATGCAAAATTAATTTTAGCCTGAGGTGAACTGTCTGTTTATGTGGCAAATGCATTTCAGCTGTAGATGAGTAACGTGAAGGCTTTTGGGTTCTGATTTCTTTGTCCTTCAAGAGGATTTTGTATGACATCCTCTCCAGCGTTAGTGACATGTCTGCAAATAGTTATTTAGTTGTATATGGTTTCGTATTGTGTTTGGTACTTTGTTCTTCTCTTTATTGTGGGATAGGACAGGATGTTTCAGTGCATGGTTTTATGCATAAGCTTTGTTCCAACACAATAGCTCTGATAGGATAGGCTAGAATATTCTTTGCATTAATTCATCATGCATTTCTAGACAAATTGAACATAGACTTTAACTGGAGCTATCCTATTAAATTCAGTGTGTGCTTACAGAGGTGTGACCGTTCAGTGATTCTGTGTGACTGTGTTGTGCTGTTCAGTGTAGTACGTGGTGTGTGCTGCCCATTGTTTAGTGTGCCATTGATAAGGTGTTGAGTGTTCAGTGATTGGTACGATTGTGTAAGTAAGCATTCACTGTAGCACTAGTACAGTGCTGGTGTGTGTTTTGTGATTGGTGTGGTTTGTGTTAATGAGTCTGTGTGAGTGTGCTGGTCGGTGTTCAGTGCGGTGGCAATGTACGCTCAAGGTTTTCTCTGAGTGAAGTACCATTTGTCTCTGCTCTGGGCTTTGGTCTGGCTGAGGCGTTATCTCTGAAGTTAGCGGTGGTTTTAGGGAATTGCTCCTTGTGGTATTATCAAAGGACAGCCCTTTCTCTTTCTCAGCCCCTATTTACTGTTGTCTCTGTTGTGTCAGCAGCTACAGGAAATGAGGCCCGGGCATCCTGCCATTGAATCTGTTAGTGGTATCGTGGCTCCTGACAAGCCCCCAGCCTCCTGTTTCCTGTTCAGTCAGCTGTGAGCGCGGCCCTGCAGCTGAAGCCGACCCCTCCAGTCCCCTGCGGATCGGATGTGCCTTAAACGCTGGAGGACATGAAAGCACAGTGGTGGTCTCTTCTAAATGAATCTCATTTTTTAAAGCAATGGTCTGAAACTTCAAATCTGTGATCAGCAGTCCCAGTGTCTAGGTTTTTTGCCATTGCCTTTCGGTCAGCCACCAGTTTCGGTGTGCATAGTTGTGCAGGACTGGAGTTTTTGTGTTTTTGTTGGAGCTGCCCATTAAAAAGAAGGTACATGCAGGTACCTGAACTGGTGAAGTACAAACAAGGCTCAAGAGTGTCCTTTCATATTTCGCTATTAATTGTTTAGGCCTGCTGTCGCTTTGACCCTCCCCCTTCTCACACACTAAGACTAATCAGGGTTTGGAGTCTGCTGAATTTTAATTCTGTCAATTCAGGAAATTAGTTCATATTCAGTTAATTAATTGAATATCATTGGCATTTCCCAAACCATGTTTTGAGTTGATTTTCAGTTCATTTATGCATTGACTGAATTGAAATAGAATTGACCCCCAACCTTAGTCTTCAAACTGGGGAGGAGGGTTCAGAGGGCAAAATTCTCTGGTTCTCCTCCTCATGCGTGTTGGGCCCTGGACTCATGCGTGTTGGCCCCTCTCCTCATGCGTGTTGGCCCCTGGCCTTATGCGTGTTGGCCCCTCACCTCATGCGTGTTGGGCCCTGGACTCATGCGTGTTGGCCCCTCACCTCATGCGTGTTGGGCCCTGGACTCATGCGTGTTGGCCCCTCACCTCATGCGTGTTGGCCCCTGGTCTCATGCGTGTTGGGCCCTTGCTCTGCTCTCTGCTCCTGTCTCAGGCCTGTTGCTGTTGGGACATGGCTCTTTTAGCCACTTCCCCTGAATCAGATGTGCTGTTGTAGTTTTGGACAGCTCTACTCTGCAAACACACAATGCTGTCCTGCTCCACTGAGCTGGTCTTTTCCCAGTGGACACAAAGGTGTATCTCTCTCTCTCACTCTCTTTCTCTCTCTCTCGCTCTGTCTTTTCTTCCCCCACACGTATTCTCTATCCTACTCATTCTTTCTCACTTTCAGACTGGCTCTTTCCTTAAACCACTCCCTCTCCTACTTTTTCTGTTTTTCTCTGCCATTCTACATTCTATATCTCCCTCTCCTCCATTTCCCTCTGTGTGTTTCTCAGTTAGTCTCCTCGTTGCTCTTCGCTCTCCCTGACCCCACTTCCGCCTTTCAGACTCCACCCCTGTCTGTTTTGTATTGAGAGAGCATAGGGGCCTGTGTTCTCTGAGGAGCCCACCATGGATGGGACTGTAGGAAGTCGCTGGCTTTGAGCTGCATTAGCCTGCACAATGGCCACTCAGTATTTCCCTCTCTGTTTTAAGGCATGTGGGAGTTGCCCATTCAAAGGAAACAATGCATTGTGTGCAGTTACTGAAATAGACAAGGCTGATGAGAGCATTCTTCATTTGCAGTTCTTCCCTTGTACTTTTTCTTATGATGAATTGGACCTGCTGAGGCACTGCTGTTACCTCTTCCACCCACACTAACACTAACCAGGGTTGAGGTCACATCCATTTCTGTCCATTCAGGAAATTAATTGAAATTCTATGTTATATTGAACATCATAGGCTTGTTGAATTTCTGCCGGGGTGCAGGGTATTCATTGTGTCCTTGTAGTATCCCACAACCCTCTCCCGGCTTTTCAATGCGCCAGGCGAATCACGCGCATTGTGGAATATTAGAGTGCGTCCCCTGGTGGCCGGGGCAGGAGGAACAGGTACATCGCCCAGATTACCCTGTCCATAAACCATCATGCTTCTCAATAAACAGTTACCACCACAGGACTAATTATTTTTGCAGATTGGTAAAAAACGGTTAACTTTTTTGAGCGTTTTATAGTTTTTTTTTCAGGTTTTGTTTGTTTAAATCATCTCACTACATTTACACAGCTAAACTTACAGCTCATTACAGCCACAGAAAATACACAGAGAAACTATAAATGAAAGAAAATAAGCTTTTAAAAGTCCCTATCTACATTTGGAATCGGTACCACAGATAAGCCCCCTTGTTTAAAAAATAAGCACGAAACCATCCAGACCCACAACGCAACTTCTTAGCAAACTATATTTTTGGTTGATTTTACGCGCTCATATATGGCAGTTGGTTGAAAATAGACACTGCATGCTACAATCATGATAACGGCAATGACTGTGCTGTGAAGTTTAGGTAGCAAACAACAAGGCTGAATCCTTTTGACGTAATTTACATAGAAACTGTACCCTCTGATCGGCTAGTTTCACTCACTGTGGCCAAGCGGAATCGATAATGTTTCAGAAAATATATAACTTTAAAAGATTTAATTCAATCTGCTTCTGGGAGTTTTGCCGTTTATTGAGGGTGTGACAATTTTGGTGCCGCTGACTGTAATCGAATGTTTTTCACATTTACCATTCGATTGAGCAACTACCATTCACAGTACATTTTTATGGGTTAGTGCTGTCAGATTGTGCTAGCTACTTTACATGAACCTTCTAGGGCGATCAATAAAGGCTAACAGCACAGTACCACTTACTTCTTGTCACTTGTACCACCACTGTAATGAACTAAACAAAGGCTGCAAACTACCTTTTCTATGAGAAATGTGTTGTCGAGCTCACGCGCATACACTGCTGGCGACATTCTAAAGCTCCGTTTTGCCCTCCCTACTATATAGCTAGCTAGCTATGGCGTGTCCTCACCTCTGTAATGTTATTTGCTGTCGTCCGTGTGTCCATACATCTGTATGGGTGGTTGTAGCTGTGTATCCTTAGCTCGTACTCATGTATGCAGGATAGCATCCGTATGCGCTAACTAGGTTAACTAAAGTAGGCGATCCATAAGCGCGCTAACTAGGTTAGCTAAAGTAGGCAAAACGCAAACATGTTAGGGTTAGCTAAAGTAACTTTAGGTGATAAAGCTGTGCTTAAAAATGTCGTGCCGTACCACCTGTGCATGCGTCCTACTAAACGAAGCACCACCTGCGCATGCGTTCCACCAAACCTCCCTCAAAGGTTGTCCGTGAGTGAGTGAGTGACCTTTCAGTCAGGCCTCTCTAGACATATCATTCAAAGTCAAGGTTTGTTTGATTGAATTGTGATTGGTTTGTCAAACAAGGGACAAGAGGATAATCCTCCTCATGATTGGGTGCAGTCTACACATGCTTATCTCGGTTAAGGGCATGGTCAGCAGCAGACATACAGTACAGAAGACTGGCCGAATGAGGCTTTGAACAACTTTGCTTCATTCAGCTCATTTCAAGCTAGGGAAGTCTAACAGGTAATTTCATATGTATCTTTTAAGACCAAGCACAAAAATGTGTATATTTTATTGACCCTTTCAGTGTTAGAAGGCAGAAGAATATTTTTTCCAAGCTATGATCCAGATTTTGCTTACCAGTTATTGTATACAAAATAAGTATAAATATATGTATACAAAATCAAAATAAACACCTCTTCGATTCAGCTATGCTTTGCTACTACATTGAGAGTGCAGCTGCTTCCAGATGGATATTGCAGGTTGTTATGTTGTAAATTGTGTGTTTATTTTGACAGTTCTCATCAGATCATATTACCATCAAAAATTGATTCAAGGTTCAAGTTTCCCTTTAAAGTCAAATAATTCTGTTAAAGAGTGTACTCGTGTGCGAGGGCCAGGTGCAGGATCTGACAGACTGATTAATCTGTCGCTGATTGAGCCGCATCTCCTCTCATTGTTAGCACTAAAAGATGCTGCAGAGGGGGGTGAAACACTGAGATCTGATGAGCACCGTTTGTAAGCAGTCTTCTAGCTTCAGTGTGATGTGGTGATTAGGGAACTAGTCTTTTGCTGTTTGTGTTTGAAAACTAATCTACTTTTTTTCCCTGCTGCTTCTCTTTGCTGAAGTCTACCCGCTAGGCTGGTTGTGCTTTGGAACTGTGTGTGCAAGACTGCAAATGGAGGCAGGCTTAGTCCACCAGTGCTGCTGTTGATTCCTGACACATGTCTGACAGAGATGGAATGAATATATTTAACACTGACACAGCACTTAAAGTCAGCACAGACACATAACTAATAGTGAGCACTGACACAGCATTCACACAGTTAGCACTCACACAGTAGGATCTGATTCCTGTCTCTGTACCTTAGGAGAACTTTAGCAGAACACAAGACCCAAGAGTTCCTAGATACTGTCATTGTGCCATTCATCAACTTTCTTCTCATTATCCTAAATGAGTTACCTACCTGTTTAAATATATGTAATGTGTCAAAAGTTAAAATAAAATAAAAAGGTGATGTAATCAAAATGTAATTAAAATTTTAATAATGTTGATATAATAGTTTTGGCAGTTTCAGCACAGAGGCACAATGAAATTACTGATGGCTTTAATTAGAACGAACAATATGGGGCTTATATTATTAATAGACAAAGTACCACATGTAGCCTTGCTTATTTAGCCAAAATGAGGAGTTTGTGTGTGTGTGTGTATGCGTGTGTGTGTTGGGGCAGAGTTGGCTGCTGTGTTGGAGCCAAGCTGGCTTCTACCAACCACATCCACTGATGACAGGTCATGGGACATCCTTCAGATATGAATGACAAACTAATCAGGTGCTACCTGTCAAATACGTGGTTGCGGACCAACAGCGGGGGATTAAATCAGGTGTGGAGAGCCTAGTTGAGTTGATATGGTGAACTCAGGCCACTATCAACTAAGCCTGTAGCCATCCTGAGAGGCAGGATTGACAAACCAAAACCTGGCAGCTCCCTGCAACTTCTTCCACCAGAAGGTAGTCTCAAGTTCATCTCTTGCCGAAGGTCATTGTGTGGATGGGACCCAGGAACAGCATCCTCCCTCGGCAGCTGCTTGCACGTTTGAGCAGCCCTTGTCAGGGTCCGCACTGCTCACTCCTTGACAGGAGAAGCGTTTAGTAAAGGTGACCCGAACATTGTCTGTTCCTTCCTCTACCTGGATGGCCAGCTGTAGCCGTCAAGGCCTCCCCATTGCAATCAAAATACCGAACCTACACCTAGCAACCTGGAATGTGCGCACTCTTTTGGATGCTCCGGAGAACCGATAGACGTATTAATCTTGAGCACATGAACTTAGCAGATACAACATAGACATTCTTGCCTTGAATGAGACTTCTTTCTCAGGAGAGGACTCACGGAAGTTGGGATACACCTCTTCTGAAAGAGTCTCTTAGAAGACACCTGACAGTTGCAAGGAGTCGGCTTTGCAGTGAAAACTCATCTCTTGGATAACATGCCCGAGTCCCCCTGGGAATTGATGAGCGATTAATGACCTAGTGTATCCCTCTTGCCAAGGGCTACTCTGCTACTGTCATCAGTGCATATGCCCTAGTGCGTCAACCCTAGATACAGATGACAACATCAAGCATGCATTTTATGAAGCTGTCAAAAATACCTCCCGCCAACAAGAACTGAAATTTAGACCTGATCAACTGATGGTCAGTACATGCATAGCCTGTTTTTTTTTCGTCACACAGTCCTGGTCCTGTTGACAGATGATCATGTAGTCATGCAGACATCATTGTTTAGATTGCCCCAATTTACGCAATAACAGCAACCTCGACGCAGATTGAACACATATCTTCTCGGAGCCCCTGATGCCCTCGGGAGTTAGTGCAGGAAACGTGCCGAACACCTCCCTGGCCTCCAGGATTAACCCCCCCAGCAGCACCACCCTCAACATTGAATGCACATGGGCAAGCCTCAGCTAAGCAGTTCACACAGCTGCATCAGAGTCGCTTGGCATTACCAAAAAGCGTCACCTGAACTGGTTCAAAAGCGACTGTACAAGAAACCCCACATCTCCTTCAAGAATAATACACGGCTTATATTTGCCGTATTTCAAACTCACTGTCTTCCACCCTTCTTTCTTGCTGGAAAGCCATCCGTGTTGAGGCTCATAGACCACTTTGAGCCATGGAGAATGAGTGGTGGATCAAAAAATCCTACAAGACCCAAGTCTATGGAGACTCCAATGGCACTTATGCTTTCTACAAAGTAGTCAAGACATTAAACAAACCTCAAAAACACACCATCACTCCTGTAAGATTTGCAGATGGCTCAGTGATTTACAAGGACAAAAGGCAAATCCTTGAATTCTGGGTCAGACATTTTAACATCCTTCTTAATCAACTGATCTCTTTGTCATTGATGAACTCCCAAACTTCCCACCAGTGAAAGAGCATGATGCTCTCCTTGAATTCACCAAGGTCCTTGCAACTGTAAGGTGCCTCAAAAATAATGAGCATGGTCCAGATGGAATCCCAGCTGAAGAAAGGTGGATTCCTCCTAATGAAGAACTTACACCAACTCATCCAAGCAATATGGACCCAGGAAACTGTCTTCTAAACCTGGAATGATGTACATATAATGGCTATTTTCAAAATACAAGATAAAGCCATCCATGGGAGCAGTTGTGGCATATCTCTTCTGTCAGTTGCCGGAAAGGTGCTAGTATGGGTCATGCCATTCTGCCTGACTCATTATGACACACTATGGAAAATAACCTCCCAGGATCGCAGTGTGGATTTAGAAAAGGCCGAAGTACCAGTGACATGATTTTTTGTTGCAAGACAGATCAAGAAGGCCAGAAACAAAACCAGGACCTGTACATTTCTTTCATAGACCTAACAAAAGCAGTTCATACGGTTGACCGCCAGGCAGTCTGGAACATTCTTGCAAAAATTGAGGTACTACCCGACTTCCTGAACGTTCTGAAACACCTACACAATGGCATGCTAGCCTGTGTGCTCATCAGCGGACAACAATGTCCACCCTTCCCCATCCAGGCAGGTGTGAAGCAGGGATGTGTGCTGGCATCAGTAATTTTCAACCGTTTTGTTCCATGCTGATGATGGGGTCCAGCCTCAGCCTTGATGGCAGTCTTTTCAACCTTCTTTACCATCAAGCTTTTACAAAAACATTGATCACCCATGTACACAATCTTCAATATGTTGATGATTGGGCCCTTCTAGCTCATAACCCTACTGCAATGCAACATGCACTATATCTGCAGTCTACAGGGCGACCGGCCTTCCATTAAATAGTCAGAAAACAAATCATTGTTCAGACCTCAGCCCTCACATGTACTCACCCAGTGTTTAGCATTCATGGCATCCCCTTAAAGGTGGTTCAGCAGCTCTGCTAGCTCAGCAGTATCTTGACAGTAAACTGCCAAATCAACGACGACGTCCATGCCCAGATTAGCTGTGCCTTCTTGTCCTATGGTATAATGCGCTCTTGCATCTTTGAAAATAACAGCTTAAAGATGTTGGAAAAGGGAGCAGCCTACCAAGTGGTTGTCGTCTCCTCCCTACTGTGTGGCTTTGAGGTGTGGACCCCCTACAGATTCCTCATCCATTGATTGGAAACCTTTAACATATGCCTCCAACACATCCTAGGGGTCGCATCGAAAGACCAATTATCACACACAGTAATTTTTCAGTACATGCAGACAAGTGTGGAAACAACCTTGCTAAGATGCCTACTCCACTGGCTTGGGCATGTTATAGGGATCAAAGCTGAAACATTGTCTCATAAGGTAGATTCTATATGGTCAAATTCCGGGAGCTAACAGGACTCCTGGAGATCAAAAGTGGAGGTTTAAGGACCATCTGAAAGAGACCCTTAAGACATGTGTAATCAAACCTGGGGACCTTCAAGCAACTTCCATGAACTGTCAAGTATGGAGCATAACTTTCAACTCAAGGGTCGACCATCTCAAATCCAGTCGCACGTCTCAAAGAGATGCTCACCAAAAGCACTGGAACCAGCTTGCACCACAACAGTAGCCATCACTCGACTCGGCCCTCATATTGCCCCAGCTGCGGCAGGTCATGTGGGTCAAGGATTGGGCTTCACAGCCACCTCCAGTGGCACCACCTTCAGCAGCGGCGGCCTCAACTCCCTACAAATCGCTCCACAGAAATTACATAATCTTAAGGAATGCAAGTGTGTGTGTATGTGTGTCTCGCACTATGTCCAGGTTTCTGAGTTTACTGCCTTTTTAAAGAAAGTATTTTGTGTTGATTCAGATGGCTTCTTATACTGCTGAAATTATACCATGCATTTAGTGCTTTAGTGATGTTGCATATAGGTTCTCTCCTACTGGTGTTTGCCAGGTCTGGCACGGTTATATAACTCACACAAATGATGGTGCACTTATGTTCTCTGGAAACACAATTTGCTTTGGACATAAGAAGCAGAAAGTCTGCTCTGAACAAGTCTTGTAAATGAATATAATGTCATGTAGCCTGCAGTAAGTCACAGCTATAACCACACCTTCATAATTAATGCATTGGCTTTGGGTGGGTTCCCCTTGTTGGGATCGAACACCTGCCTTATCAGGCATGTTGAAACAAGTTTCTGGTGTACTGGAAACACTGCATGAGGCAGTGTGCCATGATTGCACACGGCTGGCTCACTTCCCTCTCGTGTGGGTTTGGAGACACTTCTGGATATCAACTGGGGGAAACACTTTGACACTCGGTGTAGCATGGCTCCTACATGCCCCGCACGAGTCTCCGAGCGCTACCTCTGTAGCTGCAGAGTCTCGGGTTGGGCTACAGCAGTGGTGAGGTCCAGATTTACTGTCGTTACTGTACACTTGATTATTATTATTTTTTAAATTCAGACCCATGAGCAGAACTGCTGTACCCCTGGTGTGTTGACCACAAAAGAGTGACGGCACTTAAAGTCCTGTGCAGCTGTCTAAGGCTGGCAGAAATGTTGTGCTGGCCTGTTTTAAACCACAGTGCCCCTGCCGCCCCCTACAGGGCATTAGTGTATTTGTACTATAAATGTGATAAGATATTTTGCTTCCAAGAAGGATGAAAAGACAGCCTTTGCTGCACAAGCCTGGTCTGAGGAATCTGTCATTGATGAACTCCCAAACCTCTCACATTGATGATGAAAGGGCACTGTAGTGTGAGAGAGAAAAGCTAGAGCACCCTTGCACGTTCAGTTGCACCTACTCAGGTTTGGGTGATGTTCAGATTTTTTAAGCCCTGGTTTCTCACAGTTTTAAGGCTTTGGTAACCATGGTTTAGGCGGTTATGGGCTGCATTTTTGGCTACATGTTGTACTTCAGTGTCATTTTGACTGTCAATAAATAAGTAATTAATTGAATGCATCAAACAATCAATCATCGGTTGTATGTAATATAATAGAGAGTGGAGAATATCATAACACCAGAAATTGATTAGAACCAATAATTGTGTTCTGCTGGGGAGAGAAAAATCAACAGAATGGTTCAAACAACTGACATGGTTTAAGCTGCCTTGTAGTTTCCTCCTGCATCAACTATGGGGTTCATGAATCCTCTTCCTTCCTTCAGTGCTTTTCACACTACAGCTCAATTAATAACTAATTAGCAGCTAATTCAGCTGAAGTAAAATCCAGCATACACAGGGGCTCCCAAGGGCTGAAGTAAGGAAGGCCTCGTCAACTGTACGGTCTGGGCAGCTATGCAGTGCTGATGGGCTAGCTGGGTCTGCAAAATCACCAGTCACCCAAGGGTTCAAGTTGTGGTTGAATCGACCACTGTTTTGCCCTTGAGTGCAGTGCCTATCCTGAGAATCCTCAGCAGATATCTGGCCATTCAAGTCCTGCTGATAAACTGTAAAAATATGGACAGAGTGACTGTGATGTCACCCATTGACTTTCCATGGGCTTGTGAAAACCGTTCTGAAGCCATGGGATCCAGGCATCGTGTGATTGACAGTCTGGGGACATTACTAAGCGCATGAGATACAGCCCCCCCTCCACCCCCGAGTTACACGTAGTGACTAGGCATTGACGCAAACTGTCCCTGAATGGTTTATAAATGACCTGGTTCTAATGACACATTCACTTAACAAATCAGAACATGGGCAGACATTAAACGAACAAAGCCAGCTACTGCGACTGTATGTTCTTATGGATAGAAATGAATTACTTTGTATTTTGACCGTTTTGGTACCATTGACTTATGATGAATTCGGTGGATGAAAGACCTATACTGGGACCAGTCGCGCTGGCGCTAGAGTGCAGCGTTTCTCACCTAGACTAGAAAGCCAGCTTCAGAAGCGAAGCTTGGTCTTGGCCCCTTGGTCCTGCTGTACGAGTTACAAGGTTGAGACTCCAGATTGGGGAGACTTCTGTGGTGCCCTCAAGCCAATACTGCTCAGTGTGAAATATGTTATTATGTTGTAAAGCTATCTGTATGTTGTGGAATCACCTCGTATAAGGGCTTCTATTACAGTATATGCATGGTTTAAAAGTCACACAATTTTGTCATCCTTATTTGTTTACCGGGAAATGGCATCTTTAGGCAGCAGTTTGTTTTGGCCCAAATTCACCTCATGGGTTTGCTGTGTGGCCCCAGGTCAACCGTTGGGGGGTACCTTTGCTGAAATGGAATGTACTGGTAATATATGGAAATACTGTATATTATCAAGATCAGAAATATTGCAGCACTTCAAAATGTACCATGCCCTCCATAATGTTTTGGGGCAATGGCAAGTTTTTTCTTGATTTGGCTATGTACTCCACGATTTTGGATTTGTAATCAAACAATTTAGGGTGGGCTATGTATAAAAAGTGGTATGATTTCTACATAGCAAACCAACATGTATTTTTTTAAATGCCCTTTAATAACAGCTGAGAATCTGCTATTTTGCCACATGCAAATGGTTTGATTACAGATCTAATATTGTGGAGTACAGAGCCATATCAAGGAAAAAATGCCTTTGTCCCAAACATTATGGTGCATAAGTACTGCATAAGCAAACATACTAATTGTTGCTATTGGATGTGGCAGTATATTTTTTAAAACACTCCTGGGAAATATGTTAATCGTTGTATTTTTCCAAAAGGTCTGCATATTTACAGTACATTACTGTGTATTCCATTTCTGTTAAGGTGAGCCCTACTTTTAAATGAATGCAATCCAATCCATGCTTTGCCTTTCACAATGATGTTGGAAATTCCCTCTTAAGTGCCAGGTAATGGCCTCCTTGTGCCCAAGTGTTTGTTTGTAATTAGTTGCTCTGTCTCTGTTGCAGGAGACAAATGAAATTGTGGCCATTAAGAAGTTCAAGGACAGCGAAGGTAAGGGAGCCCCTTTGTTAAGTCTGTGAACGGGCTATAAAAATGCAGGCTCTCCACAAACCTTCACACCATTTCCAACTGTCCACACTCACGGCTGACAGCTTCTCTACCTGATGCGGCTATCTCAATTGGTCTTTTTTAAAGCTACATGCAGTCATCGTGCTGTACAGCTCAGCAGGGTGCACCCACCGGTGGTGGTCCAGGCCTGTATTGGACCCTAATAAACTTTCTCTCATGAAGCATACATGTGCAATCTGCAGCTGTAGCTCATGATTTAAAAAACAATGCCAGATCAAGCAATAATCAGGTTTGTAGTTGACTTTCTTCTTGGCGTGATCCATTCCTAACAAGGAGTCTAGCAGAGCGGTTTCATCTGGTAATGTAATTTACATTACTGTTTCAAACAATGAAGAGGAAACATGGTGTTTGGGAAGGTGTGGTGAGGAGAAGTGGGAGAGGAACGGAGGACAATGGGAGTGTGTGTTTTGCTGTGTTTTAACCTCTCACACACTCCCTTATAGAAATCGAATATGCTGGAAATATATTGAAATAAAATATTTTAAGCAGTAGCACTTCAAAATATATAGGCAAGTATAGAAATAATTGCTGCTTTCAGATATTCTTTTATATATGTATATTCTTTTATATATATATATTATATATATAAGTTCAGTATAATCTAATATATCCTGGTTCAGTATGTGACAACCTTTTAATACTTTGTGCATGTGTGTAAATATATGCAGTTTTTATTCACAGTCCGCCATTTCAGGGCACCGTAATGTTTGGGACAAATGGCTTTACAGGTTTTTCTTATTAGTCAGGTGTGTTTAGTTGGTTCTTTAGTACAGGTATAAAATAACTTTCACTTGATTGTAGGCTTTTGATAGCCTTTGGAGTCTGTTGATAGTGTTTTCAGCTGTGCCAATGGAAGCCATTATGAGCCTGAACAATAAGAAAAAAACAGTCCGAGACATAGGCCAAACCTTAGGCTTACCAAAATCAACCATTTGGAACAACATTCAGAAGAGAGCATTGGTGAGCTCTGTAATCATGTAGGGCCTGTTAGGTCAAGGACGATCTGTACAGTTGATGACATAAGAATTTTCACCATAAATGAAGAAAAACCCCTAAACACCTGTCCGACAGATCAGAGACACTTGTTCAGGAGGCAGGCGTGGATGTGTCAGCGACTACCGTCTGCAGAAGACTTCACACACAGAATTACGGAGGCTGCCCTGAAATATTCAAACCACTACTTAGTTACAAAAACAGAATGGCATTGTTTGATTAAAAATCTAAAATTGTGGAGTACAGAGAAAAATCAAGGGGGTGGAATCTTTGTCCCAAACATTATGGAGCTCAGTGTGTATGTGCGTGTGTGTGTATGTGCATTTGCATGTGTGTGTATACACACTGCATATATATGCACACATATACTGCTGTATTAATGGGAGATCTTCTGGTGAGATCCTGACCCAGCCCTTACAGAAATAAAATGCTGCAATACGCAGAAATGAAATATCATGCAAAATATTTTCAATATATTTTCATATACTTTGATATACTGAATGATATATTGAAGTATATTTCATTTGTGTGTGGGCTAGCTCAGGATCGAATCCATTTTTGGTGCTGGTTTCTCCCCCACAGAGAATGAGGAGGTCAAGGAGACGACACTTCGGGAGCTGAAGATGCTTCGCACCTTAAAGCAGGAAAACATTGTGGAGCTGAAGGAGGCCTTCCGCAGAAGAGGCAAACTGTACCTGGTCTTCGAATATGTGGAGAAGGTCAGTCCCAGACACGATTTGGCAGATCCATACATAATGTTTCCTCCCTCTTTTTCCCCTTCTCTTTGGTCACCCAGTTTGGTTGGTTTCCTGTGATTTTTTTTCTTTTTCTTGGTGATTTCTCCATCTCTGTTTGAATTTACATAATTTGGTGGACTCTTATCTAGAACAACTTACAAAAGTTTTTCAAATCTCAGTACAAGATGGCTTCACATCCACGTATTTAGCAAGTGCCAATCAAGAAAATTAACTATCCATGCAATCTGTGCAAGTTTTTTTTATCGATTAGGGAAACAATTAAGGGTTAGGGAAATTTAAATTTTATTGAGGGTATGTGTTGGGTAGGTAGGAGCTTTGGCCCTTTCTTCTTCAAAGAGGTTCTGCAGTCTAATGCTAGGGAAGTCGTTCCAGAAAAAAGGCATGAGGTTGAGTACTGATGTCTACAGAGATGGAGTTGCAAGGTGACCTGCGTTGGCTGAATAGGGAATGGCTGAGCTGGGGCATAGGGCTGGACCATAGCCTGGATATAGGAGGAAGCAGACCCTGTAGGTCCACACTTGTCTTGAATGTGAGCTGAAACAGGGACCCAGTGGAGATTTGTGAGAACCTGGGGAAGTTCAACGCCAGTCAAGCTGGTGCATTCTGGTAGAGCTGGGCGGGGGGTCTTTATGGTAGAACTTGGGGGGGGGGGGTTTACGGCAGAGGTGGGGAGTCTGGTCAAGTGTGAGTTACAGTGGTTGAGTCGAAGGTTTGATTTCAGATCAAAACTCAAAATAATTCCCCAAGAATGACTCACAGTGATTAGTCTTGGTATGAAGAGACAATGCCACATTTGCAGTGGTCATAGTGTACTGCAGGGCAACTTTGGTTTGGGAGATTTTGGAATGGAATATACAAACTTAGTCCAATATGCACATGAATGGACACATGACATTGGTGCCGTTCTTTTAGTTATGGTGTATATTTTTTGTATGTATAGGGGTATATGGATGATGGGTTAATATGTATGTTTTTTGTTTTGTTTTTTTACTTTCTAAGCGTTGTTTTTGGGCTGTGGATTTCCGTGTGCACAATAAAGTTTAATCTTATTAGCAACCAGTAGTTTTAATAACCACTAATATTTATTTCACTATAGCTGGGCTGCCAGGTATCCTTACTTCCACCTATATAGTAGTTGTCGCCACAGGAAAGAATGTAAGGATTAGAGGATATCAGGATGCAAAACCAAAATGGAGTACTGTGTGAAATGAATGCTGTTTGTGGTCAGAAAATCAGTTTCTTGTTGATTCAGTGCTGGGCATCACTCTGCAGTCTCCACATACACACTAGACTGATATTTACATACTGTTATTCATACAATGCATACACTGGAGTGTTTGCTTTTTGTCATTCAGACAGTATGCACACTAGGCCTGGGGTGTCAGACTCCAGGAGTGCTGCAATGTCTGCAGGTTTTCAGTATATTTTAGCATTTATGTGATGAATCTAAGTCGCTGATTGGCTAAGGGGCCACAAACCTTGTTTCCAACACCTAAATGGGTGACTGGAAGGAAAGCGCAAAAACGTGCAGATATGACCAGAGGTGAAAAGTCCAGCGGTCAGAAAGAAAGTCCCACCCTGTGTTTCTTCCACCCATGAGCTCAGCCAGCTGATTTCACTAATTAGTTCTACCCCCTGGCTGAAGAATTGTACTGATTAAGAGGTCCAGCTGATTGGAACAAAATACTGGGGGGGATTTTTACTTTCTGACCCTGGATTTTCCACCTGTGGATAAGACGGCCCTCCGGGACTGGAGCTTGTGATCCCTGCCCTATGCTGATACTTCCTCACTGTTATTCTTAGGGTATACACTCCTCACTGTTATTCTTAGGGTATACAGTACACTCCTCACTGTTATTCTTAGGGTATACACTCCTCACTGTTATTCTTAGGGTATACACTCCTCACTGTTATTCTTAGGGTATACAGTACACTCCTCACTGTTATTCTTAGGGTATACACTCCTCACTGTTATTCTTAGGGTATACAGTACACTCCTCACTGTTATTCTTAGGGTATACAGTACACCCCTCACTGTTATTCTTAGGGTATACACTCCTCACTGTTATTCTTAGGGTATACAGTACACTCCTCACTGTTATTCTTAGGGTATACACTCCTCACTGTTATTCTTAGGGTATACAGTACACTCCTCACTGTTATTCTTAGGGTATACACTCCTCACTGTTATTCTTAGGGTATACAGTACACTCCTCACTGTTATTCTTAGGGTATACACTCCTCACTGTTATTCTTAGGGTATACAGTACACTCCTCACTGTTATTCTTAGGGTATACACTCCTCACTGTTATTCTTAGGGTATACACTCCTCACTGTTATTCTTAGGGTATACAGTACACTCCTCACTGTTATTCTTAGGGTATACACTCCTCACTGTTATTCTTAGGGTATACAGTACACTCCTCACTGTTATTCTTAGGGTATACACTCCTCACTGTTATTATTAGGGTATACACTCCTCACTGTTATTCACAAAGCTCGACTGATATTTCTTCACTGCTGTTTGCTCTTTCAGAATATGCTGGAGCTGCTGGAGGAACTGCCCAATGGGGCGCCACCAGAGAAAGTGCGAAATTACATCTATCAGTTAATCAAAGCAATTCACTGGTGCCATAAGAACGACATCGTCCACAGGGGTAAGCAACCGGCAAACTTTATCAGTGAGCAGGATTCTAGTTGCGAAGCTGGAGACTGCCTGCATCTGAGAAATCTCTTGCTGGTCTCAAACGGCCCTCAAATGTATCTGGGCTTGACATCGCCACCTGAATCTTTTATCTGAATAGTCCTTGATACAACTTCATTCAAACCCCTTAAATAACCTCAGAGGGGTGAATCCAGTGCACCAGTGCATTTTTAAAAAATCTCTCTTTGCGCGGGTTTGCATCAAAGAGACTCATTGGTTACTTTCCTGATGGTAGAAAGCAGGTTGACCAGAGAAATATTTAATCCTTTTACTTCAGACCTACGTGGCCATCATATGTGAATTATAAACAGGGTTGCCATTAAGTGGAAAAGCCACATCGCCGGAACAGAGCTTGCTTTTTTCTGAAATTAATGAACTTTGATTAATTGGGTAATTAAGATTCACAGAGATACAGCTGATGCTGCAGAAATTTCTCACTGGTAGGAAAGGGGTTTATTTTGTCCATTAAGTTTCTGGTAGGTCTGGTTAAGGGATATAAAACTTATTCAGGACATGAAAACACTAGACGTCAATTTCACTTTTTTTTTTTTTTTACCCGTTTGGACTTTCATACTAGGAAAAGACACAAGGAAAGGAAGTAATTAGGTAAAAAAAAATAAAGTAATTAAAAAGCAATTGGAATGCACCAAGACTGTTTAAGATGAAATTTTACTTCCTGTGCACAGTTGCCACCTTCTGCTGCCTCACTTCCTCTCCCAGCTTTCCCTAGCTGTGCCTTAGAGGCAGTGTTGATTTTACCATTAATATGGCGCCCTCATGCTGGCAGCAGTCTATGCCTCTTTTAATAATGTTGTGCCATTACTGCATAATAGCATCCCCTTGTAGAAGACACACCAATACTCACTTTGGAGTTGACCTACAGGCTCGTATCAAATAGAGAGCACATTAATACTCTAAAGCAGTATTTGGATGATACAGTTGAGGCCAAAAGTTTACATACACCTAGGCTAAAGATATTCAAACTCAGTTTTTCACAACTCTGCACATTTCATGTTACCATACATTTCTTTTGGCAAGTCAGTTAGGACATCTAATTTGTTCACATCTGAGGTAATTTTAAAACAACCGATTAAAGAGATTTATTTCGGCTTTAATTCACTTTATCAGAATTCCAGTGGGTCAAACGTTTACATACACCAAGTTGATTGTCTCTTTAAACAGTCTGGAAGATTCCAGAAACTGATGTAATGACTTTTTAGAAGCTTCTGATTGGCCAATTGTCATAATTAGGAGTTAATTGGCACCTGTGGCTGTTTTTAAGGGCCTTCCTTTAGAGCCACTGCCTTTTTGGCCTTGATACAATGGGAAAATCCAAGTAACTCAGCCAAAACCTTCTTAGGAGCATGGGCATCTGTACAAACAATTTTATGCAAATATAAAAATCTTGGGACCACACAGGCACTGTATAGTTTAGGAAGGAGGCACAAATTAACTCTCAGGGCTGAACGAACCTTGGTCCAAAAGGTTCAACTGAACCCCAAGACAACAACAAAGAGACTGGTGAAGGAGTTTGAGGCATCAGGTACTAAAGTATCTAGTTTTGTGTGAAAAGGGACTGGTTCACTTCAGAAAATAGATGGCATCATGAGGAAGGAGGATTATCTAGAAATACTGATGCAACACCTCAAGACATCAGATAGAAAGTTAAAATTTGGTCGCAACTGGGTCTTCCAGCAGGACAATGATCCTAAAGTTGTAACAAAATGGCTTAACGACAATAAAGTGGAAGTACCGGAGTGGCCACGCAAAGCCCTGACCTGAATCCCATAGAAAATTTGTGGACTGAACTGAAAAAGCGTGTCCGAGCAAGGAGGTCCACAAACCTGACCGAGTTCCACCAATTCTGTCAGCAGGAATGGGCAAAAAATCCAGCAAAGTATTGTGAGAAGCTTGTGGAAGGCTACCCGAAGTGTTTGATTCAAGTTAAGCAATTAAAAGGCAATGCCACCAAATACTAACAAAGTGTATGTAGACTTTTGACCCACTGAAAATCTGATATAGTACATAAAAGCTGAAATAAATCTGTCTCTTAGCTATTATTTTGAAATGACTTTTTATGGAAATAAAGTAGATACCCTAATTTACTTAACACAGGAAATGTATGGTAACATGAAATGTGTGGAGTTGTGAAAAATTGAGTTTGAATGTCTTTAGCCTAGGTGTATGTAAACTTTTGGCCTCAACTGTAGGTTGCTAATATGCTAAATGCATTGCTACTCCAAGCCTGTAGCTGAATGTTAGCATCCTTTCCAGGAAACACACTGACACTGTTTCTTTTGGGTATTACTGCAGGCTCGAACCTTCACTTAGGGCCCTGTTCAGACGAGGAAGCCTTACAAAGTCGCTTAGGCATTTTAGGCATAAGGTTTTAAGTCAAAAGATCTTTTCTAAGCATGTATTCAGGTCCACCTTACATACCTTCTTATCTCTGATATTGAGAGTTCATCCTTGCACACACAGAAAAATGTTAAGTTGCTTAGGTTAAGCACACACCCACGGGTGAACAAGAATGCCGGGACTTAAATTCCACTGGCACTGCATTTCTTGTATCTTTGACTTCTCTAAACACTGAGGAGACACTAATTGTGGAAAAATTATGAAATCAAAGCATTCGTGAAATCAAGAGGTTTCTGTACATACAGAGAAGTCGTCACTATGAAGGAGAACGTAGCCCTAGCTATGTTGCAAATATGCTTTTTTATATTGATTTTCAGCTCATATTTTGTTTCTTTTTGACCAAAGTGTTGAGAATCCCTCTCCCCATGGAATAAGTGTATTGAAACGTGCGGGCAGTTTGATTATTTAAATATGGAAGCTGCAAGCCTTTTTATTTTAAATGTAAAGTGGTGGAAGCTGTCATTACATCAGGTGAATTGACATTACATACTGAAATGAAAATCCTGAATAAATGATTGGAGAAACATAACAAATGCAGGTGCTTCAAATGCAGATGTGCTGCATGATACCATTACGCAGTTAACATCCTATCATGCTCTGTGACATGAGCAGGCCCAGGAAATTATTTTTGGAATTGAAAAGATAGTAATAGTACACATTTTAATTCATAATGAGAAATATACAGTATATCACTGATTAAGCATTTCATGAGAAATAACAAAATTAAAAAAAACATTTTGTTGAACACAGTTGTACTTAGGCCATGTGTTCTGATGGAGTACATTAGATATTCTACCTATTTTGTGCGTAAAATTCACATGGGCAAAATGCATCTGCAAGGTGAATTCTAGACATAAGTTTACTTTGTGAGATCTGAATAAGTTCTGTAGTGTTCACACTGATACTGTAAGGGTGTAGCTGCAGGGGAGGATCCTAATGCAGAAACACACTGATACTGTGAGGGTGTAGCTACAGGCATGGATGCTAATGCAGAAACACACTGATACTGTGAGGGTGTAGCTACAGGCATGGATGCTAATGCAGAAACACACTGATACTGTAAGGGTGTAGCTGCAGCCTAGAATCCTAATGTGTAGAAAACACAGATAATCTAATGGTGTAGCTACAGATTATGACCATCACAGTCTCTGTTTGACTAGCCTGAAAGAATAATTGCAGTCCTCTATCCTTTGAACACGTGCTGAATTATTTCTCAGTGTTTTTTTGCCAACTGGCTGGGATCACAGCACAACAACTCCAGATGGCCTGTGATGCACTGCAAGAAAAATGTGAAAATATTTGAGGGAAAATGCAGTCCGTTTGATATGATTCGACTTTCTGTTGTGCTCATTAAAAGGTTACAAGAGAAGAGTACCAGAGGCCTCCCTCAATGAAAATTCTGCAATTTATATGCAAATTTATTGTCTCATTAAAAATGCACGTATGAGATTACTGTCTTAATAGTCTATTGACCATTTCTCCCAGAATTTGAGTGCTAAATTCTAAACTGGGCTGTATAAAGCTGTTTATTAAGTTAAAGATGTTTAGTGATGCAGTCATCCTGCTTTATCCATGTCTCTCAAAGGCTGAGATTTATTGCCTATAATCTTAAACTTATCAGTACTGCCTATTAATCATAATTTCTTAAGCAATTTATAAAGGGCTCAACAGTTCAAAATAGCACCGTAGATGATCTTGCGAAAACAAATCCTTGTTCATGGCTAGAGCGTGGCCTTCTCTGCCCTGACTTTTCACTCACGTTTGGTGCCACCAGCAGTGTGTCGAGTGTAAACGCATCCCACCTTACTGCCTCTCCTCAGATATCAAGCCTGAAAATCTCCTCATCAGCTCCGAGGACATTCTCAAGCTCTGCGACTTCGGTAAGTGAAGCGGCCGCGTCTTTGCCCAACCGCCACGCCCCGACGCCCGGGAAACCAGCGGGAACGAACGTTCTTCGACGCTCGAACTTGCTTCGTGCCGACAGCGCGTCTTACTAAAAACGATGTGAGCACGGCGAGGCTGTCATTACGTCAGCATAATCTCACCCCTGCAGTTCCCGTCATTCCAAAAGGCTTTCGTGCTCTCATCGCTCGTTCGACAGTTAAGCAGCCTGGTGCTGGTAGGGCTTAGCTCTTTTTTTTTGTTTATTTGTTTTTGTTTTTTTTACTTTTGAACTTCGCCAGACAAGACACAACGCAGACTGAGCAACAGTGTCTCGCACACCGAGCTGGCCGCTAACACACTTTGGGCCACTCCTGACGTTTCAGTTCGAGAGCTACGTCACAACGTCGTTTTGGCGTTCCTATCCACAAACCTGTCTACTTTCATAACAGCGTAAGCAGGGTTTGAATTACATTCTTATTTTTTGGGGGGAAATTGTGGACTAGCAGGGGGGCTTTGGGGAGAATTTGGAGACTGGAGAGCTGAAGTCTCTTTTTTTTGGGGGGGGGGGAGGCTGAGCTCCCCCCAGCCGTCCCCTTAATTGGAACACTGCAGTAGTGCCATCCTTGCTGATAACCCAACATTGGGGTGCTTGAAATTTCAGTGCAATTTTCCTTCAAGACAGGGCTGTGGAAAGAGATTTGAATATTTACTATTAGAATTACTTTGTTTATGCAACGATTCTAGAACCTCCTCCAAACTTTTGTTTTTACTTCTTTCAAGGGGGTTCTCATCTCAAATCCCCCCATAATTGGCACCTAAATTTTCTGACCGCAGTTAGGCCAGACTTTTGCCGTAGATCAGTGATTCCATTTCTGCATAGTTGTTTGTCTTTAACCAAATCACTTAGAAGAAGGGTTTTCTCTGGCGCCTGCTTAGGCGCTTCGAAAGTCATGGAGGGCCATATTACCGTATGTGTGTCCAGTTTGGTAAGATACATCGGATTTGCCTTACAGATGAATGCCTTGCAGTGTGTTATCGGGTATTTATCAGTCGGAATTATCACAGTAATATGACAAAGCAGGTGGACATTTTAGATTACTCTGGAGTATTTATTTAACATGACGAGTCAGTAAAAACATGTTCAGCTCATTTTTTCTACTTGCTACACCTGGTGGTGAATATGTATTATTGCAGGGAAATATCAACGATAACGATAGAGCCCTGTATGAAGTCCTATTTCACTTAATCAAATGTATTTTGGATGCCATTTAAAAACACATTTCTAAATCATATTATTTCCATCATATATAGTTTTTATCTGTACATATGTATCACTTTAAAAGGTATTAAATACTCGGTTCACTTTGGAAATAATTCCCGTTTGTGCTATACACACCTTTTGTTTGTAATTTTATTTTTAAATATATGAATATTGATCAGTTAAACTGTTGTTACATTTTGAATTAAATCGTTTTGTTGTTCATTTGGAAATGACATGCACTCTCTGACCTGTTCTGCTGGCTCCTCCCTCAGGCTTTGCCCGCAACCTATCAGAGGGAAGTAATGCCAACTACACTGAGTATGTGGCCACACGCTGGTACCGCTCCCCAGAGCTCCTGCTAGGGTGGGTCCTGTCTGTGTGTGTGTGTGTGTGTGTGTGCGCGTGCATGCGCGTGTTACAAAGCATATTTGCATACTTATGTGTGTAGGAGTGGTGATTTGCTACAGGCTTTGGTTTTGACTTCATGGTCTGGTATGTTTTCGGTACAGCAGAAGGAAATTAAATTCTAAATATAAAATTGATTTTCATTTGTACTGAAAATGCAAACGGTGGCTAACTGGACATAATTTCATGCTGTGCCAAGTGAGACACGTTAACACTAAGCCATCGGTGGGAACTTCGTGAAAAGAAACCTTCCACGCGTGCGTTAAAGCAAGACTGGGATTGTTTTGGTTTGCGGTGTGTACCGAACTGAGGTTCAGTACGGATACTTGTACCATTACACCCCTAGTGTGTAGGTGCATTTGTCTTTATTGTTTTATGTCCCTGAGTGCATGATATATTTGTGTGTTTGTTTTTGTATGTGCATGCATGTTTGTGTGTGTGCATGCGTGTGTGTATGTTTTTTTTGCATTCAGACGCATGTACGCTTTTCTGTGTGGTGTGTACTTGCATGTGGGTGTCCATGGGCCTACATACATGCTTCTGTGTGTGTGTCTGTGTCTTTGCATTTGTGCTCATTGTCATGCATGCATTTGTGTTTTTTGTGCATATGTGCATGAACATTGAGAATGGCAATATGTGTGTGCATGTGAGCATATGTGTTGTGTGTGTGTGCATGTTTTTGTCTCCTGTTTTTACTGAAGTGTCAGATTCGTTAAGGGTGTATTTGTTGTTGCAGTTGTAGTGGATCTGTCGAGGGTTTCTTGTTGAGTTCCATACCTGCTGCGTTACCAGCCGTGCTACAGCGTTCTTCCTGCTTAGTGTTCAATTTGGCTGAGAAATGTTTAACAGTCACCTTTTTCAACTGCTAGAAATTGACTGTGGGGTAAAAAAAAACTGGAAATTCTCTTGATATTTGAATTCCTCCTACACAGTTATGCTCTTCCACCATCACGCATAGCCTTTCAGCTCAAATATGTATCTTCCACCCCCCCATCTCTTGCTTTTTCTTTCTCTATCTCTTTATCCATCTGTCTTTCCTTCCTCAGTCCACAAGTTCTCACTATATAAAGCTCATGCTGTATGTCTCCAGTAGTTGAACTGACAGCTTGTGTAAATGATTGGGTAAGGCAGTGTGTGTCAGTACTGCGTTGTGACAGTAGCCGGGTGTTTGCCGGTGTGCTGTTGATGGGATGCCGCCTGCGGAGGGAAGAAGGTCCCCATAACTGCCGCTGCTTTCACAGGGCGCCGTACGGAAAGGCTGTGGACATGTGGTCAGTGGGCTGCATCTTGGGGGAGCTCAGCGACGGGCAGCCCCTCTTCCCCGGCGAGAGCGAGATCGACCAGCTCTACACCATCCAGAAAGTTCTGGGGCCTCTGCCGCCCGAGCAGATGAAGCTGTTCTACAACAACCCCCGCTTCCACGGCCTACGGGTGGGCAGCCTCTCTCTCTCTCTCTCTCTCTCTCTCTCTCTTTTACTCCCTTTCACTTTATTCTGTATTCTTTCTCTTCTACTGCGCTTACTTCCTTATAATGTTTGTCACTCTCACTTTTCGGTTTCCTTCCCCTCTCCTGCTAGCTTAATTTTATATCTATCTCTTGCTCTCTCTGTCTGTCTTTCTCTCCCTCTCTCTCTCTCTCTCTCCCTCTCCCTCTCTCACTCTCTCTCCCCCTCCCTCTCTCCCTGTCTCCCCCTCCCTCTCTCCCTCTCTCCCGTCTTCCTCCTCTGTTTGTGCCTGGCTCGGTTCCCCGCGCTGTGACTAACTGGATCTGTGTGTGACTCAGAGTCTGAACGTTGCTCCTGGATTCCTCTGGCCTCCAGTGCAGCTGGCTGCTCGCTTGTGTGCGATAAGCGCTGGTGCTGTGGCGCGGAGCAGCCGGGACACCCACACCACGCGCGGAGCCGCCGCTCCTTTTCCCCCACCGCACCGCACCTGCCGCTTTACTCAACACAGGTTCAGAGACACGGGGGCTCTTCTGATGGAGCTTTAGCCCAGTCACTTGCGGACACGACGTTTTCTGGTTGCCCGCCCGCGTTATGTAGTTCTAAAATATACATAAAGTAGATGTTTATGGACCCGCAGTGCTGAACTCCAGCAGTACAGTTTACTTGAGAGAACTTTCAGTGTTGGGTCACGTTTATAGGAATGTCTTGTCTCGATTTGTTTTTGTTTTTCTCATGCCGCCTACAGCACGCGCACTATTTTTAGATTGAGTCACGTGCACAAACTCTGATTTGTGAAGCGTTTTTTGCGAATATTCTGATACACACATCAATGTGGCAATTCATACTGAACTCCCATCACCTCCCATTGTGCTCAACCGGGAAGTACGGAGCCAGAGAAGAAAGATTCATTAAGGCGCACATGAATCAATCTAAAAATAGTGTTGTAGGCGCCATGAGAAAACAATATCGACACATCTAGACCGCTTCCATTTGACAGGAAGTCACTACGAAGTTCCAATGGGAATATGCTTGCCTGTACTCACAGTAGATGATGATGTTGTGGATCTCTGGATCTCCTTATGTGTTGCTTTTTAATGAAGTACTTTGACCTATTTGTATTTGTATTAGCAGGGAACCGCTTGATGATTGTGGTAAATCGCTCTAGCATTTAGCAGCAGCTCCTTTAGCGAGCTGAGGGTGTGGTTGCTTTTCTGTTAGAGTGTTGGTGTGTGGGCACACGTTTCCTTTTGCTCTGGAAATTGAGCACACGGTTGCTTATGCAGTTTATCTGCTTGGGTGTCTGTGCTGATGTTCAGCCATGCATCACCGAAGTTTGCAGTTCAGAAAAGGTGATCCGATTACATCCATGCAGGTTCTCGAATCCTGATCCTGGACTGGAATAATAATGACAACAACAATAATAATGCTAGGTTGGTTCAGTGCTTTTCTTGCATGTGTGCTGAACTCTAGACTGAAACATTAGTCTCCAGCAGGGGGAGCATTCTGTGCTGAGCTGGCTGTCCTCGTTAGAGGATGTTTCCCGTTGGGGAGAGAGGAGAATATTGAGGCCACCGAGCTTAAAGAGATAGTTCACTTTCTGGGGTTTTTGATATTATTTCTGGTTGAATGTGTGTTTTTAATTGGCCCAGACCAAGAATTTTTTTATTTTAGATATTTTTAAAAGTTTCTGACAACCTCTCAAAATTGGCTGGTTTTTTTTTTTTGGGGGGGGGGGGGGTTTGAATTGAATCTGTTCATGTGTACATCTACTGAAAATATAATAGCATAAACCCTCTAAACCCCTATAGTACTCTGAACCTTTTTTTTATTAAGAGTTTTATTTAAAAATAGAGGAAGCAAGTTAAGATACTTTATACAAAGAAAATAATGTACATTCTTCCTTCAGAAGACATCTGTGCTCATCTACTTCTTCCATGAACACGGAAACTTGGTTACAGTTTACATTTGTAAGCAAAAGGTACCAGCATCAGCCAATATGGTACGTTATCGGCCCCACAATTTCAAACTGCGCATCTCTGGATAATCATAATAATAATAATTAATAATAATAATACGAATACATTTCATTTATCAAGCACTTTCCTCGGGCTCAGGGCATGGTACAGTCAATCAGACATGGATCCCGTTCCCAAAAACTCAGAGGAAGAAGGAACGGAAAACCTTGCCGCTGTCGTTCTTTTACGCACGCGCTCCTGAAGTTGTCCTCGTTTATTCGGCCGTCGCGGCGAGCGCAGCTGGAGGACCCGCGGGACCGCACAGAGCGCGCAGGTCCTGAGAGAGGAGGGGAGAGGTGACGCCGCGCTCCGTCTCTTACGGGCGAGCCTCGCGCACGGCGACGGGGGGCGGGACGCCCCGGAGCTCTCTTCCGGAACGTTCTGAGCGCTTGGTCCCGTGCGCTCCACAGCGGGAGGGGTTTGATTGGCACATCTCTGGGGGGGGGGGGGTCAACGAGTGAGGTCTGACCCTGCCCTAATTAACCAGCACGGTCGTCTGCCGTGACGGCGCGGGTCAGAGGTCACGGTCTTAGCCCAGACGTCTGGTGAGGCCGAGGAACAGTTGATCGAGTTACGCCTTTTTCGGTCAGGCCCATGTCTCGTTACCATGAGAAACCAAAAACGGGGGATTTTCTTTTCTTTTTTTTAAGAATCAGTGATTCAGTCGTCTGCCTCCCTCTTCCTCTGTCTCTCTCTCTCTCTCTCTGAGTCTGTACAGAGGGATTACTTGTGCCCTGGACTGATGTACCTGATTGGAGCTGACTGATAGGATTAGCTGACCTTGTTGCCAAGGTCACGCATGCAGCAGACCAGCTGATGGGTTCTCTCTGTGCTAGAGATCATGGATGGGGTTGTGTCACACTGTAGACTGGGTTATGAATGCATTTCGCAAACACATCACTGTGCATGACTTGCATTTTTCTGGCCCTTTTATAGCAATCTTTTATAGTTATGTTCAAGCAGCTGTCCCTGCAGGTCCAATCAGGGGGATCACATCTGTATAATGTGCCCCTCAACAAGAGCTTGAAACTGATCATTTGGGGTCAGTCAGAACTGAAGAGTACTGTAACTTTCTGCTCTTTTGATTACGTGTATTTCTCTGTGTCAGTTTTAATTGTAATTTGTTTGTGTCTCTTGTCATTTAAACTTGATTCTTCAAGTATTTGAGAGTCTCAGTTTTTATTTCTGACCATTTCAGCTTTTCTCTTGGAGTATGTGTGTTTCAGGCCCTTCTGACTGTGTGTGTGTGTGTGTGTGTGTGTTGGTGTGTGCGTGCATGCATGCATGCATGTGTTCGCCAAGTGCGCATATCTGCATGCGTGCATGCGCGTGTCTGTGTGCACATGTATGTGTACATGTGTTCGCGCAAGTGCACATATGTGCATGCACATGTATGTGTGCGCGTGTGTGTGTGTCTGTGTGTGTATGTTACAGCTCTGTCTGACTGTGTATGCGTATGTGTATGTGTGTGTGAGAGCTCCTCTCTCTAACTCTGCCCTGTGTATCAGTTCCCTGCAGTGAACCACCCTCAGACCCTGGAGAGACGGTATCTGGGGATCATCAGTGGCCTGATGCTGGATCTGATGAAGGTAGGAACTTGTGCTCTTTTTTTTCCCTGCCTCTTCCTCCAGGGTGTAGTGGAGCTCAGATTTCTCAGCCAAGCCGCTGTCGCTCAGCAGAGCTTCACACTGGCAGCTTGAGCCTGAGATATCGCTTCACGAGGAAACGGGCCCGTGTCATCAGCAGCTGGAGCGCGTGTGAGGTGGTCCCAGTGTTTAACTGTGACCGCGTATTTATCTCTCCTGTGGCACCTGTCTCACTGCTCTACACTCTACTGTGTCGCTCATGCGTAGGCAGGTCAGACTCTCACATATCTGCAGGATGGACAGGCCAGCCTCTCAGCAGGAATCCATGTTGCACAGCCCCTGCACATCCCCTGCACAGACCCTGCACAAACCCTGAAAAGACCTGCACAACCACTGCACTGACCCTGAAAATACCCTGCATAGACCCTGAAAATTCTCTGCACAACCACTGCACAGACCCTGAAAATACCCTGCACAGACCCTGAAAATATCCTGCACAGACCCTGCACCGACCCTGCACAGCCCCCGCACAGACCCTGCACAGACCCTGCAGTCCTGCACAGATTCATAGATCTTTATAGCATCTAGCTCGGTCAAAGAGATGTTACTTAAGGCACAGTATCAGCTGATCTGAATTTGCAATGTTGATGCAAAAAACAAAAAATTGTTTCTGTAATCCCATTTTCATTCTTTGGTTGCACAATTTAAAATGTATGGTCTTCGAATATACGGTGGTGCAGTACCCTCTGCAGAAACCGTCATATTTTACACACCTGAGCAATCTGGTTGCAGTGTAGCCTGTTTTGAGTATTATAACATCAGGAAACCATTTATTGATTTACAATATCTTGTGTTCTCCTTAATATATTATACCATATCTCCTAACTAAGGCAACAGTTTTTCTCAGACCAAAAATAGAGGGGTAAATTATACCTCTGTTTTTAGGTGCCATTCCTCAGTACAGGGCTTGTGATTGGTCAGATTATAACTGGATCTCTCAATGCCATTCGCCAGCAGCCAAGCAGTTGATGGGTGCCTGCTCACAGCAGAAATGGAAAGCACAGTAGTATACAGTATATTGATAATATATTTGACAGTAGTATATTTTGAAATAATATGTGCCAATGGTGGAAATAATTAATATTTTTATATTTTGTTTCAACATATTTTAAGTCTTCCCATAAGGGGAGGTCTACTCCTTAATGACTGGTTGTACAGTAGGCAGCCGGGGCGGTGCAAGAAAGCAGCACACGCCTGTGCATCATGTTCTCCACAGCATGATGGTGTTACCATCATGCTGTGGAGAACATGATGCACACGCGTGTGCTGCTTTCTTGCACCGCCTACTGTCTGTGTGCGTTTGTGCTGTGTGGTGGACAGACTCCTCCCGTCCGTCTCCCGCAGCTGTGCAGCCGTGCTGCGCAGACAGGCAGCGTCTGTGTCTCCGTCTCCGTGACGCGCAGCAGCAGGGCCCGGCCGCCGGCTAGCAGGCAGAGCCGCCCTCGGCTCGCGGCGTTGCGTAACCAGGCAGGGAGCAGCTTCTGCCGAGCTCGTGGGCAGCGCTCGCCGTGTGAGCTGCTCAGTGACTCACTGATCGGACAAAAAAAAAAAAAAAATCTTTTTTTTTTTCTACAGGAGGTTCTACATAATCACATCCTCCGGCACTCTGAAGGCATTTTTGCATTTCTGGAATCCTGCGTTCTGCCTCTGTTTCTCTGGCTCTTGGCTTAAAGGCTGAGCCGTTTGTCTGAGCCGTAATGAAGCCTGCTCACCGTGACCCTCTCAGCGGATTGATCGAATCCAAACCCAGCAGCCTCTCTGGACAGTCAGACTCCAGTGAAACAGCCGCTAGCAGTATCGATTTCTCCCTTGGTCGTAAAAGCAACTAGTGATCCATTGCAAATACAGTGTTTGATTCCATACAAGTTATATTAAATCCATATATATATATATATATATATTACAGTGAGCTCTATATTGTTTGGGACATAGGCATTTGTATTCAGACAATTCACATTCAGTGAAAGTGCAGATTCTTAGCTTTTATTAGAGGGTGTTTTTATACATTTTGGTTTCACCATTTATAAATAATAGCACTTTTCATACATATCCCCCCCATTTCAGGGCACCATAATGTTTCGGACAAATGGCTTCACAAGGGTTTGTGATTAGTCAGGTGTGTTCAGTTGCTTCTTTAGTGCAAGTATAAAAGAGCTTACAGTACCTAATCTTAATTCTAGGCTTTTGATTGCCTTTGGAGTTTGTTATTGGCGTTTCTCAGCCTACGGTCCAGAGCTGTGCCGACGAAAGTCATGGAAGCCATTATGAGGCTGAGAAATATTCAGAGATGTAGGCCAATCCGTAGGCTTACCAAAATCAACCGATTGGAGAATCATTAAGAAGAAAGAGAGAGTGAGCTGGTGAGCTCAGTGATCGTAAGGGGCCTGGCAAGCTAGGGAAGAACTCTGCTGTTTATGACTGAAGAATTCTCACCACCAAACACCTATCTGACGGATCAGAAACTCTCTGCAGGAAGCAGGCGTGGATGTGTCAGTGACTGTATAAGACTTAAACAGAACTACAGAGGCTACTCTGAAAGATGCAAACTTCGAGTTAGCTGCAAAAGCAGGATAGCCCAGTTACAGGTGGCTAAGATGTAGGCTACTCTGCAGAGTCTGCAGAGTTTTGTAAAGATTTGACTTGTGGACAGATGAGACCGAGATTCATCCGAGTGTTGGCAAGCACAACATGTGGAGGCATAAAGGAACTGCCCAAGATCCAAAGCACCCAAATCGTCTGTGAAACATGGTGGTGGGGGTGTTACCGTTTGGGCATGTATGGCTACTACATGTACTGGCTCATTTGTCTTCTTTGATGATGTAACTGCTGATAGCAGCAACAAAATGAATAGAATGGGTGTTTCGTGGTTTTTCTTCATTATGGCAAGAATTATTCAGTCATCAATTGTAGAGGGTCTTCCTTGTCCTACCAGGCCTTTTGCGATTACTGAGCTCACCAGTGCTCTCTTTCTTCATAATGATGTTCCAAACAGTTGATTTAGGTAAGCCTAAAAGGTGTGGACTATGTGTCTCTGACTGTTTCTTTCTTATTTCACAGCCTCATAATGGCTTCCTTGACTATCATTGGTACAGCTCTGATCATCATGTTCACAAACGCCATTAACAGATCTCAAAGGCTAGAAAAACTGTAGAATCAAACTTAGATACTGAAAGCTGTCTTATGCTTGCAGTAAAGAAGCAAGTGAACACACGTGACTAATCATAAAAAGAAGTGAAGCCGTTTATCCCAAACATTATGGTGCCCTGAAATGGACGTCTATGTATAAGAAAGTGCTGTTGTTTCTACCTGGTGGAGAAACATTATGGGGCTCACGGTACTTAAAGAATTTAGATATGAGATCAGAAGATAAATATGAGACAAAACAGACAATCAGCTTATATTTATTTATGTAGTGTTTATTTGCCTTTTTTTGGGCTATCGCACCATTCTCTGTGAACTGTTGAGTCTGCGTGTAAATCCCAGCAGGGCAACTATTTCTGAGATGATGGAACCACTATGTCTGGCTCCATCAGTCGTACCACTATCCAAGTCGATTACATTATGCATCTTGTCTATTGTAATGATTTGTCGAACAACTAAACCTCTTCACCATGTCTGCATGCTTTATATATTGAGTTGTAGCCACATGATCCACTGGAGGAAGTGGAAATGCAAGCTATTGTAGGTGGCCACTGCATGTGTGTGTGTGTGCGTGTGTGTGTGTGCGCATGTGCGTGTTCGTGTGTTTGTGTGTTACACGGTTGCAATATTCCTGTTGCTGAAAAATGCTAATTAAGGAGACCCAGTGCTCATTGTGCTTCCCAAATTCTGCCTCAAGCAAACCAATGGGGGACCAGAGTGTAAGATAAATGTGTTTCCCAGCCCCCCCCCCCCAACCCTCAGGGGGCACTGTGTAAACTAAAGTACAGTTATTTCACAGCTGACTCATTGTAATGCATGACTAACATCGCAGGTCACTCAGAATTCTGAAAATGGCAAATGTACTTTTCCAAGAAGCAGTCTTCGTGTTGCAGTTTCACCCACGTGCGTAGTGTTCCAGTCCCCCCCCCCCCCCCCCCCCCCCCGTCTGCAAGACATCACAGACATTAACAACTCACTACGGTTTTGGCTCACTGTCTTATTGTCAGGGAATTTATTATTTTATTTTTAAAAAATCAAATTAACAAGTCATTAGCAAAAAGCAAGTAACTCTTTTGCCAAATTAAAACTGTAAAATGGAAGGCTTTGGGTAATTTAATCTTAACACTGAAGTCTGTTAATATCTTGGGCTCAGCAGAAGTGTGTATAATGTGCAAACAGCTCCTTTGTTAGTAAACAGCCTTTTGAAACTTCCACTGGTGGGTGAGGTAAAATGAGGCAGGTCAGATTACAGCTTACACCACGAACGGCCAGCGGTTTAAAAATCATGAATTAATTTCTGCTATCGGGAGTCAGACAGGGAAACTGAAAGAATTTTAGATAGATGTGTGAGTAATGGTGGCGCCGAGACAGGGGCCCAAAATTCTCCCTCTGTGGTGTCCCACTCAAGCCTGACCGCCCCGTGTAAAGACAAGAGTTCTCGTCAGTGGTACGTGCATTGAGCCTGAATACAAATGCTACGCTTTCACCGTTCATCATTTCTGGCTCATCCTGCCCAGTTTTTGAACCCCTGGAGGCAGAAGCCAGCGTTTTGTTTGCGTCATCTCCGTATACAGATGGAGACAGTAGAGATAAAAGCACTATGGATACAGTGCTTTTAGTTTGTGGTTGGTCACGATTAGATTTCACCAGTGCGCTGTTTATGATAATGAAGATGACTCAGTGAATTAATTACCTAAATTTAAGGATGGGGCACGCATAATAAGCAGATTTACATCCAGTCCATTTTGAATTGCCTTTGGGGGAGACAAGATTCTCTGTGTGATATGCGCAACCCTTAGCATTTTACCCTTATCATTTTAAATTATTCCCGTCAAAGACAACTGAAGTTTTGCCAGTGCTGCCGGTGCCGGATAACAGTCTCGTTGCTCAGCGGTGGCACCCCTCTGAAGCAGCCGGCCGCCCAGACTCGGCCTGCTCAGCGCTGCATACGAAGCGTGTGCCTCCAGGCTCGTGCCAGTGCGAGCTCCCCTTGTGGGCACGAGTGTGCACCTCCATCTTAGATCGAATCCGAGCCGCTCCAGTGTCGACTGCGGCCGGCAGCCCCGCTTTGCGACGTCCGCGGGACGCGTGGGAGGCATTCGGTGGCCGGGGATAGCACTGCTCATTGCTCAAGCGCCCCCTGTTGGCCGTCTGGACGCCTGTGGCTTGCTCTCCGCGCACGCTTATGATTGGGTCTCCCTCACCCCAGCTCTGCACATGCTCGGCTAGTTGCTGCAGTGAGAAAAGAATCTGGCTGGGGCCGTTTGTGTCAGAGAACCGCACGTTGTCTTCACTCTCCTGAGCCAGCAGCAGAGGGCGCATATGAGCACGCTTGTACATGGTTCGCAAATTGGACTTTCCAAATATGGGTGGGATTGAAGATACAAAATTTTCAATTAAAAAAGGAGCAGTAGCTTGATATCTGATATAATGAAGGAGAATGTATGTGCTTGTCCACGCTCTCCCAAATTGATAGCACAGGTTACTGCAACAAGGCCGGTGAATTGGCCATTCAAAAATTTGGTGGGAAAAAAGGGAAAATGTATTTTAAAAAGTGTGATTAACATGGGGCACCTGAAAAATGTAAGGACCTCTGTGTGTCTGTCTGACAATCAGAAGCTCTCTGGGTCTGTTTCATAATTAGAACCTCTGTGTGTCTGTCTGCCAATCAGAACCTCTGTGTGTCTGTCTGCCAATCAGAACCTCCTGCAGCTGAACCCGTCAGAGAGATTTCTGACTGATCAGAGCCTGAACCACCACGCCTTCCACACCCTGCGCCTGCTGGACCGGACCGGACCACCCTCACCCACGCCCCCACGCTCCTCCAAGAGAAAGCCTTACCACGGGGAGAACAACGCCTCCAGCAGGTCAGGAGGTGGTACTGCCGTTCTGCAGACTGGCTGTCCACCATTTTATTTCTTTTACTATTTTAACGTCCCATTATTTTATCAGGTAGGTCTGTTGAGAATAATGTGATTTGGAAGGGGTTGTATAGCCAATCAGGTATGTGGGGAGTTATGGCGTAAAATATGTTTTTTTTTTTTTTTGTTAGTTTTGGGGCGGCTCATGGGCATCTGATGGGCGGCTCATTCTGTTAAAGCACTTGTGTTCCATGTGAGCTTATGTCCCATCCCTTATGGAAATGGACTGTACTATAGTATAATTTGGCCTGTGTCTCTCTAGTGTATGTCTATGTTTTCTTTTATTTCTCAGGCTTATAATGGCTTTGCTGTCTTTCATTGGTATAACTCTGGTCCTCATGTCTGCTATTGCAGACTCCAAAGGCAGTTAGAAGTGTAGAATCAGGACTAGATACTGAAAGCTGTCCTGCCTGCACTAAGGAAGCAATTGAACACACCTGACCAATCAGAAACTCCTATGAAGCCATTAGGTGCCCTCAAATGGTGGTACCCTTTAAAAAGTGCTGTAATTAAAATCTGGTGAAATAAAAATACCCCGTATTGTGTATATACCCTATTTATGTAGTTGTCGACGGTCTGTTCTTGCTCACACTGTCTGATCATGTCCTGCATTGACATTTCTCAGTCACCTGAAGAAGAGCTGCTCTTCTGTTTTTTTTTTTACACATTGCACATATGTATGAGCATCACGGTCATCAAATGAGTACTTTTGTCCACAATTTCCGACCCTATTTACTGATGTGTTTCCTATAGATCTAAATGTAGATATCATTTAGTCACTGTTCCTATTGAAACACTAGCCAGTTGAGCAGACTTTGTGACTGAAGTTCCTGCCATCCATGCCCCAATAATAAACCCTCTTTCAAAGTCACTTATCTTTTCTCCATGGAATCGAGGTCAACTGGGCCTGCTCAGAATTTTTATACATGCCACATGATTGGATGTTAATTGTTTAATTGTGGCATGCAGTACACACTGGGTGGGTGCATCTGCATTTTGTTATGTTTCTCCACTCATTTATTCAGATTTTTCCTTTGTCACCCGTCTGTAAATATTTTCCATGATCAGTATATATTTTCCATAAAGGATGGGCTTGTATCAAGTCCTAACCCTGCTCATGCTGACACTTGCTGACATCCCTGCAGGGCGGCACATGATGGGCCATAGTGTTTGCTAGAGAGGGAGGGGTCAGTTGGCTCAGTTCTCTTTGTGGGACGTCAGCCCCTTGTGCTTGATCAGGCCCAATGCAGTTTGCCTGTGCCGACTGCTTGGAGTTTAGCTGGTGGACTGCATAGGGAAAAAACTGCAACGGCTGCACTTTTGAAAGGCAATGCACACTTCAATTTATGGAGGCAGATGCAGCGATGAGACTGTATGACAGTGGTCTCCAACCCTGGTCCTGGAGAGCTACAGGGTCTGCTGGTTTTCATAGTGACTCTGCACTTCATGAATCAATTAGAGCAGTTGATTACACAGTTAACTCAACTCACCTGGTGTCTTGGGTCTCAATTGGGTGCTGATTTTAAGGTGAAAACAAAAACCAGCAGACCCTGTAGCTCTCCAGGACCAGGGTTGGAGACCACTGCTGTATGACAATATCAAAAACTTAAAATTAATAACTGGGGATTAAATGGGAGATTAAACTGGTTTGTGAAAAAAATTTCTACTTCTTTCACTTTGCTGATCAGAATTGGTAGCATGACGAAAGGTCAATCTTGTTGAATACAATATATGCATTATAAATTTGGAGTAAAAAAAAAGGGGGGTTGTATGCTATTTTACAGAAGTGGAATGTCCAAGGGTAAGTAAAAGTCCTGCCATGTGTTTTTTTCCGCCCATGAACTCCAGCTTATTTCACTGAGTAGTACCTCCTGGCTTGGGAATTGACAAATTCAGGCGATTGGAACAAAATACTGGGGAGAACTTTTACTTTCTAAACCTGGATTTCCTACCACTGCTAGTTTATGAAATAATTTTAAAAAGATGTCACTTTGCTAAAAGGTCAGTCTTTCTTTCCTTGGTTCAGGAATCATGGGGGCAAGAGCTCAGGACATCACCGTTCCAACAGCAAGGACTGCTCCAGCCTGCCCCGCCATGAGGACCTGCACCCCACCAATGACAGTTTCCTCAACGGCAACATGCCGGCCTCCGCCAGCCTCAGCCCCACCCTCCACCCCAAGACCTACCAGGCCCAGTCCCTCAACCGCTCTGCCTCCAGCAGCAAGGACCTGGCCAACAACAACCTGCCGCACCTGCTCAGCCCAAAGGACACCAAGGGCAAGACCGAGTTCGACTTCAACGTGGGGGCCAAGGCGGCCGACGGCCCCGGAGCCAAGTACCTGAAGTCCAACTCCCGCTCCCAGCAGAACCGCCACTCCTTCATCGAGGGGAAGACCAGCACGCTGCAGTCCGGCGAGAAGCACGGCCGCCACAGCTACATGGAGACCTCCCACGGCTCCATGCCCTCCTCCACCAAGAGCGCCGCCTCCTACCTGAGCCTGTCCAAGAGCCACGGGGCCCTCAGCGACGCCAAGTCCGTGGGGAACCTGAGCGAGGCTCGGCTGCACCCGGACGACCAGCCGGGGCCCGGGTCCCGCTACTTCCCCTCCAGCTGCATGGACCTCAACGTCCCGGGGAGCCCGTCCGGGCGGCACGGGGAGCGGCCCGCCCTCAGCCCCTCGGGCCGGGCCAACCCGCGTCTGGAGAGCGGAACCCTGGACTCCCGCCGCTCCTCCACCCGCCACAAAAACCTGGAGGAGACCGTGTCCCCGGAGCTGCTCGACCCGGGAGGGGGCGGGGCAGGGGGAGGGGCCGGAGGGAGCCACGCCCACTCCCTGTCGGCCCCCCACGAGTCGTTCCCCTACGGCCTGGGCTACACCAGCCCCTTCTCGTCGCAGCAGCGCCCCCACCGGCACTCCATGTACGTGCGGCGGGAGCGGCACCGAGCGCACGGGCCCGACCCCGGCCTGGCGGTCGGGCAGGGCATGCCGACGCGCGCCAGCAGCCTGCAGCTCCTCTCCCCACAGCTGCAGCACCGCACCCTCACCCGCCACTCTGGCAGCTCGTCCAGGGAGGACTGCACCGAGGACGTGAGCAGGGTCAGTAACCCGCCGTGCGCTTAACCAACCCTAACTTCTCTTCCCCCTCCACACGCGCAGAGGACCGAGTGCTGACAGCTTCCGGCCATTGCCGCCTCTCGGTGGTCAGGTCTCTAGGAAACAGATAAGCAGATAAGGGGGTTCCCTTTTCGCGGATTCAGCGCCCAGGCTTCCCGTTGCCATGGATCCCAGAGAGAGCGCACACTCCCTGTGCTCCATGTTCCAGGAAGGGAAGGCGAAAACACAGCTTCTTGTGTCGCGTTGGCTAGACGGCGTCTGAGAACATCGCTTCTCTGTTTTAGTCCCATTTTAACAAAGTGTCTAGCTTCTTCTGCCTCTTGCTTTGACTCAAGGTTATGAAAAGTTCACAGAGCCCTCAGATGTTCAAACTAGGTTTTTTTTGTTTGTTTTGTTTGTTGTTTTTTTAAATATATATATATGTTGCCTGCAGCATAAAGCTTGTTCGTACAGTCAGACTGTATGCACAGAGCAGATAAATGTTAAAAGTTAATGAGCTACTTGCACTAAGGATTTCTATGTTGGAATGAAGTGGCTGAAATTTAACATGAATTGTATCCTCTATGTTACAAAAATTAATTGGGAAAAAGCTTCTTGGATGTAGCCTACTGTACACCTACTGCAGTGGGTCTTGAAAATAGACAGTTAGGTACGATTATGGAATTTTCTCATTCCTGATATTTCACATTTATTCATTATTCACCCATTTTTACCAGCAGTATGGAAAGCAAAGCGGTCTGTCAGGTGTAATATTAATAGAGTTCTGCAAAACCGTTGTAACACTACAAAACAGCTGTGTAGGCAACTCTGTGTCTGCCCAGATTTGCCAAAGCAGATGTAGTTTTACTGTGTGAATTCAGTCTTTATAGATTCACAGAACTTCTGGTCGATTATTTTGCTTTTAAGCCTATATGTTGCTCTGTATTTCACATTAAGATTTTCAGGCTTTATTTTGATGCTTAAACCAGGCAGCATCATCTCAATGTATTTTATATTGGTTGTGTCACAGTATCTGTCTCGATTTACGCAAGTGATGTCTAAATCTATCTCTGTGACAGTTTTTGTAATAGCCACACCCTCCAGATGTGAATTGAGATTTGAATGATGAGTGGCTCAAACCAATAGACAGTAAGCAATTCACAGCTTTTTGTGATGTAATTAGTGCAAGTAGCCCATTACTAGATGAGTGATACACTATGAAAGTGCGTCATAAACGTAGCAACGTACACGGCAACAGCCGTCTGCGGGCGCTCAGTCCAAATACAGTGGAGCCTCCCGATCGTTCATATATTACATTGCTTTCATTTAGCAAACACTTACCCACAGCTACATACAATGAAGAGAACACAACTGCAACCACCACAGTTATGTGAGCAACAGTGCCCCACATGGCCATTTATACTCCCTAATAGCATAACCCATAGAATACATCATTAATGGCATAACCCACAGAATACACCATTGATGGCATAACCCACAGAATACACCATTGATGGCATAACCCACAGAATACACCTTTCACAAGGTGGTATCTTATAGGGCATCGTCTCATTTCTTAAGGGTAAACCTAAGCTATTAAAGCTTAGTAAACTAGCACACAGTGCAGGTCACATTATAGGGGGAAATTCCACTTAAAAATCTAATTTTCAAAATTTCTGTTTACTTATTTGAGTGTATTTGATCCATCCAGATATATTTTTGTATATCTATATATATATATATATATGACATTCCAGTCAGAGGTTTTGTCCAAAGATAACAGAGTCAGTGGTCAAAAACCTGCATGCTCAAACTACACTTAGAAAATTTGCTTTAATTAGGCATACTATGCAGGATTTTTTTAGCCTTGCTGTGGTCCTGTTTACAATCGAAGTTTCCTCCATTGTCTTCAACCCCACCCACTCACCCCTGAGTACCAGCCCGAGTCACTAACATGCAAATTCATTGGAAACTACTAGTAAATTTCTCCCAGCAATTAGTTGGACCGACATTACATTGTCCAGTCGCAACCGCAAACCGGACATGTACAAATAATTTGAAAACCGGTCTGCAGGAATTATGCCTTATTTTTTTCTGTGGATGACGTAGTGATCGATGTGGCTAGGTGCCTAGCTATTAACGTGCAACTTTTACATTAGCATCCCCAGTGAAATAATGTCTAGCAGTTGGATTTGTGTAGAAATCATATGTAGCTGATGAATTTTTGAAATTTATATTTTAAATTACAGCTGGATTATATTTTGTAAAGTAATTAGCCACACCCAACTCAAAAACCTATTTATGATCATGATCATCATCATCATAGTTGTACCTGTCCGGTCAAAACAGATAGCTGACTAGCTACTGTAGCTAGCCAGATGTCTAGCTACATGAAGCCAATCTGGAAGAATGTAAACTAACAAAACAAGCTAAAGTTTGTAGCTGTGTGAAGTATGATGCTTTGTAGTTGGTATCCGGTTGTAACTCACTGATAATTGCGATATTGATTGCGAATGTGCATTATGTTATGAGCTGAATGGTTGCTAGTTAGCTAATTATCACTGTCATTACACATACACCACCACCGTCACCAATCAGTCCCAGAATCTCCAGGTGGGCGAGGGTTCGATCCCCTGTCATGGCACCTTCGGAGCTGTGGTCCCTAATCTGTCTGTTAGCTACTCTGCTTTCGCAATGTCTGAGTGCCTATGTACAGGGACGTTTTTTAACTGGTCCCTTTTTGTAAGTGCCACTTCTTAAGTAGGGAAAAAATTAAGCCTGAGATGGGCACTTGGGACAGAAGTGCCCCCTGCAATTACCAGATTTAGACTATTCTTGCATTCTATTCTTGCATTATTAGCTTCATAATACGATAAAATTGGCTGTTGATTCAAACAGGTAGAACGGGTACAACTTCCCAGTGTCATCGCATGGTCAATCAAATAAGATGAATTCATCTACTGTAGTTTTGAGAAGGTTTTTCCCATTGAATTCCATTGTGTTCCATTGTGCTCATTCCATTGTGCCCAATCTGATCTCACAGCTTATTTAAAACTTAACTTGAGGGTGTATTTGGGGACACATCAATAACACTCAGTGCAAGTAGAAAACCCTGAGTTTTTGATTTTTGGGTGGAATATTCCTTTAATGCTTTTCATTTCCATTAGTTAATATTTGTCATTTTATTGACTCAATTGAGCTAACATTACTAGCCCACTTGACTGAATAAAATTAGCTCGCTAACTTGTTGTTAATCTAGCTGCCTACTCAGTAACAGCGAGCCTAGTAGTAATGGAACACGAAACAAAACTCTCTTTCCCGATCGCTACAGTGAGTAAAGTGTGCCCTCAGTGTGTGGGCAGTTGGGGTGTGTGCACATCCAGCGCTCTCAGAAGCGTACGCACTTTCATGGCGTGTCGCGGTGGTGGGATTCTGCGGATGTTCAGTGTCACTGGGCTCTGCAGCCGCAGCGTTCGTCGTACGCGTACGTGTGTGTTTCCGTGTGCTGCTGTTTGTCTGTTCCTCTGCAATGCGCCGGGCCCTGGCCTGCTGTCTGCTTCACTGCTCTCCATTCTGCCAACAGAGCAACCAGTCTCCCACAGAGGTGACCCACACCCGAGCCCCGATAAAAGACTCCACGCGGGACAACACAGCACCCTTTCCCACACAGCGTCAAAAAAGCGAGGTCCGCCCTGCTGTCACCCCTGCGCACAGTCTCGCACCCACCGGCCCCGAGCCAGGGGGCCGCTGCCCACTCTTCTGACACAGGGATCCTGCCTTCGTTAAACCCCGCCCACTACAGACAAGACACGCCCACTTCTCCCCTCTGAGCGTCTTACCTCAGTTAACGCTTAGGCACACACATGCATGCGGCATACATGTAGCGATGCATAGGTCCATTACTGTTACACAGCTGATAAGATTTTTTTATCTGATTTGTTTCTTTTAGTGTTTATATACCTGTTTTATGAATGTCCATTCAGCTAAGGCTGTTTTTAAAAGTTTGTAGCTTTTTTTTATTAGCATAAGAAGTGAGTGACTGATTGAGAAAATGGGTGCCCGCCTTTCTGTTTGCTTTCTTCCTGCACTCTGTCCATCTCTCTCTCTCCTTTATCCGAAATGTCGCACAAGAGGTGGATCCTGGAGTGCACAGCTCACAGTGGTTTCGAGCCCCACTGTGCTGAACAGAGAGATGGTTTTCTTTTTTTTAATATGCAACTGTCCTCACCTCAGTGACGCCCTCTTGTGGTCTAGGTTGGTATGTACCACGACACGCACCCAGAGGACGGAGCGTCGTCCAAGGAGAACCGCATCATCTACAGTGACTCTATGCCGCGCCGGGTGGGCAGCTTCTACAGAGGTACAAGCGGGTTGAAGCCCCTCCTCCTCTCCCTCTTCCACCTCTTCCTGCTATTCCTCCTCTTCCTCCTGTTCCTACACCTCTGCCTCTGCCCATCTTCCTCATAGCTCTTCCTCTTCCATCTCTTTTCTCTCTTCTTCTTTATTCTCCTCATACTACTCGTCCTTCTCTTCTAGTTCCTCCTTCTCTTCCTCCTCTTCCTTTTTTCCTCCTCCTTGTCCTCTTCCTGTTTCTCTTATGTTGGATTTCCATCTGAAAGACAGCTCTCTCGCTGAGTTTGGGGCTCTGTTTTGGGGTTCAGTACCTTCTCCCCGACCGGACAACACCTTCCATGAGAGCAGCGTGCCAGGCCGGGGGTCCGCAGGGGGCGGGGAAAACAGTGCCATGACCAATCACTCTAAGCGCCAGACAAACTTCGACCCCTGGTGAGCACTCAAATCCAGCCAGTGGAACTATGTTCAATGCGTTTGTTTTTAGTGTGATTATGATGAACAAAATCTCTTTATTTTTGTCAGTTTTCTTTGCCTAACCCACTCCATTGTTTTGTGTAAGACTCTAACCTCGTTTTCATTTTGAAGTGTCAGCAAAATCCTTCCTGTCGCTGTCTCTCAGGAACAACCCGGAAGCCGTGACCCTGAACCCTCCTGAACCTTCCAAAGAGAAGGAGAAGCAGGGCTTCTTCAGAGCAATAAAGAAGAAAAAGAAGAAGTCTCAGACGGTGGGTACCACGCTGCACCTGTCCCAGTCTTGGCTGCTGGCTGGGAAAGGAAGTGAGGAAGGAAGGGCTGCTGTGGCACTTTAAACATTTAGGCGTGTCCTCGCTCTCTGAGGCACAGGCATGACTGTGTGTGTCCTTGAAACACATCACTGAGGTACTAGTACCCTTGGAACACAAGGGGAAATACACATATCCTTGGTACGAGAGATGCATTATCCACTTATCTCTCAAGGGTGACATTGTGGTCTGTACCAGACCCACCCACACAATCACTCTCAGTTCAAATTCCTATTACTCTATTTCAATTCTCATAATTACGTTTCTGTTTTCTGAATTTTTCCAGTGGATCTTTTTTTTGCAATATGTATAAATTTAATTGGTAAATGAAATTTTCCATTACGATCGATGATATACTGTTATATTTCTTAGTGTTAGGGGGAAAATCTAATTGCATTTGGCCTTTATGTTTATCAAATATTTTTTAATCATCTGTGTGTCTCTTTGCCTGGATACACAGCACCGGGACCTCTGATTGGTCAGAATCTTGCTCTCATGGATTCCTTGCTTAATCCCATGCCACTGAAGCCAGTAGTGAGACTGTTGTATAATTTAGATTATACAATGTTATGTTTTGTCTGTTTTTCTGTTATTTGTTATGCTTTTAACTTTACTGCTATCTAACCTGAAACAAAAAACATAATGTTGGACTTGGCACCAGTCAGTCTGGGTGCCAAAGAAGCAGCGATGGTGGAAAGGGCACAGAATGTGCCTCGTGGTTATTCGGAACTCGTGGGAGAAGGGTTTCGGTCCCAAATCACCATGCTGATGTTTCTCTGGACTGTATTTTTTTTTGGTGAAAGACAGAAGCTGGAAATTTGGTGAAAGGGCCGGTGCTGGATTTAAACAGCATGATAACAACCAAACGCAAGGATGTCCTACGTCAGTGCATTCGGCAGGAACTAAATCAAACACGGCAAACAGATATATTTCTCCTGCCTTTATTTGAATATTGAACTGTGCTATGTGCTTCCTTTTGTTGAATAGACAACAAAAGAATGTGCTATTGCCTGTCTTGAGTTTTCCAATGTGCCACTCCAGTCTTTTGCGTCTTATATTGCAGACAGAGTTCGACGATGGAAGGAATCCGAGCATCAAGAAATGCCTTTTCCCTCTGTTTAATTCAAAGAATAATATAAAACATAGCTTCTCTATGAAAGCCCCTCCCGTAGTCTCCTCACCTATGGTATTACATTTGTGTATTGCACATTAACTCACCAGTGACCGAATCACCGATGCATGCTATTAACATTATTAATCAACATTGATTGATTGATTTTGATTTTTTTGTTATCCAGTGTATGACAGTATACTTTTTATTTTTTTTACAATGAACATGAAACCAGGAGCAGATCCATCACGTGACCGCACCACCCTCGGGGTGTAGCTGACAGATTGATGTGGGTGGGGGGGGGGGAATTAGGTCATACGCCAAACTGGCTTTGGAGCGTGAGCGTCCCCATCAGGCACTGCACTACCTCAGGTCTCCCTGAGGATGAGGAACCTCACAGTGTGTGTGCTTGTGTGCGTGGGTCTGTGTGTGTGTGTGTGTGTGGGTGTGTGTGTGGGTGGGTTGGTCTGTCTGTGTGTGTGTGTGTCGGGAGGGGTGGGTCTGTTTGTGTTTTGTGTGTGTGTGCATGGGTCTGTGCGTGTGGGTGGGTGGGTGTGTGTGTGTGGGTCTGTCTGTGTTTTGTGTGGGTGGGTCTGTGTACCCACATATATATACTCTGAAGTGGGCAGTTTGGGTATTGAAAAAGATTACACTAGTACAAAAAGTCCTATTCTCTCAGAATTATTTATTTTTTATATTCTCAGAAAAAACAAACCCATGTTTTAGCTCAATTTTTCAAAAATCTAGAAATTACTGAATTGGCTGTTCTTCAGTCAAATATATTAGTTGTTGATAGTCCTCAGGTAGAATCTTTGTCATTGACATAGCAGCATACTTTTGTACTTTCAGCTACATATACTGTAGGTTTTTATGGGTAACATCCTTTCTGTCATGACCCACATATGAACTTTATTTTTAGGCTACTTAAAAATATACCCTCCAGACAAAACAATAACATCACTTGTTGTTTATTGGTCTCTTTGATTTTGAGCGTTACCAGATTATGTAAAATTAACTTGGGAGGAGATAACTAATAGGGTGGCATGGTGGTGCAGTGGGTAGCACTGATGCCTCACAGCACGAAGGTCTGGGCCTTTCTGTGTGGAGTTTGCATGTTCTCCTCGTGTCCGCCCTCCAGGTTCTCCGGTTTTCTTCCACAGTCCAAAAATATGCAGGTAGGCTAATTGGAGACTCACAAATTGCCCATAGATATGAGTGTGTGTGTGAATGGTGAATGAATGGTGTTTGTGCCCTGCGATAGATTGGTAACCAGGGTGTATTCCTGCCTCTCGTCCAATGCACGCTAGGATAGGCTCCAGCACCCCCTGCAACCCTGCCCATGATAAGCACGTATAATGCATACACAGTACTGGCACAAATTATGAAAGTTGTCTTAAAACTTTTATTTCTCTTAAATCTTTTGCCTGTGCCCTTTCTTCTGATGTTGTTTCTTGACACTATTTTCCTCTATATAATGTATTTGTAGCAGTTGTCTTCTTGACCACAAGTGGTAATGGCATTCCGTGCTCATCAGGAATTTGAAATCCATTATCATTATTTCTTCATTTTTGTTTTATTTTGATATTACATTTATTACATATTACATTTACCCAAAAGAGAAATTGTTGCAAAAATATTGCAAATAAATGCTGTCTATTCATAATTTGTGCCAGTACTGTAGCTGTAACTGGGTGTAACTGTAAGAAAAGGAACAAAATACAGCGCTCCAGAGCCTCCACCATGCAGTGTAAAAACAGACATAAAAATTTTCAAACAGGAATAAAATTGATGAAAAAGACAATGAGCAATAAATGCAAAGTATACTTGTTTTTTCTGCATGTAGGATTTATTTCGAAGTCAAATTGGACAGCATATGATCCACAAAAACCATTGATTGGCTTTTGAATAGGCTATGATCATTGCGCATTGCATGAGAAAGCCCTGAAATTATGATTCTGCCTTCCACTGTAGATGTGGTCTGAGCAGGCAGGCAATGAGGGCGCACATCGTAGGCTAGACTCACACCAAAATTGCAATGAGCTGCATCAAAATTGCAGTGCGCTGCTCAGTTTTGACTGACACGCCCCCAGCTTGTCCTCTCCCACTTCGGTGGCGACGAGTCACAAACTTACGAAACGGCACAGGCATGTCAAAATCCATGACAAATGTACCACTTTCCCAGGTCAACAGCCTTACGGCTCCCAGAAAATAGAGCCCTTTGTGTTAATGAAACATCTCCTGATTTGTCAATGATTTCAAATTAGTTGTGTTTTTGCTCTTCCTAGGAATTGCATTTTTTGGAGATGAGATGCTTGTCTGTCATAACTGTCTCTAAATAAATACATCATAATGCACTGACTCACCTGGCAGTGAGCAATGGTTTTTAATGATTGACTATAAAAAAAATGAGAGAGGGAAATATTTCTGAAAAGACTGCATACAGCATGCAGCCAGTGGGATGTTCCAGACCCAAGCAGTGCAGCGGGGCCCATGTGATGGCCTCTCGTCTCCCTGAGAGGGCTGTCGTGTGATGGATCTTCCGTGCGGTTTCCTGGTGTGATGTGACGTCACCACAAGGGGGGGCCAGCGGGGCAGCTAACAGCATGCGTGGGGTGGGGTCCGGGCTGCAGCTGGGAGTGATGGAGAAGGGATGCATGGTTTCACAGCCGCCTGGAGCTGAGCCTAGTGCCTGCAGGAGCCGGGGTGCACGCTGTCACCCATACAGTGGCCCAAATCACTCAGGGTCCCGGGACAGGGAGCGGGAGAGTCCATCTGCCTGGCAGTAACAAATTATCCCATCATACTTCTATTATGAGTGCAGTACGCTGCGCCAGTTCAGCCAGATGGTCCTGGATCGCCACTCTGTGGTCAGACTTGAGAGGTTGCAGGTTCAATTCCCAAGTGTTCAAAGTGCTTTGAGTGGGGTGCTTAACCTGAATTGCTTCTGTATGTGTCCACTTTTTTTTTTTTACATGGATAGCAAGTGGAAAACGTACACTGTATGAGTCACTCTGGGTATGGCTGTCTGTCCAATGCCTAAATGTAAGTGTATAGTCAGCTGTAGGGGAAGTTGAGGGACACTACCTGGCGATTCTGTCAAATGCTGTTTTTCTTATTGAGCGTGGTCTGCCCTTACAGAAATGGAATATACATTAAGTATTGAAAAGTAATAGTCAAATGATAACAGTTAAAATACAATATAATAATTTTTAAATAAAATATATTATTAAGGTATTGCAATACTTCTTAATATATGTGAAAATATGCAAACTATTGGTAAAAGTTGATATATTTACAATATATTGTGATATATTCCATTTCAATATTAAGATTAAGAAATTCTTCTCACCTGAAGGCAGTGATAAATAATTAGATGAATAATTTGTACAGTCAGGTCATGTGAGGTTTGCGCTGTTTGAATAGAGCGGTTATTTCCCAGTGTGGTGCTCGCTCACCTCATTGTGCACAGGAACCGGAGTGCCCTCTGCACATCAGAAAAGGGTCGACTGAGTCAGGAAAAGAGGAAAGGCTGGCAGGGAGAATATTATTACTGTGCAGGGGGCTGCTGCTACTCTAAGATGAATGCTTTTCTTTCGAAGCCCACCAGCACACCCGCTGCTGGTTTCTCAAAGGCCTTACATGGGAGTTGTGTGTGAATATGCGTATGCGAACCTGGGCACCTGCCTCTCAGCTGGGCTCTCCCTCGTCTGGGGCTTTGCGGGCATTATGGAACGTACATTTTGGGCTGGTGGAAAGGAGTGTGTTCGGTCTGACCGGTACGTCTCTGACGCCCCGCCCCCCACCCCTCCGTTGTGACCAGCAGGTTCCCAGCGACGGCCAGGATCACCTGGTCATACAGAAGGCCGTCCGGTCTTCCACTCACCAGAGCAGCCGGCACAGGAACCGCGGGGAGAGAGACCGCGATCGGGACCGCGATCGAGACCGCGACCGGGAGCGAGAAAGAGAGCGAGAAAGAGAGCGAGAGAGAGACCGAGACAGAGACAGGGACAATGAGTGGCCTTCAGAAAAGCTGACCGAACCCCACCCTCAGGTAAGACACTTACCTTCATTTAAAAAATGTTAGCAAATTAATTTCTATTTGATATTATTATTATTCATATTATTAATATTAATATTATTTAGAAGTGGTTTCACACCAGCCAGAAAACATGAGTTTACTGCAAAAGAAAATCAAATACAAGACAATATTCCCAAACTCACTTCAAGTAATGGTTAACTGGCTGCAAAATTACTGTTTTGCAACACCCAGCTTAGTCTGCAGACTTGAACCCAGTCAGACATTTGTATTATGGAAGACGATGCTGTGGTGTTGTCCTTGTGAGTATGATGAACAAGATCATGCACATCTTTTTCTGTGAAAATCTTTGGCTTGTTAAACCAATTTTTTTTCTGAGCAATTGTATTAAAGTATAAAAGAATGTAATTTTTCACATTTGTTTGTGCACACAGTAGTGCGCGTTACCTTGCTAATTTTATACAGCAGTCCTTGCTCATCTTCATTAAGGGTGTGAATGGTTTTGGAGGGCACAGTCAGAAATTGTTGTGCTTGTTTATGCACGGCGTTGGTGTGTTTAGATTCAACATGTCAGTTCCTGGTTTACCTAATCCTCATGAATGAGGCCTGATTGACGACTGTCATTCAAAGCTGAAAACATTAAAAACCTAAAAAGGCATAATAATGAGAACTGGCCATGCAGTCCGTCTAGACCCACCATTGACCTGCAAACTAGAGTATGGAGCACTACATCAAGCCTAGACTTCTAATAAATACCCAGCGTACAAAGGGACCTGGCAAGCTGTTCTCCTGACAGAAGTATTACCACAGAAAGGGCACATTGAGACAGCCAGCACATGGCATTGCATGACACCTCATTTGCATTCCCTAACAGAAATGGAATATGGTGCAATCTATTATAAATATGTGGACTTTTTAGAACATATGATGATAGAGAAATATCTGAAAGCAGCAGTAATTTGTATATTTGCCCATATATTGTTGCAATATCTTATTTATTTTATCGCAGAATATTGGCAGTATATTACATTTGCGCCAGACATAATGGGTATCTGGACAGCTGACCATAGTGTTTGTTACTGACTGTGCAATCACAGTAAAAGATAAAGTCTCGGGCAGTGAGGTCACATTATTATGAGGTCACGAGTTTCTCCTCCTCTCCCCACTCCCCCCTCTCAGAGTCAGCCGCTCAAATCCCTGCGCAAGCTCCTGCACCTCTCCTCCTCCTCCGCCGCCAACCAGGCCACGCCCGCCGAACTGCGCTTCCAGCCGCTGCCCAACCCCCCCTCCAAGGGAGGCTTCAGTGAGGGGAGGGGCCACCCCGGCGCCGGCTCCGCCCAGCCCAAGAGCCGCCAGGCCGCCGCCTACACTCTGGCCGGACAGATCGAGTCCAACTGGCACGTGTCGGCCCTCAACCGGGCCGAGGGGACCGGCTACCCCGAGCAAATATCCGGCAAGGTGGGCCAAAATGGGCCCGGGTTTGCCCGCCCCCCCCGGGCACGAATGCCAAACCTCAACGACCTGAAAGAAACCGCTCTGTAGAGGAGCAATGCCCCGCCCCCCCCCCCCCCCCCCCCCAGTCCCCATTGGCCACACTCTGACCCCTCCCCCCCTCTGCAGCTTCCCCTACTGGCTACTGAACTGTACCCCACAAGCAAGCGAGGGGGGCGTGGCTTAAGAGGCTTCACCCTCAGCCGGAGGGCAGCGCTCTGTATGTCTTAAGTTTTTTTAAGCTTCCATATTTGATATAATTTGTAACATTATTTATGAAATTCTGATTACAATGTCTTTTGTTTGAAAATAAGTACATTGCAGTTTAAATGAAAAAATATATATGTACTATATATATGACAATTGAGAAAAGTATAGTATACGTGCGAGAGCTATAGTTTATACACAAAAATAAATATATAAAAAATTTTCCTGCATAATAATGCTATATTTCATTATGAGTATTTAGTTGTTTGTATCTGAAGTATATAGATTTTTCAGATTTAAGAGTATTGTTGTGAAAATATTTGCCATTTTCGTTTGCTAATTTCTGTTGGTTTTTATTTCCCCTGTATTTATTTTCTTATTCCAATCTGAACCCGTTGACTGGAGGTGCAGAAACACTTTGTTTCCTTACCCAGCCTAGCTGAAGACTGCTTTTGCTGGCTCAGTGTTGTGCAATTTGGGCTACTTTTCCCCCCCACATTTATTATAAACATATGAATTCTGAACCCCCGCCTGAACGGAGAAAAAAATACTTGTACGATTTCAGTTTGGCCACTTTTTTCCCCTGTGACTGTTGAACCAGGAGAGCACCAGCAGCTTTGGGCTTCTGCTCTGCGAGGTGAAGGTGTCGCCACTTTGTCCCTCTCACCATTTTGTTTGCGAACCAAGACGAAACAAACGTGTAGGTGTAATGCCATTTTGGACACTGAAGCATAGTTGCCATTGTCAGTCTGTAGAACTGAGTGCACTGCGTGGTGCTGTTTGACCAGCTGTGACTTAGGCGAAAGGAGAGAGGAACGACGTGTGCTTCTGAACTGCTTTCAGAGCCACGAGCGAGCGGGCGTGTGAACACACTGTGTTCCAGTCAGGGTCAGAACCCTCCGCTGCCTTCCACTCTCTAACCAGTCTCAACCAGTCTCAACCAGTCTGCCAGCCAGCCAGGTCCCTCAGAGTTACAACTTCACCATAAAATACGTTTTTGCGGTAACTAGCCATTAGGCATATGTTTAAAATAAACAGCCAAATTAAAACATACCAGTTTTCTATATATTGGTCTCCTGTCCTGGAAAAGTCAGCCTTGATTTGACTCTTTTTGCATCATTGTAGTAACCACACCCACTCTGAATGTAATAACCACACCCACTGTTAATATAACAACTGCACCGCCTCTACATGTAATAGTGCAAAGGGCATGTCAGGCACTGTGCAGTAAGTAAGAATACCTAGACAATCACCATTTTTTAAAAATCCTTTTTTTTTTGGTTGTTTTTTAGTTTTTTTAACCTATTTGCAAAATACAAAAACATTGAATTAGGGTGTAGTTTCCCTTCGCATGGTGCGGTCTGGAGTAGTGCTGCCGCTCCAGCCCAGGGACACCCCTCCCTCCATGTCAGGCTGCACTCTGGCCTGCGGATGCGCAGTGTCCGACAGTGCCTCACGCTGGCCGTCAGAGGGCATTGCACCAAACACCAATCATGCAGAGAGAATGGAGTCCATCCTTTCCACGCTGCTTTTCAGAAACGTTTCACTCATTTTTCAGTCTATGGCTCCAGAAATAGCTACGAAAATCTAATGCAACCAGCACTGACTATGATCAAACCTTTTTTTTTTTTAAATGAATAAGAACTGCAGTGATCAAATGTAATTACTCTTTATGAATTACTTAAGTAATTAGGAATTACATGAAGTAGGTGTTATTTAAAATATTTACATAGAGAGGATAATCAGTATATGTAGTAATTGCCAACAAAAAGACAAGCAATACAACCTGAGTTCAAAGATATTAAGTGTTGAATACCTTTACTGGTTTATTTAAACCAGTCCTCTGCTATACAACCTTAAAACAATGTTTTGATATACTAATGTGCATTGTAAATAGCTTTAAGAGTATTTAAGATGTCAGGAGCAGGTAATTAGCTATTAAAAGGATCACCTCTTTCCCCAAGCACTGAATCTTACCTTCCATGTAACACAGAAGACTCTCATTCTCTCACCTCTGGCTAGTGACTCTTCAAATGTTTTGCACAGCAATGAGCCATCTTTGGCCAGTCTGCATAAAGTGGCATCCTTGAGCCTGGCAGTGAGGTACTTAAGATAAATGTTAACTAGTCTAATTGTATTTTATGGACATGTAGAAGAAACAAAAAAACAAACACTACAAAAAAGTAGCTCAGTTAAGTCTCATTGTCTGTTCTTAATAGTGCACTTTAAACAGGCTAAGTAGTCAGAAAATTAACTATTTCTCTTCACTTTGTGTTCAGTGCTCATACGGTGTATTATGAATATTAAATACGGGATATTTCCTTTCTGCCTTGGTGCCACCACGATCGCAACCACAGATTTTAGTATTGTACTTGTGTTTTGTGTATTCCAGGTATGTTAACTAAAAAGTGAGTATGTATCTACAGTTTCTACTTTACATAAGTTAATGTATTTTTTTCTGGAAAGATTGTTATGTTGAACAACACAGTGTATTATATTAATACCAATGTGTGATTATTTCTTTGGTAATATTTATATATAAAAAAAACCTATAGACAATTGAGATGAAACAAAGTAAATCGTTTTTGTGGTTGTAATCCAGACACAATCATAAACTCGTAGCATAGATTTCTTTTCTTTTTTTTTCTTTTTTGGTTTGTTTTGTTTTTTGTGGGAGCATTATCATTGTTATGAAAAATCTGAAGGGAGAGAGGGGAAATTATTGGCATTTAAAATCACTGTTTACATCTGCTTCAGTCAATGCTTCTCCTAATAAAACTAACAGACTTGAATTTTTTACAAATTGAAACTTTGATGGAAACGTCACCAACCTAGTGAAAGCAAGGGGAAATCATGTTCAACTGCTTCATAATTTCTGTGTATCCAGCGAGAGGAAAAAGTATTGTTTTTTTCTTGACATATTATTACTATAAGTACCATAAATACCTGTAAATACAGACCAATCCTCAATGGGGACTGGTCCACCAACATGTTTGATTTTGAGAGTCAGAAAACAGGTGTGATTAGTTTTAAACAGAATTGAAATGAGTTGAAAATGAGTTGAAAAATCAGTGTTCAGCGTTTGTCTCCCTGGAACACTGTCCGACTCCCAAGCAATAATGCTAAAAATCTGTCATGTGACCCTTTTTTGATGAGATGGCACTGTCCCTGCTGCCGTTGCCTAGTGATGCAGTATAGGACATGGATGTTTTGTTATGCCTGGCATTGGGACAGAGGTCAGAGCAGAAAGGTCAGAAATGTTGGGGAGGCAGCTCTGTCTACGCAGGTGGAAAGTCATCTCTGTTTCTGATGGCGGTCATCAGCGGTCATGATGTCACCTGCTTCAGCTTGGCCCAGCGCATTCAGACCTGAGCAGCAGCAATCAGACCTGAGCAGCGGCAATCAGACCTGAGCAGCGGCATTCAGACCTGAGCAGCGGCATTCAGACCTGAGCAGCGGCATTCAGACCTGAGCAGCGGCATTCAGACCTGAGCAGCGCATTCAGACCTGAGCAGCGGCATTCAGACCTGAGCAGCGGCATTCAGACCTGAGCAGCGGCATTCAGACCTGAGCAGCGGCATTCAGACCTGAGCAGCGCATTCAGACCTGAGCAGCGGCATTCAGACCTGAGCAGCGGCATTCAGACCTGAGCAGCGGCATTCAGACCTGAGCAGCGCATTCAGACCTGAGCAGCGCATTCAGACCTGAGCAGCGGCATTCAGACCTGAGCAGTGCATTCAGACCTGAGCAGCGGCATTCAGACCTGAGCAGCGGCATTCAGACCTGAGCAGCGGCATTCAGACCTGAGCAGCGCATTCAGACCTGAGCAGCAGCATTCAGACCTGAGCAGTAGCATTCAGACCTGAGCAGCAGCAATCAGACCTGAGCAGCGCATTCAGACCTGAGCAGCGGCATTCAGACCTGAGCAGCGGCACTCAGACCTGAGCAGCGGCATTCAGACCTGAGCAGCGGCACTCAGACCTGAGCGGCGGCATTCAGACCTGAGCGGCGGCATTCAGACCTGAGCGGCGGCATTCAGACCTGAGCGGCGGCATTCAGACCTGAGCGGCGGCATTCAGACCTGAGCGGCGGCATTCAGACCTGAGCAGCGCATTCAGACCTGAGCAGCGGCATTCAGACCTGAGCAGCGCATTCAGACCTGAGCAGCGGCATTCAGACCTGAGCGGCGGCATTCAGACCTGAGCGGCGGCATTCAGACCTGAGCAGTGGCAGAGCCTGTAGCTGTTAAGGTTATGGAGATGGCACCAGCCCTGTATCCTGAATGCTTTCCACTATGGGGACCTGTGTGGGTTTACTCAACATCTGTGGTGCCGTGCGGCGTAAGACCATCATGGCATGCATTATCCTACCGGAAAACCACTTCTTAGAAAATCAGAAATGATTTTCTATTTAAATATTTTGGATTTCTATAAGCCATGGCCAATCCGCAGACTATTGGATAGATGCTTTTTTTTTTTTTTTTTTGCTTAGGTTTTTATTATTTCAACTAGTAGAATAATTGAACAGAATACATTGTGCTGACCTGTGAACATCTGTGAGGGACCCTTGAAATTCCGAGATTTCAGGGTAACATCCCTTTGCTGCTCAGTTCTGTCTTTCCCCCGCAGTCCGTCGGCCCAGCGGAGACCCACTCGCGCAGGCCAGGTTTTCTTCCTGTAATGTACAGAGCTGTTTGGCTCTTTGAGTCTTTCTACAGTTCATAATTAGGGGGTTTTGATTGCCTTAATCCAGAGTAGTGGTAACCTTGTATGGGAAAGTATGGACCCTGTGGCTGAGGGAACGTCTCTTCGGTAATTACCACACTGCCGTGCTGATGCACCAGGGTCTTAACATTCACACAGCGATTGGCCTTATTTCAGCTGAACCGCGTTCTACAGCGCACAACCACACCAATAGAATTATGTGATAATCCTGGGTTTATTTAAGCAGAAAGTATGAACTGTGATTCATTTGGGGGCCTAGCCATCATTTGAGTCAGCTTGGATAGACATAACCACAGCTTTTTTTTAAAATCAGCCCCCTCATCTACTGCCAGTTTAAACCAAGCCCTGTAGGTCATTCTTACTGTAATGTGGGGTAAATGCTCAATACAGCTGGCCTCAGCTCAATGTGCATGCAGCACTGAAACCATGAAGGAGGCCTTCAAGCCTCCTTCGCCGTCTGGGATAGCCAGGATCAGTTCAGCTATCCTGATTTTCCAACATTAGGCTTCGGACTGAAAGGGAAAAGCTGGGTCCTTCCCCCGATACAGTTATTTGTGTGTATGCAGTATAATGTAAACTGCATCTTCTGTTGAATCGAACACCTAAATAATAAGCTGTTTTGTATGTCGTTTTTGTGCTTGATTTTTTTCACTGTTCTCTTTGAAAAAAGAAAGAAAAAACACATGGACAGACGCAAACAATTAAAAACGGTGTATGCCTCCAATGCCTGAATGAAGTTGCGCACTAAAGTGAACAGTGAAGGCAAACGTGTTTTAAGAGAGTGAGGACGGATAATAAATGCAAGGTGTATAATCTCTACCGTTATCCTATTCTTACCTTTTTTGTAAGGGGTTCGATGCACACCATGACACGCGCGAGCTTATCCCGTTGCAGAAAACCCAGGACGGTTTGACTTTGTTTTTGTGTTTGCCTGGGAACGCTTTTGAGAATGTGACGTGCCGCTCAGGGCTGAACCCCTCATTTTGCTGCCGCGAGTGAGGGGACGGGTTTGGGGTTGCTGTCTACGGCTCACACTGCTGCTACAAAATGCACCCGTGAGAAGTCTGTCGTACCCACCCGGGGTCTGTCTGGGGTCTAGCGCTACTTTAGGGGGAAAATGACACAAAAATAAACCCGGATTTCATTTTGTATGCATATTGCCATGTGCAGCAGAAGAAGTAGTCAAGACAGTAGTTCCAGAATTTGCCACTTTGTCTCTGAATGAATGTAAGTGTCTGTGTCTCTCTCTCAACTGTATGCAACCACTCTTGTGTTTCAGGGGCCCAGAGCCGAGTCAGATTTACCATGCTAACAGTATTTTCAGGTTCTTTTCTGGGAGTTTTTCTTTTTTCCTCAACCGCCCCCCCCCCCCTCATTTTCATTTTGTCCGGTTTCCATGGTTACTGTGCTTCTATCTTAGCATGACACGATTGCCGTTTAAATATTGCTGCTGTAAATAATTACCATGTTTACGTACTCTCATGTCTGGCATGAACACGGCTCATTTTTATTAAGCACATTATTATTTTTCTTTTTTTTTGGATGGAATTTGCAAAACATGTCTATTAAAAATGCAGGTTTTGCCCCTCAACACTGGGCTGCTGTGAGTGTTTGTTTTCTTTGGCGTTGACGTTTTATTCCGTTGCACAATGAAGCAGTTGACGACATTTAGATTTTCTTCGTGAAGACAATGATTATTAATATTAATGTGTGTGTTTACATCTCACCAGAGAATCCTCCCTGATGAGGTGCATGGCATACATAAAATGTATATGTATATACGTGTATGTATACAGTGAGTTATGACAAGCTTTGCTTTCTCTACGCAAGGATACACAATGAAAGAAAAAAAAATCAAATCAAACCACGAGAGCCATCTCAAAGAACTTGGGTCTTCCTTTGTAAACCTTTGTAATGCAAAGAAGTTTCTAAACAATATGAAATTACACTCCCCACTGCAGAGGGACATATATTAGCTCACTCTACATCACTGTCACAAACCACATCAGAAGTCACACACACACACACACACACAAAATACAGCTATGACATCACCACATGACCCTCACAGTTATCCCTTTGCTGCCCCCCCCCCAACCAGCATGACGACTGCTTCCGCAGTTCTACCTCTGCCTTCGCTCACCCCTTCCTGTCTCCCTCTTTCACCAAGGTTACAACTGGACACACTACCTTCCATAAAAAATAAAAATTAAATAACAGTGGCACACACTTGCCATTCTGCTCTTTCAATTCTCAAAAGAAAAGCAGACATTCACGCAATTAGCCAAAAGGAATACGGGAGGAGTGGGTGGTGTGGAATTTTGTGGGGCTCTACGTGGGGACTGCATGTACCACTTTGGCAGAGTGTGGACTCTGAGGGGAGCGGGGCGGAGGGCATGGAGCAGGGCGGGGTGGGGAGCAGGGCGGGGAGTGGGGCAGGGAGCAGGGTGGGGTGGAGAGCAGGGCGGGGCAGGGAGCAGGGTGGGGCGGGGAGCAGGGCGGGGCGGGGAGCAGGGTGGGGCGGGGAGCAGGGCGGGGAGCGGGGCGGGGCAGGGAGCAGGGTGAGGCGGGGAGCAGGGCGGGGCAGGGAGCGGGCGCTCAGGTGCACTTGTTCATGCAGAGCAGCAGCTCCATGCGAACGGCGATACGTGTGTGCCAGCCCAGAGGCAGCAGCCGGACGTAGCGGGCCACGATGGGGGGGCGGAGCAGGTTCTGTACTGACGATGAGCGGTCCGAGTTCCCATAAAACACCTTCGAGGAAAAGCAAAACCGTCAGGGGTCACCAACATCTCACCTGCTTCGCATTCTTTCAACACTGGAACAGTTTGTGGCTCCATAATTTCAGACCGCTCGCTAAAGTGCTTCATTTTAAATACTTTAACCAGTAAAAGACTTGCAAATTCCTGACGATTAATCACTAGAAACGTCTGATCTGTTCTATTCAGAACAAAGTATGACTGAAAATACAAAAAAGGCAGGAGAATGTACAAATAAATAAGACTAAAAAAATTATGACACGAAGGTAAAAGTAACTGAATGCAAGGAAAAAATGTATTTTAAAACAGAACGCAATGAATGAAAAGCAGCATGGACGCACTCTGTTGTTCCCGGTCTGGTCCTTGTAGTAGATCCAGTTGAGGTGCTCGTATGTGCGGTACTGCACGCTGTACTTGGTGACCCACTCATCCGCGTCACAGCGACCCTGGGTCAGGATGCCTGAGACCACCCTAACCTCCTTCAGGTCAATCTGAATCCACTGGCTGGTGTCCTGGAACTTGGACAGCCATGCACACCTACAGAGAGGCAGAAAGACGGAGGGAGGGAAATGGAGGGAACATAACCCAGCATAACTGAAAATCACCTTTTTCCAAGGATTTATTTTCCCGGCCATTCCACCATTCAATTTTAGCATCAGATACCTTTTGTGCAATTGTCTCAATTCGCCTCTCTGCAGAATGTTAAACTTTGGTCTTGTGTGATTTTGTGGGAAGGTATCTCAGAGAAACGCTGTGCTGACGGTGGGGTTCCTGCAGTGCTTTTCGGGGGGTAGAGGAGTGCAAACGCAGGGGGGACTCACCCGAAGCCCTGGTTGTTGAGTCGAGCCTTACTGGACGTCCAGGAGGAGTACCAGCCTGTGTACTGGTCCTCATTGGAGCAGCTGATCTGATCAGCTGAGACAGATCCAGCCTCAAACCCAAGTGGTTTGTGATAGGGGCACTCTGGGGACACACACACACAGCCCTGTCACTGTTATTTCTGCCCACCTCCTTGAACAAAGTTTTCTATTTAAATAAATGGTCTCCATATCCAGGTAAACAGAATCAGTATATTTTTTAAAGTCTGGATAGTGGTTTTTCACTGACAATATTTCATAGAATTAGCCTACTGTCTTAAGTCTGATTATTTTTGTATTTTAACTCTGTATCACAGGGAATATGTGTGTATAAGTGAGTACCTTTATCTAAAGTAATACAAGACATATGAAAATCCTCTGTATAACTGCCCACTATGCTACTTCTCTGGCCAACTTGTCATGCTTGTCAACAACTTGTCAACTTGTTAAGCTATCATAAGTTAGTTATTTGTCAGTAGAAAGAGCCCTTTTTCAGATAAGACCATTAAGTATACAAAAATCTTTACTTCTAGAAGAATTACAGTATCCTTGCAACACACACATCAAGCATGAATTCACACAATTACAGTATAAAGAACTGTATAGTAAAACAACCAAATATTGCAGGGATCTTTTTCATTTTGATGAAATTTAAGAGGCTCAAATTTACATAACATCAATGGATGGGACAGTCCCATGTTAATTTTCACCAGACATCCCATGCATTGATATAAAAAAAATTAACATTTTACCCTATATGTTTATTTTGTGCCTGTGCTTTCAATGTTAAAGCTTTTAAATACACGCCAGCATACACAACTCCAGATTTTGGCTAAATACTGAAAATGTACTAAAATGTGTGTCCTGTACTGGCATGTTTTTTGGAAGATTTCATATTTTGAAGCCACAATAAATGTGTCGTGTGCCACAGGGACGCCCCTTAACGCAGATGAGCAGAACAGAACACTTGTTAATCAGCCCAACAGAAAAAAACACAAAGGAAAGCAACCTATTATGCTAAATGAAGCCGCTAAGCCGTCCAACTGGATGTTCGACACATCACTAATTCCAGTTCCATCCATGTTCCACATTCGACCCGCGCTCATCCAACTCGTTTTCAATCAGAAAAGCTTTCCTTCTAATTCTCTTCTAATTCTCCATATTGAGAGATAAACGTCCATTAAGACCTGAGTATGACAGATGGCCATGTCCTAAAGTTAAGCTTCAGCTTCCATAAACTGCCATTGATTCCTGGCAACTCCTCTACCTCTGCTCTCACACTGGGGTGTGCACGGTGCAATTAATGCAGAAGTCACCATTGACGTTCCCCGTCCTTACACTAGAGACTCTCTTCTCTGTGCCTTACCCTGCTCATTTGGCTCTCTGTGTGTCAATGCAACCTGTCCTAGACTCTGCTCTGATGAAGCAGACATAGGGGATTGCAGGTTCATTAAGTGGTGTGCCTTCAGGTGAACTATGTTCCATTGTAAGGTATTTGTTTTGCTGCATACTAGCTACTGTTTGATGATGTTCGTTGAACAGAAAAAACTTAAACGTGTTACCTAACGTTCAGCTTGTTGATGCTCTGATAACCAACATGCCCTCTAGCATCACTCTTTTTGGAATTGTGTGAAGGGCAGGACCTATTTTGGGCCCAGTAATCTGTACATCACTTTGCAGTTCTTGTAATGGGATTATCTGATCACATTCTGGCTCTGTCATTCCCTCTATCTGCCTCTATCTCTGCTTCTTTCTCTGTTTCTCTCTGCCATTCTTCTCCTCATTTTATTTCACATGCAAATCACTATGTATTTTTAGTGATGTGAAATGGTTTGTCATTTTTATACTCTGTGTTCTCAGCATAGGCCCCCAGACAGGGTGCCTCCAGGAAGCTTGACACAAAGACGACTTTGTTCAACAAAATGAAAACAGATTAATCATGCAGAAACCACCAGAAGAGGTAAAGATAATGTGCTACAATAATCCTAATATTATACCAAGTAGAACTGCGCATTATATAGTAGGTTTATACATAAACGACCAAAAGAGGAAAGGATTTAGTAAACATACTGCAGTACCATAGAGATGAGCAAGATGGAGCAGTTACGGGATTGACATCTAAACAGATGAAACGTCAACACTTTCCAACACAGGGTACACAGGGTACCACACCGAACCATCAAGGTGAATGGTGGATATTCCTAATGACACAACAGAACACAGCTGCTGGGGAGGACACCGGTGCACGGAGGCGTAAGGGCCTTGGTCAGAAAGAGCAATGGCAGCTGTCACCACTGTGATGAATGACCTACTGTCTGAATGAAGACAGGAGCTCTTTGAGGGTCCTTCATCCTATCAGCAGTTTCAGAGACTTTTCTCACTAATGACTTCAGAGCAGCAGCACGGAGCCCAGGACAGCCCAAGCCAGTCTCAATTCTGAATGAAAAGTTTTTATGGCTTTATTGTTTTTCGATAGCTATATTAGGGGTGACATTAGCTAATGAGGTAGAGTGGTTCGCTGCCAATCAGGGAGTTGCTGGTTTGATCCCTAGCCCTTTGGTCAAAGAGTGGCAAAGTATCCTTGAGCAAGACACCTGACCCATAATTGTTGCAGATGAGCTGGATGGCTGCCTTTTGTCATTGGTGTGCGTGTGTGTGTGTGTGTGTGTGTGTGTGCGTAAATGAGAGGCCTTAATTGTAAAGAGCTTTGTGTAGCCATAGTTGCTGGAAAAAGCACTAAATAAATGCAGTCCATTTACCATTTTGACTCACCAGACGAATGCACATCAAGGTAATGATCAATGGAAAATATCAAGTTACTGCTTTGCTGACATCTGCTTTCTCCCTGGTGTTATTTCTGCTGGTTCACCTTCCACACAGCTCCCACAGAGGGACCTCTCCTTTATTATAGAAAAACCTTACAGGCTTTGATGTACCATATCCCTCCCACCAGTGTTGGGATCAATTCCATTTCAATTAAGTAAGCTCAGGAAATTATTTTAAATTAAATTAATTCATTGGGAAAAAAATGTCCATTCTGCCCTATGAGTATTATTCAGTGAATTAACAGAATTTTTTAATTCCTTTCCTAAAAATGGACTGAACTGGCACCAACTCTGCCAGCTACTACAGTACAGTTATAGGATGTTGTCCTTCTGCCCCTCTCCAAAAATGCCATTCCAACGGAAGAACTTGCTGTCCATTGGACCACAGCCTATAGGCACACTGTTTCCCTCTGGTGAAGGCTGAAAAGCTTTGTAATATTACAGGAGGCGATAATTTACTTTTCCGCACCATGGATGACCTCATTCACCCTGAAGGCCAGTGACTGCTCAGCATGATAAAAAGTGGGGATCAGGCAAGCCCAAGATTTTTGGCTGGTCAGTAGAAATATGGCATCCAGAAGAACTGCTCAGATCCTCACTTTTCTGGGAAGACTACCCATTAAGCACTCAAGCATTTTGCCATAAAGCTTTAAATCAATTCATATCCGGCTTAATGCAAGTAACAACCGTGATCGCCCACATAACGTGTCATAATGTCACAAGGACGGCGCAAGTGAAAGTCCCTCCCCCAATCCCATCCCCCACATGAACCAAATCATGCCTCAGCGCACAGAGTGGCATACTAATTTGCGCAGATGGACAAGCTGGCTGGCATCATGGATGATACGGTTGGCTCGTGACGTGGGTCAGCTGACCCTACCCGAGTGGCTCACCTGGCATGCAGTCCAGCAGGCTGGGGAGAGGAGGGGTGGAGGTGGGAGGAAGGATGGCGGTGGACTCTGTGGTGGACTCCCCCTGACAGTCGCATTTGCAGGCTTTCCCTGTCCATGACTCAACGACCTCCAGCTCCTCCGGGTCCTCCTGGGATGTACACACACAGCACAGGATGAGAGGGGCCAAGGAGCACGACCACCCTCTGCTTTTCACCCACCATCACCCCCTCACGAACAAATCCCAACACTTTAACATTTCAGCCAACATACAGAAAGTGACAAATCAGTGTGACAAATGAGACACGTACCTCCTGTGCACGTGCGGTGAATAGCACTGTGACATAGAACAGACAGACGGAGCAGCCAATGCAGCACGGGCAGAGAGAGGGACACACAATAGAGCCTTCAGTACAGCCAGGGCCAGAGCCGGGCAAGGCAAAGCACTCATACAACATTAATATCCACACGAACAGCAGCATCCATCATCTGATTAAAACAAAGGAACAGCAGGGGGGCCCAGTGCACTTAATCTCAAGCTCATATACTACAAGCACAAAGCACCCGCATGCACTCAAAATCAGCTGTGCTGCTGACGACAGAAGAAAAGAAAATCATTTCTCATTCTGACGTGCTAGTACGTGGATTAATTATGCACTGCCAAAATGTTAACATCCCTTCATGTTCTTACAAGATTCCAAAATGAACTATTTTAAGTGATCAGTTTCAATCTTCATACATGCTGCTAATTTATATATCCTTCAACATTTAAAACAACCTGGACATGAACTTCAGTCGTTCATCATTTATTGCTTTCACAGACATTTTCATCAGTTTTGAGAGTGCTTCAGTTGTGCTTCATTACAAAATCTCCTAAAAATGTATGCATCTGCAAAAACTTCAAATAAAGCAGGTTTAACAGCATCACAATCCCTCACGCTCTGAAGGAAAGACCAGACATTGAAGGGCAAGTCATGGAGACATACCTGTAGAAAGGAGCAGTGTGGACAGCAGAACACGCCGCAAACTGATCTCCATCTTCACTCTGTGTTAGAATGCAGGGACTATGGTGCAGTCTGTGGCACAGGGACTGGATTACCATAATCCACAGGAAACTAATGGCCTTATCTAATGCCCTTCAATCTCTCCACAAAGCCCCTCCCTCAGCTGTAAGGACCAGTTTGGCCAATGTGATACCAAGGACTTCCCCTTCCGTGACAAAAAGAAAATAAAGCTAGAATGGCAGAGATGCTGCCCCCACCTCAGCCTACACCACCTTCACTCAGTCCTGTAACCTAGTTAATGCTTCAACAAATACAGCCAGTGCTGAATTGCTGTTAAAATATGCATGGCTCTAGCTCTCATGTTACAATATTAAAGGCATGCCACTAATTGGAAACATTAAACCTAAAGCTGGAGGTGTTAAAATGACAAATGCACATGCCTATTGATAACAAGGGTGGGGCTATTCATGTTACTGACCTGAACTGCCAAGGGCAGGATGTGGGGGGGAAATGAGCCCGTTTATATACTTACTACATATTTATGATGTAAAGACATAGACACGCAGATCATAGTTCGGTAATGGGTCGTCACCACTGGGCGTGTTACTCTCTCTCTCTCTCTCTTCCAATAATGGTTAAGCTATAAGACCCATCTGTCCTTATCGAATAATATGCATTTTGTAACAGTGCTGCACGGCCACAGGGTGGACCCACACGTCCATTTCACATTGTGGAGACAGATAAAGTGTGCAATAAATCCATCATCCCACGATATCGTTAACTCGCCTGTTTGACTAGTCTGCAGGAAGCTCAGTGCTAGCTAGCTCTCGCTCTCCCCCCTCTCAGAATTAACTTATTAATTTAATGGCAGGCTGTATTGTGCATGTTTAACAATAATGATCCAGCTTTGTTAGATAAACGTTCTGCAGCACCAGCAGAGAAAATTACACTGAACCAATGCGCTGATGCTGAAATGAGTTGGGTGTATAATTTTTTTGGCAGGGGGATGCCAAATTGGCTTACCTAAAAAATGTATTCTACATTTCAGTTTTTTTTTTTTTTTTGTGCTGTGCCCTGTAATCTTATTTTTGCATTCATTATTAAATTCGCACTGGCGCCCAGTCGGTGAATTCGTCTGTGAATGCACGCCATATCAAAGTGAATACGTTAACCCATGTTATACTAGCGTGGACACCGGCCTTACAGTGCACTGCACACACTGGTTAACTACATAATTGGTTGCAGCCACTGACAATGTGTTGCTATTAGAAATTTAGTCGGCTGCACGTTCTCGTCCAATAATGTGTCAGATGTTTCAGTAAAACACCTGTCGCCTGTCAACGGCAATGGATAGTCTATATAACTAACTTAGTCGGTGTGATGTTAAGATCTGTTGGTGCTTTACTGTTTGGGTAGGCTATTGTAAGCTACGTGCCAGCAAGTGCAATTACTATTTAGAGGAAAGGCATTTGGTGGAGCTATTGTTTGTATATCTGTTACTACACTTATAGCTGCCAGTTTTTTCTGTGGTGATTATGAAGACCCGTCGCATTAAAGTGATGAAGCGAACAACTAAGCCATGCCGACGAGAGAAGAGAAAAGCCAGGGCCTACTCCACTTACATCTACAGACTTCAGAAGGAGGTTCGGTTTGTGAATCTTCTATTTATTGATATTTCTCGATGAGTCGCTCATTTTCTGCGGTTGTTTTACAGGGAAACTCCCTGAGCAAGTGCATCACCGTGCCCAAATCTCTCTCCGGAGAAACGTTCGAACTTGTAGTGTCCGAAGCTGCACGCCTTTCAAAATTCAACAAGCGGAATGCCATCACCCGCCAGGAGGTCCGCTGCGCTGTGCAATCGCTACGCCCTAAAATGAACTTTGGAAAGGAAGGCGCTTAATGACTTGGGGCCCTACCTGTTTTGCAAAGGTTTTGTATGTAATTTTAGCGAATTTAAATAAATGTATTTTAATAAATGTATGGTTTGCTTGTCGTTTTCGGCCTAGGCTATTATGCTGTCTCAAACTAGCCTGAGCAAGTTTTTGGTTGGAGGTTTCCACCCTCACTAATTAGGAATGTTTCCTGCCCTTTAATACCTGTGGGTACAAACAGCCCTACTAGCAGCAGACATGGGTGAACTTGTGTGGTTGTGTTTTGAGGTTCCCTGGTGCATTGGTCTTGGAGGGGAAAATCCTGTCTGGGGGAAACTCCACCCACCCTCATAGCAGTTCTACATGTACAGTACACAAGGAAATGCCACAAGTGTTCACTTCATGAACTTGTTCTATACTGAGTGAAATGTGAGCCTAGCCATACCATTACGGTGCGCCTGATTTTTATTTCTACACTTGTGATGTCATTCAAACTCCAGCTTGTCCAGTTTACCACTGTAAAGCATTCCCTATAGAGAAAGCGGTTATCTGCTGTCTTTAATGAGCCAATTGATGTAGATGAATGCAAGAACTTGGGTTACTGGGTTACTTAAGGGCAGATATTTGCATGCTATCCAACTGATATGGCTTCTGATCCAAGCTGTTTGCTCTTTAAAAGGCTCACTGCTATGCCATAGCCTGTGGACAGTTAATGGCCCATGTCTAAAATCCTCTGATTCCCACATGGGTATTAGATGAGAGTATGGAATATTATCCTTATCAGTCAAATTGTCTACTATGCTGGCCCTGGACCTGAAAGTCTTTCATTAAACTGCTCTGCTTTGTCCTATGGGTGTTTGCTGGGGTTGTAGCATTTGAGTTTTGCACAACACGGATGTGTGCTCTGGTCTACAGCAAGGTGTCTACTGACTAGCTGCATGATCACTGTTGGGCCAACCAGGAATTTGAGCTGGAAGCCTCATGTCAAAGACTTGGGCTTTGGAGGTATCAGACTTCAATTCTGGAAGGTCTGCTAATTTCCAATGCATTTCAGCACCAGAGATTACTTTGAATCATTCATTGGTTGAAGGGTGTTCCCATCTTGTTCCCAATGCTGTAAGAGTCTGCTGATTGAAAGGAATCTGCAAAAATCTTCAGACACTGGCTGTCAAAGACTTTAATTTGACACTGCTACTCTAAAATCAACAAGCACTAACAAAATGGCTCCCACTTGGCACTAGCATGACTGAAATGGTTTACTGTGAGCTGCAGACCTACAGTCTCACTTTGGGGTAAAGCCTACCTGGCCATAGTGTGGCTCAGAGTGGGAGGGTTTAAGAAAGTTGGGTAAACATGGCCTCAAATGGAAGGCTCAGGCCTCAGGCTCTATCAAAATAGGGTTGATTCCACTTCATTGCTCAGTCATGGTCAGCCTCCTCTGGTTGATCCCATGCTTGCAGACTGCCTTGTCAGTTCCACAGCTCTCTCGGTAGGTGGAGTGCAGAGTGGAAGAACTGAAGAACTGCAAATTGATAGATGTATTACAATTTTCAATTTAATCATTTGGCAGAAAATTTAAGCCAAGGCATATTTTTTTTAAAGTGCGTTCAACATGGTAAGCAAACCCACTTGATCTATAGATACTGTAAGTGAAGTTACAATTAAATGTGTTTAAGGTGTAAGGTGGCTGTAGACCTTCAACATAAAGGGAATGCAGTATGTATTTGACTTGTGTTTTTGTTTTTTGAGCAGAAACATGCAGTGTAGTCTGAAAAGGTATCTTCAACATTTTCTGAACCAACAACCAGTACCTTTCTGAAGGCTTGGGGAAGGTTGTTCCATCATTGAGGGATAAGGGTATGGAAGAGACCGGGCCAGGGCCACAGGGAATGCATGTGTTTGGACACTGAAGGAAATGGCGAAGGAAACTACAAGCGTAGTTCTCATATACTACGCTACTGTAAAAAGAGACAAGGCCTTTATACTCGTTTTCTCAGGCATGAGCAATGACAGGATATCAGTATGGGGTTGTGAAATCTGTATGGGTGGAGGAGGAAGTGTGAACTGTGAAATAACCACACGGAACAATGTAGCAAAATGCCAAAACAAGAATCACACAAGTCAGGATAAGCTATTGCATATAGTGTATATAAATTATCTGATTACCATTTGTAGATCCCATCCCTACTGGAATTAACCAGTCTAATTACAGCTAGATATAGACACAACATTCTCTTTGACTTTTGGTTTTTTTTTTAAAGGGGTAATAAATAAGGTACTCCTACAAGAGCAGAGTGTTGACTGTTTCCACATTAAAACAGACTGGAACCTGGACAATCTAATGGCAAATTCCACTTAAACAGCATTTAAACAATTAAAGTTGGGAATTTGGAACAGTTCACTTAATGGTCCAATAGTTTATTTTTGTCTGGTTATTGTAATATGCTTGGTTAGCTCTAAATAATCAGGGAAGCTGTTTTTTGACTAACACTAATACTGAGTATAGTATTTGCTGTGTATATGACCAGGGAATGATGTCAATGGTGCTGCTTAAAAAATAGTTGCCTGCAATAAACATGTGAGGGAAATCTAATAATATCCACATTTTGCAACCCCTGTGTAAACAAGCAACAGGTCCATTGCAGCATTGGTTGTATACAGGACATTATGTGGTTCAGAAGTGTTTCCAAAACAGTTTTCTCATCTGTATTATAGTCTTCCCTCAGCATAAGGTCAGCAGAGCTTTTTTTCATCACGTGTCCAACAGTTATGTTCCACCTCCCCAGTCATCCACGTTGCTAACTCAATAGCCACTTAACAATTGACAGCAGCATTCCCATACTGTCAGCTACTACATTCAGTATGGTTATTGCAACCACAGACAGGTGGCAGAATCATATTTGTCTTGTGTTACGCTCATTGCTTTATTTAATCTGTGGGAAGTACCATACACACACCAAGCGCAGTTAAATCACCTGCACCAAATGTTAATTACAAGATGATTCATAATAATGAAATGGTTTGAAACAGGGATAGGCTAATCAATTTTAAAAATAGATTAAAATAGATGCACTGAATTTAAATGAAAATGTAAGTTTGTCAGTGTTTTAAGCAGTAGCCTCTGTTATTATTTGACAATGCTTGGTGTAAATACAGTATATCAATATGAAGATAATTTGCATAATTTCATATCTTTCCACATTGTCATAGAGTTGATTGGAACAGACAAGTATTGTTTTGCTTTCTGTGCAATATTTGTACATATTACCTCACCTCTGTCCCAGAAATCCCCCTGTGTTACTGCAGGGTTGTTTTCTTGTGAAAACAATTTGTAACTGACAAGTTTGGAAGAAAAGTTCTTGTCAAATCATGCAGTCGAATCCAAAGGGAGTTTTGTCAAGTTTACAGTCTTTCTTAGGGTCAAAAATATCTAACAGCCTCAAGGAATCTGTGCACTGGTTGAAAGAAACATGGTTTCTTTTAGATTGAATATGTTGTCAGTTTCTGCACTTTCTCGGAATGTTTTAGGCATTGGCTGTTGATTGCATTGTGTATCTGGTGAGCCAGTGTTTGGTATTATTTATTTTTAGTTATTCAGTCATACATTTCATGTATCCCGATTTCCCTATTCTCAAACCGTTTCAACAAGGCTTTTGCCATGCTCTGTTTTTAACATGAACTGTGCCCTTAAACCATTGTCACACCATTCCCTGAGCTGTGTCAGCCCAGCAGTATTTGGTAAGATGTCCATCTTCGGGTACAAAGATTTGTTACAAAAATTGAAGTACTGGGAATATGACATAGCAGAATACCAACTGTCCCATCTTGTTTAACATGGTTCAAATTGGAGTTTTATTGGTAGGTCTGAACCTGTCTCTATCATAGTGTTTCTTAGAAGCGCACTGTAGCACATCAAGCTTGTGTTCTGTGCCCTCCCCTTCCCCCACTCGCAAAACCCACACCTTAACAGGTGTCCCCCATGGTTCAGTCCTCGGTCCTCTCCTCTTGTCAGACTCTTGATTCTATCATCTCCCCCCGTAGCCTGTCTCATCATCACTGATGACACTCTTTCTCTCATTCCACCTCTCTACTTCACTTGTCTTAGCATACATATCAGGTTGTCTACAAGTAAATGGTAAATGGACTGCATTTATATAGCGCTTTTATCCAAAGCACTGATGCCTCGCATTCACCAGAGCAATTAGGGGTTAGATGTCTTGCTCAGGGACACTTCAACATGCCCAGGGCAGGGGATCGAACCGGCAACCCTCTGACTGCCAGACAACCGCTCTTACCTCCTGAGCTATGTTACCTCTCTCAAGCTGAATGGCAAATCATTTACTAAATCTCAACTTAGCTAAAATTTAGATACTGTGCTTCCCAGCTAAGTCATCCCCCTTGGTGGACCTGTCCCCTGGATGGCACCACAGCTCTCCAATCTGCCAGGAATCTTGGAGTGGTACTGGACAACCACATGTGCCTTTCTGAGAATATCATGGCAGTTTGTTGGGGATGCAGATTCTTCCTGTATGACATCTGAAGAATCCACCCCTTCCTCACCACTAACTTCGTCCATGCACTGATCATCCATCTACTGTCTGGACTACTGCAATTCCCTTCTGGCTGGCCACCCTGCCTCTGCCATCACACCTCTGCAACTCATCCAAAATGCTGCTACTCCCCTGATCTATGGCCTCACCAGACTTGATCATATCTCTCCCATTTTCATCTCCTTCCACTCGTTACCTATATCAACTTGCATAAAATTCAAAACCTTGGTGCTAGCCTATCAGGCATGTAAAGGGACAGCTCTATTATATCTTCTAAAGATCATCAGGGCCGTCTGAGTAGTGTAGAGGTAAAAGCACTCGCCTAACACCACAGAGACCGGGTTCAATCCCCGGCAGTGGTACTTCCGGCTTGGTCAGACGTTCCTATGAACACAGTTGGCAGTGTTCGCGGGTGGGAAGCCAGTGAGGGTATGTGTCCTGATCGTTGCATTAGCGACTCGGTGAGCCTGTCCAGCAAGGGGGGGGGGGGAGATAGCGTGAACCTCTGTGCGCATTACACTCTCCCAGTGAAACTCCTTGCTGTCAGGTGAAAAGAAGCGGCTGGCGACTCCACATGTATCGGAGGAGGCATGTGGTAGTCTACACCCTCCCTAGACCAACAGAAGGATAGTGCATCGATCAGGACCGTGATACACACAGGGAATTGGTATAATGACTAAATTGGAGAGAAAATGGGAGAAAAATGACACACAAAAAAAGATCATCAGGCTCTATACATCTACCAGAGCTCTCCATTCCGCTTCCTCTTGGGATCTGGCGTTCCTGCATGTCTGCATGTTCTGGTCATGTCTACTGTCTCTTCTGGCCTCCTGGTGGTAGAATGAGCTTCCGACTGCAGGAAGGACAGCAGAAACCCTACCCATCTTCCAATGCAGACTGATGACTCACCGCATCATGGCTCCTCTGAGCCGCTTTAGATACCCTTTCTTTTATTCTTTTGTTCTTTAGATTTTCTTTGGGATAATGTTATAGGAATAGCTGTGTAAAGACAGGTTTAGTGGTATTTTCTTTTGTTGCAGAACAAATTGTCGTTTGTTAGGTTAACATTACACTTATCGATTATTAATGGGCCTCTGTGTCTTCTTGATGACACCTCTTTTTTGTATTTCGGAGAGTAACACTGATGCGCTCCACTACATGCGTCACTCTGGATAAGAGCATCTGCAAATGATTTTAATGTAATGTAATCGATTGCTTCATTTTTGATAACATACTTATTGAGAAATATGTGTAATTTTGGTTTTTTCTATATCCGCTATGAAACGTTCTATTATACCTCACAAAAATTGTGAGATAAATTGTTTTAATAATTCTCTGTGTTCTCAACCTAAAAAATAAAATCCTAAAAAAAAATTTCGAGTTTAATTGCTTACTGGGCGTGATCTGAAAACCATGTTAACGTCTAGACACCATGCACAAGAGGCCGTGAACGGACAGTTATGGTTGCTACGTATCAGAGGCGCTCTTGGTAATTTCGAGATCTAAGATCAGCTTGCTGAACACAAACTGTTTACTGTACACTTTTTATACTGATCTGGAATCAGTCTTTTAGGGAACAACCGAACGTACCCACCACGGCCTGAACAGTGGAACGCTTTGTAGATGTGGGCGGGAATAACGGAATTATTGAACCAATGAAGAACACAGAAGCTATTCGGTTAACCAATGAAGAAATAGCGGCTTCTTGATAGTCGTAAGCGATTCCCACAGATGAAAAGGAAGGTGAGCGGAGCTGAGTGTCTAGTAAATACTGAACTCTTCAGCAGCATATGCCCACGTTTCGTGCATCAAGAGGCTAAATACAGGTTTCAAGGTAAGTAGTTTGTTACTCTGTACTTATTAGTGGACGATTTTATTTCGAAAAATTGGAAAATATAGCACTTCAATATTGTCTGTTAAAAGTCTAGACCTAGCAATTGCTTGGTTTTTAGCTTGCTCGCTAGCTAGCTGGCTTGCTCGTGTTAATTAGCTAACATAGGCTAGCTCGATAAATAAAAAATTAGAAGAAAAACGAGCACACGAGGTAATTTCACCGGCAATAGTGTACACAACATTTATCTAGCGACCATGTTTACGTTTGTTAAGTTGCACTAATGAAAGGTTGTTTATTTTCTGAATGTGGAACTAGCTAGCTAACTAGCTAGCCCTGTAGGGATGGGCTGTAATATGTGCGCGGATGCTCCAGACGTGAGCAGCGGATCGGTGTCCCACTCGCTCAACACGAGTCCAGTCGTACAAAGGCAAATGTCTCGCTGAAGTTCATGTTGATTTTTTATTCTTTTTACAATATAATGAATAATTAATTTTGACTCGGCATAATTAGTGACATTAACATTGTTAAAAGAAACCACAGACCAAATGAGTTTTATCTAAGAAACGCCGAAGCAAAATGTATGAAAACCCTTAATAAATAATAGATCTACATTATTTAAAGGTCCAGGGCTATAGCTAAGCGTTTGTTAGCTCCCTCGTTGAAATCTGCGTCGGTCTCGGTTTAGATTATCTCGTTACATTGATTGTGGCAAAGATGTGTGTGTACTGGACGTGACATGAGTGAAAGTAACCGTTACCTTTTAATTTTATTTTATGATCTCTTTTATTTTCCCCTTTGCGATTTTATTCTGTTGTAATTGTACATTTCAGTGCTTTTTCACGCCATGGCGATTTTAGTTATATATTTTTGCAGTCTTGGTACAATTTCAAATGAATGTATAAAAATTACGTATTTATTTGTAATTAATTGGCACGGTCTGACAGGATCACGTCCGTTGTTAGCTAAACGCGTGGTGAATAATTGGCAACGTAGACAGCTTTGGCACCAGTTTAAAGAAGAGAATCTAGAACATTGAAAAATGAAATTGTATCAATTTACCAATGTGATCTTTTAAGTCAAGGACAAAAGAGACGGACGGGTGTGGTGTAAAAGGCTGTTTAGCAGAAAGGAATGCAGAGTCAACTCATTTAGGTTTCGTATCCACTACTGTATTCACTCATTTGTACATTGTGGCGATTGGTATGATACTGATGTGTTCAATGATATCTCTGTCGAAGTTTAAAGAGCTGTGAGTCTTTTATCACTCGTGACACAGCTCGGCACATGCCACTATACTGTAAGCTGAACAAACTTATAAGCACGACACTGGACCACGCACGGCTCCATCATAGTTCCTTGAATGACTGGGTGATCCTACATTGTGATCCTTCATTCTGTGTAACATAATAATGTTAACAGTACTACTATAAGTGAAACATATAATTATTGTCATTTTTATAATGAGGGTGGTTATGATAATGGTGGTGATTGTTGTTGTTATTGTTGTCGTTATTTAAAAATCTTTCACAGATTTATTCAGTGCACAGTGTTTTATTGTCCCAGCTCTCTCACAGTAGTATGGTGATTTGAAAGCGAGCTGTACTGTCAATCCTGTAGCTCCCACTCACCTGCATGCGTGGCAGTGACGGAGTGTCCTCTGTAAACCACACCCCGCCCCGACCCCTTTCAGATGCAGTTCATGCTGCTGTTCAGCCGGCAGGGGAAACTGCGGCTGCAGAAGTGGTACGTGCCGCTTTCGGACAAGGAGAAGAAGAAGATCACCCGCGAGCTGGTGCAGACCGTGCTGGCGCGCAAGCCCAAGATGTGCAGCTTCCTGGAGTGGAGGGATCTCAAGATAGTTTACAAAAGGTCAGCCCTGCCTCCGTCAGGCCCTCCCTCCACCCAGCTGCCTCTAGCATGTCGGGGGGTCGGGGGGCGGAGATGTCACTCGGAGCATGGAGAGCGCTCGAGAGGATTCATACAATGTGCACTTCATCACAATGCAGCCAGCAGACATGCAGTGTCCCCTCGCTGCCCGCCAGCCACCCCTGTCGGAGCAGCTGATCGTTTGCCAGTGTTTTCCAAACTGGCACTACAGCAGTCCCCGAGCAGACAGGCGAGGCGAGGCAGTTTCGATGAATTATTGAGCGGTCCCGACACGGGTAGGCTGCCGTAGTGCTGATTTGCAAAAGGCTGGCAGAACAACAGCTGGCAAAGGCTGCAGTCTGATGGTGCTGGCTTGCTGGGCAGTAATTATTAAATCAATAGGATGAAATATTAAAGGAGTGAAAAGTCTTGACACAGGCACTCGGGGAATACTGGTCTAATTAATGCCATATGTTTGTGGGTGGTAGACCAGAGAAGTGTTGGTTTTATACTAGATGCAAAAAAATAAAATGTTGCCTCTGTCACTTTTCACCTGTCATGTTTGGTAGTGCAGTGATTTCCACAACTCCTCAGTGTCATCTATCAGAGGGGACACCAACTTTAAGAATTTTTTGCATTTTGGCCAATTCATTTAAAACGAGTTGGCATTATTAATAAGTCAAACACACAATGCAATTCTTGGCAATCAGACACACTCCACTAATACATGCTATTTATATCCACCATGGATTTCAGTCCTTTACTTCGCAACTGTAGTAAAAAATGAAAAATGCATGATAGTGGTATTCAGCTGGCTAAACCACCATGTTGTATCTTTTTGAGTGCTAGTCCTAATGTGCATGAATGCTGTTCTTTATTCAGTAATATTATACTAAACAACTTCTAAACTGTATCATTTTCTAGCTTTAAATGTGAGTTTATGAACCAGCTACGAAGTTGTTATACCTTACTACTGTTAGTTAGACCACTTATAGAATGGGTGACAGTAGCACCCATCTCTTTGTTCATGAATTGAAGTAGTGACTAACATGAGACAAACATGAAGGCGTGAGGTTAATTAAATGTATGGAGTGAACAGTGTGAGGTTAGCATGATGGCAGAGATGTGGGAGCTTACATTTTGGCTGATTATGTAAGTTGCAAGTGTTCAGTAATGTGGTTGGTAACTAACTTGTACAAGTTTGTACTTGTACAAGAATGCATCAGATTTTAAAATCATGTCTACCCACCCCCCACTCCTGTGCTGCCTGAAGTTTCAGCTTTCGTCAGATTGGGAGTGCTTATTTTATGTAAGCAGTCAAAATCAAAAAGTGTGTTGCTGTTGTCAGTGGCCAGGGACATGATAATTTGTTTTTCATTCAGGATAAATGTATATTTTTGAAATTAATTTCATTTCTCTTTTCTATGGGGTAGATAAGTACTGCAACTTCCCTTTTGATGTTTACTCACTGTTTCATGGTTCCACTTTTGGCATACAGGACATTTGTTGAGTCAAATATTAAGGCCTCTGTTAAACATTGTCTTTCATTCGAAATTGCATTTGTCGTGAACTGTAAGTAAGGATGCGAAATTCTAAGGAAACTGTTATTGTGTGCAGGTTTTTCATGTCATATGTCAGCTTTGTTTATAAGAGAAGAAGACGGGGTACTTTCACATGGGTGAGGGAAGGATAAACGAGAGGTTATATTTGCGTCATTCTGCAGTTACCTTGCCAACTAATGAGCTAGCTCTGGAAACAGGGAGACAACACTGACCCACAGTGTTCCAGACTGTACTGTGACCATGCACAAGGTTCCCACTTGTCCTGGAAAACCATGAAAACCTGGAAATTTATCGACTAGTTTTCCAGTCATGGAAAACACCTGGAAAATGAGAATTTACAAAATGTCCTGGAAATATTTGTGAGGTCCTGGAAAATTGTAGGCTAGGCTATAAGTCAAGCTATTAAACAGTATATTTAGAGCTGAGATTGCATATTTTTCTGTATTTTTTCTGTATTTTTCTCTGCTTTTCTCATTTTTATTAGCTGCTGAGATTACACGGCAGCATAAAGTTTTGAATGGCTATGGTACTTGCACATTGCCCCCCCAACCCCCCCCCCACCCCCCTGTCCACCACCGGCTTTGGGCTACCATTGTCCATGTTTCATATCAAATCATGGAAATTGTCCTTGAAAAGTCCTGGGAAATGATTTCCTAAAATGAGTGGGAACCAGGGAAGAGATTTCCCCATCAGTCAAATGTAGTGGGGGAATACAAGTGCTTTGGGTCCTTTTTTACCAGGGATTTTTTTTGCCAACTAGTAGCACTAGTATGTTAAAGGGAGGCATGGTGGTTTTTGTTTTGCATGGGGCATCTGCTAAGTGTGGACAATCAGGGATTTTAAACTCCTCCTTCCTGGGGGGTCGGATTTAAAATTCAAATAAAATGTCAAGAGCCATTTTCTGCATGGTATTCATTAACAAAAAGTGTGAATGAGTTGAATTGTTCATGCTTGTAAACAATGTGGATGCTTCTTAAAACACACATTGCTACTACTTCTTATTTTGTCACTAGTGGGAGATTTGAGGAAACTTGCAGATGCAGCCATGGGCCTATGAAAGCTGTATGTTCTTGAAGAATTTCATCAATGTCATGGTCACTGTACATATGAAGAGAACCAAGGGAGTCTCCTCTTGCGTCTGTCTGCAGAGAAAAGTCTAAACAGGGAATTTTCTGAAAAGCCGCCATTTCAGCTCACTTTTTGTTCCGTTCTCATGCGGACAGGCAGAATGACTTGCTAATTGTTGCTTATCAAAAACCTGTTGATAGAAAAGTCAGAGTGTAATGGCCTTGGTAGCAGAGTCTGTTGCCTAGATCCTGCACGACTACTCCCAAAGTGAGTGATGGCAACCTCACCGCACAGCACTGTGCTGAAGTTCGAGAGCCACAGTAACGGCCCTTTTGCGAGCTCATCCTGTCGTGACGATGTTCCAGGAGAGCAGTCCAAATCCTCTCGCTGGAACAAAGGCAGAAGATGACATCAGCAGCCTGGTGAAAGGCATGCTGTGGTCACAACTTCCACAACAGTCCACCAGTTTATTGCTGTGTTTTTTTTTTTTTGTTTTTTTTTAATTTTACTCTGAATCTGACGTGAAAATGCAACATTTTTAAGCATATGAATCCTTCATTGATTGAAACCATATCCTTGCATTATGGTCCTTGTTCTCGTTTTGTCGCTACCATCCACTGCCTGTATAACTGTTGAGAGGACGACCCTTTGCTTTCCAGGTACGCCAGCCTGTACTTCTGCTGTGCCATTGAAAACCAGGACAACGAGCTCATCACACTGGAGATCATCCACCGATACGTGGAGCTGCTGGATAAGTACTTTGGCAGTGTGAGTCACCTCACCCTTTTAACATCCGCGACAGTTCATTACTTTATGCCAGTTAAGCTCGGGTGATGGCAGTTCAATGATTATTGCTTGATTTATTGCATAAAATTATTACTTTTTTGAGTCATAGTTTAAGAAGCTTTTACCATGTGCAGCTGTCGCACCCTGAGAAGCAAACCATGGTGGAAAAATAAGCCCTTTGCCGGGTCAAAAAAGTTCTTGGTTTGTAAAGCTTTAGTGTTTGTCACTTGAACTGAAATTGGAAGGCAGACAGGTTCAGATGAAGCCCTCCATCTGCACTGAGTGTGGAAGCCACTGCTGTGTATCCATAGCGCCCCTGTTTGTCAGTGTGCGTTACTGCGGTTCCCTCACAGGTTTGTGAGCTGGACATCATCTTCAACTTTGAGAAGGCATACTTCATTCTGGATGAGTTCCTGCTGGGCGGGGAGGCCCAGGAGACCTCCAAGAAGAACGTGCTGAAGGCCATCGAGCAGGCAGACCTTCTGCAGGAGGTAAGGCCCTCACTTCTCTTACCTTAACCCTAATGGCGTCCTGGAGGCCCGGATTCAGAGCCTTCACATTTGTCACCCGTGGTGAAACGTGATCAGAGGAAGTGGCTGTCAGTCTGGCCCTCCCGAGCCTCCCAATCGAATCTGTGCCTCTCATTGGCCTGAGCGGATAATGGCAGTGTTTGTTTCTGTTAGTACTGTGGGAGGAATGGACCCTCAAAGTTGGGCCTTCACTCTGTCCTTATTTTATCTGGAAGAGCTGGAGCGCTCTCCATAACTGCTATGTCTGTCTGTCTGTATACATTCCCAAACAGGCACTGCGCTTCCGTTCATACACCAGCCTTACACTTCATGTGCATGCATACATACGTATACAGGGTCCAAAATTAACACTCGCCAGTCACCAAATGCGGGTAAATTTAGTCTTTGGCGAGTAAATTATGGAGACCACCCGCCACTCTGGCCGGTAGAAAGAAAATGAATTTCCTACACGCACTGGAAAAAGATTCTGGTTTGCTGTCACTTCAGTCTGCTAGATCTTGCGTTAGTCATCAAACCGTGCAATTTTTTGTTACAGTACGTGAGGTACTTGTTGTCATCCAGGCAGTTGAAACATACCCAGCCATGTGGGTGAACTTCAGGGCGAAGAGACCACTAACGACAAGTTAGCTAACGTTAACGTTTGGTTACGGTAGCTAACGTTAGCAATAATTAGTCAGCTAGCTAACGTTTAAGCTATCATTCTGTCATAGCTTAACGTAGCTATAATATAACGTTAGCTACTTGCGGTAGCTAAGGGAAACGCGTTCAGGATATTATAACTGAATTTATTCCTTCAAAAGTGTGACGCTTTAGTGTTGAAACAGTTGAATTATTATTTCTGCATACTGTTAATGTTAACTATTATTACTGCACACTACTATAATATTGATTGAGAATCGCATATGAGACCAAGATGATACGCTAAATAGTAATAATAGCAAATTGCAATAGTAAAAAGCAATTCATTATTTTTGGCTGGTAAAAAAATCTGTCTGACCGGTAAATTTTTTCATCTACCAGCCACCTTGGCAGGTAAGCCAAAAAGTTAATTTTGGACCCTGCGTATATACTACTCGTATACACATGTGCATACACACAAACACACACACACATATGTATATAAAAGCGTAAGACATCCTCTTCGTATGTGTTAATGTGTATAAGACGGTATTGTTTTTTGTTTACTCTTTTTAGCAGTGCAATGCAGTGTAACACGAAAGTCAAGCCTTCGGGTATACAGAAATATGTACAGTTATTTTTTATATTACAGTGAGACACTTGCATAATAAGAATGAAATCCATTATTCACACTGACCTCTTTATTGGTAAACGATGGTGAATTCTTTATCATTTGGATTTTTTGCTTTCCTTCTTGCTTCCAAATTGTGCCCATTGTACCACAGCAGAGATACTGACTACTACATTACTGGAACTTAAGTGGTCGCATACATTTCTCTCATTCTTGACTCTCGTTTCTGAATTTCAGAATTTAGACTTACAGATTCGGCTCTTTCCAGGTACAGTCCACTAATACTAACAGCAGTTAATCATGTGAATCCCTTAGAGGTTAGCCTGTTAGCTGTAGCTGTGTCCACTGCCAAGTCAATCACCACATACAGGCCTCCACATGCCAGTAGCCACGTAGATGCACATTTCAATTGTGTGAAGTAATCTTTGTTCAGAGATACCTTACAGAATGAAATACATATGGTAACAAAAACATGGAAATAACAAATAGTTTTAACATCTAAAAAGATTCTGATAATAATTATAGGTGCCTTGAGATATTACAACAAAACAAAATACTTTGAGAAATACATTGTATATTTTACATATTTATTATATTTTACAGTAAATTCCATTGTTGTAAGGGTAAAAGAATTAGAAATTAAAAACATGGTTTCATTTTGAGTTTTTAAACAGCGTAAAGGTAGTTACTGGCATGAGGCAGACCAGTTTGAAAAATACTTCACATTTATACACTCCTAATTCTGTGTAATAAATCAACACTAGCTAAGACTGTATGTGCAGAACATTAGCAAACATTTCCTCTTAGGAATATATAACCATTGTTGGCGCAAACCTCAGAATGACACTGAATGTGTTCTGTAGTCTGCTACTGGCAAACACAGATTCGAAAGGCCCTGTTAGTAATATTCCTGTAATTCCCTGTTTAGTAATAGATCTTATAGATTTGGCTGATGTTGATGTGATTGTGACATATTAGATTCATTCCTGATTAATGTTGTAGTCCCTCCAGTTTTTATTTGTTAATATTTGAACAGAGGCAAAAAGCAAAATCAGTTAGCAGTGAGTTGGGTATACATATTTGGTGGAACTAAAATGAGCTGTCAATCAAAATATTTTGCTTCTGAAAAAACACAATGTTTGGCTCAAATCGGTGATTCACCCTGTCTTTTAGTAGCCCCATTTATTTTTAGTTCAGTTTTTACTTCAGACATTCTGTTCTCCAATCACTGAGAAAATGGTTCCACAGCCTGTTTCTCTGCTGCAGATTTTTCAGCATTGAGCAAAGCAAACCCTGACATCATGTATTGTTTCAGATCCTCAAAAGGCTGAGTGAATCTCAGTTTTATTACCTGTTTTATTCAGTCCCAAGGCACACTTGCCTGAAAAACACAAAACGAGGACATGTGTATTCAAGACTTGCTTGCTTTGTTTTTAGCTGTTGAGGCCACAGCTTTATACACTTCTTTATACACTAAAAATAAAATAATTCATTGTCTCAATTTGGCAGCTTTGCTTTAGCCAAATGTGTAACGGATAAGTCCGCTGTAAATTCCTAGCATAATAGCAAAGGCGCTATGGCTACCTACATAGAATGATTTCCTGTTTTATTTTTAAATGTTCTGAAATCATTCGGGGGTTGTTTTTTTTAGATGTGGTCATGCCTGTTTCCATTTTGAAATGAGCTGAAGGGCGACAGGCAGGCAGGCGAGCAGGAGGCCGCGATGGGCCCAGGAACAAAGCATAGTACTGTACAGCAGAGAACAAAAGCAGAGCCCTGACCTAAATGTGCAGTCCGCTGAGCGGAAGGCAGGAGAATTACAATGGTTTCTCATCAGAAAAACAGCCTGTCCCTCTGCCTTTTAACACTTCACCAGCTCAGCGCTAGTGTAGCGTCTTCAGTCTTGCGTGCTTGTGTGCATGCGTGCGTAGTCTTTGTTGTCATTTAGCAGCCGTAACTGGAATATACTGAAATATATTGTAAATATGGACTTTTTTGAAATGTGATAAATATATTTCACTGTTCTGAAATTTAAAAAACGTTTTACATTTGCCCATGTAGTGTCAAGTCTTGCAATATCTCTAGTCTCTAACAAGAGCTAGTGGCATCACCCTGGTACTGAATCGGTTCTTCAGCTTTCCTTTGTAGCATAAGTTAATGGTGGCTAACTTGCTAACAGATGTTAGTGATGTGATTCCAAAGGCAGTGTAATATTGCATTTAAATGGGATGTTTAATATTATTTGAAAAAATAGAGTGGAGCAGCAAAGAGAGACTTTGGGATGGACCCTAAGCGAGTGCATAAATGGAAGGGGCCAAAATTAAACATAAGTATTGCACAGGCCAAATAGGTAAAGCGGACATGATGCACGAGTTCAGTTCTGTGTCAAAATGGTGTTATTAGTATGTGTAGAAAAGTATGCTATGCGGAGTGTAGCAATACACTTTAATAAATGTATTTTTTTATAATAATCTGGTGTATCTTTTGTATAGGAAATAATATTTATCATCCATTTTTTAAAAGTTTTTGGATTGTCAAAATCTATATACTGTTGTGTATGTGCGGCAGTTTTAATGCCTAGCTTTAGAATGCGGTGTACCCATATCAGTGAGAAACCCTACTCTTTAGTACAGGCTTACTTGTGTTTGTAAGCAGTTAAACAGAGCAGCTATTGATTGACGTTTTATGGTAGATTTTATTTAGGTATATTTTCAGCTTCTGTAAGGGGTAGCTATATCTGATACAGGTGGGAGTAGTGGTGTGTTAGGTGTAGTGCAAATCTGCCATGTAAATAATCTTTGCTGCCAGTTGTCACTGTAATCACTTTTTTCTTGTAGCATCACAGGCTGTATTGGAAAACATAGGTTGGTTACTTTTTTTAAATCTGTGTCGTGTGTAAACATTTTAGTCATAGTTTAAATTCTTTGAGCTTATACCATAGTTGTGATACCTACAGTCCTTACGTCCCTCCACTTCCTATAGCTTTTCCACAGTGTGTCATTCAGTCAAATTTGTGTTTTTGTGTAGTGTAGTGCGACTATAGTCAGACCTCTTTTTAGTTGTGTTTGTTTTTGTTTGTAGTTTGTCATCAGTGGTTTAACTTTTGCACCTGGTTGCACCAGGCCCATATTCATAAAGTGTGGCAGAGTCAAAGTGTTTTAGGATGAGCTTTTTATTTTAGCTCATTATGAATAAGGTCAGGAAGTGGACCGAGAGAACCTGGTCCAAGATTGAAACTCATCATTTGAGACATTTTATGAATATGGACCCTGGGCTCCTTTGGCAAAGGTTTCTCATCTCAATTGGATGTCCTTATAAAATACAGGGATAATAAAATCGGGGGATTGGACAATTTTATTATCTCTTGGAAAAATGCAGGTACAATTAACCAAAAAAGAATTTACAGGAGCATTTTGGGAGTGTTCAGCATCCCTGGAGCAGGCAGAGGAAGTGGTTGACTCTGACTTACCCAGTTTTGTCTTGTGTTGAGCCAGACTGAAGACTGGGGAGGTCTGGCTTCTGAGGATATCTAGCGCAGAAAAAGGGGGCGGTTCCTCTGAAGGTTGTTTTCCAGGCTGTTGGTAAATACCAGATGGGCCCAAAGAGGCAGTGTGGTCCTGAAGAGTGCGTGATGCAGTTTGGATGCACCACACTTTGATACTCTCGGCTTGTGTGGTGTCCCAGTGAAACACACAAGGCTATATCAAAGTGACCAGGCTTTCAAAACACCTAAATTGCATGACTTAGGGAAAGCCTTTTTGAAATGATTTATGCTCCTTATGATAATTTCACCATCTTTTTTCCTTTCAGTTTGCTGTGTTTTTTTTTTTTTTGTTTGTTTCTCTCTCTCTCCCTTTTCTGCATGGTGAGAATATTTTTGTGAGTGCTTTTCAGATTGGAAGAATCACTCTTTACCTGCCCAGGGAAAAGTGATTGGGGTTTGTTTCTCTGTCTTTGTTAACCCTGCTGTCTTCATTCATGGTGAATTTGTGCATTTGACTGTCAGATGTGGGGCACCTAAATAGGGACTGTGATTGGTTCTCTCAGAAAGTAAGTGCTTGTAACTGCTGCCCATCATTCATGTGTCACCTGTGCAATCTGGTCCAGCAGTGCTCTTGCTCACACGCAGGAAAGAACACCATCAAATTTTAAGGAGCTTGTAAGGCTGGCCATTAAACAGATCATGCTCTAGTTATTTGTATTATCATCTGCACATGGCACAGATTTCCATTCTTCTGGGGGATTTTTTTCCTTTAATAAAAACCAGTGCCATTCTGGTGAAATTGGATTGTCCCAGGGTTCTGAGCCATGAGTGGTGGTGGTTCTACAGAAGAGGATGTAATCAGAGAAGCCACAGGCCTCTTTATCGGACCAAAATTAACCAATGTTCATTAACATTTTAATGGAATCTTTCCATTATTTGCCTTCTCTTCTCTTACAGATGACATGCCTGAACTCCTTTCCCACCTTCCTACCATCTGCTTTCTGGATCCCATCCCTATGCCTCTCCCCTGGCCAATCTCTCCTGACATCCTCCTGTTCAACTCCTCTCTGGTGAAGTCCGCTCTGTCCACTGGATGTGTCCCAGCTGTTTTCAAGCAAGCTTGTAGTACCCCCCTTTCAAGAAACCCACCCTTGATCTAGGGTCATCCAGAACCACTTTCCTGTCTCCCCTCTTCCCTTGCTCTTCAAACCTCTTGATGATTGTGCAGTTTTCAAACAACTCTCCTTTTCTATCACATAACAACCTTGCGGACCCTCACCAGTCTGGCTTCAGTGCTGGCCATTCTGCTGAGACTGTCTGTCCTCCAGTCATGCTGCAATGGCAGCTTCTCCTCTGTTTTTAACCTGTTTGACCTCTGCAGTATTCAACGCTGTTGACCACCAGCTCCTGCAGTTTTCCCTGACTACCTTGGTACTTGGGGATTTGCCTCACAGCTGTCAACTGGTTTGCTTCCTCAATTGTCGCTCCTTCGAGGTTGCAAGAGGGGTGCAATTTTGCGACCTCAGGAACCTTTTAACAGGTGTCCACCAGGGCTCCTTCCTTGGCTCTCTCCTCTTCTGTAGCTGTACCAAGTCCCCTGGCACTGTCATCTCCTCCCATAGTCTTATCATTCTCACGCTGATGACAAACAACTGCTTCTCTCCTTCCCCTCCTTTGCTGCACTGGTCTCGCACGCATCTCAGCTTGTCTAAAAGATTTGTCAACCTGAATGTCATCAGCTAAAGCTCCCCTTAGCTAAAACTCATAATTGATACTCTACTTCCCAGATAATTCTTCTCCCCTGCTGGACCAATCCTTCACCCTAGATGGTACCACAGTGTCAGCCCCTTCATCTGCCCTGAATTATGGAGTCTTACTTGACTGTCATAACAAACTGTCCCACTCCTGGATTTCCCCTTGGTAAATAGTTAGTGGCAGGGGGAAGTTCCATGTAAGTAAGTAGTAGAGTAAGTAGTGGCGGCTTGAAGCGGCAAACTGTGGTATGTACATGGTACAGCCTACAACTTACCAGGTGAAAACATAACTACATGATGTCAATTTTATTAAATGGCATCGCTGAGCCTTTTTCCTCTTCGATAGAGATCTGAGTCTGAGGTTTAATAGATTTTTCTTTTCTCACCACCTAGCCGTTAGTCCAGGCTCTGATGATCTTCTGCCTTCTGCCCTCCTTGCTAGCCTCATCTGATCTGCAACCTCCCCAGACATGGCTATGTCACTCTCCTTTTCATCTCCCTCCATTGGCTACTAATATCGACTTACATCAAATTCAATACCTTACTGCTAGCCTAACAGGTAGATAAAGGGACAGCTCCATTTCATTTTCAAATGCCACTACAACCTACTATGGGACAACTCCACACTGTATGATTGTGCACCAAGTTATCAACACACCTATTCCTTTGGACCACTCAGCAGAAGCCAGTAACAGAAGCCCAATTCACTCTCCCCACAACTCAGGTGTTTGTCAGTAAAACTAAATGAGTATCAAATCATGCGTCAGTGTGTCTCCCTTTTTGTCATGGCCCTTGAGCTCGGTTGTGACAAGTGGGGGTTCGTCCGGAATTTGAACCCAGGACCTCTCACACCCGAATCAAGACTCATACCCCTAGACCAGAACAGGCAGCAGAGTAGGGGGTCGTCACACTACACACCTACCAGACTCCTCCATTCGGCTAACTCTTGGTGTCTAGTCTGGCATCCCCCCCACACCACCCCACCTACCTGCACTTCCAAAAGTCACGTCGTCTGTCTGTTCTGGCCCCTTCAATGGTGGAATGAGCTTCCCACTGCAGTCAGAACAGCAGAAACCTTGCCCATATTCCAATCCAGACTGAAGACTCACCTCTTCAGATTGCACCATGGCTCCCCTGACCCCCTTTAGTTACCTTTTCTTTTACTCTTTCTTTCCTTGGGGTTCCTCTTGGATAATTTTACAGATACAGATATCTGTCTGGTGGTAATTTCTTCAGTCACAATACAAATTAATGTGTGTTAGCTTAATATTACTTGCTGATTATTAATTGGGCATCTGTGCCTTATTGGTGAAACCACATTTTTGTATTCATGAGCGTTACACTGATGTTCTCCCCTTCTGTATGTCACTGTGGATAACAGCATCTGCAAAGTGATTGTAATGTAATATACCTGTATTCCCTCGTCATCGCACGAGGAACCCCTCAGTCAAGTCGACGTGGCTCTTTCAGGCTGCCTTCTGGCAGTCCTCTCGTAGTTTCTGTGCAGCTCAGCTGAACTGCTGAGTGAAAGGAAACGGAGGGTAACTGCATGCTTCTATCTGGAGGGCGAAGTTGCTAATGTGCACCCTCCCAGATACATCAGCAAGCTGCAGGTTAGCAGCTCTGTGAAGATCAAAGAGCTGCTGAAATGCAAAGATGCAAATGATTAAGACCAGCTCAACTTGTGGCCTGAGGTGTGAAAATATGTGCATGGTATTGTGTGTTAGGAAGAATAATGTGTGCTCTCCTGAATTGATACTGGATGTTACAGCAAAGGTGCAGCTATAAAATATGATTGGGCATTCAAAATCTGGAGGAAAGGGGTTGGGAGGGGGGAACAAATAAATTAAATGAATAAATAAATCCACTTGTCTATCTACGGCTGATGGGTCTGAGGTAGACAGAGTTTTACAAAGGGTTTTCATGATGAAGTTTCAGGGACTGGTGATTGGGCGAAGACTGTTAATGAGCTCAGAACAGTGCATGGGAACGTGTTTCCTCTGCTGATTGTGTTTCCTGCAGCAGAGTCCATACTGCTATGATCTGGTGGATCATACCCATGTGTCAGTGGGCCAGTTTAAAGTGTAATTCACACTCCAGTCTCTACCCTGTAGGCATGCTGGTTCCCAGTATGGCTTCTGAGTCTTCCGGTCTGTTCCAGCACTAGAAGTACAGAGGTGAATATATTTATGTGAAGATGTATTAGTTCCACCTGTAGTAAATAGACCACATGATGGTCATTGCCCCACCCCTCCCTTCCCCCAGGCTTTATTAGGAACACAAGACCATTTCTATTCCACTCCTACTTGGGGGAATTGAAACTGGCCTTTTGCAATTGACAGTTTCTGTCCTTCAGGGAACACAGTGAGCAGAGCTGCTAATCACTCTGACTCAGTTCTGTGTGCGTGTAGCTGCTCATGCATATGCTTGTACGTGTGCTGTTCTTTGTAGCTCTAGAAATGTGTATTATGTAGTCAGATTTAATAAGAGTCTGGTCTGCAGTGTCCCAGGTAAGTTTATGATTGGTAATACTACGCTAAAGAGGACGAACCACACGCTAGTCATTCGATCGGTCCTAATCCAGAACATTTAATGGTGACCAGGGCTCAAAATTTCTTTTACTCTTTTAGTGGTTCTTTATTTGAGTGTAATGTCCGGAGTTTGAGACTGCTGTCAAATTTAATGTTGGTGTACAGTAGCTGGATGCTACAATGTTATTACACATGATCTGCAGGTTTAACTATATGATGGTAAAGCCTAGTTTATTTTGCTTTCTTTAATGTTGTCTGGTAATGTAATGTTCCTGCACAGGACAACCTGCTCTAACCTAGCGAAAAGGAATGGTTTACATTTGGCGTGTTTTACGGATATGAATATGAATGAGCGCAGGATACATGCCCACCCTGTCCATATCTACAGAGCATGGTGATCTAATAGTGTTTATTACTATTTATTGGTTATAATTAGGTTAAAAACTTCAAAGAAATATTAAGAGGAATTGTCACTTCTGTGGAACATAATCACAATTTGAGTCCTGTTTTCCTGGACCTTTAAACATTAATAGTAGTAGGTCTGCACTGCTCCTACACTATTTTTCATTGCTAAAATGAAGACCGTGTAAATTGCACCAGGACAGCTATTTGCAGTTGCGCGAATAATAATGGTAGTAATGTTTTGTTTGCATATGTAACCAAAACCGATGGAATTTTGAGCCCTGAAAACCTTTCTCTACCCTCTCTCCTTGGCCTGTCAGCAGCCCATAGCCTTGTTTCTGTGGTTTGCGGTTTGCATGTCCTTCACCTTTTTGGAGGTACAGACACACACTGCAGTAACGGCAAATATTGCTTATTCAACTATTATGTATCACATTACAGTATGTCAGCGAAGGCAAATAAATGAATACTGAATTTCTTCACCGTAAAAAGTTACTGCTTTTGGGGCTGCTGAGTGGCTCATCCTGTTAAGGCACCCTGTTCCATTGTGTAGATGGGCCCTAGTCTGGTACTGAATCCGGACTATGTCTGTGCAGACTGTGTCCAGCAGCCCCGCAGGATAACATATGATTGGCTATAGCTTCACACAGATAGGGTTAGCAGGCATGGCCGTCTCTCATTGCTCCCTCCTCTGGTCTATCAGGCACCCAAAAGCTGCATGTGAAGTCTTTCTTCAGTGTGAGTTCAACCTGTGGTCCGCGGCATGAAATAAGCCGCAGCTTGACATCTGGGGAGAGCACGTATGGTTCTGATTCGTTTGTCTGAGCTCTCCTGACTTGATACTGGTGGTTGTAGCAATGAGCGCGCGCAGCTAGTGATAGGATTGTGCGTGCCAAATTGGGGGGGAAAAATTGGGGAAAATGCATTTAAGTTATTAGTTAGCTTGATTGGCTGTGTTGAGGGCAGGAGGTCATCAGAAAAGGCTATGAACTGAAACCCCAACTGTGTCCTCTCTCCCATTACCCCTCTCCACCCCAGTGTGTAGTTCAGCTGTGAGATCTGGAGTAGTGCTAGGTACCCAGACACTTCCCTGTGTGCCCTCATACCCCGTTTCTCCCCGCCCATTATTTTCCTTCTGACTGCGTGAAGTCATTGGAGACCCGGCAGACTTTCTGCACTGTGACTTGAGCGTCGTTTATTTTTTCCACATTTCTCTCCCATAGCTCCAACATGACCATTTTAATCAGCCTGTGTGCTGTGTAAGCGCCACTGCTGCCTGCCCTGCATGCAGATCCCTGCCCCCCCCACCCCCCAGCACCTGGCTCAACGTCATCCCCCTCAACAGCTGCATCCTGGGACACAGTCAGCCCCCATCCACAGCGAACTCACGCACTCACCTCTCACCGCTTTCTTTCCAGCCAGTTTTCTTTTTTGTGGGTGTGTGTGTGTTTGTGTGCGCGCATGTGTTATTTTGGATGTCAGTGGGATTCTTACATGGTACTGACTGTCGTTTCATATTATTTGGTTTAGTTAGTAACATGTTTGTTACCAGCATCTAAAGAGTACAAGTTTGTCAGAACTTCAGATATGCATCTTACACAGGACCCTGGTGTTTCGTGCATGCGTGCATGTTGGGAGGAATTATCATCATCATCTTCAAAGGCATTGAAATGAGCATATCCTGTATAGCTTTTGAGGGTTTGTGTTCTTTGATAGGGTGGCTCCAGTACATATTTTTGAGGAAAAAAAATAGAGGTGCTTTGTAATATGCACGGCTAACCGATTATTAGAGCTTAGTTCTTAAAGTTGAAAGTTTTCACAGCATGGTTAAAATGTATTTTTCTCTGATAAGGTAGTGTAAGTCTCTTGTTTCATATATTGGTTTGATTTATGTGGCTAATTTGTGGTGTTTTACAGGGTCTCCATGTAAAACATTGAGTATGCATATGGTACAACACCCTAAAAATATGTAATTCAGAACAGGTGGTCATGGAATAGTTTTACAGATCGGAATAGTTTTACAGCATGAAAAATGGTATGGGTGTTTTTCATTTTGGCACATAAATTACAGTGTAGAGCCTTAAATGTCACACACATGGTCATCTCAGGGTAAATTATTCTTTTTGTCTCATTATTGAACTGATTCAACTGTCTCCCGTTCTAGGGGAAAAAAGCGTATTTTGGCAAAAAGAGGTTTGCATTGGAATTGTTCCTACCTTGGATAAATAAAACCTTCATGCGCAAGAAACTGTGGCCTCAAATGCATGCAAATTAAACATTATAATTTAAGATTGGGTCAGAAGTAATCATCAAACATTTTGGTCTTACCAAAGTATTACTCCAGTTAGAATGAGACCTTCAAACAAGAAAAGGATGCCGTAAATGAATGAAATGTCAAATTGTGAAGCCTCCTCATGTTGGAAGAAAAATCATGATTGAATAGTTGTTTCTGCATGACGTTATTCATTGTGAAACTAGGAGCACAGTGCACACATTGTATTACAAAGGAACAGCACAAATTTGGTGGTTACTGGGCATATTAAAGATACAATATTGTATTTTACTGCTTTTTGGTAAACATTAAAAATGAGCTATATACTGTATATGCGTATAGTTATTGCTAACACTTGTGAAATATTTTGCTCGATATGCTTGTGACATCAGTTGAGCTAATAGGAGGCCCATTTTGTGTCTGGACCCGAATCATTGCTGCTTGCAGCTGTTCTGAAATGCAGAATTCTGTTTTCCTCGTTGTGTTAATGAACTTGTGTGGTGACCGGTTTAGTTAATATGTATTTGGTAGTTGTATGGAATAATAAATCACGTCTTTAAGACATGCCTAGATGAGTGAGTCAATTGTTCTGAAAAATATTTGGATGGACCGTCCCATTTTGGTTGACTTTTGAAACCGTAATATAAATTACTTTGTTACTCTCTGTTTTATTTTGTTTACCATTTGCATTTATGTAAATTTGCATACATATCTGCACGCACACTCACAATGTCAGGTTACAGCCAGCTGTCTACTTCTGGTCCTGGAGGTTTGCAGTGTTCAGGAATTAGAAATGTATTTCAAGCAGCAGCTGAGTGAAACCAGGAAAAGGGGGTGATTTGGTTTTCCAGTCACTCAGGCCCCTGTACTGTAATTAAGATCTGGAAACCGTGGATCTCCAGTGGACACCATTTGCATTTGACACATTGAATTGCGCCCCATTGCACGTAATGGAAGCCGACAGTTACTAGGCAGAAGCAGGTCTCACGGCTGGCTAAGACTGGATGAAGGCTCATGTGTGCCTCCACATTGAATTTCCCTGGAGGACATCTGCCATAATTAAGATGCAGTTAATTCCGGTTTAACTTCTGGAAAAGGGAAGGCCGCTTTGTGTCAGATTATCTCGGTCTGTCAATGGGAAATGGCAAATCTTCCTGATAATCCTTTGTCTTGACTGAGCATCAACACAGCTGACCCTGAAACCTCCCTTTGTCTACATTTCACATTGCTGGGATTATTTTATTAAAAGGCAGAATAGAGTTCATATATTATTTTTTTATAATTGTATATGCACTACATACACATACTGTACATCTCCAGGGATACATTGCCTTCAAGTTTATGAAAATGGTCATATCTGGAGGTGTCGTACAAGGCAACACGCTTGCAGAAGGCAAATAAGATATTGTAAAACCTACAACAGATCTTTGACTTTTTCCCCAGAACACATTGCTCGAGCTGAAGGGGCTAGCCTACATTTACATTTTCCATAGAAAGATGCCAAATGCAGAGTTTAGATGTAGTATTTGCCATAAAATTAGTAGTGGTGTGTGCAGAATGAGAGCATCAATGCAGAACATCAGGATAATGACATTTTATGAATACTTTAAATGATGCCAGGCCACGATTTAATAAAATGTGTTTATTCTGCCATTTTTATTTTAGAATGTTTGCCTATTTACCTCATTGGGGTTTATGTGTTTTATATGCCTAAAACCTTTTCTTTTACAATAACATTCGATTTTACTATGGCAAATCCTGGGACCTAAACCCATTATTTTGCTGGGCACATGGAATATTTGGACAAGAAGATCTGTTTAAAAAGACAAATAAAACTGTAGGGTTTGTCTTTGCTGTATTCACAGAAGCTGCAAAAGTTAAAGTTCTTGTCCCTATACTGTATTATATCAAGCAATGAAATTGAAAAAGGTGAGATTAACATGAAGTTTTCTGTGTAATAAATTTGTTTTACCACCTTAAAATTCCAGTCACGTTTGCTGAATCCAGTGACATTTAAGGCAATCCCAGAGAAGCAGACCAGTTAGCTTTTAATTGGATTTTCTATCCAGCAGGGAAGGGCCAATATTTTATTAATAATTTATGAGTCCTGGACATAGATCTAAGTTGTAAATTGAGAACGATCTTTCTGCGGTGAAAGTGAAATGGTTTATGCTTTTTTTTGTCCCTGTGCACTGAATAAATGCTGACTCTTGTGCTTACACAATTCTCTTTATTTTGTGCTAATCCTCATGTTAGGATGCAAAAGTAAGTGTTGCTGACTATGTGTTCCATCTAGCAGTTAAAGAGACGGCACCTGAAACCTCACACATCCGCAGTATTACCATTCACTGTACAGCATGCAGTTTGTACCATGCAGTACCATCCATCAAATTGGACCACTGGACCTTGTAGCATAGCTTCATTAATTTGTTGATTGTTTTTATTTGACTTAAAAGCAATACACAAATGGATTGAAAGTGTGGTCAATGTGCTGTCTCTTTAATTCTAGTCCAAATGTCTCCATAGTGACAGTCTTGAAATCCAACATCATCCAACTTAATCCCCAGTAGTGACCATTCAAGTGGTAAATCCCGTCACTCATAGACACACATTTCATCCTCTCCTCTCCTCCCCTGTGACTTCATTCTGTCTCATCTGCAGATTTTGACCCCTTTCTTCCCTCTGGTGTGAGTGTGTGTGGATTGCCCCAAGTGTGTTACGTGAGTGTGATGTTCAGCTGCCAGGCTAGTCTCACCCACACTCCTGTTCCTTTCTCTACCTGCAGGAAGCAGAGACCCCACGGAGTGTTCTGGAAGAGATCGGACTGACATAAGCCTGGCCTGCCATCACCAGCTCAGCCACCGCACTCCTCTGCCCACTTGTGTTTCCTGTGTCTGCTAAATGACGTAACACTGTGTTCACAAGCATTTCAGTATTGGGACAAGTCCTGTTCCGCATCATGCCTTTTTCTTTTTTATATTATTTAATGTGTGCTGTACATACACAATGTAGCACTGTACAGAGTGAAAAACTAAGGGAGCACTAGATCACTACCATTATTATTATTAGTCCTAATCAGTAATTTTTCCAATTGCCTTAAGATTACTCCACAGTATTTCTCATATTGCCAGCACCTTGATCAAATTCCATTGACTGCACTTGTGTGTGTGTATATATTTGAGTACGGCAAAATACACAAAGCCCAAAGTTGGAAAGGAAGGCAGGATTCTAAAAGGGTAGATTAAGTCATTCGTATTCAGGTACAGGTATTTACACGTGCTGATTTATGTCCTTGGCAAATGGAATAAAGGAAATACATTCAAAATTTTTCCCAGATGGGGGACAAATGAGTTACAGAACCAGCCCATTTCCATTTACAAGGGATGATGCACATTAAAAAAGAAGACAAAAACAAACAGTATTCTAGGTAAAGCTTCCCATCATTTCCAGGGCACCATTTATCGTTTGCAACCAAAGAAATACTGCGCTATAAATGCAAAATTACATTCAGAGAATAACTTTCTTGTCTGTGCTGTATTAAATGGGAAGTAGAAAAGGGATTTGTTTGAGACCAAAGAGTATTTTTTTTTTTATTCAGACTTTTACTTTTTGTAAAACCTAAGCATCAATATGATTCAGTTCGGCATATCGTTAATTTTGTTTCTTTTTTTGAAGATGGAAGCACAAAGTATTTGATTTCACTGCCCAATATTTATATATATTTTTTAAAGGAAATCACTGTGTAAATCATGGTTAGATACTGTACTATATACATGGCCCCCTTTAACGTACAGTAAAACAGAATTTATAATTATGTATTTGGCTCTGGGTAGCCTCGACCTTACTTTGTATGTATTTCCTCTATACTGCAGAAAAGGGATGTGATTCGTATGTGTATTTTGTTGTGCCCACTTCATTTAAGGCATTTCTTACCAACGTTCTTTGTATCTCTTTTACTACTGCCATGTACAGGTCTGTCTCACGTGGAAATGTTGTGTACCATCGTCTCAGTGGACTAGTGCTGCAGTGTTTGGTGTTCAAAAGGAAAATAAATTTGTTTACAATCGTTCATGATCCTTTTTATACCACATCAGCTACAACTGAGCAAAAAATGTCCTGTATCCTCATGGAAATGAATCTACTAAAATGTATTTTAAATATGTGGCTTTCTTGGAGTATTAATATATTTTTAATGTATTTCTTAAGAAGTATATTGCAGTATCTTAAAATGACAATAATCTTTATATTTGCCTAGATATTAAGTGTTGCAAAATGTGGATAACACACTTACATTTTCATAATTTGGTATTTTAGTATGACAAGGTTTGCATGGGTGTATTAGGAAGTTAACAGATGACAATTGAAATTGACAAAACTACTGTCCACGCAATCAGTGCTAAGGTTTTTTTTTAAGTAAGTATAATCAAGGTAGGGTAAATAAGGATTGGGATTAGTTTGAATTAGTTTATTAAAGGTTAGGTGTTCTGTCCATGTGCTCTCTGAAGAGATGGGGTTTCAGTCTGAGGTAGAAGTCTGCACATGACTGCTGTTGTGGTGGCGATGGGAGGTCATATTCGGTCACTTACTGTAGGTGCAAGGTTAGAAAAGAGACAAGATTTTGAGTATCAGCTGGATCCGTGCAGAGATAGTGTTGCAAAGCACTCTGTGCTGGCATTACGGAGTGGCCAAGCTGGGGTGTAGGGCTGGATGCCAGAGGGAGCAGATCATTCACAGGCATGCAGGTCAGCACTAGAGTCTTAATGTGAGCTGAAATGGGGACTCAATGGAAGGCATGGAGCAGTGGTGTCGCCTGTGAGAACCTGAGGAGGTTCAACACCAGTTTAGCTGCAACGTTCTGGATGAGCTGCAGGGGTCTTACGGCAGAGGTGGCAAGTCCGGCCAGGAGTTTGCAATATTTCAGTCAAGAGATTACAGGTGCCTGCAGGAAGCATGGGCATACCCTCCTAATTTGAAGGAGGAACCTGCAGGTATGGGTTACAACGTGATATTTGCTAAGAATGACAGCAGGTCATCAAGGGTTACTCTGAGGCTTTTAGTGGTCCAAATAAGGGAAATGGTGGCTGTGTCCAACATGATGACAGAGAGGTCTTGGAGTAGATGGGATTCCCCAGGTAGGAACAGCAACTCTGTTTTGCTGAGGTTGAGCTTAGTGTGGTGTATTGCCATCCTGGATGTGATATCTACCAGGTGTGCTAAAACGGGAGAGAAAAGGTGAGTGTCAAAAGGATAAAGGTGATAGGAGAAGCAATGTGAGGATATCTGAGTGATCTGGTGTTGCAAGAAGAGCAGGGAACATAAAAGGAGCTCTGAGGAAAACAAATGATGAGTATGCATGGAGCAGATCTAGATCCTCTCCACTAACCCTGGCAGGAGTGATTTGTCAGATAGGACCCAAACCATGAGAGAGGACAGTCACTTGTAAAAATGGAACTGGTCTATAATCCATTTTCACAAGGGTAATTTCACATGAATTGACTTCTCTACCACCATTCCGTTCATATTTCTTAACTGCAGAAGTTTTTATACAGATCGGTACATATTTGTACGTAGCTAGGTTTCAAATGTGAGGTGGAACTTGCTTAGTACTGGTCCCGAAGTCCCTCTGGTGGCCAGTTTCCTTTAAATCTAGACGCATCTGGAGAATATTTTGTTTTAATAACCTACGTAGTCTTTGGAATCGGTTTAGATAAGGGAGTAAATACTTAAGCTTCGTTTGGGCGTCAGCTCTTACTGGACTTGAACATCATATAAAAATGAATTCGCCACTGAGAAGTCTTGGATACATGCGAAACGTGGTCTAAGTGAAACCTCTCGATACTCCGTTTCATTGCCTTACATTAAAAATGGTGCTTTCCTTTACGTCTTCAGTTGCTTCTGTGCTGGACTGATCTGTTGAGTAATAATTTGTTCCCTCTCCCGGTACCACTCCTACATGTACTTTTCAATTTCTCACTACGCTTTTCAATAGAAAACATACGCGTGGCATGACCCACTCAAACGTTAGAAACAAATACCTTACAGATTCTGCTAAAAAGTATGTAAACAATGATGAATTATTGATATAAAACACATCCGAAACAATGCGAAAAAGGAAATATTTTATTCGAATATGATTTTTTTTTACGTTTATGGTCACCTTTTATATATTCACAAAAAATGCATTTTGATAACATGCAATAAAGCAGGACTATCAACTGCGCATGAGCACAACATAGTTCCTCTGGTCATCTAAGCGTTTCTGCGCATGCCCCGTGAGTTCAATCGGAAGCACGGATTGAAAAACAGCGGGCTGAAACAGGGTGGTCAAACTAAAACATACTTAAAGATACATAGGAATCGAAGACGGAATTGTTTTCCGTCCGGACAAAATTATCAATTGTTGATTTTCAACTTCATTCGTCTCCAGCGCACACCAAGAAATGGCGGACAAAGAAGGTACAATGAGCACGCCTTTTCTGCGTGCGGTCCAGCCGGCGTTGTTCTTTGCAAGCACTCTAGCTAGCTAGCTAACGCTTGCTGGCTAACATGAAAAATCAGAACATTGTCAATGCAAAAATGATCTAGTTATCCGTTCGGTTAGCCAGGTAGCAGCAAGTAACGTTGCAGTAGCTAACGCTAGCTAGCTGGATTATTCACTTAGCCAGCAAGGTTTGTAGTGAATTCATGTAACGTTGAGTGCCGTTCTGGCATTTTATTGTCGATGCGATATAAACAAACAAGCTGCTAATTAACAGTAGCTTGTATCGCTAGTTAGAGTCTTTATGGGTTTTGCAAAACGCTGGCGATATTGGGCAGTCTTTCAGCTAGTTAATGCTACCTATAGTATGTGTTTGGTGATGTTAGCTAGCTAGCTATGATCGTATGCGTCTCGCACATTCTACGCAGAATGTTTCTGTTTCAGCCATTTTGATGCAATGCTCTGACAGCTAGCAATGCTGCATACTAGCTATGTCTCTAGCTAATGTCGTAATGAGCGTATTTTTGCAGTATGGAAGTAGCTAACAGGAAAACGAGTTTAAGTTGTCTAGTGAGCTCTGTGTTCCTGGTTTGTGTTCTCCTCAATATTGTACACCGCCCATCGCGTGCAAGCTGCAAAAACATCCTTCTTGGGGAACGAGGGGTCGTAAAGACAAGTTACAGAAAATCGTTTATTTTTTCATTCCCGGTGCTTTATTAACTATTGCATGAAGCGAATAAAAACAGTGTTTCGCTCCTTTATAATGGAGGCATCGCACAGCGAATGCTAATAAAGTAAAAAAACCAAATGTTCCTAAGCAGCTGTGATATTGAAAAACAGCGGAAAAAGGAGTCGGTAAGAAGAAACTTTAGTGAGGGTCGCAACCTGTCGATTCATGATTTCAGCGGAGGAGTAACCAGCGCAGTATAAAGACACTGTTAAACAGTTTGACAATACGAACCACGGAGCTATCTGAAGAGACGTCTGGCGACAACGAATAACTGCTCAGCATCCAACAACCTATATTTTCGTGTTCTGCTGCGGTCCTGTCCACAGTTACCTGATTAATTATTACAACCAGTCTCTTTAGTGGCCAGTGCTCAATAACAATCGAATATGGTTCCTATGGTTTTAGAGCATCATGTAGAATTTATTATTTTGTTTTTGCAAAATACATGACTGAATTTGAGAGAGTGAAAACCTTATGAACCTTTCAAGTAAAATTGTTATTTCCTGTTTTTGTTGTGAATTTCTTTCGGGCACATACACGCATATTTCTGCAGTTAGCACCAGGGTTCTACATTAAGGTTACCCCATGCATGATCTGAGATAATTGCACACACGATCGAGCAGTTGGTTAATTGTGGCAAGCGTGCTTACATAGTTTCTCTCTCTTCCAGTGTACGACGATGCCGTGGAGGAGCGAGTTATAAACGAGGAATACAAAATATGGAAGAAGAACACGCCTTTTCTGTACGACCTAGTGATGACACACGCGTTGGAATGGCCTAGCCTCACCGTGCAATGGCTTCCTGACGTCAGCCGGTATGGCATCGCCAAATAAATGCGTTCAATTGTACATGCTGCTTCCACTTAGCGTTAGAACCATATTCGACTGACAATGTTTGCGCCTTTTTTGCCACTGTTCAGGCCAGAAGGGAAAGACTACGCTATCCACCGACTAGTGTTGGGCACCCACACATCTGACGAGCAGAACCACCTGGTCATCGCGAGCGTCCAGATCCCGAACGATGACGCACAGTTTGACGCCTCCCACTACGACAGCGAGAAAGGAGGTGAGTGGTGTGGGATGTTTGAAATGCTATCTCAGAGGAGCTCAGTACAAAGTGAAGCCAACGTCTTTGCTCTGTCTCTATGTAATTTAATTTGTCGTACTGTCGTGTAATGCATCATATCTTGTTGGCACAACCATGTGTACATTCATTATACATGTACATTGGAATTCTTTGTTACACAAGCCAGTTTAGTTTTGTTAGGTGTGGTCATAAAAACTTGATATTTCATGTCAGTTTATTGCTGAAATGTAGTTTTTCTCTCTCATTAGCAGGTAAGCCCATCCTCATCCAAGATGTAGTGAGACTGGCTGTTTGTTTGGAAGGCAAACGGCATCACGGGCGGGCGGGGATTGGAGGGAAGGCTGGTCATTTTGAAGTGAAAAAAAATGCTGGGTGAAGTATTCACTTAATGGGACGTCTAGTCATTCTGCTATATCAAATCAAGCTCAGTTCTAAAAGTATGAAAATGCTTGCATCTTTCCAGTCTGGCTGTGGTTATCAGTGCTGTTGAAATGATTTGCTATGGTGTTTAAAACAGAAAAAATATCCATTCAAGCTAGATGAACTTGATGAGTGGATGGCTCGTAGTCACATATTAGCAGAGAAATCATATTACTTTTCTGGCTAGTTACATGTAATAAGCAAAGATGAACCAATACTGCATCTTGACTCAACAAACCATGAACTAAACATTTATGGGCTTACTAGCCTATGTATGCAACATCCCAATATTATATCTTCATTTGCTACCTAATGCGTTATATCCATGGTCTCCCTCTTGCGCCTGTGATGGCACTTAACATGAGGTTGGTTTATCTACTGACTAATACCATTGGTTGTGACTTATGATATGTTCTTGTCACTGCTCTCTGCTGTTATGCAAGTCACTGTAAAGGGGTATCTGGTAAATGTTAGTGTATGTAATGCAACCTGCCTCAATGTTAAATTTTCAATGAAACAAAGCCGTTTCTCTTATGTGGTTCTTAACTTCATGATCAATATACATGCATAGTGTGAAACACTGGGGCAGGTCTGGCTGCAGGGTTTCTTACTATAGTCTCTGTTAGAATTTGGTGGATTTGGCTCTGTGAGCGGAAAGATCGAAATCGAGATCAAGATCAACCACGAGGGAGAAGTGAACCGGGCCCGCTACATGCCCCAGAACCCCTGCATCATCGCCACCAAGACGCCCACCTCCGACGTGCTGGTGTTCGACTACACCAAGCACCCCTCCAAGCCAGGCCAGTAGTTCTGCTTTCTGTTCAAGTCTGCTACCGGGAGTTTTGGCTACAAGTGTTAATGGAACGCACTTTGCCTTTGATGTTCATCCTAGGCCATCCGTTCGTGTGTTTGTGTGCATGTGCGTGTGCGTGTGTGTGTGTGGTTGTGTGCGTGTGTGCGCGTGTGCGTGTGTGTGTGTGTGTTGTGTTTACGGCGTTGTTGTTGAGTTCCTGACTGGCGCTGCGGCCCCCTGTAGATCCCAGTGGCGAGTGCAGCCCAGATCTGCGGCTGCGGGGGCACCAGAAGGAGGGGTACGGCCTGTCCTGGAACCCCAACCTGAGCGGGAACCTCCTCAGCGCCTCTGACGACCATGTGAGTGTCTGCAGTGCGTCATTTTTTCCCCCAAACTGCTTTAGCACAAACCACGTCTCGTAGCAACAGACGTTCGGAATTGATTCCATTGGTCAACACTGTCAGAGCGCTGGCTTAGTGTGCCTTTGCATTGTAATAATACGATTAGAAAATAAATTTGAAAATAAGGCCTTATGATTTTGTAAATGGTTTTTCCCTCCCCACCTAATTTTCCTACTCTGTGCTATGTTATTAACTGCTTAATATACATGGACTAAATGTAATATGAATCTAAATGTACATTTTGAAGGATCCATTCCATGGCATGTCATTTGCAGCAATCAACTCAACAAGACGTCTTCAAATACAGTTGACAGTCAGATCAATTCGCAGTAGAGATCCAAGGAATTCTAGCCAGTCAGCACGCGTTAAACTATACGCAGTGCAGTAAATTGAAAAGACCAAACTCCAAGCACAAACAAGAATGCAGCGTACATTACATGGCAGTTTAATCAAACGTCTTCAAATAGCAAATCGCGGTAGAGATCCAACGAATTGTAGCCAGCCTGCACGCGTTAAACTGTACTTAAAAGCTTAAAAGACCAAATTCGGCGCCGCTACTCGAGCCCCATTTAACCAATCATCCTGTTGACCAGTGCAACTACGGGGCGTGGTTTGCGCTATAGTGGTTTGGGGAAAAAAATGACACATCTGCAGCAGACATCTTGTGCAAAGATACACACACACACACAAATCATGACACACACGCACAGACACATACACACACACATTCACACACACCTGCACCCACATGCACAACACAAATGTTTATTAACACATGCATAACACGCACACACACAACATGAACATGTGCACACACATACACAACACAAATTTGTATTTACACACACATAACACATGTACACAAACGCACACACAGACAACAGGAACACACAAGCCAAATGCGAACACACATAGGCATCACAAATGCATTTACACACACAAACACACGTGCAACACACACACACACACATACTCACAGACATATACACTTTCTCATATACACATGCCACATGCATACACATCGCAACAAACATGCACACACATTAACCAGTACATACATGTGTGTGAAAACACAGCTGCATTCTCTTTATTCTCAAAGCACTAGTTAAACTGAGCTTGATCATTGGGAGAGAGAGTTTATTGTTTACTGCCTGACTAAGGGACAACCTAGATATGCTAAATGTATATTGTATCTTACGTTGTATCATTTCATTTTGGTTTTGGCTAGACAATCTGTTTGTGGGACATTAGCGGAGGACCGAAGGAGGGCAAGATTGTGGACGCGAAGACGATCTTCACTGGGCACACGGCCGTGGTGGAGGACGTGTCGTGGCACCTGCTCCACGAGTCGCTCTTTGGTTCCGTGGCCGACGACCAGAAGCTGATGATGTGAGCTCCTCAGAACATTAGCTCTGTTTAACTGTTTGCAGCTGTTTATTTTCCAGCCCTATCCCTTCGGCTATGACCACTGTCACATCATTTAAACGCAAAACCAAAAAATGCAAGTGTGCACGCTGAAGAAGGCACTGCTTTTATATCCCTGAATAAATTGCTTGGCAGTAGATGTGTGGACTGGCTGGTTAGTCGATTTTACAATCTGTGAAAACTGACATGTATGGACATTGATGTTGAGAAGTTACAAGGTCCAATATGGCTCGATATGGTAATGGCATCAGTTTAAAATGTTCCACAGATGGGACACTCGCTCGAACAACACCTCCAAGCCCAGCCATTCGGTGGATGCTCACACCGCTGAGGTCAACTGCCTGTCCTTCAACCCCTACAGCGAGTTCATCCTGGCCACTGGCTCTGCAGACAAGGTGCTTGCTTACTGCTTCTTCTCAGCACCACACACGGCCACACTGCAGATAACTGCACACACTACTGTGTACACTGTATGCAACCAAAGCTGTGTTATAGCTGCAGTGCACACAACCTAGGCTGTGTTATAGCTGCAGTGCACGTAACGTAGACTGTTATAGCTGCAGTGCGCGTAACCTAGACTGTGTTATAGCCACACCACACACAACCTAGGCTGTGTTATAGCTGCAGTGCACACAACCTAGGCTGTGTTATAGCTGCAGTGCACGTAACCTAGACTGTGTTATAGCCACACCACACACAACCTAGGCTGTGCTATAGCTGCTGTGCTCACAACCTAGGCTGTGTTATAGCTGCAGTGCACGTAACCTAGACTGTGTTATAGCCACACCACACACAACCTAGGCTGTGCTATAGCTGCTGTGCTCACAACCTAGTCTGTGGTTGCAGGGTAATAGTGTGCACTATAGGGCATGTAGTTGGTATTGTGGAAAACTGTTGTAATCTACTAAACTAGAAGAAAAACAGCATTGATGTTCCTTAATCATCTCTCTTAGACTGTTGATGAATCATCAGTGTTGTGTAATAAATAAAAGCCCACATTTACTTGCACTCATAGAGAAAAGCCTCCAGTTATTTTACGCTCCAAATTAGCATAAGAAATGTCAGCATGTGGTGGCCACTAAAAACTACACCCAAATAAAATGTTTACAATTTCCTTGGAGCGCAAGTGCCTGTTCTTGTTCTCCATTCCCTCGTATGACACTTAAACCGTGGACCTTACTCGGAGGCCTCTTTGGTGTGTGGTCGTGTATTCCCTCCTGTGGTGATTCCCGATGTTGTTCGGCTCTGAGTTTGGCCTCTCTCTCCTCAGACGGTGGCTCTCTGGGATCTGCGTAACCTCAAGCTGAAGCTACACTCCTTCGAGTCGCACAAGGACGAAATCTTCCAAGTATATATTCCACTGAGCATGAATTGGCTTCTTTCCCTTGTCTTAAGACATTAACTCCAGTGTCATAAAATACAGGAATTTGTGCGTCCTGTTACCTGTGTATAGTTTGTAAATGTGTTGTGCATCGTCTCTGAATGCGATGCTGTGATGCTTGTTCATGAAGCAGTTACTCATTTTTTGGATCAATACCATATGCACAGCTAAAACCTCTAGTTATTGCTAATACTAGTATTAGTACCACTACTAAAAATGAATATACATGCTATATCTTGGTTTACCCAGGGTAAAGAACGTAGCCCTACTATACGATGGATTCCTATATTTTTTCAGAGAAAGTTTATCACACACCATGTATAGACAAGCCTGACACAATCATAAACCTCAATGAGGGTATTTGTAAACGAAACATTATGTATATGTGTTTATTATTGAATCGTGTTCTTGTGTTGGACTTTATTGCACTGACAGTGAATTACTGATTTCTCCGGCAGGTGCAATGGTCCCCTCACAATGAAACCATCCTGGCTTCAAGTGGAACAGACAGACGGCTCAACGTGTGGGATTTAAGGTGAACATTTTAGTCCCGCTCTTTTTCTAATGGCATCGTCCTGCTAAATAAAAGTTCTAACCTTGCACCTCCTCCTTCCTTGTGGGGTGTGAAAAGTCTCCTCTCTCTTGTCTCCTGTCTAAAATGCACCTGGGTGCCAGGAAGGCCAAAAATGACTAATGAACGGCAGTGGTCTGAGACACTCGGGGTGAAGTTGTTTGCCGTTTATGGAGTGCAGTTGGCTGTGAGAAGCACGTTTGAGACATCACCTGTACACATGTAGCTGTTTGCAATTTCCTGTTTTTGGGATCGGTAACATACTACTACTGTTGACACTACAAGTACCACTACTTCCAGAAAAAAGCAATGTACAGGCTGCATCTTGGTTTACACAATTCCTTTTTGGAATTCAGAAACTACTTCTAAGGCTCCAGATCATTACCGAACACACATGACTCTTAATCTCCATGAACAGTAATTTAGACTGCAGACTCTTAGTGGACCCAGTGCTGGAGATGTAAGTGGGTGTGACTGGAATGGTTGCCTCTCTTCCTCTAGTAAAATTGGAGAGGAGCAGTCGGCTGAGGATGCAGAGGATGGACCTCCTGAGCTCCTGGTGAGTTGTGACATCACACGCAAGCAAGCTGCTTCCATTTCAAGTTTGATTGCCTGAGCTTAGTAAATGTTGGTTGACTGTAGTGGAGAGCTGTCCATGCAGTCTGTAGTAATGGGATCAGATTAAGTTAGGGGGTGTGGCATGGAAGTGAAATGAAGCTTTGCTTTAATGTTTATCTTCCACTCCTGCGCAGTTCATCCACGGTGGGCACACAGCAAAGATCTCAGACTTCTCCTGGAACCCCAATGAACCCTGGGTAATCTGCTCTGTGTCTGAGGACAACATCATGCAGGTTTGGCAGATGGTAAGTGCCAACTGAAATCCCTGGTGTCTGTGAGCACTTTAGAGAGAAGAGCTGGCAGAAAAGTAGTTGAATAATTGTAATTAAAACCATTTGAAATCAATGATGGGAGATTCAGGTATGACACCAAAATGGAGCTATCAGTAACTCACTGCTTTGACCAATTACTTCTGTTCTGTTGTGAAGAGCAAAACCTTTTAATTGGTTCAAATATGGACAAAATGTTTGGTGATGATGCCTCATTATCCTATTGCTAGCTTGCAAAATATGGACTCCCTTCACCAATGACAAAATTGGCTGTAAAACAATCTACAAATTTAATTATGCAGATACTTGACTATTTAAAGTTTGAATGGATTGAACTGGATTTAGAGTGACAGGATCGACTGTTTCCATTTAAAAACATTTTAGTACATACATTTTTTTGTTGTGGCGAAAATATTTTTGGGGTTATTCTAATGAAGAAAAAACTTTTTTTTTCCTGACATTATTACAAGTATGTGAACTGTCTAGCAGTGGATTCTTACTACACATAATTTCAGGTTGGCCACCAATTACAAAGAAAATGTGTAGCATGAACAGTTTCACAACTAATCTGTATTACTGAGGATTTTAGTGATGCATGACAAGCAGCTGGCAGTGTAGCATCTATATTCATTCATTCACTCATAATTAGCCAACTGGGCTTAAGAGGTTGTAGGTTTGGTTGCCAGGTTGAGACTGCTGCTGCCATTGTAACTTCAAGCATTGCGTATAAGCTCAATTGTTTTGGTAAAATACCCAGCTTTTTAAATCTTATGTATAAAAAACTGATATTACATTTCAACAGCTTAATGTTCTCCTAAGTGCTTAACTGCATATGATTCAGTCCCTTTCTCCTTTCCAGGCGGAGAATATCTACAACGATGAGGAGCCAGACACCCCGGCCTCCGAGCTGGAGGGCCAGGGTTCGTAAACCCCCCCCTCCCTCAAATCCAAATCGCAACCCTGCAGGGCTGAAGGGTCTGTGTAGGGGTTGGGGTAACTTACCCCTCACCTCCCAGGCCCCCTGTGGCTGTTCTGGCCAGTCTTTACCTGAATAGATACAGCAGCTCGGATGCTGTCTGAAGGGCCAATGCTGGACTAACTCATGGCCAAGTTTCACCTTTAACTTTTTTGTTTTCCTTCTTTTTTTTTTGGTGACGTACATTGTGACATTTCTGTAAGCTGGTCTCAAAATGAACAGTATTTATCCATCTTTCTTTAAAAAAGATACTTTGTTAAACACAGGTGGCAACTTGTAACATTATTTAATGACCTCGGTATTGCGAGCTGCAGTTATTTTAATTCCATCTTAATTTTGGCCGCCACATCAGAAGAGCACATAGCATAATTACCTTCTCCCTCCAGTGTAATTACACATTACACATGTGCAAAACATGGTATAAAAATGCAATAAAATCTTTCGTATCAACTTAATGGAATTGTAAAGTTTTTATAGTGTTAAATGTATGATGAATTGATACGTCTGACAGTGCGCTGAATGTATCTATTCTTGAATTCATATTTCATATCAAATTTGTCTCAAACAACCCCACTCTTGAGCAGTCATGAATACAGTGCATATTGATGCTATGCAAATACTGTGTAGGCATATAAATTAAAACCAAGACATGAAGTAATGTGGAAAAATTCTACAAAATGTTTTATTGAAAAGCATGACAGGACTATCAACATTTTACAATCAAAGGGAAAAATGGGCAAATTTTGAAAAATAAAAAGCTTTTTTTCATCTTAAAAGGATTAAGTTGACTTTTTCCCCTCTTCTTTCACAGTTAGTCTCATGTACAACCTGCAGAGGTAGATTTCTTGCATAACCTGAGAAACAAACTGTGGCATTGCCAAAGAAAGAGGGCTTCAGGAGGTTGAGGGAACAGAGGCTGGGCACATCCACTTCAGTACCATCCATCATCCCTTCACTCAGGTTTTCTAGCGGCCAAACAATCCAAAATGGCGGATAAGGAGTAAAATAAAGAGAGAAAAAAACTACACATTCTGACTGCAGTGGCATTTCTAGAAAATGAAGTACTTTGGGGATTACAGAAAGCCCTCACATTCCAGATGATGACTGGAAGTTTTAGGTTGAAAGTGTAAGACCGCCTCTAGTAATGGACAGAGGGCATTTTATTTTGTTTCATCCAATTTGTCACTACATTCAATTAATTCTATTACAATTTCATTTTTGGACTGCCCCTTTAATGCATGGGTGTCAGAATCCAGTTCTGGTGGGTCAGTGTCTGCTGGTTTTTGGTGTGTTTCGCACCAGTAAAGTCATTGATTGGCTGAAGAATTCACACACCTTCAAGGCCTTGATTGGTTGCTGACTGAAAGGAAACGTATACCTGCAGACACAGTGGCCCTCTACAAGTTTGACGCCCCTGTCTTAAAGTGAGGACATCCACTGTAAGAAATCACATTTTGTATTTGACCTGGATTGTTCCAGTAGTGTATCAAAGGGGGGTTGAATATTGGGGGAAGAAAAAAAAAAACCCCCAAAGATGGTAAAGCTGAGCTGCTCATGTCATAAAACAAATAATACATGAAACTAAGACATGCAGGCCATAACATCATAGAACTAAAATGACAAGCACAAAGTTTTTAAAGTTTGTGAAGACAGGCCAGACTTTCTTAGTACATGTATTAAGAGGTGAAACTTCTGGAATTGTGTATTACAAAGCATGCGGTCAGTGGAAAACCTACATGCATTTCTTGATATTATTTGTTTCCCAGTATGAAGCTCTGGCCTTACTGTGGTGGAGATGGTTTTTGCTCCCATCCAAATTTGACTGCCAGTTCAGGTAAAGCAGGTTACTTAAGGTACACTGCTTTTTACAATTCAAAGATGCAGAAGATCCAGAAACATGGTTGCGTACCATTGCTCCATAAAATATTTCACCTCTACCATTCGAGACTCAAGTACTATCAGGACGAAGATTCCCGATACCCAATGGTTTTAAGAAACAGGTAGCAAGTATGGCTCGTCAAAGCACTTTTTCACCAAGATTTAGAACGGTTGCGGAATGGCAGTCCTGGAGGGGTACATCTCTGGATTTACAACTTCTGAGTCTGACATTACTTATTGAATAGCCCAGTTATTTATGTGCTCTGGCATTTATTAATAATTTCATGATTGCTAAACACAAACAGTTGTTGTTAGACATGTTATTGTGGTCTAATATATGTGTGGCCTATGTTGGTGTATAGAGTTAGCCAATTAGCTAATGGAGCCGGTGAATTTGGCGTAAACATAACCGAGAAAAAGACATGTCCCTCCAGGAACAGGGTCCCCCACCCCTGATTTGGAATAATACTGCTGCACGTGTCTGAGAATGCACTTTGTTATGCCTTCTTCCTGTGTTACAGGTATTAAACACATAGAAGTTCCCGTTCGTGTTCCACAAGGAACTTCACGAGGAACCCAAACTTCAAAACGTTAAACGTCAAAAGTGCAGACACAAATATGACCACCAAATTTTGTGTACTGCAATTGACAAGACATTGGAATTAACGGTATGCGTACTGAGCAAAAATACGTTTCAAAACAGTTCACGACCAAGTGGTGTCTTAATGCTGGTGATGGAAGTGCACGAGAGAGACAAAACTCCTTATTCATTCAACTGAGGAAAATATGTTCATATCTATATATAGCATTCTTATATTGTTTTATTAAAATTTTCATAGTCAAAAGGCCGTAGTGGCTTCAGATTACCCTGCTCAATAATTATGGGAGTATGGGGGAATATATGAGGGATGGTGGTCTGCACAGATATGGGGGTTCATTCCTCTCTGCAGACATTAGATTCTCTCTGCAGTAAGCCTGAGGTCAAGGATCACGGTCAAAGTCAAGTTAGCAGCAATGACATCACTAAGACACTTGAGCAAAATGTGACATTCCACATGTAGATGCAGTTTTTTGTCCAATGCCTTAATTGGTTTAAGAAAAACCATCAATAAGTATAGCATCATAATTGATCAAGAAAGGCCATTAATATGGGTGTGTACATTTCCTTCAGCTACTGCTGATTCAAACCCTGGAATAACCATGTGTACAGAAAGTGAAAGTGGTTACATATTTCAGTGGTCAATGATGCTGCCAACCTGCAAGGGGTCACAGGAGGGAACAGTAGCAGTAAAGGGGGTGTGGGGGAACATTGGGGATCAATTCCATTTCAATTCAATCAATTTAGCAAATGGAATTGAAACTTAATTCATGCACTAAAAAATGCCAATAATGTTCTATGAGCATTTTTAAAGAATTACTTGAATTTGAGTCCATTGGCTAAATTCCTCATTTGAAAGGGAATTGATCCCGATCGTTGGTGAAAATTAATCCCCATTTTTCCATTCATGGTTGCCAGTAGAGGTAAGAAGGTAGGAAGGCAAGTTAAATCACTTGTTGACACCCACAAAAAAAGCCAAACGTAAGCTTGGCAACATGTGAGAAAAGCAGTATTTCTACATTCATCAATTTGGGTCTCCTCACATTATTTCACATTGTCAGCAATTATTCTACAATGCCTTTAAGTTCCTCTGCAACATTAGCATTGAGTGCAATGGCTGAATTAGATACATTTTATTTGTGTGCATTTCAAAGTTTAAAAAAAATCACATTCTGTATCTTCAATATAAAGGATTAAAGACATGAGAAGGCAGAAGCCAAAAGAAATAAAGAATTTTAGTCAACTTAGTTTAAGAGAGGAAACAAATAATGGAATATACCAAGGCCCATGACACTACACTGAGATGCTAACGTCCGTCAAGGTTAGCATGGTGATACGTCTGAGAACTGAAGACTGAATCTTTTGGAATGTAAAACATTTAATTTGGACCCTAACCTATACTGCATCTTGCAAAACGCTAACTGGCACATATTCTATAAAACCGTAAGTTTCCCAAACACAATGTTATAGATACAGCACAATCCCATCAGTACTGTACAGGCTGTTCTGAGGAAATCAGAGATAATTTAACATTTAAGTCAAGCTGTGAACCATCATCACACTTCAGTTGTGCCCAACAGCCAGGACAGAGTCTACACTTTCCCCTTGATTTAAACAATGGCTGATGAATATTTTAAATTTTATGCTGTGTGTTCAGTATGACTGATCCTCAGCAAACTATGCTACGAAAATTCATTAAAATACTATCAACATAATAGATTAAGTGTGACTAATTTCATATAGCCCTATATATTTTTTTCTTAAATGATCTTAAATTTCCTCTGAAATGTTAATTCACATGAATATTAGTGGCGAGAGCTGGAATCGTCAGTTGGAAAGAAAAAAATATATAAAAATGAGGCAGATACGCGCAAGGAAAGTTCAGAAAAAAGTACAAAGCAAGAACCTAAAGCTAAAGCATCACAGCTGCCCTTCACCACATGAAGTTTCCTAAGAAAATACAGATGTAGAAAACGGGAGAATGAAATCCTCACCACAAAGCTATATATTTACCATGTACAGAGCAAAGTATTATATTCACTATTGCAAGTATTCTTCTTACTTTATCATTAGTCATTACACAAAAATATATATACCTCCAAACAATAGCCCATTTGGGGCCTGGCTCAGTTGACAAGGGGCTGTACCTGGGCAGAATTAGAGGCAGAGTCTTCCTCTGATTCAGGGGGAGGAGGCTGTAGCCCCACCCCGTCTCTGTCAGACTCCACCCCTTCCTCTTCGGAGGACTGCCCGTCAGGCTGGTCCTCCAGCTGCAGGCCAGGGGGTCCAGTCCCCTCCCCCACCCCGCCCCCCTGTGCGGGGGAGCCCCGCAGGCCCTCCAGCGTCTGATTGAGATCGTTGCGCTCCCTCTGTAGGGCCCTGCACAGGTTTTCCAGTCTCTCCAGTTTTGCCTGGAGGGCCTTGTAGTGCTTGTCCCGCACCGTTTTCTGCAAGGACAGATACAGAGACTGAAAAACAGGAGCTGCAGTTGAAGAGTGACACCATCAGAAACTTTGTCAGTGAACTACAGCTGCAAACAACCCCACCTGGCCCAGACAAACCTGTGTAACCCCAGTACTGACAATGCCAAAATCAGTGCTAAACCTGCACTGAATACAATAGAAAATCTAATCTATTTGTAAAGTGCATTTCACTAAACATCTGTCACAATATGCTTGACAATGGAACCCAACCTAAAATTCCCACAAAGGCAAGCCTAGGATGACAGGGACAAGGGAAATTCCCTAGGAGGGCAAACGGGAAGAAACCTTGGTAGGGAGCAGACTCAGCAAAGGGAGCCCATCCTATGGCTGAATCAGACTGTGAACTCAGTGACCTACGTAGTCAATTTTCAAATCATGGCTAGATCGTGGTAAGCACTAAAATGGTGCATTGGATGCCATTCATCCCCAATATAAGAACATCTTCTGTAGTATCTGCATAGAGTTATGCCTATTTGACTTTATATTTTTGGAAGAAAATAACTTTAAAATAATAGAATGGTACACATGTACAGTCAACAGCCAATGGGGTAACCACAATAAAATAGGCACTTAGGTATTTAGAATTAGCCCCAAGTGTACTTCTAACCAATAACTTACAGCAATATACAATTTAGGCATTTGGCAGAAGCTTTTAGCCAAACTGACTTGGAAAAGTGCATTTGAGAGTGAACTCAAGGCTGGTCCACCTCTGGACTCAAACCCTGTGATTATAAACCAAACATGCTAACCACAACACTGCAGTTCTTAATTTAATTGATTCAGGTTTAACTTCCAAACGGGGAAAAAGCAAGATACTTAACATGACCTACTACACAAAAAGTTCAGCAAGAAATTATCTGCTTTAAGATGGTCTGCCAAACAATCTAATGTAATCATGTTGTATGAACTGGAACCGTAATCTGTGAACATAAAAACTTTTGTATAGTTCAAATAATGCTGTGTCATGCTGCCTAGCACAGTGAAATGTTTAATGAACTACCTCAAACTTAATAACTTATGCAAAGCTACTTGAGTAGACTGTAACTGTGCCCTTAATTAGATGAAGGGTGATCCATACAGTTCTGCTTTCTTGTTGTTTTACATAAAATTAATTGACACAGCTGGATATAAACTAAATTCAGGTTAACTCGACAAGGGTACAATGGCTGTGCCCAGACTGGGAGAAGAACCAGCAGCACCGGAATTACAAGCCCACGTCCCCGGCCATTGTGCCACACTGCCGCAGGCCGTCACTCGCCCCTCTCCACCCCCACCACTCCGCCTGCTTCACCTCCTCAGCCATCTGCAGCAGGGCCTGGTTGTTGTTCTCCCACTTTGTACGCCACAGCATCGTCTCCTTCTCCAGCTTCTTGATCTTCTTCGTCATCTGAGGAGCAAAACGAGGGTGAGTAAAAGCACGGCGGAAAACAGAACCTCCAGGATCCTGACTAATTTCCCCCTTCTGTCCTAGTCTGGACATTAATGTATAGAAGATGGCTGATGAAGACGTTTGTTCAGCTAGGGACAGCAAAGTCGTGTAAAAATCCATCCATCCATCCAACTTCTCCATTTCTTTCATGGAAATAGGGGGGTAGGACAGCTCCCATCAACTTAAAAGTCTGGCCGTTTGTTCATTGCTTTTTATGCTTGCCATTTTTCCTGTATAACAGTACATGCATAGGGCCATGCTCTTAACATAAACAACATTTACAATTTACTTAGTTTTTTGAGATAATTATAAGATCCTTGAACAGAGTCAGAATCCACCCACCTTCTCCATTTCTTGCCGGAAAGTAGTGAACACCTCATTGCTCTTAGCAAGGGTAGTCTGGAACTCCTCAAATTTGTCCATGTACAGAGAGAGCTGCATTGAGATGGGCGAAGAGTCAAAATCATTGCGCAACTTCCACTGCTGGTGTGAATGTCAAATCAGACATTATACTGAACTACCAGATACTCAACTCCCACATTCCATCCATCCCTTCTGCTTCTTAACTAAAGGACGTTCTGGTTGCCAAAAGGAGTTTCTAGCGCTATGTTCAGTAATGGACGTACAATATTATCATATTGTACTTGACCATGTTCCTGAATACATTTTTAGAAGGTGCATCAAATTGGAAGGATTTGGGAGACAGAACTGTTGATCTTGACAGATGCAGAGCAGAGGATGCAGTAGTAAGGGCCAATGGAATCAGTAATCAAATCTCTGAGTACTTCCAATAGATAGAGAGTATCCATGCAAGGAAAGGGTGAGAGCACAGAAATTTGGGACAGTACCTGCTGTTTGAGCTGAGATTCCTGCGCTTTCATCACCTCACATTTGTGTCTGGACTCTGTAGCTTCCTTCAGGAGCTGGAAAAGGAGCAGGGCATTTTGGTCAATTCTGGACAGCCAAAGGGTTTTTGGTTTTACCTTAAAATAAGCCACCAGTTTAGACTTAAACCAGAACATGTGGGTCTACCCTGTAGCTTTAAAAGAGCACTGCGTAACAAAACACCAGCACATCCTGTGGCTCGCCAAGAACCAGGGTTGGGTACCCTCTCTTGAATAGCCACTTGCACCAAAACAAAATGAACAAGCGTACTGAGCAAATTAGCTGAACGAGTTTTCCCAAAATGGCCACGTGGCACAGGCAGACGCCATGGAGGCTCTCGGCAAGACTCACAAAATCTCTTTCCCTCTGGTGCTTCTCCTCCACCTCCCTCATCAGTTCAGTGGTCCTCAGCAACTTGGCATCCACCAGCTGCTGCTGCAGCTCCTTGTGCTTGAATACCTTGTCTATGTGCTGGGAGGTGAAAGGGAGACCGACAAGCCGCTCAGAATCACATCTCAAGGGTTCCCAATCAAGTCAAATGTACATTTTCCCATGACTTATTCAATGACATTTTACAAATACGCGTGCGGTTCTGAGGATATCATTTTCAATAGTCAGCAAAGCCTTTGTAAGGGAGTGATAGCTGCTTGTGGTCTTCACTCCCTACTGAAGACCTTGCTGAAGCTAAAAGTTTTTTAAAAGACATATTAATATTTATTTCCACCATAGAAGAGATGCTCGGTTCTTTCTTTCCGGTTTAATTATATAGCTTTACTTTGAATGCAGATCCAGTTGCGGTAATAATTTGAATGCATTTTGCCAAAGGAGACTCATACACCTTGGAAGCGTATGCTACTAAGACACAATCTAATTGCCAAAACATGTACTGTGAGAGAGATTATGACTTTGCAATAATATCTGCAATTAAAAAAGAAGAATACTCATTATTCCATTGCACTAATCTATGCTGATTTACTGAAGAATATATCTCACAACAAATACTGCTTGTTCGTATGTAAACTTTATAACTATAGTTTTCTTCAACAGAAAAAATAGGATTTTATGAGAGTACAGCAATGGGTTGTAGCATTACTGAATTAAGTGTGTGCATTATGTTTATTTTAGCTTCTCATCAACCTTCTCATCTGCAAAACAAATTGTACTTGCTCAGTTTTCTGGTTTTAAATTCATCACATTGTTCCAATAATAAACACCTATCTACTCAACCGATAACATCAAAGCTAATGAGTTTGCTAGACAGTGACAAGAATGATGTTGTTATTTCTGTCTTACTGAAATTCCAAGTTGGTTTTTAAAAATCCACACCGATCACACAGGATCAAAGGTGCAGTTCACAGTGATAAACCCACCCACATTTGGAAAGTCAATATTTTATACATTCCATTAGATTAGAGGCATTTAACAGATGCTCTTATCCAGAGCGACTAATACAACTAGAGCATGTTTTACATAGTATACATTTATGCAGCTGGATATATACTGAAGCAATTCAGGTTAGGTACCATTCTCAGGGGTACAACAGCTGCATCCTAGTTGGGAATCAAACCTGCAACCCTTCAGTTACAAGCCGAATTGCCTAACTGCTATACTACACTGCCAACCCAAATTTCTGACCAATCATACTGACTCGGTCAGGTGGGTCTGTGATTCAAACAAAGTCCAGGAAAGTGGTTGAATAGCGAGATGGAGGGTGCTTGTGAAATACATCACAATTCTACAAACAAATACAAATTCTACAAACTCAGCATCAGGCCTATCAGGCTCATCCCTGCTGTGGCCCCCGCTGGTACGCAAAGTGCTACTCCCAGACAGCAAGGCAAGATCTTTGAGATGTTTACACATCCGACCGTCTTGGTTCTTGGAGACCGATTCTTCATGCAGGTTGACTCACCTCCTCCCTGAGTTCGTACTGCTCGATGAGCTTCTTCAGCTTCTCAGCCAGCTCGGCGTTCTCCTGCCGCAGCTTGCTGTTGTGCACGTTGTGCTGCTCCATCTGGACCTCAATCTCATTGAGCGTCATCTGAAAGTGCAACGTGGCCTCCTTGCGCCTCTCCTCGTACTCCCGGGACTTCTGGGTATTTTCCTCCTGCACAGAACAAAAACATTTTAAACAAACACACAAACCTCACAATTTCTGGTTAGACAAACCCTTGTGTAAGAGAGTGATACGATACAGAAACACAAGCAATTGATCAATTAGTCAGAAGAAAATGGGTAGGGTCAAGCTTGCAAGCATATAAAGTCCAATTATAATTATTTTAAATCCGTGGTACGTGTGACATTTTTTACATCCTGACCTCATAATAGGAGGGTATGGTTGGTTACTTCCCTGAAACCAATCATATCCTTGGAGGAGGGGGGTTATTGAGAGAGGTGTATTTCTATTATGTAATCAAGGAATAGAGGAATAGCTTGTGGGATATCCTGTCCAAGTCTGAATTGATATGGAGGTATGGAAAATCCATGAAATCTTCTCTAACTGAGCAGCAAGGTGCCTGCAGGTACTTGCAACCGTATCCTGGTGAGCTGTAGGGTCTGCTGGCTTTTGTTTACACCTAAAAATCAACAACCAGTTCAGAGCCAAGAAACCAGCTGAGCTGAGTAAACTTTGCAATGTGACTTCAATTGGTCAATAAAGTGCTGATTGACTACAAAACCAGGATATTCTGTGGCTCTCCAGGACCAGGGTTTCAGATTCCTGGCATAATGTGACCATACTCAACTGTTGCACCAGGAATAATAAAATAGGGATAAAGCAGTCATGACTTCACCTTACCAGAAGAAAACAGTGAGGACATCCACCCACTACGGAGTACACTGATAACAACCAATAGAACGCCAACAATGGCTGGTGGACACTTCCTGGCTACACTTCCAGGAATCCCAATACAAATGACTAAGAAGCAGCCAGAGTATCCACCAATCACCATCAATGTTGTTCTATGTGTCGTGTTTCTATGAGTAAGGCAATATGGTGCCGGACGTATCCCTTTTCACAGTCCCCGGTGCAGACCGGGCTCTCCCCACCGCACCTTCAGTGTCTTGTTGTGTCTCTGCAGCTCCCTGCACAGGCTCTCCAGCTTGCTGCGCGCCAAGATGGCCTTGCTGTGCTCGCCCTGCAGGTGGATCTTCTCCTTGACAATCTGAGACTGCTTCTTCTGCAGCACCTTCATCTGTTTCTGCATGCTCCGGCTCTCCTCCAGCTGCAGGATGCAGAAAGCGGGGAGGCCCGTCAGTCATTCGCCAGGACGGAGAACCCCAACACCCCCCACCCCAATGTGGCCCATTACATGCCTCTCAACCTCAACCTGAGCCATCCCACCATCATAATGTTCCCTACAAGACTATAATTCAAGTCTGTCATTCATTATATGTAAACCATATTAAAGCCAGGTATAAAGCCATTGCTAAACCTTTTTAAACCATTTATCATACAGGCATCAGTCAGACAATGTTAAAACATGTGATGCTGCTAAGGGAGCAGTTATTATATACAATAATAAGAACAACAACAACAAAAAAATCATATATTCCCTTAAATAGATGGATTTTACTCTCATAGTACAGTTCATGTTGATTTGTATCCAGAGAATGAAGTCTTGAATTGGCAAACTGCCCATGCTCACCAGGTCAGCGTATTTCTTGCACAAGGCAGCCAGTTTCTCCTCTGGTGATGCCAGCGCATTCAGAGCTTGCATTAGCAACAGCACCTCTTTGCCTGTTGTGAAACAAGAGATAGTCAATTCATAGCACAGCATTGTATAGCCTGTCACCTCTCACCTCAGTGTCCATTCATACAGCATGACACTAACATTTACAAAGATGCTACAAAACAATGTTGATGAGATATAATGCATTAGTTTCCAAGAGGAGATTAGTCTGTCAAACAGCCCTAAACACAATCACTAAAAATATATATGATGTGCCATGGATACATATACATACTACCACTAATACTTAACAGGTAAATAAATATTAATGCTTTTAAAGTGATTTTGTGGATAAACTTTACCAGGCGTGAACATGTTCAAAATATTGATTAGAAATAAAATTAATTGTGCCGTTTAAACACTTGTGTCACATGTCAACCAAAAATTATCCCAAAGCCTACCTAAACCTTTCTTTTCCTTTGTTTTTTCACCGTCAGGGTCGAGCTCTCCATCGGGAGGGTCGATACGGCTGTCCTCGCGCCCCGGGGTCTCCCCTCTGGACTCCTCGCTGCAGCAGGCAATGGACAACTCTCCAAGGCCTTCCAGTGCATCACAGCTGGGGCTGTCCAGGTCAGGGAGGGAGCCACTGCTCCCCAAAAGCCCCTGGGCAGCCACCTGAATCCCGCAAACCCCTGCTGTCTCCATGAAAGTGCTACCAAACTGATCCGGAAAGACAGCGAGAAAAAGATTGGCATAATCGTCACATTTGAACTTGAAATTAATCTACAGAGAGACTTAGACAGAGATTTTTAAAAAGTTCCCATCTCCAGTAAGCAACGCAAATCGCATAAATATATATGATTTTGAATTTGATAGATTATAATTTAAAACTTTGTATTGTATTTAACGTTAAATACTGCATTCATCGAGACAGTATTCATAACGCCTGCGAAGTTCAACCACGTGGTAGACAGCACGGCATCAATAGCAGCACCGTCCACAACCACATGGATGGCGCAGGATCTTAGTTGCAAATGCCAGATTGCCAGCGCTAAATCCAAACAGGTTAACGTGAAGTCGAAACTGAGACTGGTTTTACTAAGGACATTAGCAAATGCCAACCGCAAACTATTGGTACACCAATCCCCGCAAACAATCTATACAACTTGCATCTAGCTCGCTGACGACGTTAACACAGGTATCTCACGAACCAGTTTTTTGAGTTACTGCCTGTTCCCCGTTTTTATTCAAAGCGTTTGCAAAGTACGGCTACATTATACAACATTAGCATCCACTAGCTGTAATTGACTTAGCTAGATATACAAAATGCATTGCTGGCTTCATCAGCTAACCACCCACTTCAGCTCTCACACAACACTGAAAGTATATTACGCAACACATTATTTACAAGAAACTGCGGCTAGCAGGAGAAACGAGTGAAAAGAGAGGCCACATACAGACAGTACAAATAACAACTTTAAACGAGTAAAAACAGGTCACTGTTACTAGACAGATGGTTAGCTGGCGTTATCAGGTTGATGACTGAATATGTAGCTTGTGTTAATTCGTAGCACGTTTCAAGGCTAGCCGTCAAGCAGTTGAAGAGTTGTGTTCATCAGCTATCGTTAGTTGAATTTGCGATTTATATAATCCCTTTAGGGCCTTGATGTGACAAGCAATTTAGCCGGGTTGGCCAAATTGTTAACATTACATTAGCCAGCTTAGTCTAGCTACCTAGCTATCGTTAATGAGACTGCTTTCGTTACATAGACAAGAACGATAACATTAATGTGTAACCAGATATTTAGGTAGACCAAGCTCGTACAAAGTTCCTGACAGAATGCTCAACGGTGTGCGTGCACCAGCTAGGACATTTCCTAGAAAATAATGTGTCGCTATGCTAACTTAGCTAGTCTACTGGCTATTAAAAGACGTGAGCGCAAATACAACCTGCTGAGGACAGTCCACTTCTAGCTAGCTTGCGAGCTATTAGCAGCATTTCCTGGTTTTCAAATGCTCGCTTTACTGACTCACCAAATACTGTCACCTGGACATTCAAACTACACCTTTGATTTCGGTTGATTCCTGCGTTAACTATAAAACTGTACAGTTTAAAACAATGTGAGTATAACAATTGGTACCTGGTTGTTTTCTGGGTTTAAATCGACCCTGGCATCAGAGTGCGTCGCCATGTTGTGACGAAATATAAAGTGGGAAAATATCTAGCTAGATAAGAATAGGGGAGGGACTTCAGCAAGAGAAACGACAGCGAATCCAGCAGAGTTATAACAACTACCTGTATGGGTTATATATTGAATTTGCGGGGCAGACCTTTCGCTCACGTTAACGAGTGTTTTTGTCGCATGGCCATTGCGTGAACATAACGTATCATCATCGATGCTGATAGAATTGTTACAACTAATAACCGGATTGATTACACACTACATACCAGCCGACTTGCTTTTCATAATGGGTCTTCCCTCGGCTAACGTTAATGCTTTCAAGTATATAACCTAATTAAACTATATCTGTTCAAGTTAATGTATCAGCAAGGCTCACGATTAACTTGGGAGATCCTGAAGTATACAACTTGAATAAACTGTTTAGATTACGACCTCCGTTTCTGGCATGGTCGCCTTCAACCTTTGAACGTAGTTTCTGCATTGAACAAGTGCACACGAGGGTTCAGTTAATCAGACAGACAACAAAATGTTACTTTTGTTGGTTAATTAAAATAAAGGCCTGTATTCAAACTACATTGGACAATACTTAAATTACTAAAATAGGTAGTACATTAAGTTTGGCTGGGATACAACCAACATGTGGTTTACAAGTACATGCAAGTGAAATACATTTTCTTCTCAAACTCAGGTTAGCAAGCTATTTTAGTGCTTGCTGAACTAACCATAGGGTGGAAACAAAAACTTATTCTTGCTTTTGTTAGTCAAAGTTAAAGACAAATGTTGACTGAATCCCACCCAAAATAAAGGTGTTAAATGTCTGTTTTAGAACTGATATTACACAGCATACAATTGTAGGCCTACCGATAAAACCATTGTGAGATTACAGTTTTAGGTCTGTCTGCAAATTCAAATTTCAATAGATATTAATAGGACCCCATAAGAATAACATGAAATGCTCATAAACAGGAAAAAGATCAGGAGTGCACTAGAAAATGTAGGTAATTTGCATTTAAGTGAACATGAGGTGTGTGTAATTGATGGTGAATATTTTATATGTTAATTGAAAACTTTATGGAGAATAATAAGGACATTATCATTGCTTATACCTGTACTAACCACACAGGATTTGGATAAAGTGTATTTGTAAAGAATGTCTTGATTCCACAGTATACTACCATAATGAATTGTTGAATCATTGTCAATAAGGTTTTGCGTATACAATGAAACTGCATTGATTGCAATTGTGTATTTTATTCTGTACTGGTCATGGAGTATGAGAAAAGTACTTAATTATTATTGCATTATTATTTTGACATAATACACATTTATACATCAGCTAGATACAATCTTGGTTGCATTAGGCCATTTATATTGACATGTAGATGTTTTTGAGAATATTATCTTGTAAGTTTCAAATTCAGCTGAAACTAAAAGTGAGCCAATTTAAGATTTCAAATGTTAAATAATAAAAAATAATGTTAGCCAATGGAACAATGCAGTAAATTTATTTAAATGATTAGCCTGTATTATACAGTGTCAGAAGTTAAGCAGCTAACAGCAACAGACTGGGGTGTCAATGGTATGACAGGCTATCAGTCACTTGCCTAACAAGAGCCAGGATATGACTTTTCTCAGTATTTTCATGGTGATACATCGCCAGAGGAGACAGCATTTAGTAACCTTTTGTTCAACTACAATTTGACAACAGGTTTGGTCAAATTTATGGGGTTATTATTTTTAAACAGTATATACAATATTATTGTATTAATAGATAATTTAATAAGAGATTTGATAGGCCTTGCATTTGAAAAAAATCACAGGAGGATGTCACTTAAGACAACAAAATCAAATTCCTGACATTCTTGTATGGTCTACTGACTCAGGAAAGTCAGCAGAGGTTTAACAAAGAAATGAAACAGTAAAATGAAGCAAACACTAGCATGTACTTACATGTGTTTTAAAGTGTTTATTAATATTGTCAGAATAGATAGACAATACTAGATAGACAATTTTCAGCAGCACAAAGGTAAAAACAACATATTACTTACTCTTTGTTACGTTGAAAAATATTCAGGAATTGACTCTCTTTTAAGAGAGAATCTTAAAAGTAGCGATACCAGGACAATCTAGAGTATTTGTATTCCATCTTATTATAGGAGAGAAAACCAATCTTGGTCAAAATGACCCACTGTACATTTACAAATCTCACTTTAACAGGAAAACAACCAAAATAATTATACAAACTTGAAAATAAAAATTAAGATAGACAGTTCCATTAGCCTTAACAATTTGCTAAGATCAGCCAATTGCTTATCTGTTCTTCCTAACATACAGGCAAGTTAAACACACTGCAAGAACTCAACATCATCAGACTGTAACAACATGATTTCTGGTCCTTATGGGTGACCAATAGGCCCATACTTGCTAATCTCAGCTATCCATATGATCATCATGCTTTAGTTCTACTTGAACTAGTAAATTGAATGGGGAAGAAGAAGGTCCGTGGTTAATTAACTTGATTTTCATTCTGTGGTCATGAAGAGAAATTCTAGTCTAGTCTAAACCCCATTCATTTGGATACACAAGGAAAGAAGAAATTCTGACTAGTAGATCTGCCCTTTGATAAACAGAGCCTTTAATATCCTTCATTCCTAAAATACCAGAAAGAATCATGCCCTGCAGACATGAAATTTTATTTTATCAGTATCCACAACCAACGGTTGTATTTAACACCAGATTAGGAGGAAATGCATGCTGGGATCAGGCAAAGAGTCCTTCAGCATATTTTTCTGTCAGTTTGCAGTTTGGCACTGTGTCTACAAACTCATTATGGTTAAAATCATGTTTTAAAAAGCTTTCACAATAACATATTTCAAAGTTTTAGTGAAGCTTGAATGCACTTCCACAATGCTATGCCAATGCATACAATTCAAAGGCCAACATTGATTATGTAACCTGGGCAAATTCTGGAAAGTGCTGAAGGACATGATAGCTGTATAACTGCTTTTCTGAGAAAGTTCACCTCAATGGTTAAGAGTCCCATAGCTGATAGAGTCCTTTGTGGTCCTCGTTAGGTTTCCTTCAGGAGACACAGGGCCGCATAGTAATCCCTGGGCCACGGCACTAGCTGTCCGCCTGCAGCATCTCCTCGATCTCCTTGTCCCAGTTATCATCTCTGTTCTCCGATTCAACCACCACTTCGTACTCCTGCAGCTCCTGCTGCAGCTCCTTCTCCCAGTCGGCTGTCTCCTCTGCAAGAGTCACAAAATTTCAAATTCAATCTACAGAGAGCTGATGTGGGTGTCTCGCCCTATACAGTCTTTCAATTAATCCCAGTTTGTCAAAGTTTCTGTCATTCATAGGGGTGTCTCACCACCTCCATCTCCTGACAATACCAGCAGAGGAAAAAAGAAGCAACTCTCAAAACAACAGTCACAAGGGAACTTCTTCCTCAACGCACAACTGAAGTAGGCAGTATACTTCGTACGAAGTAGAACTTTTTGAGCAAAATGAAGCAATCAGAACTGACAAACAAAAAGACGCGGTGTTGTGTGTTCGTACGGTGCAGTGTGCGACGGCCTCCAGGGAGAACTTTTCGAAAAGTTCTTTCTTGTTCGCCGACCTCCCCCTCTCAGCTATTGGTCCAAATATCACATAGTTGGTTATGTCACGGTTGAGAGTTCAGAGGGCTGAATTCACATGCTAATTTATGGAGAGTCAACGCCAATCTCCCTTCGGTAGAGATGGGAATTCTGTGTGTTCCTGCATGTTTGATGAATGGTGCTACTAGTTTCAGCAAGTCATCAAAACGCCTAGCACACATTCGGAAATAAGAGAAAGTGGACCCCCTCGTCTAAACTCGCATTTGCCGAATGTACAGACAAAACTCTCCATTCTCCCTCCTACTCTGATTTAGACGGCAAACTCTTCTCCTTTTTTTCTTCTTTTGCATAGCTAGATAAACTAAAGCCACTTTAAACACTTTAAACTTTTTGTTTTGTGTTGTGATCTCGCATAGCCCTTCTCTTTATACATCCATGGCGTAGCCGCGAGACGGAGATCTAGTTGAGATTCCAGCCCCGGTTAATCGCTGCCTTGTAAGTATTCACGCCCCACGGTGCGGTGTTCTCACTGAGTATACCGACAACAGTGTTTGTGGACATGTTCGCCGTGGTTCTCAATCCTGAAGTTCTTTCCTCTTACTGAGTATACTGCCAGCTTAACTCTAGCATTGCACAGGGATGCACAACAAAGACCCCTGCTGGACAATGGGGCACCCATAAATCCACCTGTTAAGCTGCATATGAAGAGCTGTCAACTCATGTCCGTACAAGCCTGATGCATGAAACGTGGTGAGATGAAGAAATGCAAAATTAAGTTGCGGCTGACATCACACGATTTGGAGGAAAGCACATGTTTGTCTGTCCTCCTCCAAACTGATAGAGGACGTTGCAGCAATTAGTGCAGCAGAAGACAATTTGGCAATCCAGATTAGGGAAAAAAAGGACAAATTAAGCTTTTTAAAAAAACCGAGGTAAACTTGTATCACACAGTGCAGATGCTTCCCATGAGCGCATAGTAGGGACAGGCGCTGGAGCAGGAATACTCAAATATGGCCCTCAGGGCCAGGTGTGCTACTGATTTGCTTTTCAACCTCATAGTTAATTGATTGATTAATGCCACTGATTGACCAGAGATTTAACGCACCTGGTATCCCAGGTTTAAAACAGCCCTGAATTGAAGGGATATAATATAAACCAGCAGTACTACTGTGGCCTGTAGTGTGGTGAATAGGCAGCGAACACTCGGGCAGAGCACATCAGCTGTCACTCACAACGATAACTCAAGGGACATAACTAGCAATTTCCAACTGCGGAGAAAAGACGAGCTGCACTTCAGGGCTTCAGGGAACGTCTCGCGGCGGATATGGCATCACCACACTCACCTTCCTGCTCTGTCGCCTCACCCTTCTTATCCAGCACCAGCTGCTCCATCTCCTTGCGCAGGTCTTCCTGGTCGATGTTGCACGAGTCGAAGGCATCGCTCACAAACTCTGACACCCCGGGACTGGTGGAGATCTCCTCTTCATCCTGCCAGCACAGGGCCCAGTCACAAACACAGCATGGAAAGCTCCAAAGAGTTTCAAACGAGAAAGGAGACCTATTAGACCTATTCAAATGCAACAAAGAGCTGATAACACCTGTTAGCTGCAGCTCAACCATCAGACTGCGTTAGTAACACTGGCTGCTCAGCTAAGTGCACCTTGAAGTAAATACAGTTGCGTGGGAAAATCAGTGGCTTCTGTCAGGTGCAGTGACGCTGTAGTCAGCTACATGCGCAGATAAAGACACACGCATGGAATCCCCAGCTTAACTCCTTCCCGGGCCGTGGGGACCTCAAACACATGCCGCAGGCTCACTATGATCCAGCTGTGAAACGCACACAAACCATGCAGACACAGGCCAGAAGGCAGGTGAACTCTCCCTCACCTCTGCTGACTTGGGTTTGCCGGTGATGGGCACGGGAGGGGTCTTTGGCCTGATGTCTTCTGCATTGTAAACAAATAAAATGTCAAAACCCCAACGCTTCAGGTAGGTCATTTCTCTGTGCAATTTTACATGGATGAAAGACAAGTGATTACAGATGAGGACCATTATTACTGAGTATTAATGTTTTCCATCAATTAATCCATTTAGCAATTTTCCCTCATATTTTTCACCCCAATTTACAATGGCAAAGCACGGCAGTCCATCTGTGGCATATGTGCAAGGTGGGCAGTCTGGCTGCACAGCCTGAAACCTGTGGACTGGCACATGGATAACAGCAGCTGGCTGCACGCACTTCAGAGGGTGTACGTGCCAGTTAGTGGCTGTGTTTCATACTGTATACTATGTGTTCTGTGTTCTTGTGTTCCTATAAGAACACACCTCCAGGTACACTTACAAGAATACACTTATCGAGTGTAAGTACGCTTAAAATCCGTTTTGTTTGAAACGTACTTGTACTTTGATTTCATCACTGCTGACCTTTAACCATAGCCATTAACGCATCGACACCACAAAACACATGTAGTGTTTCTTTTGCGCCTCTACATCATGAAACCTATGCACTTGTTGTACGTCGCTCTGGATAAGAGCGTCTGCTAAATGCCTATAATGTAATGTAATGTAATGTAATGTATAAGAAATCCTATTGCTTTCTGTCATCCATTTTCTTGGCTGAGTAAAAAATTCTTATTCGTTCTCAAATATAGAACAGAAAACACAATGGCTACTGGGAAGGGAAAGCATAGAAAAGTCCGCTTCTAAGAATACTCTGTTCTTTTGTCCTCCCAAAAGCATGAAGAGAACCTCCAGTAAAATCTCACATTCTTGCCTTGTTGCATTCTTGAGAATGAAACGCACTTGATCACATGACCATTTTACTTCTGTACCTGCTAAAAGCTCTAGATACCTGCTCTAGATAGAACACAAATATACAGTTTGAACCACAGCCAGACATCTCCTGAACCTGCAGACTGCAGAGGATGTTGCAGTGATAGGGGGTGGAATGGGAGAAATAAAAGAAAATAGAAGTTTAAACTAATGGTTCCCAACCCTGTTCCTAGAGATCTATCAGCCTGTGGGTTTTCACTCCAACCCTAACAAAGCACACCCATTCAACAGCTTGAGATCTCGCTGAGTTGCTAATTAGGGCTGGATTGAAATCCTACAGGACAGAATATATCCAGGAACCGGGTTAGGAACCACTGGTTTAAACATAGGTAAAAATTTGAAATAAAAAGGGGGCTAGGAAAGAAAACTATGTGATCCAGACCAATCCAGTTAAAATCCAACTGCATAAGAAACACCTAGTCTGCATATAAACTTAACGTAAACTGAGTACGTGCAAGAGGGCATGCAGGGAAGCTACCTGTGAGATGATCGTTTTCAGGGCTGCTGGAACTCTTCTCCTGGTCTTTCTTCTCTGCAGCCTGCTGCTGAGCTGTCAGTGCAGTGAGCTGAGCAGACTGCTTGATCAGAGAGACGCGGTAGAAATAATTCCTCCAGAAGACGTCCTCCTTAACACTGCAAAGGCGACGACAGTAAACCAGATCTTACAGCGCTAGACTAATAATAAATGTGATTTACTCTGTAAATGTAAAATGAGAATGAAGCACAATGATCATGTAAGCAGAGTACAATGAGTCCCGCATACATTAGGGTCAATGAAAATATTTCAGGTGTGCCTGCATACGGAATTTCTTATTCACTTAAAGGGAAACTACACCCTGATTCAAAGTTATTATATTTTATTTTTATTGATCTTCCACTATCATAAGGTTGTCAGATATCTAGTGTAGATTATGGCCTTTGAGAATCAGTGAACTGGATACAGTATTATACCGTTTCTAAGAATGCTGCCTGTTTTTCCCTCCATAAACATCAAGAAAATGTCCTTGGGGCAATTAAAAGTCACACTGATACCCAAATCCAGGCATGCAATCTATGGGTCTCACTTCCTCCTCGGAAGAGACACCAAAACACAAAGCTATTTTGAAGGGGCGAGAGTCCCAGCATGGCTAAAGAACTCACAAAGATCATGTTCCTTTTGATTTTAAGTTTGAAAGCAATCGTGATATTCAATTTAAAATCATTGATTGAAAATCTTTATGTCTATATTGATCATGGTTGTCGAGGTTTGACAGGTAAAACCTACAATTTTTAGAAGCAGTTCCAGTTTCAAGCAAAAAACGATTTGCGATTTGGTATTGTTACACGGAAAATATTTTGCCTGAAAGTGGAGATTACAACTGGCTGGATTTAACAATTATTTGTCAACAAATATCACTTCTGTTATTAGAAAGATAAGTAAACTTCCATGTTTTTTAGAGCTATACAATAGCTGAACTGAATTACCTCCGAGCATATTCATGTTTGTTATTGTTAGAAAGAGACTCAATTTGTGAATCTTTTGATGCTTTCAAGAACATAAGGTCAGCTTAATAAGTACGCTGTCAGCTTTCAGATAGGCCAGTCTTTATCATAAATTAGCCTGATACCCCCCTCCCCTCCCCTCCACATCACTCAATCCGGGCCAGCATCCTCAAACCATACTGGGTAAGGCATTTTAAGATGGCCACAGGAAAAAGTTGTGTTGTGTTGTAGAAGGGTTTCCCTCTTTTTACTTGAGTGGTGGTTCCTTGGTTGTGTTTTTGTTTTAGCTTGTTTCGTTTGTTCCTGTGGCTCTGAAACTGGAGGAGGGTAACATCGATCTCTCTACCTCTTTTCCGGTAATTTCAAATTAACATCTAGTTTAATGTCTTCTGTTCTGTTTTGTAAATTATAAATAATGAGCTTATATTCAATAAACAGTGTATGATTTCAGTTATTTATTTTAATTGACTCCTCCTAATTGAATAAAATTATTTAGTTTTAAGACCTGATATATGGTTTGTTTTGACTTGTTGGTGGATTCCAACAGTTTACTGTAGACTAACCAACGAAGGAATTTGGCGATATATTTGAGAATTGTCATTTTAAATAATTATTCAAATAAATTACGTAAAATATATTTTATCTGTAAGTTAAGTGCGGGGTTCTAGTACACAATACCACTTGTGTACAGCGTTCAGAATGCTGAATATTTTAACAAGGGCATTGATGGTTGGAACTTCTCGATTCAGAAAATAAACCTATTTTTTATTCATCTGAATTCCCTGAAGACCAGGGTCAAATACGTACATGCTTTGGATTCAAATACTTTTCTACGCTTTACTGATCTTGTCTGGTGTATTAGAACCAATGAAATACTCTCAAAACTGACCCCACCTTCTGGACAGGCTCAGTTACACCAGGTAAGATCAATAGAGCACAGAAAAGTATTTGAATCCAAAACAAATATGTATTTAACCCAAGTCTGATTCCCTGACAAGGTATACATTTTTTTTTCCCCCAATGTTGTGGTTGTCTAGATACTTGCTATGTCCCGCACCAGAGATATGTCACTTTGACACAGCTGGGTACGGACTGCCCTGTTTTTTTGTTTTTTTTTTATCAAGACAGGTGATGGATATTTAGATGGCTAGTACGTTTTAATTGCTGTTTGTTTTTTAAACCATATTATGGTGGAAAGATCAATTTACCATAAGAAAGTGATTTCAGGGCGAAGTTCCCTTTTAAGAACAGTGATATACAGACAATGCCTCAGTTGGTTTCAGTAGGAACAACAATAATCTTGGTATCGGTCACCCAAACCCTTGGGCTAATGGCAGGTGGGTCTGCTCACTGTTTGGGGACCAGGTCAAAACGCATCCTGTTGAGCAACTCGTCCTCCTGCAACATCACCATGGCGATGGGATACATATGCTCAAAATCAAAGTGGAACTGAACCCCAGCAGGGGGATCTCGCAGGAAGTTCCTCCTGTCCTGAAACAAGCAGAAAGCATCCATCAGCACGGGAGACTCTTATGCTATGCCTCTACTGGACATGCTTAGGGCCTGTTCTGAGTATACTCAGTGCCCTTTGGGTTTTACTGCCTTTTAGTAACTGAAAATACCTAATAATACCAGCAGGGTCTATACAACTAGCACAAATGTAGCCAGCTAAATATTCTATATTGTGAAATTGAACAGATGGACAATTAGAATTTGGGAGGGGCTATTGCTTGCAGCAGGCCTACTGACCTAGTGATCCTGGGGCCAAATTCAGCTCACCACAAATGTACTTTTGGCCGTTTGCTCATTGAGAACTAAAAATAATTTTAAAAAAAAAACTATTCAATCCCCAAAAAATGAAGACCATGTCTATGTCTGCAAGGCTCAAAATTATGACAGTTTTTGTTGCATATGGATGCACATGTGCAAACACAAAGATTTGTCTTGGTGTGACCTACATAGCTGTAATTTTAGCAATGTTGGAGCAGTGCACTCAAACCGACTATGATTTATGTGCTTCACCCCTGGCTGCTAAATGTAAACAACCAAACCAGTTTTACTTCACTCGCCTTGATGCTGGTTTTAGATTAGCTAAAATCGCCATGAAAGTGTGGCATCATTAACATAGTAATGCAACAGCTAACTTGAATGTCAGCCTGCTAGAGCTAGCTGGCAAGTACACAGTAACATTAGCATTAGTTAGCTAGCTACCCTTGTTCTTGAACATCGCCATTCATATAAACGAATGACAGTAAAAATGCACATTTGGAGTCTTTGGAGAAACAAGAAATTTGCTACTGTCCACTCATTATGGTGGTTTTAGATCGGTGAGAAGCAAATCATAATTTTGACATTTGCTGTATGTGTGTCTCCAGTGATCATGTGATGTCAGCAATGACATGCACACTTTCCAAATTATTGAATTGTTGGTCCTTTAACTGGTCCTTTAACTTTAGGTTCTGCAACAACAAAAAAATTCTGGTGCTCATAAAGTTTGAAGCTAGGAACACCAGTGCTACAAAGAAGCTTGTTTTATCTGATCAGCACACCTCCCATTAGTGGCAAAATAATAAGTAACAGGTATGCATTAAGATACCATCTACATGGTTTAAGCACATTTGCACAAAATACATGTATTATGTATTTTTTATTTTAAGGCTAGTGTGTGTGTGAAAAGGTTTGAGCCATATGCACCATTTTTTAAAAGATGTACGTATCTTTTAGACCGTGAGATTAGTAATTCAACTTTTTTAAAAGCAAGCCTTTCAGAGGACATATTATATTATATTAAAATACAAACACAATAAATTCAGAAATGTGTGGATCATTCTGTTCAGGAGGTAATACAAAACATGTTCTGTAAGAACACTAGATCCTAAAATAGACCGGCGAGTATATTTATACTTACAGCTGATAAAGCCAGTATCTGTTGTTGTATGGTTTCTTCCTCGCTGTAGCCAACCCACGGTGGCACTGCTGCATCTAAAAATTGACATTTAGGGGAAATCATCTACAATTGTAAAATGAGTTGGTAGGTTCTATATGGATCTAGATTATCGGCTGTGATAATCGCAGGTCTATAGGAGGCGTAAATGGGTATTGATTCTTACCTGTCTTTTTTGCATTCTTTTCCTGAAGAAATTTTTCCTGTTCTTTCTGAAAATCTCCCAAAATAGTCTGTGGGGGTGGGGTGGCAAAAGGTATTATTTCAGTAACACACAAAGCTGGAATCAAGCCATCAATTTTAATGAGCTATTAAAACTCGGCAGACTTGAATAACTTCAATATTAAAATTGAAAAAATGCAACAATTTACATTGTTAATACAAAGAATACAATACAAACAACAAAGCAAACCTTGTCGAGGATTCCGTCTATCTTTCCCTCTTCAACGCTTTTCTTGATAGTCTGCGCAGTCCCTGCCACAGAGTCGGATATCTTCTTGGTAGCGCTGCTCGCAATATTATATATGTACCCTTAAACAGAAGAAAAACATTTACTACGCATACTACAATTCAAACCGTTGTTTGAATAACAATGTGAATCATGCAGGACCTGAGAGTGGCGATGTTGCTTTGAACATATCAATACCGTGACAAGAAATGGAACAACTGTAATGCCATGTTAGCTAACCAGCGCCGTCGTTCCTTTTGTTTTTCCTAATCCATTTCTGTGCTGGAATCGCCGATCAACCCTAAAGCTACATAGCTTGTAAAATAAACAGATAAATAAATAAATAATCATACACTTTTGTTGTTTCTGTTCAAGAAATAGTCGAGAAAAACTGAAATATGTGAAAGATATTTCACTGGCATTTGACATTACATTCCGTGTATATGCACAAAGCCTTGTCACTTCCTGACTTAGACTAAGTTGAACATCAAAGTAAACTAGCTTGCCAGCTAGTTTAAATGACAACAGGTAGCTTGCGTGCTCTTGCCAACTGCTTCCTCTGTGTCCCAATTCGGAATCAAGACAATCCAAACTTTGTTGTCAATCAGTTGTTGTCAATGTAAATGACATAAGTTAGCAGACAAAACTACCTAAGGTAACCTTGACCATTTAGCGAGAAGCGATGTATCAAACGTTAGACTAGCTAGCTACCTATATAACGTTAATTCAGACGTGCTAGGCTAGCTAATTTAACGAACTATTTGGTAGTCTAGCTACGTTTGTCAACTAATTCTAGGAGCTAACTTAGCTGTCTTGCGAAGTCCAACCCACCGCTCAGCCCTTTTGCCTGCTGAAAAAGTTGCGGAGCTGGATCGCCCTCCTCTCCCACTGCCACTTCATCCGGAGTCGTCTGTTTGTTTACTCCACTGTCTTCCAACTCGGTTGGCTTATCTTCGCTCGTGACAGATCCCGACTGTCCATTTTCCTCAGCTGTTGATGGCTCGGTTGGACTCTGCAACCCTAACCATGTCCCCCAGCCTTTAAACATTTTCGTTTCAGTATGTGACCGCAGTTATCTTACATAAAACACAGCGAACATCTACTACAGCTACCTGCAGCTTCACACAGAAAGCTTCGTGAAGCTGGCAATTGTTGCTGGCAACAACTGGAGACTTCCGGTTAGAGGTTTTCAAACTAAAAGCTCGGTAAATGCAATGATTTCTTAAGTGCGATTTTGTAGTTTTTCTTCTTGTAACTAATACAGTTGGATATAATTACACATTATATACTCATACTATATTTAAACCCATACCTTAAACATTACGTAGTCCTTCCTGGAAAATCACGTTCCCAGCAATTGCTGCTGGTGTTTAAGTGTAGCCCAGCCATGCATTTATATACACTCTCAGTTCAGTACTGGCTCATTGTTTACCAGACTGCTGCCAAAATTAAAAATTGTAACCAAATGAAAGGGGGTATACATTTACTCTACATACCCATATCAATAACATTATATAGTCATTTCTGTGAAATCATGTTCCCAGCAATTGTTGCTGGTGTTTTAGTGTAGCCCGGTCATGCATTTCTCTACACTGTCAGTTAAGTACTAGCTCATTGTTTACCTGATTACTGCCAAAACTGAAAATTGTTACCAAATGAAAGGGGGTATACATTTACTCTACAGACCCATATCTTCAAGATTATGCAATAATTTCTTTGAAATCACGTTCCCAGCAATTGTTGCTGGTGTTTAGTGTAGCCCGGCCATGCATTGCTATGCACTGTCAGTTCATTACTGGCTCATTTGCATACCAGTTTACTGCTAAAACTAAACATTGTTACCAAATGAAAGGGCATACACATTTACTCTACAGACCCATACCTATAACATTATGTAGTGGCATGGTTATGGGGTGCACAGTGTTCATAGCTGTCGTTTACATCCTTGTAGACTCTGCTGAAAGACCAAGCAGAAGGCACAAGACAAGATCCAACGTGTGGCAACCACTGACATGAACTTTCACAGACAGCATGACCATCACTACATGGTCAGTGAATGAGGAGAGATCAGTGTTTGAAGACCTGGACAGATCTACTGCCTAAGCAAGAATGACCCAGCGATTCAAGGAGGCTGGTACTGAACAGAGGCAAGGACAAGGCGGATGACAATCACTTGGTTCTAACTAGATGGACAGTTGATTCCAGCACGAACAGAGAAGCTAGTCAGAAGCCTGTGGAACTGGTCTGGCTGCTCACTCTGTGACATGATAAGTGGGAAGAGGACAACACTCTGAACACATGGCTGGGTGCAAAGGGTGGAGAAGGGTGGTGTCCCTGTGTACCCAAGGTCTAGTGTTGTCAGCATGCACTCCTCACCATTCTCTAAACCAATTCCGGTGTACAAACTCAAACTGTCACTCACGGTGTAGTGATGGTTATGCCATCCATGAAGGTTCTGTTGTTTTGTCACACATTTGTAACCCTCATCCTGTAGGTTAAATATTATAATAATAATAATAATAATAATAATAATAATAAATAAATAAAAATATAAAACTCTAACCATAAACTCTAATTATTATTATCTATAATAATTATCTATAATAATTTATTATTAAATATAATAATAATATTACATATTATATTATATATTAAATTTATATTATTATATAAGAATAATATAATATATTATATTTTATATATATAATTATTTATTATGTAAATAATAATTATTAAATATAATAATATTATTATATATTGTATTATATATTATATATTCATATTATATTATTATCTAATAATAATAATAATAAACAAATAATAAAAAAATTAATTAATTTAATAAAAATGTTAAACTATAACCCTATACTCTAATTATTATTATATATAATAATTATTTACAAGACATCGGCAAGAAAAACAAAGATCATGTGCAACACAGCTGAACAGGAGAAAGACAGAATCATACTGGCTTTAGCTGAAGACTGCGTAACAATGGATTAGCTACTTGACTCAGGCCAGACTTGCAATAACAAAAATGTCCTCCGATGAGGGGGGGTGGTGGTTGGCAAGAAAAATAAAGTCTATGATCATGTGCAACACAGCTGAACAGGAGGAAGACAGAATCATACTGGCTTTAGCTGAAGAGTGCGTAACAGTGGATTAACTTCTTGGCTCAGGCCGGACTTGCAAAAGCAAAGATGTCCCGCAAAGAGGGGGGGTGGTGGTGGGCAAGAATAAAACCAAAACGTGCCAACAAGTATTGTTGAATGGATGACTTCAGATTCAACATGGGTTGAGAATGTATTCAAATTCTTCAAAAAGCCAGTCGGAAACAGTGGCAGGGCATTGGATTAACCATAGGCCTCAGCAACCCAGTCTGTGCATCCTTCAAAAAGTGTGTGTGACCACTAGACCAACTATTGATGAAAGGACCTCATCTGAGTATAAAGCCAGGAGCAGTAGTGTCATTCTGATGTGCACATTTTAAGGGTAAGTATGTAAATGTAATTTTATTAGGAGGTGAAGGCAATTTTTCCACATTGCTTATGCCCCCATCCCTACTAGTCTGACAAAAAAATGAAGCTTTCATTTTTCAGTTGATTTTACTGAAGGAATGAAAAACTCTTGGATCCCCTCACACTTTATTTCAGTTTTTATTGTAAGCAATTACTTGTATTATAGTGGCTGAAATCTTTTACATGTTTGGTTTGTGGTATAATCTCATGACAAAATGTATTTTCAGAACATTGCAAATTTTATATTCTTCAGCAGCTTTGCTTCTACTTTGACAGCTGTTAAGTTATTACATGTTAATGATAAAGGACTCGCTAATCTTGTGTGAAAATGCATAATTATTACCAGAAAGCAGTGTGTCACCTGTTGGATTTTTCATGCTTTCCTGTAATACAGTACTAATCTTGATCTCGGCAGTGTATAGCAATGCATAGCCAGGCTACACTAAAACACCAGCAACAATCGCTGGGAATGTGATTTCAAAGAAATTATTGCATAATCTTGAAGATATGAGTCTGAGAGTAAATGTATACCCTCTTTCATTTGGTAACAATTTTTAGTTTTGGCAGTAATCTGGTAAACAATGAGCCAGTACTGAACTGAGAGTGTATGGCAATGCCCTATGTGTATGGCTACACTAAAACACCAGCAACAATTACTGGGATTGTGATTTCAATGAAATTATTGCATAATTTAAAAAATATACATACAAAGTAATATTCCAAGCTTAATTTAAACCAGCCAAACAACAAGCTAGTAATTTAAACCAGCCAAATATCAAGGAAGTGGCTAGTAATTTAAACCAGCCAAATAGCGAGATAGAAGCTAGTAGCAAGTGATTGTGTACAAATTGTATCTGAAATGTTTTTAAATAGGTAAATTATAGGTAAGTCTCTATCAAAGCTCAGAAACCGTGGTTACTGTAATGTTATTCTTCGGGACTAATTAACGCTATTAACGTTAATTATGTGCTTGTATTTTGATAGAAACTCACCGGAAGTTTTGACCGGAACTTATATACAGGAAGTCTAACTGTTGCTAGCTTCACGGAGCTCACCCAGAAACGTCACCAGGAAATACATATCTTACGTCTACTTCCGCGTTTTCTTGCCTAACAATTCTTGAACAGGTTTGGGCCTTACCGCTGCCCATACCAAGAGGATCATTCGGTTAATTTGGGTTGAAACCACAGTTGATTGGTTGAAACGAAGACGAAAATGTTCTCATAAGCAAAGTGCAGCACTTTTTTCTCAAAATAATTTGGCGCCCTTTAACGTTAAATAAAGGCACTATAATGATTGAGCCGATAAGCAATAGTGCCTGTTTCGTAATTTGATTCAGCAGTAGTTTTGCACCATATCAGACTACAACGTAACCCTCTCAATGTGGAGGATGTCTGTTCATTTACATCGCCGTATTTGTCTGTTATTTTTCTACAGTAAAACATGAGTCCTGCTGGGTAGTCCCTTCGAAAAGAGACCAACCCAAATATAAAATGGACCGGTCATATGCTATCGCAAAATCAGTCCAGCGAACATGGCAAATACCTTAATACACCTTGAAAATGTAGGTTACTTCAAGTTGGTACAGTTGTTTCTCTGAAAAATATGTGTGCATCAATTCCTGTGGCGAGGTGAAAGAGCCAACAGATGTCATGGAAAGACAGGGGAACGTAAAAGCTCAAGAGCCTGTTATAGTGGGTGCTTATGTGCCATTCATTTTAAGAAAACTTTAAGAAACACTGCACAACAGCTGTATCGTTCACGCCTTAAACACTCAGCACACAATCCAAAGAATGGATATCCATTAAGGGGTAAGGGGTAGGCTACCTGAACCAGAAAAGGATGGATGCAGGCAGCATTGTTACATAAGCAGTTGCATCCATTCACTGAAATTCACAGTTGTAGCCTCCAGGGAGCATCAAATGCTGAAATCTATATGAAATGAAAAGAGTGGTCAGGCTCGGCCACGGGCTCGGCTGAAGGCTGATAAATAGCCATTTACCACGTGACTCCGGAGGGCATGAACAGTCCAGAAAAGTTTTACACACGGGTTTCTTCAACTAGGAGCACATTTGTCCTTGTGAACTTATAGAAAAAAAACTTGTTCAAATCACACATCACAGTCTCATGAGTATATGGCGGCACTTCTGTTTTGTGTCCTGCTCGTTCCCCTGTTAATTGTATTATTGCTTTCAATTATTTTATTATTATTTCTGATTGTCTCATTGTTCCCACCTGTGTCTTGTTATCCCCTCCTTTTTTGGTTTGATTGTTCTTTGAGTTTACCTGTGTCTTGTTACCCCTGTCTATTTAAGTTCTTTGTCCCCTTGACTCGGGTGCTGGTTCCTTGTTTCCGATTTGTGTTTGTTTCAGACTGTATGTTCCTGCCCGTGTTTTTGACCCATTGGTGTTTCTGACTTTGTTTCCGCCTGTGTGTTTCTGTGCGTTTCTGCCGTTTGTTTTCTGTACTGTAGTAGTTCTTTTTTTTTTGTTGTTGTATTTTTTTAGTTTTCGTTTTATGCCCCTCGTGGCTCTTTGTTTGTTCTGTTTTTTGTTAGTAAAGTCTTTTGTATCTACTTTTGAGTTTCGTGTTTTCTTCCCCACTCTGTGCCTGGGTCCTAAACCCTGTACCGTGACACAATGTTCATGTAACTAAGAGATTCTATGTAAAACAAGGGTTGTTTATCATTCATTATACAGAGACTGTATAAAACATCTGATTCCACCCATGTCTGACCCCACCCCATCCTGCAGGCTGCAGTGAGGGGTTCATGTATTGATCCCAGCCATGCTCATGGGTGAACTGCACAGAATGGGGCAGAAGACCCTATTTTGACGGTCTATGGTGCAGACCCACAGCTTTCCTTCAAAACATGTAGCTCAGAAAACTCACACAGAGCAGAATTGAATGAAGACCATAGATGCCCGCCTGATTGCCCAGAGGAGTCGCCAAATGAATGTGGATCAACTGAACCTCCCACAGAACTGTTCTGTGGAACCCACCCATGTCCTGGGCAGCACAATGCAAAGTAAAGCATGTTTCTCATGTTTACTAGCTTCATGTTGTGCACAGTCTTACGATGTAGATGTGTACCATCAGCGCCAATGTTATCAAACATGGCAGGAGCGTGGGAACTGACAGTAAGATCACGCAGAAATTTGCTTAAAACAGCAGTAGCCTATTCTCGGTCAGTGAAATGTGGATCGTGAAACTGCTCCAAGCCTTCAACAATACAGAAGTAGGCTAAACAAAAACAGCTTGCCAGCTAAGTTATCTCAGGGCACTCAACACTGTTGCAACTGAAAACGCTGAGCTCAGGGAAGGTTCTAGGTAACAGCTATATCTGGCGATCACCCTGAGCGCTATCCGTATGAGAGGGTGGTGGAGGGGGCAGTGGTGCCAAATGAACGGGTAAAACATGGGAGAGTGGAATGTTGCCTTCATGACATTTGGTGAAATTCCCTCCTGACCTTCGAGCACTACCTACTGACCCACGCTCTGTAATCGCTAGCTAACCACTTAGGGTCAGCCCAATTTGTGCTGATATTGAAAAATCTCAGACACATGGTGGGCAAGATGGTCTATAAGATTTACTTACTTCATGGTTGGTTTTATTAAGATCATAAGCTCTAAGATATGTACTCTTCCCATTCAGCAAGGTGAGGAGAGTATATTACGTATGCCAGAGTTTCTCAGGTCAGACAGAGTAAGACTGCTAATTGCACTCATGATGTTTGTATGGAGGATGAAATCTGTAAAATTAATCAAATAAATGCATACAGTTGAGGCCAAAAGTTTACATACACTTAGGCTAAAGATATTCAAACTCAGTTTTTCACAACTCCGCACATTTCATGTTACCATAGATTTATTTTGGCAAGTCGTAAACTTTGGCCTCAACTGTAATTAGGACATTAAGTGCATTACATAAGCTCAAATAAACATCATGAATGTATTTAGTTTGTGTTTCACAGCATTGTCATATGGTTGACCTACTTATTCTCCATCTAAAACAGAAGCCTCTCCTGTATATATAAAATATATTCTCCTTTCCTGTATGTAAATACTGTAAATAATTTTTAGTTAGGCTAATGTGAAAAGCCGTATGTTGCGGGGTTTGTGAAACAGTGTTGTTGTTTCATAAGTGTTTATTGAATATACTGCTCCAGGTGAACCGTTCCCTTCTCCCCCCTCCCAGTTACACATTCACTCGGGCTTTTTAGTTACATCATGTCTATCTCCATTGGTGTTCTTGAATGGTAGTTAATCTTTATAAGGTAAATATGCTTCAGAATGTTCATATGTTCATGAAGGTTTCATCAGCTGCTGTAAGAGAGATGAGTTTTCTGTGAGAGATGAGTTTTAAAACTCTGTTGTATAAATAGAAATATTTTTTACATTGTGCACTGTTGCAATTCATCACTGTCCAGTGTGAGATGGAGTCCAACGAAACTGGAAATACAGAAATTACTTTCTCCCGCCTGGACCAGGAAGAGTTTTTCCCCAAAGGTGACATTTTTTCTTTTCTGTGCATTTCAGGCTTTGAAAGAAATGTAACCCCCAGATGCACATGAAATATTTCTGTGACACAGCCTGAGATAATGTTCATTCGGAGGATGTTTAATATTCCATGCATTCACAACATAAAAGACAGACAATGATGTTTCCCATATGATTTTTGTCTTCAGCTGTACGTTTAATTTTGCTTTATTAACTGTGTTATATTGACTTTCTTTAATCTAACCTTTTTACATATAGTCCATCCAGACGTGCAAAAGTAATGTCAGTAGTTCTTTTTTGTATTGGGAAATTAGTGGAAATGTTTGGATATGTCATGGTGAATTTATATTGACTTTGTGTTTGTGTAAATATTGACTGCAATATTTGGCTGAAATTCAATATATAGTTTATAAATAAAATCAAAGTTTTAAAACAATAAACCTTTATGTTGGGTTTCATAATAAACATCAGCGCTGAAATAATGTAATGAAAATGTATAACTAATACTGAACTTTTTTATTCTAAAATAAGCAGCTTATTTTCCATCCATGTAACATCTCAGTGAAATATTAAATCTATGTTTCAAAGGTAAATATTTAAATACTTAATAGGAAGAAAAATAGAGTGCTGCCCCAGAATATCTTGAGTAGATAAACTCCAGGTAGCATGAACCAAGGTGCTCTAAATATTTAAATGTTTCAACAATAGATTAACAATGTTTCAACATTCACTCATCAAAACATTCACAGGACTTGTCATAACTTGCACAAACAGAAACACGCTTAATGTGCTAAACAGTTTCTACATATCTCATGTATCTCCTTCAGCTGTTGTATAGCAAGTTTATTCAGTGTTTTTGGCGTGATGTGTTCTGGCCAAAGTTCTGTTTACAGAGATGTTTGCTGATCAGCTTCATGATAATATTTGTGTGGATTAATTCCCCCAGGAACTCTTCCTTGGCCGAGAGCTCAGATTGCCCGTATGCCCCACAGATGGTTCAAAGTCCTGCTGGTCGTACTTTGCTTTGCCCTGCTGTGTGGACTCATTGCTCTGGGTGTCCTCTGTGAGTCTGTCCTCAACAATCCACCAGTGAGAAACCCTGCTCTGTACCATTTAAAAGATACCTACTCTTACACTGAAACATTGCACATTGATTTCTACTGCTACACTGAAACACACTGATATCTACTTTTGACAAAACCATTAAACGCTGATATCCAATTTACACCAAGCCATTACATACTAATATCTACTGCAACACTAAACAATTACACACCGCAGTCTGTTGTCACACCATTATGTACTATGATGAGGGCCATCAGTTAGTCTCTGGATTTAAATTTTATTGTTATCTTCTAACAAGGGTCCCTCTAGACATTCAAGTGGCAGTGTTAGGAACTGCTATTAAGAATATCTACATTCTATGAACTGATCTTAGATATATATATATATATATATATATATATATATACATTTTTTCTATTTTGCTTGCTACATAAATCAATTAATTGAGCTCTCTTATTATCAGACAATTGGTAAAGGTCAGCCTTCATGGCTTTTTTTAAATGACAACATTTTGGTGCATGATTGGGACTCCAGACAGTTTGGTCCTAGCTTGAAAATCCCTGGACAAGTTTTCAGTGGTGATGTTTGGAGAACCTGCTTACCATAGTTGTTTCAGACTCTGATTCAGATAATGTGGATTAGTGAAGGTTTGGAGGGAAAGTGAACATGGATGGAAAATCTAATGCACACACTATGTGTTTTTCAGTGATTGAGTGCAACAGTGTATGCCTGGTACAATGCCCACAGTGCCCAAGTTCAATTTTTCGCAACTTGTAATTTAATGGAGCAGTACGTTATTTGAAGCTGCATTTGGTGTCCACAAGGGAGAACTGCAATCACGACCCAAAGCCACCTCCCCGCTAGTTGCTCTCGATCATAGCTCGGCCCCTGTGAGTGACTGGCAGGTTCTCTAACAACCTGTTTCTTTGTGCACGTGACGGCGGCACAGCGCAAAACGTAGTGTGACGGGAAGCTGGCTATTGTAGCACCCAAATCTTCAAGTGATTAGTATTGGACAAGTAATTAATTATATATTTATATAACAACTTTGCAAAATATTATCACCATGCATTAGCTGCACAGATTACTAGTGATATGATTTGTCTTATGTAGGCTAGCTGAGTGCTGTGTTGTTCGATATGCACGTAGGCTAAGGCACACACTGTAAGTCGAGGCAACGATGTGAAGTCACACATTACAAGATGTGCTGCAGACCTTTTGTAGAATGAGAGGCCATAAATGGAAATTAGCAGAAGGTAAATTCCGTACAGACATTAGGAATAATTTTTTTCATGCAGAGGGTAGTCAGTGTCTCGAATAGCCTGCCAGGTCACGTAGTAGAGGCAGAAACTCTGGGGATTTTCAAGACCAGGCTTGAAATGGTGTTAGATACTATCTAGTCTGTAAGTAATCAGAGCACTAGGTACACTTTAGTCAGGAAAATGGTGAGCATTGTTGGGCTGAATGGACTGTTCTTGTCATTGTGTTATGTTATATTATGTTATGTTATATGGACATGTTTTCATTAAGCACTATTAACCAGTGACCTGTGCGGCAAACTATTATATTCTTAATAAATTATACTATTTATTTATGGAACTATGTGCAAGTTCAATGTTATTTAACTGTTTTCAAGCAAAAACCAGCATCCCCTGTACAACATTGCTGCAAAACACTGCAACATGCCAGCAGCCCTGCCACCCTGTTGGGCTTCATATTGCCTCTTACCCGACGGCCCGACAGTGCTTTATCAGAGCTCTGGGCCAGTAATTTTGGTTTTTAGTGGCCTGCTTTGACATTGGGGAAAAATCCCAAAATATAATTTTTTGACTATGAAATGATATGGAAGGATGTCACAGGAACCGATGATTTGGCACAGGAACCAAGTCATCAAAGTGGTACCGAGTCCAGTTTGGTACAACACTCCTGTCTAACTGGCAAAAACAGAGTAAGAAGCCTATGAAAGTTGGGAAATTTGGGAATGCCTATCAACATAACAATAAATGAAAATGGCAAACTGTATATTGCTCCTGCAGTGATTGCTCCACCAAACATAGACTGGACAATTGAAAAACATATTTCTGGAAATTAACCTAAATATTGTGATTAAAATATCAGCTTAACCTTAAATTAATAAGCAAAAACTGTCCTTATATGGAATTTTAATGCAGTATATGGACTGTTTTTTTGAGAATTTTAAAGGGAAATTACACCTGAGATCATGTTTTTAGCTGGAAATGTGTTTGTATGTCTACTTTATAATGAAACGTTTTAATCCATACCATTATTTTAACATTTCTGTATAAAATAATATAATTTGACAGAAGAAAATGGCAGAAATCATCTTGGTGCTGCCTTCTAACATTTGAGAAATGGTTTGTGTAATCCACTCTGGCCCCGCCCCAATCATGATATCAGAGTAGCGGAGAGTCAGTATATATGTATATATGTAACAGTGTTTGGATTTTTCTCATTTACTCAGAAAATATTTAGTCTAGCTGTCGAAAAATAATTCAGTTCTACACAGAGAATTAATTTGAGGTTGAGAAGTTTAATACGTGATATCATGGAGGGAACAGCATTAGTAATCCTCTAAAGAAATGCAGTTTGCAGTGATCTTTATATATTTTCTTCTGCATCATATAATGTAATAAACAGTTTCACCCACAACCAGTGTGCCGTTGATAAAAGTAGCATAGACAGGACCTAGCTGCTGAGAACAGTTGTTCAAGCAAATTTAGTTACATTTGTTAGTACTGCCAGAAGATTTCTGCAATAACAGAAATGTCCTCCTGGTACATATTATTTTACAAAAGGCCCACAGTAATTTTCCACTTGCAGATTGCTTCTCTAAGCACAAATAGATTTTTCCTCTACAGTTCCCCTGTTTTGTTCCTAAGAGCACTTATTAGTTAAAGTCACTAAAGTTCAGGTCATAATATAGTGGCACATAATCTTCCGGAAACCCTTTCAACTAATGAATGATTATAAGAGGGGTATAGCCATATCTGATTGGTAAGTGGTTAATACATAAGCATATAGTAAGATCTAACAAAGTAAATTATACATCCCAAGTCCATTAAGGAGTTTGATAAAGAGAGAGACATCTTGACAGAAAAACAGAATTCGATATAAAAGCTACCCAACCTCGGTAACGTATCATTACTTACAGGACCAACAGAAAACAGGTTAACCCCGCATCTGTTTTCATCCCCTTGGTGAACTTCTGCTGAAGCCACCAAAGAAAAGTAAATCCAAGATTGATTCTAGTTTTTTAACAAGCCCTGTCAGCTAGGCTTCTTAGCATCAGCCACTGCAGCAGTTAACTAGCAACAAACACTTTGATGGACTTTGACTGCAAACCACAAGCTCTGTAGCCACCCTCACCACACAGAAAGTTGCGCTATGCCCAGACACATCTGGAACACATATTAGAATAACAAATACAGGTAAAAGGTACATGAATTTGGCTAAAGTGTGTGAAGACTGAGATCATAGTGCATCATAGATATGCCTTAGCATAGTTATTTTATAATATTTTCAAATTAAAAAGCATAGTGTGCCTTTAATCTCATCTTCATTGTCAGGAATGCAAGCGCAACATTCTTTACCAACCGCAGCACATGTGCCACCCTGTGAGGTCAAAACATAATTCAGAGCTGTTCGACTCTACAAAATTACAGTTTTGGCTGCCACTAGTTCAGCAGTGACACTTTGTTTTGCTTGGGTTGTATAGCTAGTTATGGATTCAATCAGCACAGGCAGTAGTTTAATCTCGGTTATAGTTCATCCTACTCCACATCCGGGAAACATAACAGAGGAAAACAGTTCCCCATTGTTAATATGTCTTTTAGATCTATCTTGTACTGGATACTGGGTGGCATGATGCCTTATGGCCAGAATCATATATGCAACATGACGCACCCCTCCCCACCCCACTGACAACCATGCATACACCTTCTTTCCACAAACAAACATAGTCCCATTGTGGGTTTATTTGGATGCTGAACACCCACTTCTTTGCCCCAGTACCAGTATTGCATATAAAACTGTTTTCTGATGACATCAATAGCATGATGGGAGGTATGTTAGTACTATACTCTGGTACAATAGAATAACTAGTTATTTTCACACCCATTAGGTTCTCCTAGCATTTCATAGATTACTTGTTTAACGTCTGGTTTTGTGTCCAGGTGAAATTCAATGGTTGTTATATAAGTTACATAGAAACACCAGTCTATTGAGATGGCCATCACTACCCCTGCCACAGAAGAACAAAACCCAACAGTCAGAAAGGTTTAATTCCTCTGCATATTTCTTATTTGGTGATAATGATTCAATTGATACCTCTGTTTATCTCTGACTATCTTTGTGCAATCCACTTCTGTCTTGGGTTTCTTTAATTCCATGGAGGGGGTCTACATTCAAGGCTAGTCGGCCCAGACCACCTACAAAGGATAGTATGACAATCCCCCATGTCAGTAGCAGAACCAGATGAATTTGAGCCTTGTTTGTTGATTTTAATTTGAGAAAGGTAGACTATTTGCTTGCAATACTCTTATTTAAACACTACCAGAGCAGCAACAAACACAGGTTTTTCAATTCCCTTTTTTTACAGCCCAAAATGGTCACTGTCGTCAGTCAGAGTTATTGTCATGATGGTAGCGATAAAGGTGTTCTTCTTCAACACAGTCAGTATAAAACTATGTGATATGTGATCACATATCAGTCAAAAACAGAATTTGAAAAGGTGATAACAATGTATTTTAAAGGGTTTTTGGTTTGATGCTTAACATACACCAGCTGGCCAGGCTGGAGGTGCACCATGTTATTTGTTTCTAGTTGCTCAAGGTCATCTGCTTCTCCATCTTCTTGCGCTCAATATCTGCAGAGAGACCTAAAGGTTTCAGTAAGACTTACACAACAATTTGTTAAAACCTCTAATTCAGTTATTCACCACCTATTGCCCTTGGAATCTTCATATGGACATCTGTCATGAATTCAAAGGGGAAAGGTTAGTGGGTTCTGGCAAAGCCAACATCCAGTTCCTGTTAAAAACAGAGAAAAGATGTTCTGTTAATCCCTAGAACACCGGTGTTACAATGAAAAACTGTACTTCATTTAAAAAAAATTTTTTTTCTTTTTATAAATAGCAGCTATATAACCCCCTCTTTCTTTCCTCACTGTGATTTGAATGATGTACTTTCACTTTATGACAAAACTACCAAAATTGCTTGGGAGTTTTAATACTTATCATAATTCCTCTACCTCCCTCCTGTTTTTTATTGCACTACCAGACAGTTTCAATTTCAAAGGTAGGGAGGGCACAGGTGTGTTTGAGTGAGGTGGTCCTCCCCCAGGGCAATTTTGCTATCACGGAAGTCGACCCTACATTTCAGTGGCTGAGAGGCTAGGTGACTAGATTAGAACAGATAAAATAAAATATAGCCAACTTTATATCTGTCTTTAGATTTTTTTTTTTTAATGAATAAATTAGTAAAATATTATTGGTTGTGATGATGTCACCTGGCCTTCCCTTCTTCCCCTTCTCAACAGATATTGAATTGAAGTGGATGTTACAAATGATAATAACACTAAAGTTTGATAATTGATAAGATCATTAATCATTAATTAATCATACTTTGCCTGAGGTACCACTGAACCCTGCCTGATCCAGCTATAATAAGAATTTGTATTTTAAAAACACCACTTCAGTATATTATTCAACATGTAACTTATATTGTAGTAATTGCAAAGTATGCACAATAAAACATTTAGTATCTCTCCAGTCTCTGTTCCCTGATTATCCCCTGCTGGGGCTGCTGTTTCCGCTGACTTACAGACAAATAACTTTAACTTAGTCAGCTATAACTGTGTGTGCATTAGCCTACTATTAGTGAGGTCAAACGTTCTAAACATAATGTAACACAATGAGGGTTTATCCGAAGCTAAATAGTAATTGCAGCTGGTAAGTTCAGATGGTCATATTGAAATAAATTTCAAACGTTAATGAGAATCAAGCTGTTGCTTCTTTCCAAATGTACACATACACTCATTCTTGCCCGTTGTTTTGTCAATAAATGATTTTTGGCAATTAGCCTTTGATGACAGGCTTTTTTCCCCATCGTGTGACGCATTGATATTAACAGTTTAAGTATTTGATACCCTTCCTTTCACTTACAACAAATGTTCGAATGTACAGCTCCATTTTCTCAAATTTTGTGGTTTTGACGTTAAAAGTCTCAATATTACCGTGTCTGATCACAGTAGTGGGTTGACTACTTGCCAGTTACATGTAGCTGTTAGAATGAGAGTGCGAGAGAGAGGACGGAAGGTCTGAGGGGGCGCATATGTTCCCCCTTGTTTTTGTTTTATTTATTTATTTATTTATTTATTTATTAATAGTGTGGCCTACTACACAGACCAATCTGGTGTGTGCTTATTTTAAATGCATGCGAGGTATAGACGGGTGACAAATTAGTAAGGTATTGCGCCACCACAGCTTCAATGCCCCTTGGCATAAATTGTACAAGCCTCTGGAACTGGAGGGGTGGAATACCATTCCTCCAAACGATATTCCCTCATTTGGTGTTTTGATGATGTTGGTGGAGAGCAGACTTATCGAGTGTTCAATAGCATCGAGATTTGGGGACACCGAAGGCCATAGCATATGATTCACATCGTTTTCATACTCATCAAACCATTCAGTGACCCCTCGTGCCCTGTAGATGGGAGCATTGTCATCCTGAAAGAGACCGCACCCATCAGGATAAAAATGTTTAATCATAGCTGCTGGGACCCCTTGCTGTAGCGATCAAGCATTCAGGCCTGTACCATTCTCTTGGTGTATGCCATTCGCCCACTTTGTTGAGAATATAATGAAGGATGACTCATCTGACCATATCACTTTTTTCCCACTTTTTTTTTTATCTCTGTAGACCAGTGCCTATGGTTTTGCATGACTGAAGTCTCACACATGCATTTGTCTTCGTAATGAAGAGTTTATGCACTGTAACCCTACTATAATATCCCTCTCTATGTAGTTGTTGACTGACTGTTCTTACTGACGCAGTCTGATCATGTCCTGCATCAACATTCTCAGTCACCTGAGAGAGTTGCTGTCCTGTTTTTCCTTACATATCGCACTAATTCACAAGCATTATTATCATCAAATGTGCACTTTCAACCCTATGTATAATTTCTGACCTTATTTACTGAAGTCTTTCCCATAGAGCTAAATGCAGATGTCACTTTAGTCACTGTTCCTATTGAAACACTAACCAATTGAGTGGTCTCCTGCCATCCATGGCCCAATAATGAACCCACTTTCAAAGTCATCTTTTCCTCTTCCAATCTTGATCCAAAATTGAGGTCAACTTGGCCTGCTCAGCATTTTTATACATGCCACTGAGCATGATAGGATGTTAATTGCTTAATTGTATAATGTAGTACACCTGTATGGAAGCATCTGCATACATTATGTTTCTCCACTAATTTATTCAGGGTTTTCCTTTAATTTGTCACCCGTCTGTAGCCGTTTCTTTTCCATGAATCACTTGGAACATCTAGAAGATGATACTATGTGAAAGCAGCAAGCAAATTAGCTGAACACATTTAACATTGAACAGTGAACTAAATTAAAAAGTCAAACACGCTGATGAGTACAGTTAATTTCTTTAACAAATATTAAACACCATTTAAAACACAAAGTCTCCTTGAAAGGATACTACCTGTAAATGCACCATCTTGTATCCCTAATCTCCAAATCTGAAGCCCTCTTTGTGACCTCCTTGGTTGCCAACCCTCTTGTTTTCTTTTTAGATGGCATTCTGCAAACATGCGTTGTTTGTTGTAGCAAATCAGATACATTTATACAGACAGGGAGATTGTGTTTTTTTTGGTTACTTAGCAAACAGTTCTCACTAAAATTGACTTTGAAAATCATACTAACTTTTCACGGAAAGATGACTGCTAAAAATTGTGTATGATTTGATTTATTGTAAATAAAAATGCCTTATATCTGAAAATTATTTCCAGAACAGATCTTTACTTACCTCACTCGAAAAGTTTTTGTTTTAGAAATATTTTGAATTGCTCTGTTCTTTTGGCACATAGGACTGAATTGTGCGTGCATAAAATGGCTATTGTAGCTGCAGTGTCACGGTTTCGGGGGAGTTGGACCCAGGCGCAGAGTGAAACACACAAAGCTCAAGAGGTAAATGGAAAGAAAGACTTTACTACAACAACAAAAAAGGCAAACACAAACAGGGAACAGATAAGGCTACGAAGGGCAAAACAACAAACTCAAAAAATTCTTAAAAACAAAAAAAAAACACAGAACAGAACATAGGCAGGCAGAATACAGGCATGTGGAACACACAGGCATACACATAAAAGAAACGCAGTCAGGAAAAAAAAAACGGGCAGGTACATACGGTCAGAAACAAACACAAGGAACCAGCACCCGAGTCAAGGGGACAAGGAACTTAAATAGACACAGGAGATCTCAAAGAACAATCAAACCAGAAAAGGAGGGGATAACAAGACACAGGTGGGAACAATGAGACACAATCAGAAACATTACTAAAATAATTGAAAGCAATAATACAATTAACAGGGGAATGAGCAGGACACAAAACAGAAGTGCTGCCATCTGGCGGCCCAACAAGGAGAAACAGAAACAGAAAATACAGAACCATGACAAGCAGTGCACAAAAAGTTATTAACAATGTCATATTTATGATATATTACATTTATACCGACTCTTTACCTCTTTAGGCACTACTGTGTCATGTCATATCAAGATATCCAGCTGGAAAATTGTTGCCATCCACAAATTTGTCCATTTACTTTTATTTACGCTGCTGGTATCTGATTGGCTATATTGGTTATATAAGTCATATAAGTGGCTATATAAGTTTTTCAAACTGGGGAGTTTGGAATGCACTTGATCACATGACCATTTTACTTCTGTACTTGCTATATACTCTAGATAGGTAAAAGTATACCGTTTTTAACACAGCTTTAGCATTCCAAACTCAACAAAGCAAGGATGCAAGATTTTACCGGAAGTATGAAATGCCTTTGCTCGCACCATCCCAAGGCACCATCTTGCTCTGTGAGCACAGTCATGGTGGCTCTCTACGATGGCCCACAAGGGAAATAAACAATGTACATTCTAACAAGACCAGGTTAAAACCTAGTGGCTGGACCTAACACACGTGATCCGGCCGGCCAATGGTGTAACTTCATCAGTCAGTCAGTCAGTCACTCACAGACATTCGCATTTGTAGGGCTGGCCCTGCTGTTGCGGTCTAGCCAAAAATGCAGAAGCCAAAGCAAATGCAACGATGTGTTGCAAGAGAAGAATTATAGGCTCCTTCCAAATGGCAGATTTTCAAATATCCTTTTGCTTACGCCCACATTACTCTGACCAATTACTGAACATTATACACTTCAGGATTGTGTTGTGCGCCAAGACAACCGCTTGATGGGAATATAGATGTAATGGCTATCTCTTTGATCAGCAAATTAAGTCTTCAAACCTTCATCTTGTGCTTGTATCATTCCATCAGATTTGGAAAAGGGCTGACGAAAAAATCTGCAATTTATGGCGCCCATAAAGATTTTCTGTCTTAAAATCTGATTGGCTGGTCTAGACCTATTTGTGCTTTTTTCCAAAAGCATGCTGTGAGAATTGTCTTAGAAGTCCACAAATTAATGCAAGCAACAGGCGATGCACAAATGTGAACCAGCTGCATTTATTTGTGGACCAGCTGCATTTATTTGTGGACCAGCTGCATTTATTTGTGGACCAGCTGCATTTATTTGTGAATCAGCTGCATTTATTTATGGGTCAGTTACATGTACAGTATATTTTTTATTAATTTTTGAAGCAATAATACCCCCAAACAAAACAGTTGTTGCTAGGTTGATGACATAATCTAAGCCAAAAAATGTGTTCTTTGTCTAGAAGAAATTTAATTGGGTAACATTCTATTTGGAGCAATGCCAAAGATGCACACTAGAAACAGTCTAGATTTCCTATATTTATTGTGCTATATCTGCTAAAACATCTGGATTTCAGAAGAATCTTATCACCATTTGTCAGGCAAATTCTCTCCAATTTAAAGACTTCAGTGTTTCTATAATATATATATATATATATATATATATATATATATATAGTATATATACTAAATATCTATAGTATTTTTAACACGTATCTATCTGAATTCCCTGTGTGGGCTTCCTTCTGCAAAAAATTATTATGCTTAGGAAGCTTACTTTCTATACCTTTCCACTTTGCTTTGGCATCATTATTCATCCATATCTTAAGAGGCTTTATTTGGGCAGCACAATAAAAATTAATCAGATCTGGAATTGCAAGTCCACCACAAGGCAAAAGAAAATTGAATTTCAGTTGACCTGCCTGACTAAACAATAAATCAGATCAAATAAAATGTATGTATGTGGTCCTAAATAATCTGACTGAATTTAACAAGTGAGTGTCACTTATAAATCCTGCTGTCAATCATCACCTATGCATAATTAGTGTAAATTAGTTCATCAACATAGATAACATAGTGGTGGTACAATAATGATTTTACATGTGGCTTGAAAAAACAGGTATAAACCTCTTGTTGGTGGAAGACTGAAAAACATGGGAGTCAAAAAAAAATGTAGATAAACTGGTGGGCCTAATGACGACACTGAGCCATTAAACTATGGATATGCAGTAGATAAACTTTATACTCCAACAGATGTTGAGAAGAATAACATGGCTGATTCCCTGGAGGCCAGAAACAGGAACCTCTCTGCTTCTATGTTCTCACTGCAACAGGAGCTAGCAGGTGAGTCTGAATCAGTCTAGGGTCCTCCATGATCCACAGTAGTTCAGGTAATCATTTATCGCTATATTTTCTGAAAAAAATCACTTATTTACAATATATTGCAGTATATTTCATGTCCTTAAGAGTATGAGTAAATGGGCATGAAAGTATGACTAAAAAAGGAACAAGTGACAAAGTAACACAGCAAACAGCTTTTACCCTTTTTGAAGTACCTATATGTATCTATGTCACACAGCAAACGTTCAGCCTATGTAAACTGACCCTGTGTCTCCATATAACACAGCAAAAGAGCACACTCAGTCTAAATTGTGACCCTGTGTCGCGGTGTAACCCAGCAGATGGAGCTCATTCATTCTGAACTGTGACCCTGTGTCTCTGTGTAACACAGCCCAATAGACCTCACTCATTCTATACTGTGACCCTGCATCTTTGTGTAACACAGCAAATAGAGCTCACTCAGTTTATACAGTGACCCTGTGTCTCTGTGTAACACAGCAAATAGAGCTCACAGTTTATACAGTGACTCTGTGTCTCTGTGCAACACAGCCCAATAGACCTCACTCATTCTATACTGTGACCCTGTGTCTCTGTGTAACACAGCAAATAGAGTGCACTCATTCTATACTGTGACCCTGTGTCTTTGTGTAACACAGCAAATAGAGCTCACTCAGTTTATACAGTGACCCTGTGTCTCTGTGTAACACAGCAAATAGAGCGCACTCATTTTATACTGTGACCCTGTGTCTTTGTGTAACACAGCAAATAGAGCTCACTCAGTTTATACAGTAACTCTGTGTCTCTGTGCAACACAGCCCAATAGACCTCACTCATTCTATACTGTGACTCTGCATCTTTGTGTAACACAGCAAGTAGAGCTCACTCAGTTTATACAGTGACCCTGTGTCTCTGTGTAACACAGCAAATAGAGCGCACTCATTCTATACTGTGACCCTGTGTCTTTGTGTAACACAGCAAATAGAGCACACTCAGTTTATACAGTGACTCTGTGTCTCTGTGTAACACAGGGAATAGAGCTCACTTATTCTGAGCTGTGACCTTGTGTCCCTGTGTAACACACCAAATAGAGCTCACTCATTCTAAACTGTGACCCCATGTCTCTGTGTAACACAACAAATAGAGCACACTCAGTCTATACGGTGACTCTGTTCCTCTGTGTAACACAGCAAATGGAGGGTGTATCTGGACAAGGCACCTTGGACGGGCCTACTACTTTTCCTCTCAGAGAATGAACTGGATGCAAAGTCGTGATTACTGCATCTCAAAGGGGGCAACACTGGTCATTATCAAGAGTGAACAGAAACAGGTAAATCAAGTCTACAATCCACATCCACCTCTTACACTGCATCTTGACTCACTGCATTTTGACTGAACATTCATTAAGGGTTTACTAGACCTTATTTATGGTGCACCTAATGCAATTTCCATTTTTTTCTAATAGCACTACATTCTCTATCTCCTTCTTGCTCCTACATATGTTCTTCAACATATGTTGTTGGTTTACACAAGACAACTACTACCAGTTGTGTCACTGATGACTTGACATTGTCTGTTCTTTGCCTATCCTGCACGTGTACACTTTTATAAGTGGATAGATGCCTGTGGCAAACACGCCTGCCACAGGCCACCGAAGTGGCTTTCCTTGGGGCCCTCCAGCACAGAGACACAGGGAGATGATGTTCAAGCAGTCCACATTTATTTGCAAGGGTTTGGCAAGATGGTACAGCCAAATGAGCAGATGTAAAACCCTGTCATGACAGAGAAGGCTCTCCTGTGTGGGTGGGGATGGCAGATTTAAGCTGTGCGCAGTGATTACCTCACTACGCACAGGTGCAGCCACTCCTGTTCCTGGGTCCAATTAGCCTGGCCAATTATCTAATTCTTAACCAATTATCCAATTGGCCAGGTCTAATTAGCTTGACCCAGGGTAGGTGTGGCTGCTTAAACCAGCCATCCCCACACCACAATGCTATAATGCACATTCCCATCTCAGGTGGAATGAGATGTGCTCATGACTAGAATTAGAATGAAGATTTACAGACTGTTGACATCAAAAGCCTCCAGAAAATTCAATCCATCTCCTGGTTTTAAGCGTGAGCTCCCGAACTCATGGAAGCTAATTAAAAAATCTATGGCAAATGATTCACAGTATCGGAACATCTCTGTTATATTGGAATTCCCTTAAACCATCTCCCCTTTGCCTCTCAAGCCCCAGTGCCCTTACTCAACCAGAACATTGTCTTTCAGATGTCTTTCTGAAATGCACCCCTATGCCTTCCGGAAACTGTGTTGCCAGGTCAGCAGGTAGAGCCACTGGGCCACTGGGAAATAAGTTTAATCTGTTCCTTTATTTTTCTTGTCTTGATTAGAGCTTCTTGCTTGCCAACATTCGTGAGACCCACTGGATTGGGCTGAGTGATCTGCGAACTGAAGGACAGTGGCACTGGGTGGATGACACACCTATCAGTCCGACAGAAATTCAGTACGGTCTTCTTTAGACTTACATAACCATTTTCAGATAATGACACTACTTAAAAGAAAGACCATTTGACGTTAAACATTTCTTAAGTATTCTTATTGTTACTCTTGATGTAAACAAAATAATCATCAACATTTTTGTATGAAGGATTTGATTAGATTTTGATTTAGTTCTTTGTCATCATATTTTACCATCCTGCCTTTTTTGAAGGTTTTGGCACACAAGGCCAAATGGGGAGCACGAGCCGGATAACTGGACTGGGGGCGGAGATCCGACTGGAGAAGACTGTGCAGCCTTGGGTTACTCAGGTGGAAATCTTGAAGAATGGTTTGATGCCTCCTGCACTGTACAAAAAAGATTTGTGTGTGAAAAATGAATTTCAGTTTCATTTCTTGAATTTAGACCAGTTGGGACAAAATGATACAGCTGTGGCTAAAAATGTACACACACCTAGGCTAAACACATTCAAACTTATTTTTTCACAACTCCACACATTTCATGTTACCATACATTTCCTGTGTTAAGTCAATTAGGGTATCTACTTTGTTTCCATAAGAGGTCATTTTTAAAAGTAATAGCTAAGAGACAGATTTATTTCAGCTTTTATGTACTATCAGATGTATATGTACTATCAATATCAGAATTTCAGTAGGTCAAACGTTTACATACACTTTGTTAGTAATTTGTGGCATTGCCTTTTAATTGCTTAATTTGAATCAAATGCTTGGGGTAGCCTTCCACAAGCTTCTCACAATACTGGAATCTTTGCTCATTCCTCCTGACAGAACTGGTGTAACTCAGTCAGGTTTGTGGGCCTCCTTGGTTGGACACGCCTTTTCAGTTCAGTGCACACATTTTCTATGGGATTCAGATGAGGGCTTTGTGATGGCCATTCCAATACTTTCACTGTGTTGTCTTTAAGCCATTTTGTTACAACTTTGGAGGTATGCTTAGGATCATTGTCCGGCTGGAATACCCAGTTGCGACCCAGTTTCAATTTTCTAGCTGATGTCTTGAGGTGTTGCTTCAGTATTTCTAGATAATCATGATGCCATCTATAAGTGCACCACCACAACATGTTGCCTCCCCCATGCTTCACAGTTGGTATGGTGTTCTTTAGATTAAAAGCCTCACTCTTTTCCCTCCATACATAGCGCTGATCATTATGGCCAAACAATTAAATTTTTGGACCAGAGAACACTCCACCAAAAGGCTAGGTCTTCATCCTGGTGATCACCTGCAAGCTTCATTCTGGATTTTTTATGCCGGTCTTGGAGTATGGGCTTCCTCCTTGCGTGACAGCCTTTCAGGCCATGGGGATGTAGGATTATATTAATGGTGGATGTAGATACTTGTAGATACCTGATGCCTCCAAGTCCTTCACCAGTTTCTTTGATGTTGTCTTGGGGTTCAGTTGAACCTTTCGGGCCAAAGTTTGTTGAGCCCTGGGAGTTAATTTGTGCCTCCTTCCTGAACGATGCAGTGTCTGTGTGGTCCCAAGATTTTTATATTTGCTAACAATTGTTTGCACAGATGCTTGTGGTACCTTTGGTTGTTCGGAAATTGCTCCCAAGGAGGAACCGGACTTGTGGAGGTCCACAATTTTTTTCTGAGGTCTTGGCTGGGTTGCTTGGGTCTTCCCATGGTATCAAGGGCAAAATCGTCGTGGCTCTAAAGGTAGGCCCTTAAATACAATTAACTCCCAACTAACTCCTAATTGTGAAAATATGCCAATCAGAAGCATCTAAAAAATTAATTTCATCAATTTATGGAATCTTCCAGACTGTTTAAAGAGACAGTCAACTTGGTGTATGTAAACTTTTAATGCACTGGAATTCTGATACAGTGAATTAAAGCTGAAATAAACCCGTCTCTGATTTAAAAATACCTTTACCTACCTTCCTATTTGACTTGCCAAAAGAAATGTATGGTAACATGAAATATGCGGAGTTGGTGCATCTTAGCCTAGGTGCATCTTTTGGCCTCAACTGTATGTGTGACCGAAGAGCCACAAACAAATATTTAGCTGAGCAGAAAAACCTGAGAAACACTAATCAACTAACTGCATACTACCACTTGATAGGAACTGCTTTATTTAAGATATGTATTTTAAATTTATAAAATTTTAAAATGTATAATTGCAGAAGCTGTGTTAGCCACCTCTCTAGAGACAATGTTGCTATCTAGGACAATTTAATGTTGCAATTAGCCAATACATCACATGCTAATTCTGTTTTATTTAAGATATGCATTTTCTTATTGTTTAATTGATCATTGCAGAAGCTGTATTAACTGCCTTTCTAGAGACAACACTGCTATCTAGGATGATTTCATGTGATAATTTCCCGGTACATTGCATGCTATTTCACTGATACACATAATTTATTTTGGATTAAATTTAAGATAAATGTATTTACTCATACTATTGACTATTTCCTCCACATGTGATTGTGACATGGGGGGTTACTTGCTATAAACAAATTTAGTGGGTTAAACCTTCTTCCTGTCATCTGAGGATTACAAAACACATTTTCAGTGATGGAGGACCACTTTCAACACCACCAAAATGTATGACTCACTGGGTTAATAGACAGCAACATTTTGTTCCTATGTGGTCACCATATCTTGGCTGAGGTGCAGACCCTTACAGAAACTGTATAAAATGAAAATATATTTAAATAAAGTACATTACATTGATACTACAACAATTCTCAAAATGCAAGCAAATAGACTGTTCATAGTATTCTTGCATTCAGATACTGCAGTACAGCTATATATTCAACAACTATGCTGTTGTGAAATATAACAGTCCAATTATTTAGTATCTCAGTCAAGAAGCAACATTTTGAAATATTGTGGAGGGGATGCTGAGTTTGGTTTAAAACAGTGGGACACACATTAAAAATGAGAGTCGTTATGTAACATTTAAATTACAATAAAATTGAAAATGTATATTAGAAATAACTATATATATATATATATATATATATATATATATATATATATATATTCAAAGAAGTCCACATATTTACAATCTATTGCAGTATTTCTGTTAGGGGGGTTAGGAATTCAGTAAGTCTGTTGAATATGAAAATTAGATAAGCCAAAGCTAAGGTGAGAATTTGGCCAGGATATTAAGGATCCCATTACTGTTTCTGAAAGATTTCATAAGCTGTTGACCACTGCGAGTCAGGACATTGTTTTAAGAAAAAACTGTGCTGCTGTGACAAGCAAGTAAGGTGACAAGCCTATTTTGGCTTGTTACATTTGGTCCCATTGGTTGAAACATATATACTGTAGCATAGTCCACCCAACACAGTTTTCTGTGAAGAAGGAAAAAAAAGGTTAATCCATAGAAAACAAATGCACCACCTATTGTGGACTATGTAAACATGGAGGCAATGTCCCTTCAGTGGTTAAATAAGCACTTGGTTATAGGTTTTTTGTTTTGTTTTATTTAATGTCACAAAGGCAATGTATGCTGCAGTATCGTCATGTGTATACAGGTTTGTTGCAAAAGATGTCCCATTGTCATCACTTCCAGCAACTTTGATTATCTAGGACAGGGGTCCTCAATCTTATCCAGAAAGGGCCGGTGTGGGTGCAGGCTTTTGTTCGAGCCAAGCAGTAACACACCTGATTCTACTAATCGAGGTCCTTAGCAAAGACTACTCTAGTGGTTGATTAGTAGAATCAGGTGTGTAACTGCTCAGTTGGAACAAAAGCCTGCACCCACACCGGCCCTTTCTGGATAAGATTGAGGACCCCTGATCTAGGAGGTCTCTCATCAAGGGACAACGAAACCTAACCTTATTTACCTTTGGTCATCTGACAGAAGTGTATTTCTGGGTGGTGTGACTGCTGAATGTTTGGGGCTTTATTAATCAAAGAGTTATTCTTATATGTGTGTTCTTATATCATTATGGCCCAAGATAAAAATATAGTTGTGTTTTAGTATCTGTCGTACAAATTTTTCATTTTGGCCAAGATGCACAATAGCATCATTAGGCCACTAACATTTTCATTTCAGTAGATTAAAACCCCATGCAATTGATATGCATTTTCAAAAAGAGGGTTTCACTAACATGTTATATTGCATTAGGAAAATTTAAAGTATTTTCTCATTGGCTTTGAGTCCAGAGGCTTTGTTGTACCTGGCTATAAGAACAAAGTTGTTGACCCCACATTTGGACATCAATGAGAAAGTGTGAGAAGGCAATGGAAAACAACTTGAAAGCAATTTGGATTAAATGCTTAGCCAAGGGTACAATGGCAAAGCACCATCAGGGAACCTAACCTAAAACCTCAAATTTGGCCATCATGCTATGCTGCTGCCCCAGCGTATCGCCTGAACATAGTTTAAAGGGGACATGAACATTGTTGCTTTTTGGCCAACTGTTCTGTACAATCACTTTTTTGAACATTGTTTTTTTTTTGTTTGAAATCACATGTCCCATGGTTTCGGTCTAGCTAAAAGAAAGTTTATTCAGCTGGTACTGTAGCTGTTACAAACTGGTTTGTGCCAGTAGCTGTGTTACATACTCAACTTCTTGCTGTTTGCTAAGCAGTAGCCACAATCTGGGCCAAGCACAGACATTGTAATGGTAGGTAACGAGTTACATAATGTGGTTATTCACAGATTTGTTCCTCGTTCAAGGTCAATCACCCTTCACCAGTGGGTTGAGGTTACCTCTGGTGCATCTCTTTTTATTCTTAAGAAACCGAAGTGATACTTTTGGTTTCTTCAACATATTTCCTCTTTAACTTCTGCATTTATCACTTCCCGACTTTTTAAAGTAAAACAGTGTATAAATAGAGGACGACTGTCCTCGCACTCTCTATTTGTAATCCCTCTGTAAACTCACCTGCTATTCATTGAAACATGGAAGAAAACTATAGCCACACTGAAATAATTCTCTCTGATCTGGACCACAAGAATGAGGAATTCTTCTCAGGTAAGATCCTTTTCCCTCTTCATCCTCTAGTGGATTCATTTGAATTTTTTTTACTCAGTTTGTTTATTTAACCTCATTATTGGTCAATGAATAGATCATGACATTCCCATTCACTCAATGACCTCAATTATTAATTTAAATATGAATAATGACACACAATTATGCCTTGATTTACAAATGGGTACTCATGGCACACAATTTTACATTACATTCAGCGACATTTACAGTAACGTGACAAATAAGCAATACAGTACAAGCCGTGTTGTACTGTGAATATGGTCATGGCTACAGGGGTATTGTTCGACATAACATGAAGCGGAGTGCCTACAACTCCCTGCAGCTGTGACTATTCATGATAGAGCACAACACCGAGTACTGTATTGCTTGTATAAAAGGGCTACAACATATTGAAACAATTAATTTATGACACAATGTTACTTTTACAAGATTATTTATAAGTAACGGTTTATCCGCAGAATAACAAACAGGCAGTTTGATGAATTGTTCCTCTGTCAGATTTACAATCACTGTAGAATGGCAACTGATAATTCAACAAAATATTTAGTTGTAAACACTTTTACAATTGATTAATTGCATGTGATTAATAATATCTATCTTCCTTATTAAAATGAAAATTGTTTTGAGATGAGGCAAAATGTTAATGTCAAAATAATGGAAAGTTGCAACTGAACTAATTATGTTTCACAGAAGCTAAACAAGCCATATCCCAAAGCAATGCTACACGTTTTCCTTCATTTATTCAATTTATTATTTGTTTAAGAACCCCAAAAGCACATACAAGGATAAGCCCTTATTGAAAGCATTTCCTTCCACACAGCTATGATTCCTGAATTCATTAAGAAATTAATATTACTGCTTGCTTTGATCCATGTTCAAAATTCTGGGCAGGCCTGGTTGCCTATAATTATGGCCAGTGGGGCTAAAAGAAGAGACTTCAGTGACTTTAACAGTGGGGTGATCGATAGGGTACATTTGGCAGGAGCTTCAGTGACGAAGACTACTCAACTTGCTAAAATTTCATGAGGACCAGTGTCTCAGGTGTTGGTCGGAAGCACGTATTCCTGGATTGTGAAGTCCATTCATTAGTTTGAAGAACAAGGCTAAAAAGGGAAGGAACTCTGAATCACTTAACTTCAATTTTTATTATTAGGGTGTAAGCAGGCAGTTTAGGAAAGAACGGTCTGTCAACAACTCTAACTGGATTCCAGATAATGTAATATGTTATTACAGTCTCGGGAAAAAGGTTATTACATTATCTGGACAGTCTTACTAGATTATCTGTCCGACAGGTTTATTATGTTGGATATCCTGTTTTAGGCGGTACTTATTGAAACAAAGACCTGTTTAAATAAATAATTGTAAATAAATAAATAAATAATTGTCAGAATTATAGTGTAATTAACTAAAAAAAAAAAAAAAAAACATAATTTAAGAAAATGAAAGCATCAGTTCTCCAAAAACGGATCTGGACAGATTACAAAGTCCTTACATGTATATAATATATTTATACTTCCCATAATGCATATCTAACTCTGACATAATCTGGCTTTAGCGTAGATTTGGTAAATCATCTTAGGTCTATAATTTAGGACAATGAACAGCTTGAGACACAGCAATGTTTGAAAACCCATGGTTCACCCAGGACTCCTGGCTCCTGTTGATTGTGTATGTCCAGAAACCCCTTCGTGGGCCAGGGAGAAGAGTACCATTGTCACCCACAGAATGACCCGGCTCCTGCTGGCCGTGCTCTGCCTCATCCTGCTGTGTGGCCTCACTGCTCTTGGAGTCCTCTGTGAGTCCACCATCTTCCAGGCAAAAACCCTGCTCAGAGCCATTACACAGGGATATCCAATGTTACACTGAGCCATTACACAGGGATATCCACGGTTACACTGAGCCATTACACAGGGATATCCACTGTTACACTGAGCCATTACACAGGGATATCCACTGTCACACTGAGCCATTACACAGGGATATCCACTGTCACACTGAGCCATTACACAGGGATATCCACTGTTACACTGAACCATTACACAGGGATATCCACTGTTACACTGAGCCATTACACAGGGATATCCACTGTCACACTGAGCCATTACACATGGATATCCACTGTTACACTGAGCCATTGCACAGAGATATCCACTGTTACACTGAGCCATTACACAGGGATATCCACAGTTACACTGAGCCATTATACAGGGGTGTTTACTGTTACACTGAGCCATTACACAGGGATATCCACTGTTACACTGTGCCATTACACAGGGGTATTTACTGTTACACTGAGCCATTACACAGGGATATCCACTGTTACACTGAGCCATTACATTACATCACAATACATTCATTCAGCACAGGCTGTTTTCCAGAGCAGATTATAATGTATGGAACAAATAACTATTCACCTTAATATGAGCAATAGTGGCTGATTACCATTACCAGAATGATGAGAAAAAGTGCAACATCACTAAAGCAATAATGCTAACCAAAGACCAGAATACAAATTCTGATACAAATAGACTACAACCATAACAAACCCTAAAAAGAGAAGCATTAAACCATTAAACTATAACCTATGGCAATGAAATACCATAGCTTGAATTAGTACAAATTGTGGCAGTGCTATGAAATGGGATGCAGTTTGAGAAAGCGGGTCGTTCTGGTTCAGAAGATGGCCAATGATTCTGTTTTTCTTATCGTTTTTTGAAATTCATTCCACATCTATGGGGTGAGCACAGACAGGCATAGTGACTTGGAGATGTAACCATGCAATGAGGGGGAGAGCCAGTGGCTTTAGTGTTTCAGAGCAGAAAGATCTGGCTGGGGTCCAGGGTTTATACACTACACATTGATACCTACACTCAGTGAACCATTATGCAACAATACCTACTGTTACACTGAACCTTACCATACTGATATCTACTGCAACACTAAACTATAACACATTGATATTTACTGATACACTGAACCAATACTCTGACATCTACTACTTGTCTTTGAAGCATCACATACAGATACAGTAGCTGTTGCACTGAAGTTACCCATTATGAATGCTGTTGCACAGACCCATCACTACACACTGATATGAACTGTTATACTGAAGTATAACATGTGAATATCTGATGTTGCACGAAACCATTGCGCACTGAGAGAGGTATGCAAAAGTTTGGATGCCCCTAGTCAAATTGCAAACTTAAACATGGCATATGTATGTAAATACTGACGCACAATATTTTTATTTGCTGAATTTTACCAATATAAAAAACATAAAACAAAAAACAAAAGTTTGGGCACCCTGTCAGTCAGTGCTTAGAAACACTTCCAAATGTTTGTTGTAGACAAATCTAGCATAGCAATATTCCTATTCTTACATGCAGAACCCTTCTAGTTTATAAATATGCAGCCCATGGTTGTTGAGAGTAAGTACAACACCCTAAGCCAGTATTTAGAGCATTTATTCAGCTCTGGATGTCACGTAACGAGTAGGGAGGACCCAAACGCAGAGTAAGAAAAGACAAACTCGAAAAGGGAAAATTAACAAAGACTTTACTAACAAAAAAGGCAAACACAAACAGGGAACAGAAAAGGCCACGATGGGCAAAAACACAAACTCCAAAATATCTAAGAAAAACAGAAAACAAGAGGGACTCAAAACACGGGCAGGGCAGAACACAGGCAGGCAGAGTACACGGGTAGGTACATACGGTCAGAAACAAACAGGGAACCAGCACCTGAGTCAAGGGGACAAAGAACTTAAATAGATAGGGGCAACAAGTCCCAGGTGAACTCAAAGAACAATCAAACCAGAAAAGGAGGGGATAACAAGACACAGGTGGGAACAATGAGACAATCAGAAACAATAATAAAATAATTGAAAGCAATAATACAATTAACAGGGGAACGAGCAGGACACAAAACAGAAGTGCCGCCATCTGGCAGCCCAACAAGGAAAACAAAGACAGAAACACAGAACCATGACACTGGAATTGTATTCACTTGACTTAATTTAAGGCACAATCAGCTATTCAAGCTTTGAAACTTAAACTTTTACAACCCTGCAGAAGTTGTATTAATTTCTTTTCATTTTTTCACAGAGATTCAACAAAACACGTAACTCGACCACGGGTGCTAAACATTTTCATAACACTGTATTCTTTTGCACTGAGCCATTTTACACTGATATCTTTTACACTGAATAAGTACCCACTGATATCTATAATACCAAATTATTATAAACTTATAATTATTTTACACTAAACCATTATGCACTGATAACTGCTGATAGACCGAACCATTACATAACAGGCTTTTACTATTGTACTGAGCATTAACACTGAAATACAATATAGATTGTTACAAAGCAAATCAAATTGAATAGTTAACATAAAGATTGCCTGTATTTTCCCCCCACACTAGATTTTGTGGAGATCAACAAGGCAATAAATCTGTCAATCAGTGCTCTCAACCATTAGATTATTCTCCAGTTGAAGGGCATGTCAGCAGCAGTAGATTGATGGGGAAAGGATAGCATGTATAACTCTATCACTTTGGTTTTCTGTGCAACAGATGTTGAGAAAAGCAACATGCTGGGCTCCCTGAAGGCCCAGAATTCCTCCGCCTCCTTGTTCTCATTGGAACCACAGATGGCAGGTGAGTGTGAACCGCTTTCACTCCAGAGAACAGCAACAATAAGATTTCAATAAGATATTTGTTGAGCTCTTGAGAACCAAGCACATTGGTTCTCTAAAAATAGGTTTTATGTGACAGCCTAGGTCTGGTGGCTCAGATGTGCAAAAGCTTGGGAATGAAATATTATTTAAGCCTATATATATGTGATAAAAATATTAATTGCACATTTTAAATCCATTTCATTTCCTTCAACAGAGAAACATACAAAAATGTCAGATTTTCTAAAGGCTCAAAACAGGAATCTCTCTGCCTCCCTGGCCTCTGTACTACAGAAACTAGCGGGTCAGTCTGAATCAGAAGTTTTGTTTAATTTTCACTGTCTTCTCGCAAACCAAGCACAGAAATCCATTAAGATAAGGATCCAAAGCAATCTAAGCTCCAGAGATTGTAACACAAGAAACAGCTCTTGGCGGACAATGCATACAGCGATGAAATAGTACTGTAAAATATCCTTGCATGCAGTTACAAGATACAAGATAATGTATAAATAATAGCTTTGCTGTCCTTTGTGCAACAGGAAATAGAGGATGTGTCAAAATCAGAATAGTTTAGATGCTGTCTTGTAAATCAAGTGCAATAGTTCTGTAAATTGTCTAACCCGAAGGTATCACATAGGTACCAGATCTTGGTGTCCTTTGCAGTCGTAACCTCTTCTCCAAACCTGTCTGTTCAAAAGAGTACTGTGGGCATTGTGATCTATGGTTATCTAAAATTAAAAGTAAGGCCCAACTGAGACCCTAGTGAAGAAGGAGATCAGACAAGGTGCAGCTCATAGTGTTATGATGACAATGAGTGAATTTCACCAGACAAGGGAAAATATGTCTCCATGCACAGGTTTATCATTTTCAAAATCATTATCCTGTTTTTTTTTTCAATAGAGAAAAACAGCATTGTAGATTCCCTGGAGGCTCAGAACAGGAACATCACTGTGTCTCTTTCTTCTGTGGAACAAAAACTAACCAGTGAGTCGGAAAAGAAGATAGTTTTCTTATTCTCTTGCAAACCAGGGGCTCTCTGAGATTAAATTCCAATGAAGGTCCAAGCTACAGAGGCTATAAGACACACGACAGCACCTGGAAGCTGATGGCATTGCATTCTGTAGCAGCACTGGGTGGGGAAAAAATAAGACATCCTGCACATTTGTAATATGACCAAATTGATTTTGTTTTCTTTTTACAGAGGAAATTAGCGTTGCAAATTCCCTGGAGGACCAGAACAGGAACCTCTCTGCCTCACTCTCCTCTCTGCAACAGAATCTAGCAGGTGAGTTTGCACCAGAAGGTTTCTGATTTTTGTTGTTCTATGTTTAAGTTCCCATGATAGATGAGGCAGAGCATGAACTCACACAAATAGGAGTTAATCTACATTCCATCACCAGTGCACTTAAAAAAAATAATATCCATTCATTATCCCATGTACTTTCAGGTCCAATTAGGTAACGTCATTGACATTCACTGAACAAAAACAGGAAATAGAGGATTTGATAAAACCGGAATAGTTCAAATGTTGTCTTTTAAATCAAGTACAGTAGTTTTGTAAATTTAGATTACAATAACAGCCTATGTCTAACCAGAGGATATCACATAGGTACCAGGTCTTGGTGTCCTTTGCAGACGTATCCTCTTCCCCAACCCTGTCTGTGATCCCAATCACCCCCCGACAACCCATTCAATGATTGCAACCAATTATCTCCCCCTCCCCTGGTTCACAATCACAATCTCCCCCCCAAAACCTCCCCCAGTCAGCTGACTGTTCAAAAGAGTACTGTGGGCATTGTGATCTATGGTTATCTAAAATTTAAAGTAAGGCCCGATTGAGAGCCTCGTAAAGGAGGAGATCAGACATGATGCAGCTCACGGTGTTATGATGACAATGAGTGAATTTCACCAGACAAGGGAAAATATGTCTCCATGCACAGGTTTATCATTTTCAAAATCATTATCCTGTTTTTTTTTTCAATAGAGAAAAACAGCATTGTAGATTCCCTGGAGGCTCAGAACAGGAACATCACTGTGTCTCTTTCTTCTGTGGAACAAAAACTAATCAGTGAGTCGGAAAAGAAGATAGTTTTCTTATTCTCTTGCAAACCAGGGGCTCTCTGAGATTAAATTCCAATGAAGGTCCAAACTGCAGAGGCTATAAGACACACGACAGCACCTGGAAGCTGATGGCACTGAATTCTGTAGCAGCACTGGGTGGAGAAAAAATAAGACATCGTGCACATTTGTAATATGACCAAATTGATTTTGTTTTCTTTTTACAGAGGAAATTAGCGTTTCAAATTCCCTGGAGGACCAGAACAGGAACCTCTCTGCCTCACTCTCCTCTCTGCAACAGAATCTAGCAGGTGAGTTTGCACCAGAAGGTTTCTGATTTTTGTTGTTCTATGTTTAAGTTCCCATGATAGATGAGGCAGAGCATGAACTCACACAAATAGGAGTTAATCTACATTCCATCACCAGTGCACTTAAAAAAAATAATATCCATTCATTATCCCATGTACTTTCAGGTCCAATTAGGTAACGTCATTGACATTCACTGAACAAAAACAGGAAATAGAGGATTTGATAAAACCGGAATAGTTCAAATGTTGTCTTTTAAATCAAGTACAGTAGTTTTGTAAATTTAGATTACAATAACAGCCTATGTCTAACCAGAGGATATCACATAGGTACCAGGTCTTGGTGTCCTTTGCAGACGTATCCTCTTCCCCAACCCTGTCTGTGATCCCAATCACCCCCCGACAACCCATTCAATGATTGCAACCAATTATCTCCCCCTCCCCTGGTTCACAATCACAATCTCCCCCCCAAAACCTCCCCCAGTCAGCTGACTGTTCAAAAGAGTACTGTGGGCATTGTGATCTATGGTTATCTAAAATTTAAAGTAAGGCCCGATTGAGAGCCTCGTAAAGGAGGAGATCAGACATGATGCAGCTCACGGTGTTATGATGACAATGAGTGAATTTCACCAGACAAGGGAAAATATGTCTCCATGCACAGGTTTATCATTTTCAAAATCATTATCCTGTTTTTTTTTTTCAATAGAGAAAAACAGCATTGTAGATTCCCTGGAGGCTCAGAACAGGAACATCACTGTGTCTCTTTCTTCTGTGGAACAAAAACTAACCAGTGAGTCGGAAAAGAAGATAGTTTTCTTATTCTCTTGCAAACCAGGGGCTCTCTGAGATTAAATTCCAATGAAGGTCCAAACTGCAGAGGCTATAAGACACACGACAGCACCTGGAAGCTGATGGCACTGAATTCTGTAGCAGCACTGGGTGGAGAAAAAATAAGACATCGTGCACATTTGTAATATGACCAAATTGATTTTGTTTTCTTTTTACAGAGGAAATTAGCGTTTCAAATTCCCTGGAGGACCAGAACAGGAACCTCTCTGCCTCACTCTCCTCTCTGCAACAGAATCTAGCAGGTGAGTTTGCACCAGAAGGTTTCTGATTTTTGTTGTTCTATGTTTATGTTCCCATGATAGATGAGGCAGAGCATGAACTCACACAAATAGGAGTTAATCTACATTTCATCTCCAGTGCATTTAAAAAAAATAATAACCATTCATTATGTACTTTCAGGTCCAATTAGGTAACTTCATTTACATTCACTGAACAAAAACAGAAACCAAAAATGTAATTCTCATATACATAAACATATTGTCTTTTGGAGAATGTTGCTGTCTGTAAACTGTCATTTTTTGAGGTAAAAGGGTTAAGAAATCACTAAAAATGAACTTGGAAATGGAGTTGCTGATTATGAAAAAAAAAGTGGAATGGAAGTCAATGATTGGCTCTTTTTTGTATATCAGAAGCTGAGAGACAGTTGCATGAACTGCAGACCAATCACAGCGATCTACTGAAAACTCTTTTGTCTTACAAAGGTGAGTTTGATTACTAGCGGTGAATTTTGACAGGGGCAACTCAAAATCATAGCTCCATAGAGTTTACCATAACTTCAGATGTGCATAGTACATAAATATGAATTCATATCTTTATAGATTATTATAATAGATAAAATAAGCTTTATATTTTACGTTTTAATCTTGAGCATAGGTGTTTCAGAACAGTTCTTAAACTAAGTCTTTGATTGGCTAAGGGGTCTAAACTCCTTGCTTCCAAGGCCTAAACTGGCTGCTAATTGAAAGGAAACCACAAAATCTTCAGCCCTCTGGGATATGAGTTTTCTATCTGAACTACATCACAAAATCTTTATATGTTCATTTTTATACCTTTTGTCCTTTTATTTAGATTATATTGAATAACTGAACATTATGGCCATGATGTAACCTTACAAACTGTGACCCTGGGTCCCTGTTTAACAACAAATAGTTTAACCTGTGTCCCATTGAACAGTAAACAGTTTACTCTATACAAACTGCACTGCTGTGTCCCTGTTTAACAGTGAACAGTTTACCCTATACAAACTGCACCGCTGTGTCCCTGTTTAACAGTGAACAGTTTACCTTACACAAACTGGGACCCTGTGTCCCTCTTTAACAGTAAACAGTTTACCCTATACAGACTGCGCCGCTGTGTCCCTCTTTAACAGTGAACAGTTTACCCTATACAAACTGCGCCCCTGTATCCTTTTTAAACAGTTAACAGTTTACAATATACAAACTGCGCTGCTGTGTCCCTGTTTAACAGTAAACAGTTTACCCTATATAAATTGGGTATACAAACTGTTGACCCTGCATGAACTGTGACCCTGTGTCTCTCTGTAACAACAAACTGTTGACCCTGCATAAACTGTGTATCATGGTTGTGTTCCCGTCTGTCTTTCCCTGTTGGGCCGCCAGATGGTGGTACATCTGTTTTGTGTCCTGCTCCCCCGTTTGATTGTATTATTGTTTTCAATTGTTCAATTATTGTTTTGTGGTTGTCTCGTTTTCCCTTCCCTCTCTGTGGCCTGATTGTGCATTGTGCCCTGCTGTGTCTCGTCAGTGTCTTGTCTTTTTAAGTTCCCTTCTCCCGGACTCAGGTGCTGGATCCTTGGTTGTGTTTGATCGCGTGTGTTCCTACCCATGTCCTGTTTTCCACATGCTTTTGGATTTTCTGGATTTTCTTGGTTTCCTGTGTTTTTTTGAAGTTTGTCTTTGTGTTTTTTGAGAGTTCCTCTGCGAGGCTTTTTGTTCCCTTTTGTCCTGCTTTGTTAAGTAAAGTCTTTGTTCCTACCATTTGGAGTTTTGAGTTTTTTCCCCCCTCTGCGTTTGGGTCCTAACCCCCACGTACCCTGACACTGTGACCCTGTGTCTGTGTAACAACAAACTGTTGACCCTGCATAAACTGTGGACATGTGTCCTTGTTTAACAGAAATCAGCTTACCCTGCACAAACTGTGACCCTGTGTCCCTGTTTAACAGAAAGCAGAGGCTACAGAGAGTGTGGCAGTGGCTGGAGGAAGTACATGGGGCAGTGCTACTTTTTCTCCACTCAGAAATTGAACTGGATGCAAAGTTGTGATTTTTGCATGTCAAAGGGGGCTAAACTGGTAATTATCGACTTGGAGCAGGAACAGGTAAAGCATGCCCCTAGTCTGCATTACACATTTATGAGGAAATCATGAGTCGAATGACAATCTAGAATGAAGTCCCATGCTTTCAATAAATATGCTAAATAATTCACGGAGCTGTAAGAAACCCCTCAGATACACCAAACGACATGTCGAGCTTACCAACAGTAAGAAACCTGTCAGATACACCAAATGGCGCATCAAAGTCACCAACAGTAGGGAAACCAAAACTTATCACGTCAAGGTCCCCAACTGTAAACCCCTCCACAAACCAAACAGCAGACGTATCTGAATGGTGAAGGAACATGTGTAGCCTTACCGGGTGCTACTGGAACGGGATTATTTTATGTTATCTCCAGTACTCCAGTAATTTAATGTTGTAGAGGAAAGATTTAAAAAGTACACTTCAGTTAACTGCCTTACCAAGTCTTAGAAAATTCAATTTGCAGTAAATAAATGGCAATGCTTGCTGCAATCTATGTACATTTAGGAATATTAGTGGTGATAATGAATTCAATAGTGTCAATGTCAAATGCATTGTACAGTAATGACTTTTTATTTCTCTTTTTCAGACATTTCTGTCATCCATCATTAGTGAGACACACTGGATTGGGCTGAGTGATCTGAGAACTGAAGGACAGTGGCACTGGGTGGATGATATACCTCTCAGTCAGACAAAACATCAGTAAGGTCTTCCTGTGTATTTCTTATACTTACACAGCTCTGCATCCGGAAGGCCAGACCCACCAAACTGCATTAGCTTATTAACATTAACTGGTGGTAAATGGGTTTGTGTTTCATGCATTTCCAGAGCATTTCACACTGAAAAATGCTCTAAAAAACAAAGTAACAGAGTAACAAAGTGGAGTAGAAATTTTGGTTTATCCAATGAAGCATTTTTTCAGTATAAGAACGAGGTTGATGTGGTCTGGCTAAAAAGCAGTTGCGTTAAGTCATTTATTTATTTAGGATACGCTTTTATTCTGACTGACCTACATATGGTCATTCATAAAGGTTTAGGCAGAGCATATATGATGACAAGTCATCACTATGACAACCAATAGAAGTAGTGAGTACATACTGCAAAGCTATAACAATACAGAGAATGAGGAGGTTATGCTAATAGTAGCAAACAGGTTTAAGGATACTGTGGTTGGTAAGGCTTGTAAACCTGAAATAAATTATCAGATTTGAACCAAGATGCAGGGTAAACAGGTGTGTTTTCAGCTAGCACACAAGATAGACAGTGACTCAATCTGGCTAAGATACATAGGTTCATATGTTTGTACATTTTGTTTCAATACTGAAAAATGAATTTGTGATATATTTGACAGGTCAATTTGTTTGATAACAATTTTTCCCCCTAAATACTAGCTGATAAAACTTTACATTTTATTACCATGTTGTTCCCTGTTTATTAAGGTTTTGGTACACAAGGCCAAATGGGGAGCACGAGCCGGATAACTGGACTGGGGGCGGAGATCCGACTGGAGAAGACTGTGCAGCCATTGGTGACAAGAGTGGAGTACTTGACAAATGGTTTGATGCATCATGCACTGAACAAAAAAGATTTGTGTGTGAAAAGTGACTTTCACATACTACTGAGCAATGGAGACAGATATGCCTACAGATTTACGTACACCAGTTATAGGCTAGTAGGAAATATATGGTAAAGACCGTTTCTCATTTTGCTGTCAGCATTGTATCAGTGCTTATGCTTGTGATCAAAGTTCTTGGCCCAAAGACCAATGGCTTTTCCTCTGGTAGTTGAAAGCTTAGTACCCATTTGCAATGATAATGGTTTGCTTTGTAGAAATATTTGCACCCCAAATAGTAAGTATAACCGATGATTACTTTTTTGTATAAATGTAAAAGGTATTCCAGGAAAGATTAGACATTTTGGGAGGTGATTTTCCAAAACATAACTGGCATTTGGACTCCATTTGAGGACGATCATATAATTGTGGTGACTTTCAAAAGTGATGAAACGCTGATTAGACTCCTTTACCACTCGTGCACAGGGCTCTGAAAACGGGCACATACAGGGAATTAAATACATAAAGCATAAACACAACTGCTATCACAATTAAGTGTTCAGAACACCACCTTATATGCTTCCCTATTCTGCTGTGTCTGAATCACATGAGAGAAAGATGTCATTTGTCAATTGCTTCACCACTAAAGACATAGATAATGCCAAAATAACATTCAGGAAATGCATGACTTAAAAAAAAACAAACAAAAAAAACAATATTTAGACTTCAGAGATTTTTAGAAACATATCCAGAAGTCATGCATTAACTTACATGTTACTGTACCAGTGACCATGGCTTGGAACATGTGTGACAGGACAGGGCATAATGGCTTGTCGCAATAGCAAATGTACAGTAGATACATTATTTGCTAACAGTAATAATATTTACTGCGTAATATTTATTTTTGATTTATTCCCAATTGACTGCATAGAGACAGATCTGCCAGAGAATTATGTGAATGTGATACATTAGAAAGGTACAAATGCAATCATACTGTAACTTCTGCACTTCAGATTAGCCTGGAGTTAACTTATTTTTATCATAACTATTATTGTACATCTAACAACCTGTGAAGCTTTCCATACAAATTATCCTGCTATTCCTGCCTTTTACAACTGTGGACAGATGCCTATCAAGTGATGAACAGCTTAGTGCACACTACACAGGTGTAAAACAACTTATTTACAGAGAGCTGTTGGGGAAAAATTCATCAGAGCTGGTCAAAAGGCCAGACTTGGGATAGGCAGTTGTACCTGCATGCTTTTTCTGGTATGTCCTTTCATACACTTATATAAACTGAATTATCGGCACTTGTGCAGTCCTTGTGTGGCGTCCATTTATTGAACATTAACGCTTGATGTTAATGATCAATGCCTGTTCTCTTATAACCACTACCTATTGCACTACTATGTCTTTGAAACAAATACTGTTTTTGAAGCAAATCACAGGTCACTTTACAGGTGAAAAAATACATATGTATGTTTCTTATTGTCCCAATGGCTGACCTTTATGTTCCCATTGTAGGAGGCAGAATATTCAGCATACCACACCAGTGTGCTTAGGTATATGTGCAGTTTGTACCAAGAGAACACATTCTCAGCAAGGTCAGAATTAATTGAAATAGGTTTGATTTTCCAAACCCAGCAGTTTATACCCTCGTTTGACGTTTGGCACTCTGAATACCAAACACAAGTGCATCAACAGTTAAAACACCTCACTTATCTAACATGTAAAATATGTTTATTTGATTTAATTTGGTAATTGTTATCAAAGTTATCAATTATCAACTAAATTGCCAAATTTGTTGATAGGCAGAGCAAACTGTTGGATCAACCCTTATCAAACTGCACTCACAACCTGATGAAAATTAAGATTTCTAATCTAACAACGAGGTACAACTACCTTAAAACAGTTTACAAAGGTTACTGACATGGACGGTCACACAAGAAATGAATGAAATAAGATACCAAACCATAGCTTATTTGTCCCAAGGAAACCCAAATAGCAAAAACCAAAAGACAGCATACATAGATTAAAGGTACAAATAATGGGGCGACATACCTCAGGAGGTAAGAGCGATTGTCTGGCAGTCGGAGAGTTGCTGGTTCGATCCCCTGCCCTGGGCGTGTCGAAGTGTCCCTGAGCAAGACACCTAACCTCTAATTGCTCCCAATGAGCTGATTGGTACATTGCATGGCTGCCTTTCATCATTGGTGTGTGAATGGGTGAATGAGAGGCATCAATTGTAAAGCACTTTGGATAAAAGCGCTATATAAATGCAGTCCCTTTACCATTTACTGAATAATTCAGATGCCCACTTCCGGCTGTTACAAAGTGACTTAACTCTAAGGAAGCCGCATATTTTAACTTGTGAAAAAGAGGAGGGGCCAGGGGCATGGACACCCCACACACACACACACACACACGAAGACATACACATTCACACTACAGATAGTAACCTCCCAGTTCCTGCTGTCTTATCTCAAGGCTAAGCTGCCCATGCAATTTGAAGCTTCCTATGGCTGAGAACAGCCAAATGGTGAATTACATGTCTGACAATATTTACTAAGAGAGCTGCAATACAGTTATTTTAAATATATTTGTCTCCTCATCACCAAATCTACACCTGCCACATGTAAGTTTCCCTAAGACCAAGTTAATAATGGCCAATCATGTACATCATTAGGCTCAACATCTGGAAACATGTGACAGATCTTACTTGTGAATAACAACAGGTGTTACTGTGCTATAAGCATATTTCTAGTATGACATTTAGTAGCAGCAGGATTTGTATCTGTGTGGTGGATGGGAGACCAGGGATGGTTGTAACACTAGAGCCTACCCCAGCATGCAGTGAACGAGAGGCAGGAATATGCCCTGGACAGGCCACCGGTCCATCGCTGGGCCCACACACCATTCACTCACACACTCATACCTACAGGCAATTTAGAGTCACCAATTAGCCAACTGCTTGTCTTTAGACTGTGGGAGGAAACCGGAGTACCTGGCGGAAACCCACGCAGATACAGGTAGAACATGCAAACTCTGTGCAGAAAGGCCCTTGTCGGGATTCAAACTCAGGATCTTCTTGTTGTGAGACAACAGTGCTCTTCACTACGCCACTGTGCTCCCCTAACCAGAAATCACGAGACAAAAATTAAATTTTAAGTTTCATTTTGGAATTTCATCAAAAAAAGAGAGAAACTTGGTTAACAATATAACACAGTCCCATGCTAAGCTCCCTCCATTCTTTAAAAACCTTTGAAAAGAGTAGTAGCCAAATTCCGGGTCTTTCTAAGCCAGTGTGATACACATTCATAACAGAAAAAGACACCATTAAAACTTAACATAACAAAGATGGAATCAAACAAACAGCAGAACTATACTATTACTGAGCCCAGAACTGGGATCATATCCAGCAACACAGCTGTATTGACGTAGATATACCATTAGCATGTCATTAAACTATTGGCTTATTAAACAAATATTGCTTGAAACAGTATTATATAGTTTTTCATTTTAGCATTATGTACACTTTACAGAATGAAAGCAGCAGCTCTCAAAGGGGGAAAGGACTGGGCTGCGGTGATGTGGTGTCAGATTTTGCATCAGCAAGCCCCACTGCAGTCTGTTGCACATGAAGTGTCCTTACCTGTGGACTGGAAGTGTGATAAAAGAAGCAGGGACTGACGTCCCCTATTTAGGAGATGAGCATATGCTTGTCTCTGCTTTCCCTGAACTGAGAGTGGAGGGAGACTGGATACTTTAGCATTATGGACTAAATAATGTGTAAGTTTTATTTTTAACCACCACAAGCATGAAGGCCATTCCACCCTTATGAAATCACAGAACCTCACTCACTCTGCAAACGGCAAAATAAACAACAAAACATATTTGATTTTGGACTATTGTTTATTGAGAATCACATTCATGTTCAGTTAGGATTTACATTTGGATTTTAAGAATTTGATCGAGAGCTGTAATGTATGTATTGTAAGCTGAGTTTTGATTGGCGAGGAGCCTGGCACAGCTTTGCTAGGAGAGTTCTGACGAATCACTGCACAGAGTCTGTGTGCTGCAAGTGTCTGTGAGAGAGAGAGAGAGAGAGAGAGAGAGAGAGAGAGATCTCAGAATGGTCTGGCATGGTTTGTGAATTTAGAACATGAAGAACTGCAGAAAAAGAACACCTCCCAATATCAGTACAAAATGCAGCCTTATTGAGAAGTACTGGTGGTCAGCTGATACTGTGAGGATAAGAGATCAGGATAGGCAAGTGGAATGCACTGAAATATACTGTAAATGGGCAGAGTTTTAGGAAAATACACACTCACCCGTCCCGGGAGAGGGAAACTGACTGTCGGAGCGTCCCGCGCTGCAGTCAAAGATCGGTCCGCGCATTTTCGCCAGCCCCATATTCACCTCATCCAGCCTTTGGGAAAACATTTTAAGACACAACCATCAGAACCTGCGGCTTAAAATGGCGCTCTCTCAGTGCTTGTACATAAATCTCTTCAGTAAAGTGGCTCTAGAACTGAAAACTTACAGGCTGCGAATGTTCTCTGCCTCTTTAATCTGGCACGACAGAAATTCATCCTGAAAGGTGACCTTAAGCTGGGGAGAGATAATGAACAAAGAGGAATTCAATGTCACCAATCCAATTTGTAAAGGTCAGCGAAAAGGTGCACAAATGGTATTTCATGTAGTTTGTAAAAACAGCTACATTTGCCCAGTGGTGCAAAATGTGCTTTACAAGTTGTGTGCAGGCTGAGTTGTGCAGGCTGCTTGCATTTGAAAATGAAGCGATTTTCCACTTAAATGGAAAATGTTTGGTTTTTTAACGAGGCGGAGTGTAATTTAAGTAAAAATCTTGTGTTACACTAAACTTGAGTTGAGTTCAATTCACTTAATAAAGTTCATGGACAGCAGTAGAAACCAATATGAGCATTTGTAACATGTAGAAATCAATCTTTATACGCTTAAAAGAGCACTGAACAAAATTACATTGAACTAACAAGCATATTATTAAGTATGTCCTATTATTAAGTATTTGTGACAAACAGATTTGTGACAAAAAGATCCTTGTTAATAACAAATCTGACACAAATACTTAATATAACATGCTTATCAACATGCTTCAAATTAGTTATACTAACAAGGGAAATTAGTTAACATATTCTGTTTCACACAATCAGTTGAAGTCTTAATTATTGCGTGCAATCACAGTCCATAATTTTATTAAGTAAATTTTTGAGTGTAACCAATAAATCTTTCAAGCTTCACAGCAATCAAGTATAGCCTAGATCGAATCAATCTAAAGCAGACCTTAAAACAGTCTTGGGCACAACACTGCAAGTACAGGTGTGCTTTCTCACCAAGCTTGTTTCATTTTTTTCTTCCTTCTTCTCCTTGCAATCCTTTAAACCTTCCCGTGCCCGCATTCTTTTGGCATCCTCATGTTTCTTAACCTGCTTCCTGCAACATAGAGAGCATGCAAGGTTCAGGCTTCCTGCAATATAGAGACTACTGGGGCCTGTCTGTCACTTGTCTGCCAGAGCCAGTTTCCTGCAAGATAGACCACTCATTCTTCAGCCCTACACTGCAATGTATACATTATGCAAATCATTTCTGGTCCAGTAAAAGATTTGGTCCAAAAGAAATAGGATTAAATTGGGTAAAATAACAATAACAATAATGTAAACCCATTTACATGCCACATGTAATACAGTAGTCATCTATCCCTACAGAGCTCCCTGTTACTTACTGAAAAAGAGAAGCCTCTCTCTCCTTGTACTTCCTGTCAATAATCTTCAGGTTGTTCTTGATCTCCTTGAACAGTATTTCCTGGTATGCCCACTCACGTTCATAGACCTTCAGTTCACGCAGAAGGACCATGGCTTTTCCTGGCGAGCACACACAAAAATGCACACAATTCAAGTTACAGGAAACGACTTCACCCAAACTGCCTGATAAAGGGAGATGTACACGGCTCTGATAGAAGTGTGTGTTGATGCATTGGGGTTACATTGGGAGGGAGCATGGCAATGTGCAATTTGGACTGTCAATCATCAAAATGCGGTCAAAGGAATAAATCTTTACTGTAAAAACTGCACTAGTTTAATGTGTTGTAGCGTAACATAAGTTTGTACTTTCAATGGCACAGAAATTAGAAAAATTGTAGCCTTTCTTGATTGAAAATGAAGGGCAAATGTTTTTAATGCATCCAACTGTTACGCTGCGTTGGTGCTGTAAGAGATTTGCATTGTATGACAGCATACCTTCCACAGCATGAGTCTGTTTCTGCTCCTTCAGCAGTTTCTTATTGACCTGGTCTTTTTCCTCTTCAGTGTGAATAAATGCAGATTTTACCTGTAAGAGAACCACAATAACGAACCTGAGCAATTTCATTTTCATTTGTGTGTACCTGCATCTACACCCACAAAAATGATTAGGTGAATCACTATGCAATCACAGGCTACAATCTGACAGACATAAACCTGAAGCGCCTTCCCATTGTACTCTCATTAACAGTACAATGACATCAATAGAAAAAGATTTTGAAAAAAAACATACCATGCATCGTAAGACGAAGACAGTGCCAATTATCAGGACAGCTTCCACGGTGGCTATGATGGTCAATATCCTGCAGTTCCACTCATGGAGGGTGGTGTTTGGCTGAACTTCTTCTGGCAAGCTGCCAATCAGCTGAAGAGCCATGAAGAGCCAATCAGTGCTCATTACACACATATCACTCTAATATTGCTTTTATTTACATCCCTAGCAAACACCTAGCCTCATCCAGAGCCATTTACACTGCTTCCATGTGTAGCATATAACACTATCTGCTCATACTGTTGGCTAACAAGCTGTTAAAGTACAATGGTAAAATAAACAATGGCTCTACAAAAACATTTTATTATAATCAGCATGTTGATTTCTTATTTTAGTACTTTAAAGAACTTTGGTAAATGGGTGGCATTTAAATGCATGATCATTTCAGCTATTTCCAATAATTGTTAATATTGTAATCACCGGACTGACAAACTGATGGTCTAAGCATGGCTAAAAGCCATATCTCATTTCCAAGAGAGTGAATTGTGGATATTTGCCCACAACTGCTAATCTGGTTAATGGGGGTTCATTATAAAAACACAGTTCCAAAGTTGGTCTACCTCCACAAAAGCCTCAGAGTGTATTTCACTGGGTCTGTTGGAGTCGCCCGGTCCAGTTCTAAATCCAGGTTTGTTTCCAAGCTGTTAATAAATAAAACAATAAATGCTGAAATAAGAAAAATCAAAATTCTCTGACACAAACATAGCATGTATTTTAGTGCTGGGTAAAACAAGTCACAGTTATTATAAACATACACAGTCATTTTTATTTTAGTGCACCATTGTAAAGAACTTTCAATTGCTACTATTACTAATAATTATTATGTAATGCCATCATAATAATCAATTACTAAAAAATATTATTAGGCTGCTAAGCACATATGACTACAACACTACTGGTTTTACAGAAATAATTAGTTTTTCTCAAATGAAATGTTATCTGTAGTTCAGAAACTGTAAGGCCTAGTGTAACCATATTCAACAGGTGGGCTGCCATGACCCCCAATGCTCAAGGAAGGTATCACACACATATTGGCCAGATGGCAGTGCTATAACATAGATATTTATTTTTTGGTCCATAACTTCCATACTACAAGTCCAACTGATGCCAAACTTCATACACATGCAATATTATTTCTACTATTGTCAATAATTGTTAATAAGGGGATTTGAACCTGAAACCACCTGAGGTTAACGCACAGTACCATGACCACTATGCTCAGCAGAGCTGTGCTATGCTGTCGTTATACTCACTTCTCCCACGTAAGCGTGGAAGCGCTCCAGAGTCTGGTGGAAAAAGTGTCTGAGAGCCGCAAAGCTTGGCCAGGCGGAGTCATCTGCTGGGGCGCTGTCAATCAGCCCATCGGCAGAGAGAGCTTTCGGGACCCTGAGGCCAGGGGTGAATGATGCCTAAAAGAGAACAAGAAAGATTAACAAATATCGGACAGAAAACTGAAATCATCTGAGCATACAAACTGATGGTCTGAGCATGGCAAATAGCCATATCTCATTTGCAAGAGAGGGAATGGGGGTTCATTTAAAAAATTCTGTTCCGAAGTTGGCCTACCTCCACAAAAGCCTCAGAGTGTATTTCACTGGGCATGTTGGGGTCCCCCAGGCCAGTTCTAAATCCAGGTTTGTTAACAAGCTGTTAATAAAACAATAAATGGTAAATTAAGATCTAATTTCGCTGACATAAACATAACATGAATTTTAGGGCTGGGTAAAACAGTCACAGTTATTACATATTTACGGTCATTATTATTTTAGTGCTTCATTGTAAAGAACTTCAAATTTTATAAATAGATGGCATTTTTGCATGCATTAGCATTGCTACTGTTACTAATAAATGTTATTTAATGCCATCACAATGATCAATTACTTAAAAATATTATTGTGCTGCTAAGCACATAGGACTACTACTGTTTTTACTGAAATAATTTATCTGTTTTTCTCATATAAAATTTAATCTGTAGTTCAGAAACTGTAAGGCCTAGTGTAACCATATTCAGCAGGTGGGCTGCCATGACCCCCAATGCTCAGGGAAGGTATCACACACATATTGGCCAGATGGTGGTGTTATAACACAAATATTTATGTTTTGGTTCATAACTTCCAAACCACAATATTATTTCTGCTATTGTCAATAATTGTTAATATTTTAATCACAGGAGCACAGGGGATTTGAACCTGAAACCACCTGAGGCTAACGCACAGTACCATGACCACTATGCTCAGCAGAGCTGTGCTATGCTGTCGCTATACTCACTTCTCCCACGAAAGCGTGGAAGCGCTCCAGAGTCTGGTGGAAAAAGTGTCTGAGAGCCGCAAAGCTGGGCCAGGCGGAGTCATCTGCTGGGGCGCTGTCAATCAGCCCATCGGCAGAGAGAGCTTTCGGGACCCTGAGGCCAGGGGTGAATGATGCCTAAAAGAGAACAAGAAAGATGAACAAATATCAGATAGAAAACTGAAATCTCCTGAGCATACAAGCGACTAACAGCCATATCTCATTTGCGAGAGAGTGGATATTTTGCCCACACTGGTAATCTGGTTAATGGGAGTTCATTTTAAAAACACTTCCAAAGTTTGCCTATCATTTGCAAGAGAGTGAATGGGGGTTCATTATAAAAACACTGTTCCAAAGTTGGCCTACCTCCACAAAAGTCTCAAAGTATATTTCACTGAGTCTGTTGGGGTCCCACGGTCCAGTTCCAAAACCAGGTTTGTTAACAAGCTGTTAATAAATAAAATAAAATAAAAATGGTAAATAAAAAACAATCTAAATTCGCTGACAAAAACATAACATGTATTTTATTTTATTATATCATGATCCAGTTGTAGTATTGCAGCATATTTAAAGTTGCCAACGAAATTTTGAATTCATACTTACGTTTCCTAAATTATTGCCAAATGAGGGGCAGGAACAGTTTTGTCCGTCCCCTCGGCAAACTGATGACACTGGTGAGAGGGATAAGTCACGTTAGATACCGCTACTGATGTGAAGCAGCTCCACACGACAATGTTCACCTAGTGTACAGTACATCAAGTGTTGCAATGTTTTTAAGCATTGAATGATCTTAAGTAACTATAGGATGATAAAGCCTAGTTTATGTTGATCCTTTCGTTTTGTAGTCCAAGGTCGCTGCTCTCTAGCGATTACGAATGGTTTATATATGACGTCACTTACGGATATGAGTGTTAATGAGCGCAGGATACAAGCTCACCCTGTCCTTGACTGCTGACCAGTTCACAATATTGTTTATTACAATTTAATGATTATAATTGTGTTAAAACTTGAAAGAAATTGGGATCATAATTTGAATCCAGCTGCCTGGACCATTAAAATTCAAAAGATAGGCCCCTCTTTTGACTCCTATTCATTTGTGCATCGTTTTTCAGCGCTCCCTCGTGATAGTAGTGGCATATCTTCGCTTAGGGGAAGTGTCTTCTGTCTTACTATACCGTAAAGTAGGCCTACTGTAAATGAACGATATCGCATCGATATCGTAGATATGGGTCATGCCCCACCAAGCTGTAACTTGGCGGAAGGCATACCCGCCATCTCAATGTAAGTGGACGTAAGTAACAGGGGAGGTAGCCTACATCATTTAACCAGCAGCGCCATTTTAAAATATTAAAATTTTACCGATTCTGAATAACTTTTACAGAAAATTCAACAAATTAGGTGGGAATAGTCTTACCGTCACCTGTGATGTTTCCAAATTGGGGTGTGTCGCTAAAATTAAAAATCAAAATAAAGAAGAGCAATCGCGTAAGGATCCATGTCATGATGGCAAGGCACGTATCAATAGGCAGTGGTCCCCACTACTTGTAAGCATGTTAAAACAATATGTCTGAATAAAGAAGGTAAGTCAAATGGTAGTTGACAAGTCGAGTCCACGAAGTATAAATAATTAGAATTCATTCGAGCAGTGAAACGTCATCGTTCTACTGTTCCGTCACAGCTGTAGTTGGAGGGCTCACAGAAGTGCCTATGACGTTTATTTTTTTTAAAATTAATTTTGAAGAATAATAATTAGGCCTACAGTGGATGAGATTTATAATAATATCATCGTAACTCTTACAAGTTTTTTGACCGAATTTTGCCAAGAGAATTTTATCCGTGCAGCGCTCATCATTTCAAATATTCTGACACAGACTCAAGAATTGATGTCTAGAGTGCTGGCGAATTTGACATAATACACGATTGGTATAGCACCTTTCATGTAATGAATTTGCAGCCTAAAGTGCTTCAAAGCATTTAATTACATTTTTAATATGAGGCTGGAAGTTCAAATAAGTCTAAAATAACTCATAGATTATTCACCACACTGTTTATATTTAAGGCAAGAGGACCTATGTTTTGAGCTAACTGCACTCATTGTAATTTTGATCCAATTAGTAGAAGTATGACTGACCCTGGGCTCCTGTTAATTGTGTTTACGCAGAGTGCTTTTGGACCCCACAGAATGAACCAGGTCCTGCTGGTTGTGCTATGCCCCATTCTGCTGACACCTCACTGTTCTGGGTGCCTGAGGCAGTTTGAAACATGCACGTTCATCAAATTGAAAAAAATAGGTTGTGAATTTACTTAAAACAGAATTTTGTTTACACAGTTAGAGACCAGAGCAGCAGAGACAGATACTGTCGGTCTGGCCAAGACTCACCAGCTAGCTCCTGTTGCACAGAAGACTGGAAGATCAAGAGGTTCCTACTCTGGTCATCCAGGGAGTCTGATATGTTCCTTTTCTTAATCTGTTGCAGGAGAACATTCATTCAATCATGAGTAGATTTATTTATCACCTTTCTGGGTTTGGACTAGGTTATGAGAAAAATAATAGTAGCACTGTATAACAGTGTACTGGCTCCCCAGCAAGCAAGCAAGCACCTATTGGCCATCATGCTAGTTTTTCAAGTTGTCAGGACCATTTACTGACAATTTCATCTTTTCTTAACAGCTGATCTACCACCATGCCAGTCTCGCCTGAACTGTCTGCTAGCAGACTATGGGGCTGATTGGCAAAACACTGGCGGGTCGACAACTGTGGCAATAGCGCGCCACTAATGTGATGCTTGTTTGCTGGGCTGCTGCAATATAAAATACGGCGTGGTGTGCAGCAATTCAGTGTAACAGTAAATATCCCTGTGTAATGGTTCAGTGTAACAGTGGATATCCCTGTGTAATGGTTCAGTGTAACAGTGGATATCCCTGTGTAATGGTTCAGTGTAACAGTGGATATCCCTGTGTAATGGCTCAGTGTAACAGTGGATATCCCTGTGTAATGGTTCAGTGTACCAGTGGATATCCCTGTGTAATGGCTCAGTTTAACAGTGGATATCCCTGTGTAATGGCTCAGTGTAACAGTGGATATCCCTGTGTAATGGCTCAGTTTAACAGTGGATATCCCTGTGTAATGGTTCAGTGTAACAGTGGATATCCCTGTGTAATGTCTCAGTGTGACAGTGGATATCCCTGTGTAATGGCTCAGTGTAACAGTGGATATCCCTGTGTAATGGCTCAGTGTAACAGTGGATATCCCTGTGTAATGGCTCAGTTTAACAGTGGATATCCCTGTGTAATGGCTCAGTGTAACAGTGGATATCCCTGTGTAATGGCTCAGTGTAACAGTGGATATCCCTGTGTAATGGCTCAGTGTAACAGTGGATATCCCTGTGTAATGGCAGGGTTTTTGCCTGGAGGATGGTTCACTAAAAAAGGTTGATATGATTGACATCTTTACCACCCATGGACTACTTTTTCTTTACAGCGAAGAATCCAGTTTTTTATTTTTTATTGTTGTGATATAGCCTATTTCACCAGTAGTGGGTGCCATGGTCACATCCATCTCACCTGTATTACAGTATGCACTCGTTAGGGTTTAACGTAGGGTTGCACAACTTCAGTCCCTGAGGGTGGGTCTGCATGTTGGTTTTTGTTTCAACTGATTAACATAGTTTTAGTTTTCTGATGGCTGTAATAAGCTATGCTGGTTCAACTCCTGTCCTGAGCTAAGTAAAATCTTTAAGATACACTTGCAGTCTGCAGTTCTAGTTGGTACAAATGAGCTAATTAAATAATTAAGAGCAGAAGCTGGCACAAAATCATGAAAGGGATCAGCCCTTGTTATGCACCCCTGGTTTAAGAATAAGAAGAAGAAGAGGCAACAAAATAGTAATGGAAATACTATATCTTGGCAGGCTACATAAAGGAGCTTGCTCATTGAATCAACTTAAATGCAAAAGCACAACTCAAAATGAGAGTGTAACTTCATTAATTATAGCACAGATCATTTAGCCTGGGCTTTTTGTGTGGCCCTTCTGTGTGGAATTTGCATGTTCTCCCCATGTCCACGTGGGTTTCCTCCAGTATTCGGTAGGTTAACTGGAGACTCTAAATTTCCCATAGGTATGAGTGTGTGAGTGAATGGTGTGTGTGCTCGGTGATAGATTGGCGACCTGTCCAGGGTGTATTCCTGCCTCTTGGCCAATGCACGATCCAGCATCACCCGCGACCCTGTTCAGGATAAGCGGGTATAGATAATGGATGGATGGATTTAACCTAGTCTCATGGATCTAGTATAATCAACTGTTTGCATAGACGCATGATGAGAAGTGTGATAGTGATAAACAGGAAGATCTGCATTATTACTTTATTGACTTCAGGTTTTGTAGGTGGTGATCTGCACTACCTTATTTCACAGAATCCTGATGGTGCTAGTGAAAGCTCAACTTATGTGTCCTCCTGGGCCAAAACAATACCACAACACTGCTAGAGCAGGTTTTTGTCATTTGTAGCTATACTATGTGGACAAAAATAGGTCCATCGAGTTATTTGCCAAATAAGTTAAATAGTATAATTTTTTTAACAAAAAAATGTTTAATGTAAAATAATAAAAAATCTTATTTGTGAACACAATTTAAAAAACAAAACAATAATATTATATTAATAACATTATGATTATAATTACTGATACTACTTACTACTACTACTACTAATAATAATAATAATACTAATAATAATAATAATAATAATAATAATAATAATAATAATAACAATAATGCTTTTCATGCACCCAAAGCACGATGCAGACAATTGTTCAAACATGTGGTGCAGTCATTAAAAAAATGTTTTGTGTAACACAGCTGAATTGCTCATTATTTACACTATTAATATACATTGATGTGACACAAAGTTTGAATGACCACATTCCCTTCAGATGCTAAGGTGATTTAACACAGCCAAGTTACTTAAAAAAATTCAGGAAACTGGGTAGCACTGCTTGGGAATGGGCTAGAATAGGCACGTGCAATTTGTGTGCGCTAAGATCGACAATATTGTTTCTTGTAACTTGGCCTAATTTTGCTTTCAGTCAGCTACTTATGATTTTGCAAGTTTGAATTAACGACCTATAGACAGTGCTTTGTATGTGTGAGTAACTTGGCATTTTGTACGTTGAAGACGTGTTTTCTTTTTCAGATACAACTTAGCTACATGGGTATCTGCCACAGAATCGTCCTTTTGAACATTTTCAATATATGGAAGCATATTCTGGTTTAATTCCACACAACATAATCACAATTATTTACTGCAAATTGTGTGGCCCTGTGCATTGTGGTTTGAGTTCACAAGTCGCGCCTCTGCTGGCCAATTCAGGTAGCTGGCTAAAATTGCTTTAACTTGGCTGTCGGATAGCGTGCTATTGGCTGTGTAATTCAAAGCAGATCTCCCTGGGAACTGGGAGAACTACACCGTTTATCCGTGCGTCTCACAGTTCTTAGCCAGCCTTGAGTCTGAAAATAAGGATATTACCTGGGAAACACGCCAAACTCACTTGGTGTTCAAACAGTAACGTCAGATATGCACTGGAATTGTACAGCATCGGAGAATGAACACCTAGCGAGCTCTTTTGCGGCGAGATAAAATTCCGCCTGTTGATAATAGCTAACTTGTTAGCTTGCTTGCTCCAAAATATTGTTGAAAGAGAGATCACTTCGTTTGAGGATGAAGAAGTTCACCATCGCCTGCGAGCAATATGAAACAGTAAAACTGACTGGTCGTATCGCATCTGCCATTCTGGGATGAGAAGGAAGCCGAACCTACTGTTGTTTTTTATAGCTTGCTAAGTCACTTCACCGTGTCGCCTAGGGAACGATTTAATAATTAATAATACATATAGCTAGCTAAAGTTAGTTAACGTGACTTGGCACGAGTTTTCTTGTCTAAACTACCTTTCAATACTGCTGTATTTACAGCTAACAAGCAACAGTAAGAAAACAACGAAGAGTATCTTAAAGTTGCCGGCTGGGTGGAATGAGTATTAATTTCACAGAATTAGGTAATTACGAGTCTGATTGACTTGACTTGAATGTCCTAAATGAATGTGGCAGTCTGAAAGCTTCAAAGTTGTTTTCTCTTGCATGTAGCCAATATGTTGCGTTTCATTCTGGCATTAAAGAGCCTTATGCGTCTGGTGCGTAAGGAAGTGTTGTCTAACAAAGACAACAACATGCACATAGCTAGCTAGATATCGAGCTTTATATGTTTTTCCCCCCCCGAGAGAATAAAGCAAACTGAGCGCGTGATCTGTATTCAATGTTTGTATCCATATAGTTACTTTATCTTCAGTTATTCCACAAATGACACCTGTTTTCTGCAAGGTTTAAAGTGGCTTTAACATCATGGACGCCGTAGGTCATAGTGCCGACCTAAGGTACACTGGTCAAGATTGCAGACCAGCGCATGGAATCCTTCAACAAGAAGTGGAAGTACTGGGGACTTTGGAGCAGAGGGTCGGCGACAGCGAAGGATGCAGGCTGGTGGATGTTCTCCTCACTGGAGGGGCGCCTTGGGGTTTTACTCTGAGAGGAGGTCGGGAGCACCACGAACCCCTCCTAATTACCAAGGTAACCCTACTTTCGTTAAAATATCCATAGTAACGGCGCCATAGCAGAAATCATGTTATCAAACTGGCGTAGCGCGTGTGTCTGCGTGTGTGTGACTGGCACTTACTCTGTGGGTCTTGTAATTACTACCTTTTTCAGTGCACCTACGGTTTGCCTATCTGTCAGTTCAGCAGTTTTAATCATTGTGTTTGCGCTTAGCCGGCCTTTTTCAACCGAGCAGGATGCACGAGCGCCAAGTTCTTTCCTGCAATTCATATAGAATGAGTGGGATATGCACAGTTTCCGCGCACGTCTGCAGTGCATGGCGGATCTTACGCAGGACATTAAATGCTCTTTTCATTACAGATAATGTTAGAAATGAAAAAAAGGTCCACGTGCTAGAGAGTGAATCATTGCACACTGGCCTACTGAAAGCTATGTCGAAAGTTTCAATGGGTTGGTGACCATTGGTCAGTATTAGTTCTTTTTTCTTATTGTTCATGCATACCAATTCCAATAGAGATGCTTGGTATCAGGTTAATTCTGATAGTCTGCTAATCCTTGAGATTGTCAAGAGTGATGTCTTCCTTGCCTTGATATTGTTAATAATTGGATGGTGAGGCGGGTGGTTGACTTGATTATGCAATGATATAAACAGTCAAGCTGACTGTTATCTATAAAAATGACCTATAAAAAGTTTCCTTATGGTTTGTAAGGTTCCTCTCAATTACATCCTGATCCATGTTAATTAATTTTATTAAGAAATGTGGTGACTTACAGGCTGAAATTAGAATTTCTTTGTTATCTTAGATTTTTGCCTTTCAATAAAGTAGCCTACATTCTGAAATGTAGTCATCAGCAGGAAGAGCAGTCCACTATTTTTCACCATTTTGCTTTATCCATTTTGTGCTGGGGAAATGAGCGCTGAATTGCCTGCAAATTGTGTGGTTGATGTGGAACTATGTATTTTCAATCTATTTGTGCATTCTGGCTCTATATATGTTGCATTTGTTTGTGGCCTGTACACAGCCTGTGCTCCAGCTGCTAACTAGGAAATTAAGCTGCTTCTTAGCATTGTTACCTTGGCGTACAAAAGGTAGCCTACTTTAGCTTTGCACAGAATGGTGATTATTATGAATAAATATAATGCATCCATTTTGACTTTCTCTGAGTTGGGCCAAGTACCCTCATAAAGGGCTAGAGATGCTACAAAACGACCAGTCACACCTCATAATAACACAGTTGCGTTTTCTTTGTTATTTTCAAGGAATTTATATTGAACTTTTTTCTACAAAAATGGAATGGTCATATTCACAAAAAAATGTTTTTGTATTGTCAGAATGGGCTGGGTGAACTTTGCTTGGCTGAATGAGTTCACAAATTAATTACTGCAGATGGCTGTCCTCGTGTTATCATTAGGAGCTGGGGATGAAGAAAAAAAAACAGGATTTCCTTGCTGGTTTCTCGTTCTTCTCCTTATCTGCTTTTCCTGTGCTGTACTCTCTTCGACAGCCATAAAACTGCCCGCCGGCCACTGCCGGATATAGCTGATTAATTGGCTGTCTTTTCCAACACACTTCTGTTGTTCTCATGTGGCAAAATGGTCTAGGCTCTGGTACGACTTGGGATTTTTCTTTTCTGAAACTCGTTGGGACACTAACACGGGAGAGCCCCGTTGAAATTACATTAGTATTGTATTGTTAAAATATTTGCCATAATGATTGTTTAAGCTGTCGTCATGCACGTTCATTTGTAGGCTAATTAATTTTTTATGTCCAACGGTAACGATGAGTATGTTAGGCAGCATGCTTCCTTTTTAAAGTAGTTGCTTATCCTTATGCACAAGCATTCCTCAGCTGCATTAAAATCATTAAATGCCGGTTTACCCATAAAGCTACAAATACCAGAGATCAGCGGTGAGATTTCAGAGCTTGTCTCTGTGTTCAGTGTGTGGCATTGCGATGGGGTTGCGGTTAAAGGTCACATTCTGGGGCTTTAAAAAAATATAATTTCAGGTTTGGTGTATGTTTTTGATTGGCTTATGCAGTTTTTGTGTGTAGTGCAGGCTATTTTAGGTACCTAAAATCTGCTGGCTTCACAATGTGTAGGGGTATGCACAGGTCTATGGTTTAAAACCAGAAAATATACTTCAGGTAACTCAAACATAGCTTGTACAGTGACATTATACCTCCAGATGTTGCACATGTGTATATTACCTGATTATTATGTTTTGTAATTCTCATCTTTGGTTGGGGCTATTTCCTATGATGTATGCAGCCTGAGACCACTGTACTCAAAGAAAGCTTTGTGTGTTAACAGTACTACACATGAGAGAAGAGCCTCAAACTTTAACAAACTACCATTAGCCTAAACAATTCAGATCTATTGGAAACGGAGGCTGGTTATCCATATGGCTAAGTTACGAACGACCTGGTCCGGCTTATTATACTATAAGGTTGTGAAGAACCTGATCAGATGCTTAGTACCATAAGGTTATGAGCAATCTTTTCAGTTCATTGTGCTGTAAGGTTATGAGCAACATGGTCAGGGACATAGTATGGTAAGGTTATGAGCGACCGGGTTAGGCTCATGGTAACATAAGGTTATGACCCTGACCATTGAGGCTAAATACTTCTTAGAATTGTTCATTTGTCTTCATGGCCAGCCAGTCCATGCTGTGGGCTACATCGGTTACACTGCTGCTGTAGAAGTCCTGTCCAGGATCATGAATAGTTAAAATAGTTATGAGCAACCTAACTATGCCCATACTACTTTAAGGTTATTTAGCTGGAGTAGCCAGTGGAAACAAACACTTGTGTACACACACTGGCCCTCCAGGAACAGAATTGCCGACCCCTGCGTTATAGGCTGGTTAATTATAAACCCTCAAAGACCTTGATGCTTTATTCAGTGATGGGTGGGTGGCGGGAGCCTGTGTTTGCAGTCTGCACAATTCCACTTCCGCTGGCTTTGTGCACTGCTTCCATATCAGCCTCTGTGAGTTCAAAGTCCCCATTAGCCTACGGAGCAGGAATGTTTCATCGGCTGTTCAAGCACTGAGCAGCTCTCCCCCCCAAAAGGGTTTTCTGAGGAACGGGGCACTTTTTCCTCATTCACTGTACGTTTCAGGACATGTGACCAGAATGCACGGAATTCCTGCCAGTGTTAAGGGTCTTAACTAGCCGACAGTACTGTTGTTAGGTCACAGCTCTGCTCGCAGTGTTGAATTGTCATAGTGACCCGACGGAGGGTCTGTACGGGAGCGCACTCGTTAGCTCGCTGACCAAGGGGACCGCGACTTCGCGGGAGGAGCAGGCTGAACGTCTACACCTCCGGGGAATTCCATCACACCTCTGCGGTTTGTGAAATAAGTTAATATGTTACCGTTTTTGCCTTTCGCTGTTATTTGTTTATGTTTAACCTTGAGTTTAGTTCTTTGGTTTCCATTGAAGCTTGGTTTCCATCTGTCTGCAATGGTGAGCATGCTACAAGCAGAGATTTCAGACTTCACTGCAAAAGAGCATAACCTTTCTTTCGAAAGTCCTATCTCCATGTATTTCCATGCCATTGTAACTTTTGTTAAACAAAGAATCTCAGTGCTTTCTGTTAATATCTTGAAATTTTACACTTAATTCAAGTGTAAGAGGAAATTGCTCTTTCAGATGAAGTTCAGTCACTGTTCAATTGACTTCTTATCTTGTCTCTTCTCCAAGATGATTTTTTTATCAATATTTCAGGCTTCACAGTGGCGCCTGTGATGAGGTACACATAGATTAAAAAAGAAAACTAGGGGAAATGATGAATGTATGTGGTAGTGTTAAATTCTGTTTTGTATGGTATTGTAATTAGCCTCTCAGTAGTGCCTGGATGTACCGCATTCTGATTTTTGGTCCTCTGAAAGACTGAAGCAAAGTACTAATGTAGCCTTGATAAGGCACTGCTTCCAGAGAGTGACATAGACAAATCTGTAGAAGTCCCCCCCTGGCTTCTGCCTCTGTTTGCGCATAGCGGAGCTTCAGAGGGGCTGCAGCCGTCCGTGGCCGGCAGTGCCAGGATCCGCAGAGGAATGCAGAATGCTGAGGGTTTCACGAGGCTCTCCCAGTGCACTGAATTACTCCTGACAGCCCGGAGCCTGCTGGAATGGCACACTGCGCCATCTGGGATACATTTAGCTCCAGATTAGGGAACCCGGTCATCTTTGCAATGCTCCTCAGAATGCTGGCTTTTGGTACTGAGCCAGAGCCCTTGGTGATGGGTGTGTTGTTGAGTAGGGAGTTGGCGATATGGCGGCTTTTGGAATGTGGACGGAGTTTGGGACGGGAGTGCGGCTGCTTGTTTTAGACTCACTCATGGCTCAATGCACAGATCTCAGGGTGTTGAACGACTTGACAGCGGATTTTCTATATTCTGACCGGCCAGCTCTGATGCCAAGCTGACCAAAACATTTTATTGTTTTAATGTTTTGTGCACAAAGCCAGACAAATCGGTGTGCAGAGTTTTTTTTTTTTTTGCTTTTGTAAATATTTACTGATTGTCGTCACCAAGTTTATCATTGAGAGGTTGTCCTAGATTTGACATGGGTGTGTTTTTTTTAAACAGGAATAAGTTTTATCGGAAACAGCAGTGAGACAGCAAAAATGCAGGCTTTACAGCCACATCTCTTCAGTTTCCATTTTTACACTGAGCAGCTAGCTCCAGCTGTAAAATTACTGCACACAAGGTGTTTTCCCTTTAATTCAGAGGGGAAAAGACTGAAATATCTGAAATGACACACTGCTTTCATTAGAGAATTGTTTTGATTTATGGGGTTAATCCTGCATCCTGTCCTGGTGACACTGAAGAGTTGTGATGTTTCACCTGTTGAGACTGGTGTCTTTTCGTCTGGTCGTGTTTATCCTCTTGGTTTGACTGTACTCACGGCCACGGTGGAATCAGAAATGTAAATGTCCGTTTCTCACCTGGGACGCAGGTGAAGGGAGGAATGCCTGCAGTTCTTCACAGTTGACCTTTTTGAACATTTCCAGTGTAAAGACAGTTGAAAGTCCAGTACTTCGGCTAAACCCACGACCTTGAGAAGGAGGTTGGCTGAGTACCATATCTCTCAAGGCTTCTGTAAACATGTTGGAGGTTAAATACGATGTTCCTTCCTGATGGAGGCAGGGGGCCTTCCCATTTTCAGGGGGAGGCCAGCATGTAAATTAATGTCATTATTACCTGGTCATTTGTCAAAGGCTTCACAACAAGCACAGGCATTTTTTTTGCCCCTTGTTTCTTTTTTAATTTGGCGCCCAAAGTGGGGCAGAACATGTCCTGTTCCTACTCTAATTTGGAATGTCCAGTTGACTATTGCGTCATTCATACGTGATCCCCACTGCCAGTACGGGAGAGTGTAGACGTCCGTGGTTGTCCTCCAGAACAGCCTGCTTCTTTTCACGCCACAGCCCGCAGTCAAGCTCTCATAGAGTCGAGTCCTTGGAATACCTTTCATACCTCTGGCATGCAGTCCACAGGTGCCCGATCGAGCAGCCCGGGTCAGTGGAGAGCGATGAAGCGCGGAGCCCTGACCCACTGAACCCTCCCGTTCACTGGCCGGAGCGATTGGCGTCGCCCTGTGGAGCTACCGGCCACAAGTTGGCGCCGGCGAGGTCCAGGATTCGATTCGAGACCGTGGGGCTCTTCCATGCACCACATCGTGGTGCCTTTCCCAGTTGTCCCTTTTTTGCCAGGGTTGTAAATGTTACCTAATGGCCTGACTGGTCGCTGGTGGAGAATTTGTGAAAGGAGAAATGAAGGTGCATAAATCCAGTGGTCCACAGTGAGTGTTCCTTGTGTGAGCACTAATGCAGAGCTTTTAGGTGCATTGACAAAAAGAAAATGCAAATACAGTGTCTATGTGAATAAAATCAAGAAATGTATTAAATTGAATCAATATTTTGGAAGCTTTTCTACACAGTGTCTACAGAATAGTTTTTTTGTTTATTTTTTGATTACAGGCTTATTTAAAATGTACTTTCATGTGTTTTTGCAAGCTGGAACAATGCAGTACATTATTCCCAATGAATCATGTTGAAGCTATCATGACTCAAGGTGCCTGAAACCTCTCCCTGCGAGTGGCCACACAATGAATAGGCTCTTCCTTTGGGTCAAAGCCCTCCCTTCCAAGACGTCTCCATCGGCCCAGCGAAATGTCAAGTCATATTTCAGCAGCTGTTTTTAAATATTTATTCTGTGGAGATTAAAACTGTAATGGGCCATGTTGCTGCCTCTTACTTGACAATCTTATAAAATTAAAAATTTTTTAAACTGAAGTAGCCACTGAAAAGGGTCTTTAAATCACAAGCTTCATTTGGAGCGGCTTAACTTGAGGCCTTGAATTTTGTAGCAAAAGAAGGGAAAAAATGTCCCACAGGATTTAAAACGGCAAAAAGGGCATTGTTTCAAAACAAACTGGAACCAATTAAAATTCCCAACATTCCTCTCATAGCCAGGGTTCTGCCAAAGATCCCCATCCAGCCATTTAAATCCAGATTCAATAAAGCCCATACAATCCTCTTTTATACAGCACACATTATGTATACACTCTGGAACTCTGCATTCTCTCTCTCTCTCTCTCTCTCTCTCTCTGTCTCTCCCTGTCTCTCTCTTTCTCTCTCTCACTCTGTCTCTCTCTGTCTCTTGCTCTCTTACTCTCTTTCTCTCTTTCTCTCTCTCTCTCACTCTCTGTCTCTCTCTCTCTCTCTGTCTCTCTCTCTCACTCTGTCTCTTGCTCTCTTACTCTCTTTCTCTCTCTCTCTCACTCTCTGTCTCTCTCTCACTCTCACTCCGTCTCTCTGTCTTGTCGGTCTCTCTCCTTTCCTTTCACGTCTTTGAGAGGTCTTGCTCCCTGGAAAGGGAGAATGCCACGTGCCTCCTGAAAGTTCATGGCACAGCATTTGCCAGAACGGGTTAGGGTCCGTGTTGGAGCTTTGCTGTTCTGTGAGTCATTGGTCAGAACAAGGCAAAGCGGATTTTCCATTAACTTTGTTAAATGTGGTGTTTGTTATCAGCTTTTTAAATAACCAGTACAAATCTGTAACACTGACATTTTGTGCCATTTTTTGGAATGGGCTATTTTGCAGGCACGTCCCATCGATGCGGGGAGCTTCATTGTGTCAGGAGACCACAGGCTAACCTGCGCTTTCTTCACAGCTGTCCCCCAGCCTTGTTTTGACTAAATATAAATTAAAAGTATTAAAAACACATTTTTTAAAAGTTTTTGTTTGTGAATATGGAGACGGGTGCAGTGAAAGAGGAGTTCAAGGTTATTTGTTCAGTAAAAAAATGCAGAGAATCGACCCCTTTCACCCTCAACCGTTCTGCTTTGTTTGCACTGAAATGACGGCGACCGAAACTGATCCCTGATACTCTCCTGTTTTAAGGCTCTTTAATTTTTAACCAGGCCTCTCTGTGGGGTTGCCAGAGTGATCCAGTAGTTCCAGGTATGTCCAGCAGACTCCCCTGATGCAGTCAGGGTGGTATTCGTCTGTTATCGGCTCGCTGCAGACAGTGGATATTAGCTCTGAAATAATCCCCGTTCCTTCAGCTGTCTCCCCCAGCATTACCCATACTGCATCACACCCCTCCTCCGTCCTTTCTTTTCCTCCATCCGTCAACGTCCGTTAGCCTCCCTGCTTTCATCAGATTAGCGCGGTCTCTGCGAATGCCGCTCGTCTTTATCTGTCGGACGACTGCAGCAAATTGCGTCTAATAGACTGAAAGTTCAGGATCGCCTCAGACATTTTTGTACCGCAGGAAGGGCTAGCGCTAGCAGCACTGTTAAGACATGGCTTTCTTTCATTTGGAAACTGCTTTGAATATAATGTATGGAAAGCTTCTTCTTCTTCTTCCTCCCCTTATTCCTCGCTCAGTCATAGTGCATTGCTTCTGCCCTGTGTTTGGCTGGGCTGGGCTGTGTTCGTCCTTCCCATTTGTGTTTGAACATCTCGGTGTTTTGCCTGGTGTTGCATGCATAACCTCATCCTAATCCGCAGGATTACTGCCTGAAAGTCCACCCCGTTTCTGTACCGGCCTTATCTACGAAGGGGGCCCTCGCTGGAAATGCCTCACCAATGTCTCCCTGTCAGGGAGGGAGGCTGTTATGCTTTCTCTGGTTTTTGTGCTTAAGTTTTTATTAAAAGCGCGAGGAGGGGGTGCTGGTGATCACATGCAGTTTCAGTTTGTATCATTTAGGGCTGGTTTTAATGGTCATTTTCACTTGTGTGTTGACTCAGGCAACGGTGCAGAGAACCACACTACCCCTCCTTCTCCTTATCTGTCCCTCTTCCTCTTACACCCATCCCTCTCTTCTCTCTTCTCCTCTCTTTTCGTCGTTCTCTTCTTCCTCCTTGTCCTCATCCTTCTCATCTTCCTCGTCCACCTCTCCTCATCCCTTACTTTTCTTCTTTCTCCTTTTCCTCGTCATCCACCTCGTTCCTCCGCTCGTCCTCCTCTCTTTCCTCCCTCCCCTCGTCCTTGCGTTTCCGTTGCCGGTTCTGATCTCTGTGATTTGGAGGCCTCTTAATTTAGCCTCTCCTGAGAAGGATAGTGAACAGCTCCCGTGCTGCAGGACGGCATTCCTGCAATGAAGCAACACTCGGACCTCTGGGCCAGTGTTCAGGAAGTGTCTCGGAGTCCTGATCTTGGACAAGTTCTCCCTTTTGGCTCGTAAGGTTAGGATTCGGACAGAGGACCTGATCTCAGACCAGCCCTCTGAGCCATTTCGTGAACGTGGGCCCTGAACATTGCCACTCTGTGTTTGCAGGAGCAGAGCTCATGCTCTCTCGCTATTTTAGAGGCATACACAGACAGACTCACACACACACACGCACACACACACACACACTCTCATTCACACACTCGCACACACCCTCGCACTCACACTCAAGTCACATGCACATACACTCCTGGGCAAAAAAAAATGGGCCAAAATGGCAAAATATTAAGCTTTTAATGGTCTTAACAACACATCGTTGGTCAGAAAATTAGCAAGAATTAAACAAATGCACTCTTGAGACCTGCAGGCAGTAGATACTACAAGCATTGTTTCTCCTGATTAATTTTCCTGTTGAACTCAATGGAAAAAATATTCAGGAGAAACAATGCTTGTAGTATCTACTGCATATCTGGCAGCAGCACGGTGGTTTGAGGCTCATTTGATACCTTGGACCCTTGAAAATTTAACCAACAAGTGTGTTCCATACTGTATCAGCATAATTTACATCTGAATCTAGTCCCACCCCCCAATTCCTCTTGTAGGACAACCTGAAAATAAGATATCCAGACTCTGATGATGTTGATAGGTCACAGACATCAGGAAGTCAGGGCATGCAAATGATATGCAACCGAATACAAATCAAGACTCTTTTATTTGACATTACGTTAATTTGTCTACTGTATAAGTGAATTTCCCTGTTTCTAGCTTTTCCCCAAACAGTTCACTGCAGCAAAAGTAAACGATCAAATGGTGGCACAGGAGGTTTCCGGAGTGCATTTGTTTAAGTCATGCTAATTTTCTGACCAATGATTTGTTGTTAAGACCATTAAAAGCTTAATATTTTGCCATTTTGGGCTTGGCCCATTTTTTTGCCCAGGAGTGCACACACACGCACACTCTGACGCACATTTAGAAATTTATATTTAAACCTTAAGCAAACACTCTTATCCAGTGCAAAACTGCTTGCATAAAAGTTTTAGCTATGAGCAGCGATTATGCCAAGTCATCAGTGTCGCAACTGTTTGTGGCAGTCAGTACATGAACCTTTAACATAATGTTAGCATATTGTGCCCACCTGGTCTTCAACCTGTCTAAATAAACAGATGCTATGCTAATTCTGAACACCATTCACTTGTTTTCTGTGGCTCCCAGTGTTCAATTCAAATCTCTTACCCTTACGTCCCAGCCGTGAACGTACAGCCCCTTCCTATCTTCAGACGGCGATTACACGATTCACCAACATGACTTCATTCACCCTCCTCTCGCCTGCCTGTCACTCACCCTCCTCTTACCTGCCTGTCATTCACCCTCCTCTCACCTGCCTGTCATTCACCCTCCTCTCACCTGCCTGTCACTCACCCTCCTCTCACCTGCCTGTCACTCAGACTCCTCTCACCTGCCTGTCATTCACTCTCCTCTCACCTGCCTGTCATTCACCCTCCTCTCACCTGTCTATCACTCACCCTCCTCTCACCTGCCTGTCACTCACCCTCCTCTCACCTGCCTGTCACTCACCCTCCTCTCACCTGCCTGTCACTCACCCTCCTCTCACCTGCCTGTCACTCACCCTCCTCTCACCTGCCTGTCATTCACCCTCCTCTCACCTGCCTGTCATTCACCCTCCTCTCACCTGCCTGTCACTCACCCTCCTCTCACCTGCCTGTCATTCACCCTCCTCTCACCTGCCTGTCATTCACCCTCCTCTCACCTGCCTGTCATTCACCCTTCTCTCACCTGCCTGTCACTCACCCTCCTCTCACCTGCCTGTCATTCACCCTCCTCTCACCTGCCTGTCATTCACCCTCCTCTCACCTGCCTGTCATTCACCCTCCTCTCACTTGCCTGTCATTCAGCATCCTCTCACCTGCCTGTCACTCACCCTCCTCTCACCTGCCCGTCACTCACCCTCCTCTCACCTGCCTGTCATTCACCCTCCTCTCACCTGCCTGTCGCTCAGCGTCCTCTCACCTGCCTGTCACTCACCCTCCTCTCACCTGCCTGTCATTCACCCTCCTCTCACCTGCCTGTCATTCAGCGTCCTCTCACCTGCCTGTCATTCACCCTCCTCTCACCTGCCTGTCATTCTCCCTCCTCTCACCTGCCTGTCATTCAGCGTCCTCTCACCTGCCTGTCATTCACCCTCCTCTCACCTGCCTGTCATTCAGCGTCCTCTCACCTGCCTGTCACTCACCCTCCTCTCACCTGCCTGTCATTCACCCTCCTCTCACCTGCCTGTCGCTCAGCGTCCTCTCACCTGCCTGTCACTCACCCTCCTCTCACCTGCCTGTCATTCAGCCTGCATGTTTAGAGCTAGTGAGCCCATGATGTTGAGTGAGTTCAGGGTTAGTGTGAGCCAGGGTGCCGTGTAATCCGCTGTGTTTTCGGTCTGCGGCAGAACATAGTGACTGCTGTCCTGTCTGTAGTCACGGGGGGGGGGGGGGGGGGGGGGGGGGGGGGGTAAATGCGGGAACATGGGGCATGGCCTGTTTTACACACATCCCCACCCCCCAAACGCATCTTTCTGTGCTGATAAAGCTGTCTGTCAGGGAGAGCCATGTTAGGTCCCAGACAGGGGTGTTTATGGGAGACATCTGTCAGCAGAATGGAGCCACGTTCCTCCCCCGGCTGCAGTCGCCACAGTCGCCACGGCGAGGCGGGATGGCTGTTTATAATGCCTCCAGTGATGGGGCACAAAGGAGACAAGGAAGTGGGGGGGGGGGTCTTTTGGTGGTCAATAGTACAAACACCCAGGACACGGTACATATAATGCCTTGCTTCATAAGATACCACTCCTAAGGTCTGTGCACATTACTCCTGATGACATAGAAGGGAAGAATGTTGCTCCTGTTTATTTTGAAAAGTTTATTACGGAATCAGTATTGGTCATCAAAATCGGTCATCTGTGCATCGGCATGAATTTGCTCTCTGTCTGGCTGTCTGGCAAATGCAAAAAAGTTTTATTTGTGATGGGGCACTGGCTAACATTGGCCTTGTTGATGTTTTATGTAAGTTGCTTGTTCCTTTTCTGTAAGATCTCTGAGACCCCATTGTTTAAAGAGAAGCGTTTTTAAGCACGGCTTGTTCTATGATGTCTCTTATGTGTAAGCGTGTTTTATAGCTGAGCTCTCATAACCGAACTAAGTGTGCAGCTTTGTGGTTTTTATGATCTTTGAGGAGGGGAATAAAGCAGTTTGGAATGCACTGTTGCTTGGAATTGTGCATGATTTATTTATTTTTTGCTCAGTTTGATGAAAGAATTGGAGGACTGTGCTGTGCTGCGTTTTTTTTTGGGTTTCTACATTTCTTTCGTTAGCGCCCGCTGTGTGAATCCTCGCTTTCCCCGCATCTGGAACCCGTTAAAGTCGCCGGCGGTCTCCCGCGAGGCCGGCCGTTCCCGCCGACTCTCGGGCCGAGGCGCGCTGCGCCGTGCGTGCCGGGAAGGGGCGTGCCCTCCGGCCCACTTTCCCGTGCGCCGCCCGCAGCTGACCCGCCTTCCCGGTCAGGAATGGCTCCTCCAGCATCCCTGCAGAATGCACTCCGGCTCGGGGAGGGGAGGGGTGCGGCTGCAGCATGCGCTCCGACCCGGGGAGGGAGGGGAGGGGTGCGGCTGCAGCATGCGCTCTGGCCCGGGGAGGGGAGGGGTGCGGCTGCAGCATGCGCTCCGGCCCGGGGAGGGGAGGGGAGGGGAGGGGTGCGGCTGCAGCATGCGCGGGGCGTGTGGAAAATGCGCCGAGCCCGTAGAGATGCACAACGACCTGAGACAGCTTCCGCTTACCAGCTCCATGGATTCCTATGGGAGCTGCTCATTGGCGCATGAAGCCCATTCATGGAGGCCGCCATGTTTGACCCTGGGGCATTTTGGCATCAGAGCATGCTCTGGGTGCCGAAACATGAAGAATCACGGTTACCCGGCAAATACTGAGAACTTGAATCATTGAGCGGTACGGGGGATCGCTCTGAGAACTGAGAGCCGAATCTTCCAGGTCGTCCCATTTTGGTGGCAGTAAATATGGATGATGTATGTTGTAGGTGGAGCCAAACTGGTGGCAGAAAGAATGATCTCTTGATAGTTTGTCTAATGCAGAGGCGGTAACAAAAGAAAGATCTGACCGTGAAATGTTCATCATTAACTTGCTAACTCATAGAAAACAATATTATGGATCCTCTGGAGACCGTATACAATTATTTTAAAGGTTTGTAGGCGCAAGACACATTAAATTACGCTGATGAGGATCCATTAAGAGCTCACTGTTCACTACATTACAGGTAGCTGTCTTGTCAGTATAATTGAAGAGCAGCATAGGCTAGCCTATTAGTCATTTATTCGTCACGATTCATCATCAACAATGGAACAATGGACACAACAAGAACATGACGTTATTGCACGTAGCATTTTTATTAACTACTTTGATAGTAATCATATCAAAATAACTATATAATCAGAACAGTAATGGCACTGAAGGCGGTTTCATGCAGTCCTCCTGGGTGGAAAGCTCAGCGCATTGTGATACCTAGGTTCTGTGTGTGCAGCTCTGTCCTATAGTCAGCATCACAGCCTTGGGCACGTTCATATGCTGGTGCTCCCCATGTGCCCATGTAAGCATGTATGTGCACTGTGACATAAAAACATGCAGGCCAAATTTAAGATTGAAAAAGAGATCTTGAGAGAGAGAGAGAGCAATTGGGGGGTGGAGGAGAGTTTGAGCTGAAGGGACAGGGAGAGGTAGGGCAAAGGGGAGAGAGGGAACAAGGGGGAAAGAGACAAGAGGGGAGAAATCAGAGGAAAAGGAGGGAGAGGAGGAGGAAGAGGTGTTACAGCAGCATCAGTGTGACCAGCGCTGGCCTGGACCTGGATGTATGATACAGGCACAAAGTGCGGTTGGGATCTCAGACACACTGCTGTCCTCCCTCTGCCCTTGGCTTACAGTCCCCTTAGTAACACAGAAAATAGCAGCCCTGCTGGCTTCTGTTCTGAGACTCTGTCCCAAGACATCACTCACATGGTCATGAGAGTTCAAGCACAGGAGGGCCGGCCTGTTCCAAGGTACGCGACCACACACCTTTTTTTAATCAAATGGGTTCGGTTCAATTGAATGTTACGGAATATACGTGGATCGCATTTCCCCAGAAGAATGCATTACACTGCCTCTGAGGAATGTTCTGCAAGTGAGGGTGCCCCCACTCCCCCACAGCTTTAGCTGTGTCCAAATCCTGTTCTTTATTAGAAAATAATAACATGGGGATTTCATTAAGTTGGTGCTAACTGGGCTGCAGTAAGCTCTTGGGGATAGGGGGTGGGGGGGGCAGAGAGCCAAGTATCTGCTGGGTTTAAATGGTGCACATACCTCTACAGCTGAGTCATGCACCCCCCCAACCACCAAGCCAGTGCCAACACTTTGTGGAGCATGCTCATTAGCAGCGCAGGGGTACAGACATGTCAGTAATGAGCAGGACCCTGAGAGGCAGGTAGAAAGTCCAAGGTCAGGAACTACAAAATTTAGTTTCATTTTTTTGGGGGTTGAATGGTGTTGAATGAGTTTAGCACAGCGCTCGTTAATCCCTCAGTGGATGGACGACTGAGTCTCATTTTCTTTGGTCGGGTTCGACTGGCTGGACGTGGGCTATATGGGGTGATATGAGTTGAATGTTCATTCTGTGAGTGATGGTGCACAGATCACCCAGACCCACCGGTGCCATGGCTCTGTTCTTGCAAAAGAAAGTTTAACTAGCCCGAATCCGCAATAGCTGCGACCGCACACGCGTATGCATCCATGTGTGCATGCATCCACGCACACACCCTCACACAAACATGTGACCTCTTCTTTGGATCATGACCAACCTTTCCACAAAATCTTGTGCAAATCTGTAAATCCATTCGGGAGTTATACGCCTTTTTATGGTAGGCCACGCCCATTGCCACACCCCTCTTGGTCAATTGGCCTTGAAAGTTACTCAGCTCTACCTTTGGTCATTACCAACGTCCATGCCAAATTTCAGCCTCCTGGGGTGAAAACTGTGGCCGCTATGGGGTGGGACACTTTTTGCGGACCAACCAACCAGCCGACCGACAGACAGAGCTATAGAGCTGCGGTCGCAGCTAATGAATATATTTGCTGTTCATTTTGGGGTCTGCAGCCCTATACCAGCAGAGAGCTGGTACACATCGGGAATGTTTTTTTTTTAACCCCTTTGGTCTCACCGCGCCGCATTCAGGTAGGTTCATCTGCATTCACATGTTTTTTACAGTGAACTTTTCAATGGTCACGATATATCGTTTAAAAGTGTTAGAATTCACGGCTCTACCTCTATAAATTATTTTACCATTCCGATGTTTTAGTGGCAACAGTTACTTATTTTGTACTATATGGGGAGGCGAAACAAGCTTGGGGGATCCTCGCCTTCCATGCGTTTTTGGAAATCTTCAAAATCCAATCACGGTAAAGTCGGTATCTTCATCATGTCAAGGGTCCAGCAAACAAAATTTGCCGTTTTTAGTCCCAAAAACGTGCTAACTCGGAGAACCTTCGATAGAATGTCCATGGTTTATCTAGCAGTTCTCCGGTGGAATAATCTGGTGAATCAGATCAGCTGATCAGAACCCGTTGTGCCCCTGTGCCCATTTTATCAGCTTCCTTCAGCTCCTCTCTGTGGCTGTTCTGCGCTGTTCCCAGCGGATCAGCGGCACTTGCACTCATCCTTAACTCTCACCTATCACCCCGACCTCGCCCCCGCACTCTCCCCCAGAAGGTGGCGGCCTGTTGTGGTGGGGGGGGGGGGGGGTGCGGCAGCAGCATGATGTCATGCATTCCTCGTGCTGACACTGTTTATCTTTGAGTCTCCTCGTCTGCTGGACAGTGTGTGGGAAGTCCCCTGCCCATGACACTGAACCCTCTCTGGCATATTGTGCACCTGATCTTCAGCCACATGCTACTCACCAATGAGATGTAGACTTTGGACCTTCACTCCCTAAAATACAAGATGACATTTTTTTTTTAACCTCTAGCCATACTGTATGTCACGTGTCCTCATTTTGTTGTGTTTGACAGAGAATGATTAGTGTAGATAATTGGTAGATTGGTATATTAAATATGTAAGATACGATTGGTGGACTAATTCAACCAGCTGCATAAGTAATGGAGGTTTTTTAAAATGGTGTCTGTAAGTAGCAGTGTGTGTACTGTAGCACAGTGACTCAGCAGTTCTGAGGGTGTCCGTCCGCAGTGGGGTGTCTGTCTGTAAATGGCATTGTGTGTACTGTAGCGCAGTGACTCAGCAGTGTTGAGGGGTGTCTGTCCTCAGTATGGTGTCTGTCTGTAAATGGCATTGTGTGTACTGTAGCACAGTGACTCAGCAGTTCTGAGGGTGTCTGTCCTCAGTATGGTGTCTGTCTGTAAATGGCATTGTGTGTACTGTAGCACAGTGACTCAGCAGTGTTTAGGGGTGTCTGTCCTCAGTATGGTGTCTGTCTGTAAATGGCAGTGTGTGTACTGTAGCACAGTGACTCAGCAGTTCTGGGGGTGTCTGTCCTCAGTATGGTGTCTGTCTGTAAATAGCAGTGTGTGTACTGTAGCGCAGTGACTCAGCAGTTCTGAGGGTGTCTGTCCTCAGTATGGTGTCTGTCTGTAAATGGCATTGTGTGTACTGTAGCGCAGTGACTCAGCAGTTCTGAGGCTGTGTCTCTGTGTCCGTGTGTCGCAGGTGGAGGAGGGCAGCAAGGCTGCGGCCGTCAGGCTCCAGGTCGGGGACGAGATCGTCAATATCAACGAGGTTCCCCTGAGCGGCTACCGACAGGAGGCCATCTGCCTGGTGAAGGGCTCCCACAAGACCCTCGCGCTGGTGGTGCGGAGGTAGGACCGCCCCTGGAGCTCACGTGCGCACATACACGCAAACAGACACGCGCACATGCACTCACACAAGTACCTGCTTCAGCTGACTCCACCCACTCCTGCAAAGCCCAAGGTGGTCTCCATGGCTACTGTGCCACGCGTGCTATTAAGGAAATCATGGCAACGGGGAGCAGATGGAAATCTAACCTCCTCCACCCAAATGCACACATACACGCATGCACGTGTACACATACACACAAGCACACACAATAAAATATAATGCTATACTACTGCCGAAGTAGACCTCGTCCGGCAGTATGGTAATAGAGTTTTGGAAGGTTTATACTTTGTCGTCTATTAAAAAATTAAAGGATTAACCATTATTTGATTTCGAAATGTCAGTCCATTTGTTCCTCAGAACATTTGGCTGGGGACTTTGTTGAGAGTTGGACCGTATCGGTAGGTGTAGCATGTCAGTCCTGAGCGATACTGGAATGCTAATTCTTCCGCAGGGACAGGCATGGCCTGTCTCATGGGCAGCTATCAGGTTGGTGTGCACGGACTGTGAGATACCTGTGAAAAGTGTGCCCTTTGTTCTCAGATGCAAATGGAGCCATTTTGGCTCCTGGCTCTTGGCTCCTCTGTCTGGTTGATTTTTATCCACCTGCTGTGAAACGGCCTCCTCTTCTCCACCTCTGTGATAAGAGAATGGAGGTGTTTGCATGGCTCTTTTGATATTAGGATGCAGGGAATACATCCGTGTGAAACATCTGAACATCTTTAATCAGATGTTCCAAACACACCTGTCATTCCCTGAGCAAGTTCGCAAACTTGCATATGCTCCCCTGGCCGTTCACACTACACCATGGGTCCTTTAAACTCTGTATATTCCAGGTTTACGTGCTGTGTACACGGCTGGAAAAAGACATGGCTTTGTCTCGTTTTACAGAGAAGCAGGCAATTGTTTTACAGTGTGACTCACAGCTCTGAAATGCAGCCATGGTCTCTTAAACCACAGGAGAGCTTACGCTTGGCTACTGTTGTGTCATCGGACGTTCGACGTGATAACAGTAAAATGCTGAGTTTGCGGACATATAGCAAAAAATAGCAAAAAGGAAGTGTGAAGTCACTGCCATGCAGTTTCTTTAACCCCTTTGTGCAGATGCTAAATCTGGTCAATCCTCTTTCATTTAGAGAGTGTGCTATTTAAGACTTTATAACTCCAGATATGAGCATCACAGAGACTTGGCAAATGGCTTAAATGAAGCAAGACACTTATACCATTTTACAATACTAGATAGTTTATAGTTTATATTCATAATTCAGGTAGAAATGAAGTGCCACAAATGCAGAAATGAAGTTGTTCTGCTTTCGTTTGAAATGAAGTACTGAGAGTTCACAAATATAAAAAGGGTAAAACTAAATCCTGGATCAAAACTCCTTGACTACAAGTATACAAAATCTGAGGGTGATATGCAGAACTACTAAAGATCTATGAAGCAAAAATTAAGCAGCGTACCCTGGGGTCCCTTAGTGTCTCCAAATCTATCCAAAACGTCTAAATTGTGCATTGCTGTAAATCATAACATAATCATATATTTCGCTACAAAGCAACTGTTCTGACACATGAAACTCACTTTTACATCCTTATCAAGTGGGAATGACCATTTAGTCATCAGTATAGTAGTCTATGATTTCTAGGGGGTCCGAAAACCTCTCCAAAAGTGCATAATATGCTTGTTGTTCATTATAAGGCATATGAATTTGCCCCTTATGATGGTTTAAGATGAAACATTGATATTGCAAAAATATTGTGGCACACATACCTAAATACGTAATCATTCAGTATTTTTTCTGTACGGTATGTAATCTTTTGTTGCATGGGGATGGGATGACATTTTACAAACATTACTATTTAAGGAAAGTTTTACATTCATCTGGCACATATCAGCACACAGTAAATTTGAATGAGTATTTTTCTTGCCTTAAGTGACAAGTTTAGCCTATGGAGACACTAATACCCAACATTACTTACAATAAGATTACAATAAAATAATATTTCACTTTCAAAAAAATGTTGGCTATGTTATAGCTTCACGGTATGCCAAACATCAAACTTAACACATGACTGAACTACCTACGAACGCTTACACTATATAGTATGTGAACATTTTGCCTGTTCACGTACTATATATTCACATACGACCAATATGAATATAACAACAATATCAAACATTTTACACGTACATAAGTGAAATGTTACAATGAGGGATACGTACATCTTCACCATGTTCGTATGTGTCCTTGCTAGACTTCATGATATCTCCGCCGCCTCTTTCGGCCCACTTCCAAAATCCATGTCAGCAAGACCAGATTTTGCTGTAGCCGGAATACAATTTCGATATGACGGAGTACAAATTTTTGGTGGTCAAAGAATGTTTTTATGAATTCCCAGATCCCAGGGCACCAGCATCCTGGCCACTAGGGGGCTTGCGCAAATTGGTTCATTTTCGATGAAAGTGCCTGTGTCCCTGTAGTCCCTGTACTTCCTGGAGACTCCCAAACTCCCAAACTGTCAAAATGATTACCTCACTCGTTTAGCCCTGTTAATGACTGAGAAAGGTGTATTTTCATTTGTGTTTGATATTACTTACTAACAAATGTTAGAGAACCAAAGTGAATTTGGTTAGTTGAGTGGGTCAAATGTTTATTTATGACCTTAAGTGGAAAATAAATTTAAAATACTAGCATAGTCTGTGTTCACTGTGCTGTGTTATTTTAAGTCAACATTAAAAAGTGTGACATGTGAACTAATGGGAGGCATCATTGTATTTGGACTGTGCATCTCCAGACAATGGTTGCTAGGTACACTACTATGTTAATGATGCTGTGCTTCCACGATTTACTGTTCACACCCAGCTTCGTGTGTAAACAGGGTAAACAGGGTGCTAGTGTGTAAACAGGGTAAACAGGGTGCTGGTGTGTAAACAGGGTAAACAGGGTGCTGGTGTGTAAACAGGGTAAACGGGGTGCTGGTGTGTAAACAGGGTAAACGGGGTGCTGGTGTGTAAACAGGGTAAACAGGGTGCTGGTGTGTAAACAGGGTAAACAGGGTGCTAGTGGGGTCTGTGTTTTGCCTAGCTTCGCTCACGTGCTGCTCACATTGCCGACTTTTCAGACACCGCCCCCCCCCCCCCCCCCCCCCCCCACAAACGTTGTTTCTTTACAGCGACGAGTAACCAATCAAGCTAGTCTTCCCCACTCTCTCTCATTGTGACCATTGAGATTTTCAGTGCATTGTGAATGAGCAGAGGAGTGAGTGACAGCCGTCAGCCGCTGATGCGTAGTGAGGCAGCCAGCCTTTGTCCCTGAACTCCTCCCCTCCTGAGAGAGAGAGAGAGAGAGAGAGAGAGTGGCACAGTGTGGAAGGAGAGAGAGAGAGTTAGTTCCGGCATACGCTGGCTAACAGTGGCTAATATTCACTGAGTATTTTTAATCTTTCCTTTCGTTTATCAGTGCCTTCAGTGTTGTTCGCTCATATCTGTACATAGTGTGTCTAAATCAGTCTGAATGCCACCAGGCTCCATCTCATAAGCACTGGATATAACAAATATAATATAACAAACAGTAGGTGTATATGCAGATTAACATGATGATGTCTGCTAGTGATAAATCTGCAACTCAGCCGCTACGTTCTCTGAGAAGGAGTTGGCAACACAGACGGATCGTAAGGACTGCAGAATGTTCTGGAATTAAATACACTTCAGACGAAGGAAGCCGGGCCTTAAAACGGCCTTAAGCTGTTCTTCCCCAGATGGCCACTGTGGGTGTAGGTTCAGCTGGGCCTGGTGGAGGCCTGTACGCTGAGTATGGAGACCATACTGTACTGCAGTCTTACCGCACGCAGAAATAGCGCACTCACTTGATAATTTTGCAAGGCCATCAAACAAGGCTGTGTCTAAGTTAGAACAGTGCAGCGGTAGCAGGTCATTACTGGACCACAAAAGCAGGGCTGGATTATAGAGAACTAGTGCAAGCCTGCGTTGTTAACTACATGTGTGAACTAGACTCTTGGTACTATAGAGGTCTCGTTTAACATGCCAGTCCGTGTATGGCTGTAAACATCCCCACAACTATAAACAGCTCTGCGTGAAATATTACTTTTGTCATTTCCGTTCTCTGCCGTACATTTTACGAGAGCTTTCATGGGTCTTTTTCAATGAAATCCAACCAAAATGAGTTGGTCTGAGAATAGTCAGAGTGGGGCCTTTTGTGACCGTGACATATTTGTTTTAGAATGTACTGTTCTTGAGATGGAATAACAATGAGGATCATAGAGACCTTGGTGCCCTGTGTCTGTGTGCTTGGATATGTGAGTATGAACACGAGTGTGTGTGCGTGTGCGTGAGTGTGTGTGAGTGTGTGTGTGTGTGTGTGTGGAGGAAAGCATCCCTTCCATGCCACACTGGGGTGAGCGGATTAGCCAGGCTTCACTCCACAAACACGCAGGCTGTAATGCCCAGGGGAGCCTGGCCACTGGGAGGAAGCCCCCCACGCGTCTCCATGACGACAGGGATCAGCTGCACATGGGCAGTCCACTTGTGTGCGAGGTAATCAGGAGAGGGAAGGCGGGAGGGCCTGCTCACAGGTGTCTTTGTCAGCACAAAGTGAGAAGGGGGTGGAGCTCACGGCCCAATTTGCTTAAGGGGATTTTATTGGAAGCCAACACGTCATCCTGTTTGGGGAGGGGAGAAGGAAATGCGAGGATGGCATTCTGTCCCTCTCTCCTGCCAGGAAGCCAGTCTTGCCTAAGTACTATGACTACTACTTACTACTGCTGGGAGTGATAATAACAACATTCTTTATACATGTTTATGCAAAGTGATTTGCAGGAGTAAATATAAATGTAGCAAAAATAAAACAAGATTAGTTTCATACATGAAAGGATAGGAAATACCCCCCCCCCCCCCCCCCCAATAAAAACAAGTTAGTTGAATATAAATAAAATATAGTAACACACTAATGAGGATTAAAAATAAATGAAAAACTATGTTCAATACAAAATGATTTGTGCTCATTTAAAACTGGAACTGAGGGGAGTCTGATATTTTACGTATGTAATGGATACCAAAAAAACAAAGAAGCCACCTGCTTTGGAAATGGCCTTCTGGGATGTTCTTTGGCTATGCTAGCCATTCATCAGCTCAGCTGTAGAGCACATGCATATTACAATCTTAGCCCCAGGACTGACGCATGGCTGACTGGTGAGGCTCGGCCACAGTAACAGTGTCATTGAGTTAAACTGTCAGCGTGATGAGTGGACTTCAGCTGGAATCTGGCCCTTTATGTCTTTTTGTATGCGCCTGTCCGACACACAGGAGCAGTCAAGATCATGTACTTAACACAGCTATTAGGACTGAAAAAACTGTGGAAAATATTCTGTTGAAGAAGCTGACCTCAGTTCTTGTGCAGATCTGTCTGTCTGTCTGCTGATAAACACTCCTGTACTTAGTATAAAATTGTTTGTGTTTAACTATGGATCTCAAATAAATTCAAGTTTTAGTTTTATTTTTCTTTCACAAACAGTTTGTGAAGAAAAATGGAGAAAATGGAGTCTACCACACGGGTGGTGAATTTGTCAATCATTAAGTCAACATGCTGTGTTTGTGAAGGAAGAATGTAACACCAGCATTCATTTGTAAGTCAGAGTTAAAGACGAATTTTGACTGAATTCAGCCCTTCTGTTTTTTTTAGGATCTCTGCCCCTCTCTGTTTTCTCGCGCTACTCACAGCCATTGTATGGTCAACCCATAAACGCCTCTATCTAAGCACCACTAGACATGATCTCATCATGGTCTCCTGAGCTGTCATAGCAACACTCATCAGAACATAAAAGTAAAAAGAACACAAGAAGAATATAAGAATACATAATTCAGTTCAGGTTGATGTTGATTGTATAGCTTTTTAAAAAAAGAGTCGCAGTAACAAAGACGTTTTACAGAAAAACAGGAAATTGGAAAATCTGGGCCAGGTTGCGCTTGAGCCCTCAACAATCCAGCAAGTGAGGTAAAATAATTTTAAAAAGTCGGGCAGCGGCAAGAATAAGGGGAGGAGCCAGAGAGAGGGAACCAATCCTCTGCTGGGCAGCCCTCTGTCAGTTAAAGATAGGCTGAATGGCAATTGGGAGGTAATGGAGACCATGTAATTGCAAACCAAGTAAAGTGGTTGGAAGATTATAGCTGGGTATTAAATCAGCTGGTAATATAGACAGTCCAAGCAAATAATCATTATATTCTCAAACAGATTGGGACGGTGAGGGTGATGCATCTCGACCTCCAGGTGGCAGCATGGCGTGGGTTTGAACAGGACAGGGTCAGGGCTGGAGTGGGCTGTGAACTCAGTGTAGAGGGAAGGGGCAGAAGCCCTGTGGAAGAGAACAGAATTGGAAATGGGTTCTGAACTAGTAGTGCAGAGACCAGGTCTGAGACCGCCCATCTACGCTCATCTAGATTACCTACAATCTACAGTATTCAGCACTGCGTCAAGTCAGTGTTTAAACATAGCGAGGATTTCAGCCTCTAATGTAGGCGCTGGAAAGCCATTCCATGCATTGACAGCCTTTTGTGTTAAAACAAACAAAAAAGCTAAAAAGCTCTCCAGATATCGCTGGAGAATTGACCTTTTCCCATTTCCCATTATTTTATATTTAATGGCTCCTCTTTACAATTACAAGAGCATGCATTTCTTTCCTGTAGTGTGGTGCCCTGAACTGCACGCAGTACTCTGAGGTGCGGCCAAAACACGGGCCATCGTGAGAGAGACTTCAGCTCGGCACGGTCGGTCAGGCAGGCGGGCGGGCGAACCTCTCGCAGCCAAGGTCACGGGTTCGGGAGAGGCAGAAGACGGAATGTTCCGGAGCGCAGATAAAGGGCCGGCTGAGCGGGGCGGGGCGGGGCGGGACCGGGAGGCCCGGGAGAGCGCGGAGCGTGGATCACCTCTCCCCCAAACCCCCGGGGGGTAAGCCGCAGGCCGGCCCCGGTGTCACCAGCCCTGATGGCGGGGCGGAATCCTCTTTCTCCCGTGGCCCGTGTCCAGCTGGCAGGAGGGAGGCCGCAGAGAGTGAGGGGGGCGGAGAGGGTCAGGGAATGGCACCCGCCATCGCGGCTCGGTTTAATCTCACCGCTCATCTCCAGAGCCCGGAGCGCCCCCCTGAGCGACCGCAAACCCAGGTCTGTGGGCTTATGTGCCCGCGAGTTTAGGGAACTGACACTATTTGTGCTTGTAATACCCTGCATGGGAGTAGCCACCTGCCCATACTTTAGCCACCACTGTAAAAATGGTTAGAGAGGTTTACTTTTAGTTTTTTCCTGAGTGCCTTTGTAGACCGTTTGGCCTTCATTTGTTTCGGATTTAAAAAGCATTTTCCCACCCTGCATTCATGCAAATAGATTCTCGAAGTCGTCGCTCGTTAACGATATTGCAGGCTTCAGGGCTTTTGTGTTTCGTCGCCCTGTTTGAGCTGCCGTGGGCTTTGCGGTTAGGTTGCGACCGTAAAAGAATGAGCCTTGTCCAAGAGCAAACCTGCTACTGAGTGGCTGCCGATGTGTGTGTGACATGGATCTGAGCCCTGCAGAGCCACAGCGTACTGCTGGTAAGGTTTTCATGGCTTCCTTTCCCTCCGCAGCCCGTCGGGGCCCTGGAAGGCAGGTGTGTGGACTCTGGGCAATCATTGACTTAAAGCCAGCGCGCCGAAGGCAGGCGGTTCGAGATTCCGGGCGCATAATGACTGCTCTGTGTCCGGGGCTCCTGGAGGGATCAGCGCTCGCCGCGTACGCTCAGCGGCGATAGAGGTCACCGCTGCTCTCCGCTGACGCGCGCCCTCACAGAATCTCTCCCCTCCGTGAAATAACTGGCATTCCTCTGCCCTCGGCTCGGCCCGGACGCCCTGGCTGGGAGGCTGTCCCAGACACCTTCAGGAACGCGCTGTCCCTCAGACGAAAAAAACTTTCTGTTCAGACTCGGTCCAGCGGTCTTTACAAATAGGTTTACGACTTGGGGGTGTGCAGGCCCACGCTGGAGAGCCTCAGGCTGTGCCGGGTTTCACTGTCGCCCAGCCGTTCGTTTATCCGTTAAAGCTGTACATTGCTGTTAAGTCACCTCACCCGGTTTCTCGGGTCGGAATCGGTCGCCAGTATTAAAGGTGAAAACCGACCAGGGTTGCAGCCCCCCTGGTCCATGGCGGCGCGGAGAAAAGAGAGAAAGGGACTCCTGCTTTCTTTGTGAGAACGGGGTGCAGTGTCAGTAAAGGCTCTCGGATTACAGCGGAAAGGGCCTGCGTCTGAGCATGCTCAGTCGGCACCAGCCCGGGGTTTTATTGGGCAGCTATAAAGACAGTTGGACCAGGGCGGATGACGGCATCGAAATAAATTGGAAACAAAAGGGGCTCGTTTTCCATCTGAGTGCAGCGCACGAGGTTACACAATGGGGGCTGGCGGGCGGGGGGAGCGTGCGTTGGCACGGGAACGGCCCGCGGGTTTTGTTTGGAGTCCAGCGCCTGGCCGTTGTGTCTGCGCTGCGGCAGGGGACATCTGGTGAGCGACGGTCACCGGAGCCCTGCCGAACAGCCGTCTCTCAGTCCGGTCTCCGCGCTCCGATTGGCTCACCGGCCGCCTGCTCTACCGGTTCTGTGTTTGTCAGCTGTACAGGGGCCGCAGCTGAAACGCCTTTCAGTACACGTGAGAAAATATTAAATATGAAACGACCTGACAGCGCTGCGCTAACAAATGCTAGCTTGAGAATGGGACTCCAGTGTAATCGCTGTTCAGTTTCAATGCGGTTTAGTTTGTGTAGCGCTTTTTACAATGGACTCTCACAAGGACGCTTTACAGAGATAAGTAAAATGTCCTTGTGACTCTACCAGTGATGCATTTTTTTGAAAGAGTTAAAAAGCCTTATGTTTGCTAGTGCGCTGATACTAAAACAAGATGGAGTTGACATGTTCCCAGAATTCCTGAGTTGCTGTTCAACCAAAAAAATTAATTAATGATTCAAAAGGTGTTCATCAAACTGGTTAAGCATCTCTGTGGGGTATTTCAGCCAACTGACACTGACTCAGCGCAGAGTTTTTTTCACGGCCTTTGCTTTGCACTTAACCCCCACGTTTGTGAATGTAAGCACTTTACCCATAATTCAGCAGTGAAGCCAGGTGTTTTTAATACGCCTCGCGTCTTTCATCGCATGTTGTGTTGGACTGCCGTCCGTGAGGGAGACCTATAATTAAGCAGAACCCCAAACCCCAAGCCCCAGAACCCCTCCTTTCCGCACTTCTTCGTCGCCGGCGCCAGGCCCGTGTCAGAGTTGACCCGGATTTCGCGTTTCTGCGCACCTGTGCCTGACAGGTAGGACGCCTTTCCTCGGCGACGAGGGAGGTCGGGGTCGAGACGAGAAGGGAGGGAAATGTGACACGGACGCGGGAAAAAGAGAGCCTGATCCTGGCGGCTCTGGGGATTTCATTGTTGACTGTATTCAAGTGCAGTTCACAATTCACAGTCCGCTTCTTTTTTCCTTCGACAAGAAGCCTTTGAGCCGCTTAAATACGCCACAGGCCTGATTAACGTCTCCCAGATGTGCGTTGGTTTCTCCTCAAACCTGTTACTGATTTGGCAGCCGCCTAAAGTCCTAAATCCCGGTTTTTCAGACTCTAATTTTCCCTCTCGTTCACGCTGATTGTTATTGACGCTGAGTTCGGTGTTCCTCCAGTTCTTGGCCGACGGTTCAACCGTTGTGCGTTCGGTTGATTAATCTTGCGCTACGGTGGGAATTTTGTCGCTGCGAGAACGAGCAGACTTCTGTCCCCACTGTCTGCTGAGGTTTACTGCGTCAGACAAAGCTGTGTGCGTTCAGCAGCTGCTTTTGTTTCTGCTCTGACCGCTTCCGGTTGAACCTCAAACGGTCGCTCTTTTCCCAGCCTGGCCTTCCCAGCAGGGGGACGGTCTGTCCTCGGTCTGTGAGGCCCCCAGCGGCACTGTGTGTTGCTTTACCTCATATCAGCGATAGCGTCCAATTACAGTGCCCTTCTGCATGCTGGGGTGAGGTCAGTGGACACTTTGGGGAAAACTTATTGGTGGAGTATGGTAGCTCCTCCCACGTTTTGTGTCATGACGCCTACATAATTCTCCCATCGCTAATATTTACTGGAGCAAGACAAAGTACCTTGCTCAAGGGTACAGCTGCAGGGCCCTACCTGGGGTTCAAACCTGCTGCCTTTGGGTAGCAAGTCCACTTCCCTAGCCATTATACTACTCTCTCCTCTGAGTTGTTGCCAGTTGAACCTACATGTTGAAAAAGCAGTATTCGATCTAGTGCTGTTTTTCACACATAAGAAAACAATCAGCCTGCCTGCTTCCCCAAACCCACTGGCTGAGTAGCAGCAGGAACAGGGTTATAATTCAGACAGTGCCAATTCATGCTTATTGTTTAATAATGTTTTACCAGATAACACGTATTCCTAGTTATTATCTGAAGAACTGCATAATTGTATGAGTCCGTTTATTTTTGGTCTGTGCTCTGTGGCTTGTGAAGCCTGTTATTAAATATATGTGGTTGTTGGTAGAGGTCACATAACTGACCGACAACCTCTACCATTAACATCTTTATTGTCAGTTTCAAAGTCTGTCATTTCCTAGTTGTACCTTTGCGGTTAGTTACGACTTGATCAAATTGCGTTACTTTGCCATTTATTGCACAGGATCACCACTAGAGGGAAGCATATACTAACCATGGGGTCTTAATTGCATTAAATGTTTTGTGAGAAGCAAATTCAAATACTAAAATACAAAAGGTTCCTATTTTCAATGAATATGCTTTTGAATAAACCGAAATAATGCTTATATACAAAAGTGTTCCTGTACAGCACATCATGCTTACAAACGGGCTTACAAAAGAGGCATTTAACCAGGTTGTTCTCCATTGTGAACACTGATGCATCGCTCCTCATTGGGCATAATGTCTATTGAGGGAATTTCTTTCATTTTCACCTTCTTAATGGTGTTATCAATTGTTCTAGCTTGGATACTCCCTCTTTCTCAGAAACAGAGAGATTTATCACTAGCAGTGCTTCCAGTACAATACTGCGCCCATTCTCCTTCCTGCTATTCTTTACCCCCCCCCCCCCCCCCTTCCCCATTGTATGGATATCTCTCCCTGTGACTGTTTTAAAGTGGGGCCGTTCCTCTTGCCTCAGTGGCCGGAGCTGCATGAATACAGGACACAGAATCCAATTACGCCCGGCAAAGCTGCTACACGCTCTCAGCTTAGACGGGAAAGCTCAACTAAGTTTGAAAGGAGGGGGGGGGTGTGTGCACATAATTCTCATTAGCATGCTTTTGAAATGTGACTTTGCCAGGGCTGGGGTGCAGCTCTCTTTTTGGATACGGTCTCAGTTGTTCACACAGCACGTGTGTGAAATAAGAGGGAAAAAGAGAGTGAAGTTTTTTGAAGTTGGTGGTTTTAGCGGCAACCCCCCCACCCCCCCACCCCCACCCACTTGTTTTGGAACGTGGTCCCTCCCATTGCCGAGGTGAGCTCACACCAGTGATGGGATTGTGTTATCGGGGATTCATTGTTTTGACAACCCCAGAGGAGACATAAATAATCGCACGGGGGACAAGCGGACCCGCCTGGCACAATGTGACAGGAATTTCGAGGGAGAAAAGGATCGGGTCTCTGACATTTCAGCCGGTACGTAGCCCGCTATTACACTCCCGGCTCCCATTGTTCTCCCCACGCCGGCGCGGCAGCCTGTGAAAATAACGCGCGTAGCCTTCCGCTTCCAGACGAACTGAGTAACAGCGCTTAGCTTCTGATAGTGTAACTCGTTTATGTAAAAAGATTAAACACAATAGACTTTTTCCTTTTTTTTTTTTTTTTTTTTTTTTTTTTTTTTGGCTGTGAGAACAGGATCTGCTGTTGCCGGGGGGCAGAGCAGCAGATGAACTATGGCTTAACAACAGAGAAAGAATGTTGGGGACAGTTAGAATTTACTAGCGTTTTCTTGTAACCCGTTAAGGCAAATTAGCAGTTGGTTAGGAAGCCCAGGTTTTTTTTTTTCCAGTCAATTTAATGTATGCTGTTCTTTACATCGGTAAGCCTCAGCAGCATACATAATCAGCGTTTGAAGTGCAGTGCTGCTTTCTTTACTGTTGTCTATGCCCTCTCACGGGACTCTGTGAAGTGCAGAAATATAATTAGGCTAATTTTGCGTTCTAAAATTGTGGAGAGAAATCAGTGGCTCGAAGAATCCTTTTGGTTCCGTGTGGTAATAATTTTTTTTGTTCCTTAGCCGTTGGTGTTGATGGTCAGGTCTTTGTGCTCTCGTTTGTACTTCACTTGTAGTTGTCCCTTGTTGCCATGACACCTGTTACATCATCAGCCTGTGATCTAGGAATCGTAGGAAAGACAGTAGCCCAAGGATTACCAATGCATTTGACCAGATTTTGGCTGATCAGAACATTGAACTAACGTAGGTAACTATTCCACACTAGAACTGTGACACTATCGTAAATGAATACCGTGACATTAGGGCAGCCTGCCTGCACCATAATGATCAGAGAATTCACAACGAGAGCGAGTGCTGGAGGGGTGGGGTTGGGAGGGGAGGTGCAGTCTGAAGAGGTGGGGTTTCTGCCCATGTTGGAAAATGGCTTGTGATTTTTTTCTGTCCTGGCCACTTTGCGAAGTTCATTCCACCACAGGGAAGTCGGGGCACATGGGTATCATGGCTCTGGAGTTAATGGGATGCTTACTGTTGTTGCCATATTGCTTAGGTCTGGCTGCACCTTTTCAAATGAAAAAGACGAATCAACATTCTCAACTTGTTTTTTTCCCCTTTTATTTTAAACATCTACATTTTACACTCTTTTCCTTCTGTATGATTGTTTGACTTTGACATTTTTGTCCTCAGTAAGGATATCTTATATATTATTGCCATATAAGCATGACAACACAGAGGACATATAGAACAAACATACAGGCTCACAGTGTGCACTGGCAGCACATTGTATAAGCTTATTTTGCCCTTGAGTTGCTTGTTTACCCAGAATGCACGATGCAGAAATCGCTCGCTCCGTTACAGGTTTTTGTTTGCTTGGCACAGAACGCCCGATGGATGCAGCCTCTTTTTAAACGCGGCTGAGCATTTGGGCTGAGCGTTTGGGCTGAGCGTTTGCGGCTGAGTGTTTGGGCTGAGCTTTCGCGGCTGAGCGTTTGGGCTGAGCATTTGGGCTGAGCGTTTGCGGCTGAGCATTTAGGCTGAATGTTTGGGCTCAGCGTTTGCGGCTCAGCGTTTGGGCTCAGCGTTTGTGGCTGAGCATTCGGGCTGTGCGTTTGGGCTCAGCGTTTGCGGCTGAGCGTTTGGGCTGAGCGTTTGGGCTGAGCGTTTGCGGCTGAGCATTTGGGCTGAGCGTTTGGGCTGAGCGTTTGGGCACAGCGTTTGGGCTGAGCGTTTGGGCTGAGCGTTTGGGCACAGCGTTTGGGCTGAGTGTTTGCGGCTGAGTATTTGGGCTGAGTGTTTGGGCACAGCGTTTGGGCTGAGTGTTTGCGGCTGAGTATTTGGACTGAGCGTTTGGGCTCAGTGTTTGGGCTGAGCGTTTGGGCTGAGCGTTTGGGCTGAGCGTTTGGGCTCAGTGTTTGGGCTGAGCGTTTGGGCTCAGCGTTTGGACTGAGCGTTTGGGCTCAGTGTTTGGGCTGAGCGTTTGGGCTGAGCGTTTGGGCTCAGTGTTTGGGCTGAGCGTTTGGACTGAGCGTTTGGGCTCAGTGTTTGGGCTGAGCGTTTGGGCTGAGCGTTTGGGCTGAGCGTTTTTTGTGGCTGAGCGTTTGGGCTCAGTGTTTGGGCTGAGCGTTTGGGCTGAGCGTTTGGGCTGAGCGTTTGAGCTCAGCGTTTGGGCACAGCGTTTGGGGCTGAGTATTTGGACTGAGCGTTTGGGCTCAGTGTTTGGGCTGAGCGTTTGAGCTCAGCGTTTGGGCACAGCGTTTGGGGCTGAGTATTTGGACTGAGCGTTTGGGCTCAGTGTTTGGGCTGAGCGTTTGGGCTGAGCGTTTGGGCTCAGTGTTTGGGCTGAGCGTTTGGGCTGAGCGTTTGAGCTCAGCGTTTGGGCACAGCGTTTGGGGCTGAGTATTTGGACTGAGCGTTTGGGCTCAGTGTTTGGGCTGAGCGTTTGAGCTCAGCGTTTGGGCACAGCGTTTGGGGCTGAGTATTTGGGCTGAGCGTTTGGGCTGAGCGTTTTTTGTGGCTGAGCGTTTGGGCTCAGTGTTTGGGCTGAGCGTTTGGGCTGAGCGTTTGAGCTCAGCGTTTGGGCACAGCGTTTGGGGCTGAGTATTTGGACTGAGCGTTTGGGCTCAGTGTTTGGGCTGAGCGTTTGGGCTGAGCGTTTGGGCTCAGTGTTTGGGCTGAGCGTTTGGGCTGAGCGTTTGAGCTCAGCGTTTGGGCACAGCGTTTGGGGCTGAGTATTTGGACTGAGCGTTTGGGCTCAGTGTTTGGGCTGAGCGTTTGAGCTCAGCGTTTGGGCACAGCGTTTGGGGCTGAGTATTTGGACTGAGCGTTTGGGCTCAGTGTTTGGGCTGAGCGTTTGGGCTGAGCGTTTGGGCTCAGTGTTTGGGCTGAGCGTTTGGGCTGAGCGTTTGAGCACAGCGTTTGGGCTGAGCGTTTTTTGCGGCTGAGCGTTTGGGCTCAGTGTTTGGGCTGAGCGTTTGGGCTGAGCGTTTGAGCACAGCGTTTGGGCTCAGCGTTTGCGGCTCAGCGTTTGGGCTCAGCGTTTGGGCTGAGCGTTCGGGCTGAGCGTTTGGGCACAGTGTTTGCGGCTGAGCGTTTGCTGCTGAGCCGGTGTGCAGTCTCCCGCACGGCGGGTGCGAAGGCTGGCGTCCTCGCGGGAGCCTGGCCTCGTCAGCCAAAGGCAGATCAGGACGGCGCTGTGTTGACATTGGCGGTGTTCGCGGCAGCTGTGCTGGGTTAGCACTGCGGCTCTGTTGGAGACCTGCACCACACAGGGGCTAGTGTGCGTTGGTATCGCTCAGCGTCCATATTTACTCATCTGCTTCTAGCCATATTATTTTCCCTCTCTTTGTGGTCAATAAAGTACATATATTTTTACATTTATATATATATATGTTGTATTTCGTTTGTTTATTTTTTTTGTCAGAGAAAAATGGCATTTGTAGAAACTGGTGCATCGGGGCTATAAAATAACAGAACAGCATATCTGTGCTGTTCGTAACTTTATCCAAGTTTTGCAAAGCCTTGCTCCCCTCTCAGGCAGTCTCTTTAATGATACATATGAATATGTTTATTTGATGTAGGTTAACCTTCAGGTAACCACCAACTGTTTTTGGTTCTCTCGTGTTCTATACAGTTGAATTAGGGATTTTACAGGCTCATTTGCATATAACTGATGTTTGACAATATGCTGAAAACCTGTTCCTTCTGTGTATTCTTTTGAAGTCGAAGTACGTGACCTCCGTCTAACATGGAGATTAAAAGGCCAAATGATTTTAACCCTTGAATTAAATGCTTTGCGTCTGTTACTGTGGGGGTCATTAATGTAAATGGCAGGCCATTCCTGACCATTGCCTTCTCACTTAGTCGATTGTTCTGTCTTAAAAAATGTTTGGCTCAGGTTAAGCTCAGCTAGCACGTTTGCTCTGTTAGTCTGCTCTGTCACAGGGTTTATTAATGAGAGCCATAATTAGCATTATGTGAAAAGGCAGAAGACCCAGGCCAGATACAGGGTTGGGTGCGGACGGACTGCTCGCAGTGCTGTTCGCCCATGAGGCCCCGTCCGCAGTGATACAGAAAGGTCAGATTGCAGGTGGCACCATTACAAACGTGGCATAGAATGTGCGCTCTACGCTTTAGCAGAAAATGCGCTAAGACAGGCAGGCTTCCAACAAAGGGAACCTTGTCACATGTTAGATAAACCTCCTATGTGTAGGGAATACCTCTTAGGTTAAGTATCACTCTGAAGACCTGTTGGCAAATTGTCTCCCTGTGTGTGTGTGTGTGTGTGTGTGTGTGTGTGTGAGGGGGGTTGGGGCCTGGGCAGGAAGGTGGATTATGTCTTGAGTTAAGGCTAGTCCTGAAGCATAAGGTGCAGGTGTCGGTGCATTTGTAAATTATTGTTGCGTCAGGCCAATAACATTTATCACATCCCTTACATTTATGTTAATAGTACTTGACCAGTTTGACTAGTATATAGCTGTTAGTTTTGATCCCTGAGTTTTTGTCTCTGAATGGCCTGAGTGACCTGGCAGTATTAGCAGGAGGGGGATTTATGTGAGGTTCAAAGGGGATTTGGCGGAAATGCATGTGGAGGAGGATGGGCTGCATATGGCTGAGCGGCCTCCAAAACTTCCGACAGCCTCTGAGCTGGAGGCAGAGTGAGTGAGAGGAGGTGAGGGATATTAAAGGGATTGGAATGTTAGAATGGTGAGAGGAGCTCCACCAGTCACGGGCTATGTTGGGAACAACCAGTAGAACAACACAAAAGGTGATTGGTGGGCAGTTCCTGGCTATCGGTACTACCTATCGGTAGTAGCAGGAAGTAGTATCCACCAATCACCTCCATTTTACTGCCATTTTACTATTGGTTGAGTGCTGAAGTAGTAATCCAGGTGCTGTGGCAGTAATGTTAATAAGAAGGAGGTGATGGCGGGAAAGGTGGCGCTAGGGTGAGAGGAAGTGAGAGCCGGGGGTCTGCCAGCCTCCCTGTCTTCACCCGCCCCGGCCACCCTGAGCCCCCCCCCCCCTCCCTGCCCACCCTGAGCCCCCCCCCCCCGTCCCTGCCCACCCTGAGCCCCCCCCGCCCACCCTGAGCCCACTCCCCTCTCCCTGCCCACCCTGAGCCCACTCCCCTCTCCCCTGCCCGGTGCTGTGCCCACCCGCCCGCCCGCCCGCCAGCGGGCCCATAAGCCCCGGCGGTGATTACTGTGCCATTTCCATTGTGTTCCCCCACAGAGCCAGCTGCACCTTGCTCAGCCTGTCTGCACAGACCTGCGCTTTTCAGCAGTGACAAATCAGCCGTCAGTTGGCCAGCTCATTTATTACTGCTCAAAACTACCATGTTATTTTCCACGTTGTATTGGAGAGTACCACTCAGCTGAGCTCTCCACAATCTCACAGACACGCTGGGGTTTTTGTAGAATCGATCTCTAGAGCGCACGGCAAAGTTTTGAGCTTTTAAAAGTCTTTGTTTTTATTGGAGCTATTTGAAGTGGTAGATTTGTAATTTTGCTGGAATGCTTCGCAGGCGAAATGAAAATCGCAGTACAGTTTGCCGCTTTCTTTAGTATCAGTTCTTCTTACCTGCATGCCTGTCATTCCTTGTGGTGGCTGAATGAAAGAGCCAGTGTCTTTAGCATGAGTTATTCTGACTCAGTATAATGGCTAAGGGGTGTTCCTTTCGTTCGGTGTATTCACATGTTGTTTTTAAATGAGCTGAAGATGCAGTATATATCTCAGGGTAACTGCCTTGAAATGACCCCCTGTCTGGAATTCACGGATGAGGAGCCAGCTCACAGTAGATCATTGTGGGAGATTGCTTTGTAAAGCTCCCCTATCAACTTCAGGCCCAAATAGCTCTTGCCTAATCTTGCCTGTCACCAGATGACTTGTTACAGTACCAGGGCTAGTTTTAATCAGCCTTTTACTTTACACATCACAGGAGCAGAGAGGAACTCCACCAATCACAGAATACATTGGTAACAACCACTGGAACAATGCCAGTGTTGATTGGTGAATACTTTCTGGCTATGCTGGCTGGGTCCCTGCGGATAGTAATGTTGTGCAGATGGTCATTATTCCCAGCAGATGAACCTGTTGCAGTAGAAACACGGGGCCTGTGAGTCTACACGCAGCCAGCTTGCTGTGGGGCAGAGGGGGTGTCGACCTTTATTTTGATTAGCTTATAAGGCCTCAGCCAATCAGAGGCTGCAAACACCGGTGGATTACCTTAAGGGAACTGATGTGAGTGACAGTCCCCCCGATTAGAGGAAAAGCGAAAAAGCAGTCCCCAGGGAAACTGCACACTCCTGCGACTCCACACACACACACGTGCGAGCGGTAGAAGTGTGTGCGTCCGTCCGCACACGCGCGCGTGCGTCTGGCGAACCCTTCTCTGCCAGGAATGCCTGGAGCCCGGCGCGTCAGGGGTTCTTATTTTGGGGTGCGACGGGCGGAGCCGCGGCCGGAGCCCGAGCTCGGAGGGGCCAGCCGCGCGGCCGGGGGGCCCATTGTCCCCGCCCGTCTTTGAAGTGTCTGTGGAATGCGCCGGCCGCCTGCGCGGAGCGCACTGGAGCACGGAGCGCCTCCCGACCCGCGCAGTTCAGGGCTTTTTCTGCGCCTCCGCCGAGGAGCTCGGGCACGACTCTCCCGCCCCGCCCTCTCTCTTCCTCGCTCTCCCTCGCTCCGGTTTTTTTTTGTGCGTGGACTCGTTCTCCGGAGTTTCGTCGGTGAGTTTCATTATGCGCGCCGCTCGCTCGCGCTCGGTTTCTCTGACTCTCTCCCCTGTTTGCGTCCGTCGCGTCTTCGGCATTGTGACGAGGCGTCTTCTCTTCAGCTGTGCTGCGTCTGCTTGGCAGTAGCGCGTGTGTTACCGGCTACAAATGGAAGTTGAGCTTTGAGTTTACCTGTTGCTTCAAGGCAGTGAGCGCTGTTAAACAGTTATATTATACAGTTATATAATTATGATTGTATACACACACAAACACACACGTTATGTTTAAAAAAAAATGGACTGCATGGTTTAGAGGAACACCGATAGAAGTAGCAAATTAAATTGTCTGTTTCATTCATTCATTTTGTCCTTGCTGAACTTGTGGAGATGAGATTGGCTGTTTTCGTTAGTCCTGCGCAGAAGTTGGAATATTAGGAAAGCGTAGCGGTGGACTTTAGGACTGATGAGTCCGTTTGGCTGACCCTTTCAGAGGTTATTCTGTTTGTTTTTAAATGTGCCTCCTCCTCCTCCTCCTCCTCCTCCTCAGACACAGTGAAATGAGCAGGGGAGAGGGGATTTCCACCCCCTGCCCCCCTTCCCTTCCTCCCTTCTGCCGGGGCTCCATTGATTCACTGCAGCCCAAATATCTGCGGCGGTCCCGCCCGTAGCCCTGACGATGAGGCCCGTGAATGGCAGCCATTTGCATTTGTATGGAGAGCAACATGTGTGGAGCGCACACGGAGCTCTGTGGCATTTGCATAAGGGCGCAGGGGGGAGAGCACTTTTTAAACATCGCTTTACCAGGAGCAGGAAGCTTCCCCTTGGCCAGTCTTCATCTCCTCCATTGAGTGCCTCTCTTTATTTTATTATCATTATTTTTCTATTTGCAAGTTGGTTTTGGAGAGAAGATTTCCCCCCTGATGTTTCACTGTAGAGCTCGGTGTTCCTCAAAAAAGTGGGGGAGTTTTCCCCCGTTTAGATATTCTTGCAGCGTACGAAGTGACGGCGCGAACGTCCGGTTACATTCCACCTTAAAATCCAGAGCCGTCCGTCTTCCCCTGTTTGTTGGACAAATGCATTTCAAACTAAACCAGGTTTCCCCGAGCTGATGAATTGCACTTTAATTAAGGGAGTCTGCGTGCTGAGGCACAATGCGCGGTGTGTTTGCTAGTCCTGTCCGGGGAGGGTTTTTTTTTTTTTTTTGGAAGTAGCGGGAACACGGCGGGAGTGGGACCCCTTGACCTCGTGACCTTGTGGCCCCGTGGGCCGGCGGGAGCTGCCGCGGCTGAAGGGAAGAGGGCAGGCCTTTGTTTCGTCGGTAAACACCAGCGAGCTTCGCATACCCCGTGGCTTTGCAGATAAATTCTGCGTTAAAGGGGAATTACACTTCAAAACACATATGGGCTTATTTTATTTCTAATTTTCTTCTAATGAATGTGTCAACCTTCATTTTTCGATTAGTTATTTCGTTTTGTTTATATTTTACAATGTTTTGTTGCTTACCTTTACAAATTCAGGACGTAGACCTAGGCAGCATGTCATTGCGCGACTTCAACGCTATGCTTTTCTTTGAAGAAGAAGAAGAAACCGGAAACCGTACTACTATGTGGACCTGCGCAAAAAAAATAAAAAGTCCTTGTTTCTAACGTTAGACATTTAAAACGAAATAACTAATAGAAAAATGAAGGTCGACACATTCATTATAAGGACAATATAAACAAAATAAGCCCATATGTGTTTGAAAGTGCAATTCCCCTTTAAGGCAGGCCTGTTTCTTCATTGAGACTTGACCAAAAAAATTTGGGTTTTTTTTTTGGTGTGTGGTTTTTTTCTTGCCCTCTGTTAAAGTGGTGTTGAGGGAAATGCATTTTTGCCCTCTCTCTACTGAGCCGTTGGGCTTTGTGTTCTTTCTGGTTTGTCCTTGAAGCGTTGTGAAAGGGGAGGAACTGAGTCAGAGGAGAGATATGGGGGGACTTCACAGAGGGGTAGAAGGCTGGTTAAAATGGTGTCGGCTAAAGTGGAATGTGCAGCTTGTACCTTGAAACGACGTATGGAACCTGAACCTTTTGCTAATTGATACCCGACACAGTTCAATTCAAAAGAGAGCAGTTTACAGTCGTTGATCCAAAACTGTGACTGTTATAGCCTTCTGTTACTGCTCTGACTTGTGTTGGTGTTATTTTCCTGCTGGTTATATGAGTAATTGCTCATAGAACTAGTTATGGTGTTTCTGTCCATCCAGGAAATTCCAGGCTTCTGCTAAGTTTAACTGACATATAGAGGAGTGTGCAAAACGCTTTGCTTTTGCATTTTTTCAGGACTGTTTCCTCATGTGAGCTGTAAAGCTTGTTATGATTGTGGGATCATCCAGGCTAGTGCCAATAGCACACATAGTAATGTGCAGTGTTAATTTAACTCTTCGCGTGAGACTGTCCATCACACATATTTATGTTTGTCTAGTGCTCTGGGATGAAATAAGAAGGAATCATCAGGAATGTGCTGGTGGTTTGGAATTCAATGAAGTCTTATTCACAAGTGTATTTAAAAAAAATAATAATAAAATTGCATTAACTGAAAGCAGCAATAAGACATACATTTGCCCACATGTGAACTGTGGCAATGCCTTGACAAGGTCTTTTGATTCAGTACCTTCAGCACATTTCGATTCCGTTAAGGTGTAGCCGAGGGGCCGGGACGTGCCCCAGGGAGCAGACGGCGGCTCGGCTGGGCTGCGGAGCAGCTGATCCTGTTTTTTTTTTTAAGAGATTGGAGGGCCTTTAAGCCCCCCCTGGCCCCACGCTGCTTTAACTCTCCCCGTCCCAGAGCAGCGGCCTGGCCATATGGCCCCGGCGCCTCTTATCGCCAGCGCTGCTCGGAGGAGACGCACGTCCCAGCGAGGGCCCGGTAACGCCTCTCACTCCGCCTCCTCCCCAGACGCACAGCCTGTGTGTTTACTCAGCCAGCCGAAGACTGGATCTCAGGGACAGGAGCGACATGCGTTTGGATCACACAGCCACTCAAGGACATAATACGCATTGACGTTTTGTTCGGTAGTTTTATCTCGTTTTAAGAAAAAGTATATGATGTCTATAAGATTTGATGGTCATGAGCACAATCTGTTTTTTTTTTTTTTGTCGTTATTCATTCATTTACTTATTTCGGTATAAAAAAATATTATGATTTCCCCTTGCTCTCCTCATTCGGGGTATTGATTCAGTGACAGTTGTAGTACTCTGCTTGGCCAGAAGAGGGGGCAGAGGTACCACTACATGCATCTGCCACTTCATAAATATACGTACTACACAATATTTGGAATTCAACTTTACAGTGGTTGATTCGGCTCAGCATTAATGTCTCTCGGTAAGAGGGAAAAGATACTTTGCTTGATTCTCTTGTACTTGCATTACGGTTGGTTTGTGTACTGTTTTTTTTTTTGGTAATAGCTTTTAGTGCCTTGTTCTTGCCTACTTAATATTGTCCTACTTATCTAGGTTAGACTCCACGCACTTGCTTTCATCATTCTCTGCTCTCATGTCATTGCAGTACTTGGCATGAGTCAGCTTACTTTCAAATGGTTACCCTCATTCAATGATTGATGCGCATTGTAGTGTGTAGTCACTATCAGAGAACATATCTGAATGGAGACAGAAATCAGTGGTCTAAAAATTCTTTACAAAATGAACAGCAGCTGAAATATTGAGGATCTTTTTTAATGCCAAAACAGGGAGCGGCATAGTTTACTGCCTAAACAGAACAAAAAAATCAGCGGTAACACAGAACAGTGATTTGGGTTAGACCTGGACTGAGGCGTGTGCAATGCGCTTCAAGCTCAGTCTTCTTTGGGGAGCATTGTGGGATTGCCCTCGTGTTTTTTTACATTGGGGACATTTTGTGTGACTACTACTATTCCCACGTTGTCTCAGATTTCCCTGAAATTCACAAATAAACTTGCAGTGCAGGAACGCTATTCCATGCATATTTCAGATTTGAGAATTCAACAATACCAAGATGGTGACAAAACTACAGGGTCTTAAAGGAGGCAGCTTCAGGGACAAAACTGCCCAAATACTTCCCAGAAAGTAGACTCGCTTCATAATCGGGCGTTAAATATCCTTCCGCCACTGGAAGATTGTTGTGAAATGTTTGAGAACCTGTGACGTAAAGAGAATTGTGCTGCCAAATTCGCACAGAACGTCCCAAAACAAAGGTGCTTCCTCCCTCTCGTTTGCTGTTCCCCTTTGAGCACTGTTCTTTCCAGCTGTTTTTCTTGTCTAAGAACAGTGGAAAGGCAAGGAGCAGCAGGGAGATTTCTGGAGAGCACTTCCGCTGTTTGAAGTTCTCCAAAGGTGCTGCTTTGTAGGTTTGCCTTTGTTTTAACATAGCGAGTAGAGCAGAGCTAACATACTTTTGTGGTGCTTTAAATGTTGAACTCATTGTTGCCATGTGTATATAAACTATGGTTATACAAACTGTCTGTATATACCATATGGCTATGGGTATGTGACCAGTTATTGGTCAGTGCCAGGATTCCCTTGCTGATTCCATATTCCCTTCTTCCCATAGTCTCTATTCTCTAAACGAGTTCAGTGATGCAGTCTGTGTTCCTCCTTCCTGTTGCCCCAGGCAGGTGAAAATGGTGGATATTGTAACACAGAAAATGCCCTCAGAAAGTGACGTGCATGTGGCCAGGAGCTTTCTTACGAAGATTTTGCGAAGTTCCATGAGGTATGGTATTGTAGCAACCGTCAACCCATTCCAATCCAAAAACCCGCCCCCGAGCCACCCTCCCATCCGTCCAATCAGATGTGCACCGTTTACCTCATCCTACCCACCAACCTCATTCCAACCCACCCCTCCAGCACCTGTGGGAGTTGTAGTTGTAGGCTACTTCTTGTGTCATCATAGTCCAGTGATCTTGTGGTCTTGTCATTCATTACATTTGAACTGTATCTTTCACTCAACTGTGTTGTCTGTCATACTGTATTTGCTGGGGTCATACTGGAATTTGGGGTCCATCTGAACTTCTTTTGAGCTTGTTTTGTTTCCATGGTGATTTATACAGTATGACCAGAGAGAAACTCTTTTCAAACTAATTTGATTGTAAGTTGCTCTGCATGTAAAGTCGCTGTATCTCAACTCTGTAGTGTGATTTAGATTTGACAAGTGAAGCAGAAATAACATATTACTCAAACACTGGTAAAATACATTGCTATTGCTGCTCAGTGTTAAAAGGGTTATATTTTTAAAAAGGCTTGTACATTTTGAAATATTTTCCCAAATGTATGTAGTCATTACGCGTAAAGTCTGGCCAGGGACCCCTTACAGTATCTTCAGCAGCCACAAGGGGTCTATGAACTTCCTGTTGAAACCCCAGGATTTAAAATGAAACATTGCAATAGGAGCAGTAACTAGGATTTGTTCACAATACCCACTGTTTGTTTTCAAACATTAGTAGAGTAACGTTTTACTAGCAAAACATATCAGGGGTATCAATATTATCTAGCTGGCTGGCATAGGTTATATTGTGGGCATTAGCCCTTTCCTTTAGTTTTTGTGTCCTTTTTTTCCGGCCTGGTTATTATGTTGCCGTTACTTTTTTGCCAGTTTTGAAAGAAACAACCCTTTTGATGCAGGAATGAATTCACCTCACGTGCAGTAATTCAGATATCAGAGGTCTCCTTTATCGCACTCAGAGTAAGGGCATGCTATAGGCTACATCAGTTTGGCCAAAAAAGAAAAGTAAGTTAAGCATGGTCAGAAATTAAGAAATGATGAAAGTAATCTTAAAATTAATGAATGCACGTCTGGTTGAGAACTATTTAAAAATAGCACCAGGAAAAATACACATTTTTTTGTGATGCATCTAACTATAATGATGTATTTATACCATTTCATTTTGAACTCATGGTGTGTTCATTGTTAATGTTGCATTTCTGGGTGGCAGAGTAGTAAAATGGGTAAGAGACTGGGCTTGTAACCTAAAGGTTGCCAGTTTGGTTCCTAGATAGGGCACTGCTGTTGTACCCTTGAGCAAGGTACCTAACCTAAAAGCTGCATAAGTCTCTGGATAAGAGTGTCTGCTAAATGCCATTGATGTGAAAAAGCAATGCACTGTCTGTGTTTGGTAATAAATTATTAAGTGAAATCAAATAGCCTGTTTATGTTTGCTTTATTAATTTGAATTATTCAGTTCATGTTGGGGGATTAAGTCAGTACAGAAGACGAGCTGCATTCCTTTGCTGTATTGTGCAGAGGCCTATTGATTGATATTAATGAAGTGCATGTGAAGTTTGGCTAAAGCCAAGGTGCGGTTGACCTGCACAGACTGGTCGGGGCAGATGGTCCTGCCCGGGCTCGGGGTAAGAGGGCATGTGAATGGTAATGTTCCTTTTGTTACTTGGGACTAACAATTTTGTGTCTCTACTTTCTTCCCACATGCGTTACAGAAAGCACCGCTTCAAGGGGTAGGTTTTATAGCCAAACTGCAACATTTTGGCGAGGGTGATGTAAACTTTTTTTTTTTAAAGGATGTTATGTCGTGTAAGACAGTGGTTCCCCAGCTTGTTCGGTCCTGGGGTCAATTGTAATCCCAGAATTTTAGCAAGCTGTTACTTTTTCTTAATTAGTCTTTTAACTTCCTAAACCATATTGTGTTAGATATACATATACTTGCCATGAAGAACAAAAGTGCAACATCCACATTGTGCTATATTGCAAACAATTACAAAAAGAGAAATAAAGCTTTTTTAACAGATCAAATTGGACTGACGTTAATCAGTAGGCTTCTAATTGGTGAAAGTGTGGGCGCACACTAAAACGAACCATTTGATAGATAATGACAAATTCAAAGATAAAGCAAATGATAATGAGCCAAAGCTCAGTTAAAAACAAATGACCTCTTTTCTAATTGTTTGCAATATAGCACAATAAGCACACTATGAACATGGGATTTTTATTCTTTATGACATGCATCACTAAAGAGGGTAAATAATCCCTTTAAACATGAAAAGCACCAAGTTAAAAATGGCAGCTTATTAAAATTCTGGGATCGCGATTGTGGTAGGAAAGAAAACCAGCATACACACGGGGGCCCCAGGACCGAACTTGAGAACCGCTGCTGTAAGACATCACAGATATTAAAAACGAAAGAAACCCCTTAAAGGGTAAAGTTGGTTTGAAATGACAGGAAATGGCGCTAGCTCGTAGCCAAGTGTTTTGAGGTTTAGAGGAATGGTTCTGCTGCAGATTATATCCTTTGTTTACGTGCTGTCAGCCTCAGGCAGTGTTTTTCAAAGCAGGTGAGGAGGCACCCTGGGGTGCCACAGGATCCCTCTAGGGGTGCCTCGAAATTTAAGTCACGTTAAAAATAAAAAAAGCTATGATAATACTAATAAATCATACTGAATTAAAAACCCTGATTTTGAATCATAATGGAGCATTTGTAAGCTCGTCCTGCAAATGTTGCAGCTTGTCTGAACTCGGTCCTCCGTGCGTTCAGCCGCTGTCTGAGCTGGCTGATCTCCTGTTGGGATGCAAATATAGAATGTTTGAACAAATCCTCCGAAACGAATGATTTTAATGTTTTAGCTAGACTAGCGAGAAGGTTTTGTAAATTTCACCACCTAGAGTAAGATTAATGAGGAAAAATGAGAAAAAAAACAAATTAAGATTTCCTGCCCCCACTAGACTTGTTTTGATTGAATAATATAGCTTTTTTTATGCCAAGCAGCTTAATGTGTTATTGTATAAAATAGAAAATTAAATGAATAAAAGTGAAGGGCAGGGATCTGGCAATGCTCAAACCCTGGTCTCCGGTGAGAGAGACCGTGCTACCCACTGCTCTAAATTAGCGGTGTGGTTGAGTATAAGTGATGGGCCCACTGGTCACTGAGAATTACCTAAATATGTAGTTTCTAAAAACGTAGCCTAATTTGGCATAAGTTAGGTCAGAATAGTGTTCACTGTGTGAACTGAACTGTGTTCTTGGCTAGAAATAGCTGTACAAAATAGCTGTACGAGTATCTTTAGGCTCATTTATTTTTAACTTTTTATTTTATTAAGCCTACCGAAATACAAGTTTTACAACCAGTTCGTAGTGTGAGAAGTTATCGCTTAAAAACGTGTAAGGTGTTGCATGTTGCATTATGCCATTTTGGGGTGCCACGGAAATGGAAGTTATTTACAGGGGTGGAAGGCCTCAACTTTCATAAACTAATCTATTAATAGTTTCCATTTATATTTTAGGATTATAATAGTAGCCTGTGATTTATTGTTATGTGTGGATTAGCGATCTGAATATGATTTTTACTTTGGTTCTAAGTTGGCATTTACATTTAGGGTAGCTGTCTTGCTTACTTATCAAGCAAAACACACATCAAGTAACTCAAAAACAGCTTGTATAGTAATGTTATGTGTTTATATATTGTAAATATGTGGCAGCATAATTTTTTATGGAAAATTATACATTTATTTCACAGTAATGTATTTTGGCCCATATTTTGTGAAGTGTTGCAATATCTTCATAAAGTTTTATTTCAGTATATTCACTGTATGTTCCGTATCTGTAAGGACAGTAAGTATATGCATTTAGCTGTTGTTATTGTAAAATGGTTATGTTATTGTTTTTTTCATAAATTGATTACTTTTTAAAAAATAACTTCAGAGTGGGGTTTTTCTCTGTGTATGCGTATGTGTGTGTGTGTGTATGTGTGTATTTGTGTGTGTGTGTGTATGTGCGTGTGTGTACGTGTGTGTATCCACGTGTGTGTGTGTGTGTATGTGTATGTGTGTGTGTATGTGTGTGCGTGTGTGTGTATCCATATGTGTGTATGTGTGTATGTGTGTGTGTGTATGTGTGTGCGTGTGTGTGTGTGTGTGTGTGTGTGTATCCATATGTGTGTGTCTGTGTGTGTGTGTACGTGTATGTGTGTAGTCACCTTTAAACCTTGTCACGCCTTTGTTTTCTAACCCAGAGCCATGTCCCCTCTTCCCTCCAGGAGGAGTGAACCCGTGAGCCGACCGCACTCCTGGCACTCCACCAAGTTCACAGAGGGCCAATCAGACAACGGCAAAGCGCAGTCGACGCCCACGGCGATCTGGCACAGCCGATACGATGCGAGGTGAACTGGCTCAGGGCGCTCTTGTTTTGCAGATACAATGCGAGGTGAACTGGCTCAGGGCGCTCTTATTTTGCAGATACAATGCGAGGTGAACTGGCTCAGGGCGCTCTTGTTTTGCAGATACAATGCGAGGTGAACTGGCTCAGGGCGCTCTTATTTTGACAAAGCGCGGCCTCAGAGGAACGCTCTCCGTCCTTTGTCACCCGTCGTGCCCTGTGCGGAGCGCACAAGCGCAGCGGAACTGATCTTTTCAGCCCCTTCGGCCCGGGGGGAGGACTCTTTAAAAATGCCGCACACAGGCCCAACGTTTTCCACAAACTACTCGAGACAATGCAGCACACGCATTTAAACAAAACGGATGCTTTTGTAAAATATGAATAATTGCTATGAATTATTCTGTCACTTTGATCCTTTGGATGCGGATATGGACATAGGCACACTTTTTTTTTGATGTATTTTGATGATGAATATTACTGAATAATCTGGATCATTTTATCTTCAGTGTTGGAAGGCTCAAATGTATGTCTAAGACATGCCACATGTGGCCTCTTGGTCACCAGTTAACTGGCCTCTTCTAAGGACTTCTAATTGCCCAATAATTAAGCTGTTCAGAGGTTTATGTGTTCCATGCACGTCTGTCTGTCTCTGTGAAGACGAAAACTGAAGACGTTTTGTACAATACAATTTGGATGACGGTTTTTGGGGATATTGCCTTTGGAGACGAGGAAAATACTGATTAGATTTTATGGCTGCTACAATGCATATTGTTTGTACAATGTTCATATTGCTATTTATGAACGGATGAGTGGCGAAGGAAACTGGGTGCCAAACTAGTTTATTATTTTTGTAAACTGGCTGAATAGCACAAGCATCAGTAAGCAGGGATAGAATCCTATTCACTAATGTTAACCTAGTGTTGCAGTTGCTCGGCTGTGGTCCGTGAGCTGCAAGTGGCGCAGTCACCATAGAGTACACACAGAACAGTAGAACTCAAAGGTTAACTGCTCAAATTCACTGGTTGTCCATTTTGGTCATTGAACCCACACCAACCCACACACCGAGCCAGTGACAGAAGGATGGGCTTACCTTACTGAATCAGGCAGTTCCTCCTGAGGGTTCTTCCCATTTGTCAATCTTGCCACTGTTTCCTGAGCTTTTGTGGGGTAGGCTTTAGGCCTGGTCTGCTCTAAAGCACTTTGTGCCAAAGTTTTCATGAAAAATGTGCAGTATAAAGAAATAAAATGCATTTTCGTTTGATTTTTTTTTCCAGTTCATCTTCCACCGACCTGTCGGGCTGCTGGGAACCGGCGAACCTGCGGCGAGTTTCGGACCAGTTCAGCTCCCTGGGGAGCATGGACAGCCTAGAGCAGTCTCCGCACCCCTACCCGCCGGGACGCCTCTCCCCGGCCAAGTCCAACAACAGCGTGGAGCACCTGGGCGGGGGAGGGGGGAGCAAGCGGGACTCGGCCTACAGCTCCTTCTCCACGGCCTCCAGCACGCCGGACTACACCCTGTCCCAGAGCAACGCCGCCTCCACCGAGAGCATGCTGTGCAAGGCGGGCCAGTGGGACTCCGGGGGGCGCCATAGCAACGGGAGGCACAGCCAGAGCCTGTGCGAGGGGGATCGTCCGGGATACCTGCAGCTCCCCCCGGGCGGAGGGGGCAGGGAGAGCCCCAGGACCGGGGCGGACCAGCCGGGCTCCAGGCACTCCTGCTCCTCCTCCTCGTCCGGCCGGCCCAGCGCCGGCCCCGTCTGGCACGTCCCGGAGAAGAAGAAAGCCGCCGCCGCCCCCTCCCCGCCCCCGCCCCTCCCCCCGGTGCGCAGCGACAGTTTCGCCGTAACCAAGGTCCACGAGAAGGGGCTGGTCATCCCCTACGCCGAGGAGCCCGGGCCCCTCCCGCTCCCTCAGGCCAAACCCCTGCCCCAGGGGCCCGAAAACGTCCTGAGGACGCACCTCCATGTCGGGGAGAGGGGGCCTGACTCCCGCCTCATGTACAGCGCCCCCCACAAGGCTGACCGGCTCCACCCGTACGCAGCGGCCGACCCCTACAGCAGCAACAACGGCCAGTTCACCAACTCCAACAAGCTGTACTCGCTGTCCAGCTCTGACGTGCGCTTGGGCCAGGCCCCCTACGCCTACGCGCCCCACCGCCACCAGCGCCAGTACAGCGACGAGAGCACCTTCTACATGGGCCCCCGCCTCGCCGCCGCGGCCCCCAGGCCACCGGGCCCCGCCGGCGGGTACTACAGCAGCATGCAGGAGCTGCCAACCAACAGCCACAGCCAGGGGCACGGCCCCGCCCACACCCAGGGGCACGGCCCCGCCCACACCCAGGGCCACGCCCACACCCAGGGGCACGGCCACGCCCACACCCAGGGGCAGGGCTCCGCCCACACCCAGAGCCACGCCCACCCCCCGGGGCATGGCCCCACCCACACCCAGGGCCCCGCCCACACCCAGGGCCACGGCCACGCCCACACCCAGGGGCGGAACTCCAGCACTTCTCTTTCGGCTGCCGCTGCTGACCCGAATGCAGACGGGCACAGCCGGTACTACTGCCTGACCGCCCGCCAGCCCCCGGGCCCCGTCACACAGGCCACTCTGGTGAAGGTGGAGGAGTGGAAGGGTGGGGTGGGGATGGGGGCGTGGCCGGGAATGGGGGCGGGGCCAGAGGCGGCCCACACCGCGGGCGCCAGAGGCTCGGCCACCATCCCCCAGAAGGCCCACAAAGCGAAGAACCCGCTGCCCCTGGCCCAGCAGGCCGGCCAGGAGGGGAAGGACAGCAACGGCATCGCCAGGAGAGACGAGGCCCCGCCCCTCAACCGACCGGCCTCCGCTGCGCCGAAACCCGGGCCCGAGGAGAGGGGGGGCCAGAGGAGGGCCAGCGGGCCCAGCGCGGAGCCCAATTACATGAGCTACCCCCCCAGCAAGCACAGCGGGGCCTGCCAGCAGAGGCACGCCCAGCCGCAGCGCGACCCCTGGCTGTCCCGGGACGAGGGCAAGATCTGCCCCCAGACCACGCCCATGCTGCACTCCCTCTCCCAGGAGGGCGCGGCCTCCGGCCCGGAGCCCAGGCCGGGCGAGGCGGGCGCGGAGGAAGGCGCCCCCCAGGGGGGTAAGCAGGTCAGGCGGAGCGACCGCTTCGCCACCACCCTGCGGAACGAGATCCAGCTGAAGAGGGCCCAGCTGCAGAAGAGCCGGAGCGCGGCCACCCTGACGGGGCCCTGCGAGGCCGAGGAGGACGAGGCCGAGCCCGAGGCCTGGAGACCCGGCCCCGCCCAGGCCTCCGCCGGCTCCGCCTCCGCCTCCGCCTCCTCCGACGGCTCCTTCGGCGGCTCCTACAAGGACCACCTGAAGGAGGCGCAGGCCCGGGTCCTGCAGGCCACGTCCTTCAGGAGGAGGGACCTGGAGCCCGCGCAGCAGGAGGCCCCGGCCGGGGCCGAGGGGCTCCCCCCGCCCGCGCTCCAGGGCAGGCCGGCCCCGCCCCCCGCGGGGGCCCAGGTGTCCCGGATCGGGGGCCGCAAGCGCTTCTCCGCCGAGAAGAGGCTGCGCTCCTTCTCCGAGCCCGACAAGATCAACGAGGTGGGGGTGGAGGAGGAGCCCCCCCGCGGAGAGGCCGCCGGGTCCTTCGCCGACCGCCGCAACTTCTTCGAGGCGACGGGCCGCCCGGCGTTCCCCAAGCCCGCGCCCAGGCAGGCCCCGCGGAGCTCCCCCGAGGACCCGGGCGAGCCCGAACCCGAGAGCGGGCCGGCGGGGGGCCCGGAGGCGGAGCCTGAGCCTGAGCGGGACCCCGCCCGCGCGGACGGGCAGGCCCAGCTGGAGCAGCAGCGCCTGGGCACGTTCGCCGAGTACGAGGCCACCTGGAACGTGCAGAGGAAAGCGTCGGAAGCGAGGCCTTCTGGGAGGTACCACTCGGCCGACAACATCCTGGACCCGGGCGCGGAGGAGCGGAGCAAGCCCTCATACGTGCACGAGCGCTCGCGGTCGTCCCCGTCCGCCGACTTCTACGGAGAGGTCAGGATCAGCCAACACTCTCCTTCTCATTGTAGTCAAACACACACACACACACACACACACACACACACACACACACACAGCTAAACTTATCTCCCTCTCCTTCACATTGTAGTCAAACACATGAACACATACATGCGCACACACACACACACACACACACACACACATACACCTGCAACTGAACTTATCTCCCTGTCCTTCAGTTTGTAAGATTTTTTTTTTCTTGCAATTGGAGTATTTGTTTCCAATGTGAAACATTTATCAAATTTTCCTTTTGTTCGGTCCTTCCTGTTGCTACCTTCAAAATCATGTTACAACACAAGATAACCTTTTATCTTAGATTAAAATCTCAAAATTAAAGAGTTTAAAATCGCCTAACAGGGCCTGTTATTTGACCGGCCGTGTTCACCTGTGTGTTTTTTTACATGTTAGAAAAAAACGCCTGATCATAATAAATTACGCCTTTTTTACCTTTGGACAGGCAGGAAGAATGAGTAATCCAAATATAAAGAACCAGTTAAGTCAAAGATAAACCCAGGGCTGTACATAAAGACACACCCTCAAACCAAAGCCAAACACAAGGGTGATTTTTTTTTTTCCCCCCTGTTCTTCAACAAAGCTGATACTGTAATGTAAAAATAACTTGTTAGGCAGCCACAGAGGTGCCGGCGAGCCACGTCATGAGGCTAGCGTTTCGGCTCCGGGGACAAAGCCGCGAAACGGGACGCTAGGCTACGCTACGCTACGCTGCGACGGGACAGGAGTTTGTTTTTTTTGGGGGGTTTTTTTTGTCTCGTTTGGAGACAGGCCCCGGCGTGCTTTCGGGGACAGTTAGTTTAAGGCCAGTCTTTGTCGCTGCGTCTGCTTTTCCAGAACGTCCCAATCGCGGGGAGGAAGTCTGCGGGGTGCTCTCCAACGGATCCGGAGCCCGCCGGACAGGAGAAGGCTGCTCCCAGGTGAGAGAGCGCGTTCTTCTCCCCCCCCCCACCCCCACCCCCCCAGGTTATTTCGTCGGGGAGACGTGCCGACGCACACACGGACAGATCGCTATCGCGGTCGGATTTCGCAGCGAGCTCTGGCTCCTGCCACTCCCGCTGCGCGTCTGACTCTGCACGTTTACCCCGATCTCCGGCAAACTGTCTTAACTCGCTGGGGATAACCGCGGTGAGCGAAGGCTGTCGGAGCGCTAGCGGGTAGGGTTCGGTACCGCTAGCCGCGAGTAAGCTGCGCTAACACCCCTCTGGTCGTGAGCTCGGGCTCCCGTAGAAATCCGCCCTCACGTGGAACGCTGCGTTCGGTGCGGACGGCACGCCGCGTGCGGTCACCGCGGCAACGCCAGGCGGCAGCGTGACCTCCCCCTACACACACACACACACACCTTTGCAGCTGTTTGTGTGTGTTTGCGCATTCCCCACACCCACTCTCCGTGACTGCTGCTTTCTACTCCCCCAGTAATACTGACGTATGTGATTCTCTGTTTGAGTCGACTCCATTTCAGAGAATTGTGTAAAATTCAATCGGTGAATTAAAAAAGACTGAGAATTTTCTTTGAGGACTTTTCAGGTAATGGAATATTGAATTTGAACTGATTTTCTTTGACCCTGACCCCTGCTGTTTTGTGATTTGTGAAAATAATTCGAAAATTGAAGCGGGTGATTTCCATACTTGATTATGTTCACATTTGAAATCCAAGTCTGTTGTACTAGTATAATGTCCACTGTATGCTTGCTAGTTGAAAACTGGAAATTCATTTTACGATTCCTCATGTGTCAGACATACTAAGTTGTAGATTAAGTCAGAAATACTAGCTTTGTATCTGTTTAGACACTACTCTGGTTTGCAGAACCTTGATCCATGAATGTCTTTTTTCTTTGGACAAGGAAAGGAATAGATACATTTTGAAACTTCATTTATTTTTTATTTCTTTTGCATTTAAGGCAGGCTTTTGTTTACAAACACAGTAAAGTGTTGTATTATGGGATTGGTGGCTCTCTGGCCCCAAAGTCTCCCTTTTCAATGGTCTTGGACTGTACTTGGTATCCAAGGATGTGGATTAACTGTTCTTGATTAGTCTGAAAAGATGGTATTCGGTTGAGTGTGAATATTTTCATGTAAATCAAAAAAATTGCCAATCAAAACCATACCCCTGCAAAAAATCGAGTAGACAATTTCAAACAATTTTGAAATGGGAACCAAATTAACCACATTATTAGTTTACCATTCTTTGCACTTTGGGTTTTGTGTGCTTTGGACCAAATGAAGGTCCCCTTTGAAGAGCAGCCAGAGCCTGTGGCAGAGCTGCTCATCCTGGTCTCAGCTGTACCGTGGAAATGGGGTTAAACCGTAAGCTAGCAGTTTAGCGTAAGAAGCTTAGTTACAGCCGAGCAGATGACAGGCTTTGCGCGGCCCGTGGAGAGGGCACGGATAGGGAGAGCACATGGACCGGCCGTGTCTGCTGGACGCAGGAAACGGGCGGGGCCGGACACCGCTCCTCCCCCCCACCTTCTGGACTGAAAGGCACCGGAGGGGTGGCTACCTGCCTGTTGAGGGAATGAATCGAGCTGGTTTCAGCAGCACGGTTCAGCTCTGAATGTGGAAACCCCTTCCTCACTGTCCTTTCTATCAGTATGACACGTGACCTCTAAACCCATCCAGTGACCGTACTGGAGGAGCCCAGCTCTACTGTTAGCATTTCCCGTTTTTTCCTTGTGTCAGTGGGCTCCTGCTGTCATTTTCTCCAACACAATTTAGTTAGAAAAGGCACTTAATGATCTGATAATATACAGGTACAATTAAATAAAACCCTGCAATGGAAAAGTATTTTTGAAGCATCAATTTAAGGGCCCCTTTACTCTTACCATGTGCATGCAACAGTTTTGATTCTTTGATTCTTTGACAGAAAACCCATAAAATTTGAATTATTTAAAAGTTACAATCTGATACAATGTGAAAGATTGCCTTGTAATGAGTCATCCATAAGGTAGGGCATTTTTCCCTGAATATGGACCATTTTCATTTCCCAGTAATTTATCACCCTTCCAAGAATCCTGAGATACCTGTGCAAACAGGAAGATTTATTGTGGTGGCATACATGCATATGACACTCTCTGCTACAAGAACAGTTCAAGATCTAATGCATTTTCTGACTGGATTTTTATTTCCACTAAGCAGAACGCAAGTATCCTGAAACTAAGTCTGCTTGGCATAGCTTATCTTAATAATAAAACCATAAACAGTTGGATGTACAAAAAAAAGGTATGGCTGCATGGTAGTAAGCCAATAGATTATAATTGGTTAGTAACAATTATGTCTACTCTTCAAATAAACTAGAACAAAGCCTTTGCCCTTTGGGCAACCTTTTTTCTTGACCCTCCCCTGACCCCTGAGACTTCTGTACCCCAGCCCTCTCCATTGCTTTCACCCGCAGCCTCCCCTCATCCCCCTTGACCCTTTGGCCTCCCACCCCTTAAAAATATCCTGTGCAAAGGGCTGGAAGGGATGTGACGAAAGGTGCGTGGCACATACCCCCCCCCCCCAAAGATTGTGCAAACAGATAAGGTGACGGATAGAAATATTGTACTACATATAAGTTCAAGAGTAAAAAAGAAACAGAAAGGAAAACTGTCCATACAAAACTTTAGGGCTTGTTGACAGTAGATTTGTACATATATATATGTATATATAGAGAGAGGGTAGGGTAGTATGCCAAATGACAGCTACGTACACGGAATTATAGTAGCTCCTTATACACAATGTTGTCTGTTATTCCGTCCTCATTTCCTTCAAGAAAAACTTTCACGTTGGTGGCTGTCTTTCCCCTGGAGAAGGCTGTGTACAGCTGGCCATGAGCGAACACAAGCTGAGGAGAGTAGATGGCAACTCGGTCATTTTCTTGCCCCTGATATTTGTTGATGGTAACTGAGAAAGCCAGCCTGACAAAGGTGAAGGGAAGCTCATGATTTCTGTCATGGTGAGGAATCAGACAGGGGCCGCACACACCGCGTTGCAATGACTGGCGTCGCTATGGTGAGAGAACGTGCACTTCGTTCGAGCTGCTCTGACCGCAATAACTATGGAACGTCCTGACGTTCACGGAGACCGTGTGCGCCGTCCGCACCGTGTAGACCGCACCGACCGCAAAAAGCATGAAACACGAATGCTGAGCTAGCTAGCTGGGTACTTTATTAGCATGCTAACGCCGAATGGCGAATCAGCAACATACTTCAGAATTCTTACCTGACTTCTCTGGAGATTCGCTACCTCACGCTTATCTCTTGCGTTTGGCAGCACGACTTGGTGACAGTGATTTGTGCTTCTTTTTAGGCATGATGCAAACTTTCTTCAAAAAGTCTCTTTCTTTAATGGATCCTCTCCAGCGTTTTCAGTTCCATCTCTGGTGTGTGGTGTTACTGTTACTTTTGGTACGGTGGAAAGTAGTTCTGGGTGACAGTAGTTCCTGATTCCAAAATAAAAAGTAAAACTGCCGAGTATTTATTTAAAATTAAAAATGAAATGATGAAAAACACCATATGCAAAGGGCGGCCCCCTGAACTTTTTTTGGGGCAAGTATGGAGGGATTGGAGGAGTTGTGGGACACACAAACACACATACAAACACACAAACCGCTCTCCAATTATAGTAGTAGGATAATAATCACCTTCTCCACACTGTTAGGTAAAACTAATTTCGTCTGTCTGACAGGTGTGTGGATAGGCCACTCTTCTCACAGGAATCCTTCATCACTATCCTCTTCCTCACTCTCATTGTTATCTTAATCATCATCATAAACAGGGTGTGGGCTCCCCTTTATGTGCCTAAAGGAGATCTGTCATAGCAATGTGTAATGCATGTCCATAGCAGCTGGTGCTCTGGAAGCACAAGTCTTCCCCTGTCAGTGGTGGAGCACACATTGTGATTGGCCAAATTGAGAGGCAATTGTAAGAGGCAAGCTTGGCGTTAACTATCTCAATGACCCTCTCTGCTGCCATACTTCCATGTATGCGGCACATACCACGATTCCAGTGTTCTTTTTCAGAATGGAGATTTATATTCATAACTGAATGAATGAATGAATCATTGCATTTATATAGCACTTTTCTGAATACTCAAAGTGCTTTACAGTGATGAGTGGGAACTCCCCTCACCAACCACCAGCACCCACCTGGGTGATGCACGGCAGCCATTTTGCTCCAGAACGCTCACCACATATAAGCTAAGGTGGAGAGGGAGAGAACATTTTTTTAGCCAGTTAAATCAGGGGATGATTAGGTAGAGTTAGTTTGAGAAAGCCAGGTTGGGAATTTAGCCAGGACACCGGGGAACTCCCTGCTCTTTGCGTGTGTCATGCGGTGTGTCAAGAGTCATGCGGTCTTTAATGTCCAAATTCTCTTGTTCTGCACCAAATTAATATTCATCTAGGGCCAGAGAAACTCTTCAAAAGTGATCACTTCAAAAGTATCTGCCAGCTTGTTCTTCTGTGTCTCAGCGCACTACTTCACCATTTTCACTGTTATTGGATGGCTGAGAAGCCAGCTAAGGCAGCCCCCTCCTTTTAAGAAGGACTCCATGGGTCCCACTCTGGGTGCCTTCGATGGCTTCTGGCCCCCAGCTGTGGACTCCCTTGGCCTTAAAACACCATGTTGGCTGTCCAAATGCTGGAACATACCACACGTTGATCCTCCTGCACCTCTAGTTTTCTTGCGGTGTTTGCATTTGGCCGCAGTGTCACTTATTTTGTCCACATCTTTCCACACTGTGGAGGTGGACACATTTGTAGTTTTTCCATCAGATTGAAGAAAAAAAACACACATTTTAAAAATATATTGTGTCTGTTTATTCGTTAACTAGGCAGTGCATACTACAATTTCTCCCGATTCCAGGAAATCCTGGGTTCTTGTGTTAATTGTCTCGGGAGACCGGACTGGAAACGATCGGGGTAAACCTGTGACTCCAAGGTTCCGAGAGCCAGCCCTAGTCCTCCAACAGCGCTAAGGCTTGAGCTCTCAGCTCTGTATGTGGTGTTGTGCAAAAGCTAGCTGATAGACTGGGGGCGGCCCCACCCCTGTGTGCGTTACCCAAGGGGCTGTTTGCTGATGAAGTCATGAGATTGGGGGGAGGGAAGTCCATACACGACAGGTTACATACAGGTTGAACACGTTGGAGTTTGTTCTGAATTCTCATCAGTAACATCAAATAATGATGTCAGAGAGCAAACCTTATTGTTTGCTCAGTCCTATTTGTTTTGTTCAGCATTATGTTCGTGACATCTGGAAAGACTGTTCTGTCGGGCTGTTGAATGGAAAAACGTCATTCTCCAGTGATGTTCAGTGCAGAGCATGTGGTACATTTTTAGGTTTAATAAAACTCTAACGTTTGACACTTTGCAGGTGTTCTCCACTGGTTTCCTCTGGTGGCTGAAGCTTTCTTTCTCTCTCCTCTTGCACAGTAAGCAAACTGTATGAAGCATGATGCATTCTGCATGCTGCCCACTGCAAATCTCTCTGTTCCCCTTCAAAGCAGCTTCTGTGTTCTACATGAATGATACACAAACTCAACTGTGACCTCTAACCCATTCCACTTCAGTGTTGGTGTTGAGATTTTTTTTTTCCGATATGAAGGCCTTTATTCACCACAGCTCATGCATGTCATCTCCATAACTTCCTGCTGTCTTCTTGTGAAAAGCAGGTTCTAAATCAGCTCCCGTAGACAGCACGGAGGAGTGTTTTTCCTGCGTTTTATCAGTGGAATTTTTCCGATTAATCTCGCTCGAAGGAACCGGACCAAACCGGATTTTCCTGTCCTTGAAATCAGTTTTGTCCTCACGCTCACAGAGATGAGACCCGTTAAAGGGGACGAGACGGACTTGCCGTTGACCCTGCCCTCTACCTGCCACAGGCATGTTTCCATAAGGCCTGAGGCCTAAGATGGTATCAGCTGGCTGGGAGCAGCGGCCTCTGCTCAGTGGAGCAGTGATTGTCCGGTGATTAGCAGTAGGTGGGGTGCTGCTCCACCCGGGTAGCGCTGGCTATTGGCATCTGATTAACACAATCCAGTGGACAATAGCAGTGAGGGAGTGAGGCTTCTCCAACCCCATAAACGGGCTAAGCCACCAAAAGCTCTCAGTCACTGAATTATTCCAGCCAATCAAAAGAGTGTGGTGAGTAGCACATCAGGAAGCAGCGAATCATGAGACTTAATAAATGAATGAGCCACTGAGGATGCGATAGCTCCACATGTTTTGGAGTTTATGAAGCCTCGCTTTCCCATTTTACTCAGTGGTTGAATACTCACCTGTCGTTTGCTACCTGGACTTTGCAATGAGGCTACTGGGCAGTGTGCTGCAATGGAGGTGAGTTTCTTTTGTATATTTATCATCAGGCTCGAGGAAAACCGACTGGCCTCAGTGACATCCATGCGACTTCACGGACTCTATCTCACAGTGGTACGGACTACAGGTCACTTGCAAAACTGAATTGATATTTTTCCGTGTGTAAAATGTCCTCTTTTTGGAGCATATTGAAAATGTGGCGTTTCGCATGAACCAGAAATTGCTCATCTCTCCTGGACCTAAGCATGAACTGGGCTGTAAATGGCTTGTTGACCTTTTGTGTGCTGGTGTGCATGTCAGAGCTGACGTCTGAAAGTCCTGCATCATTGCTGCATGTCCTCCGCTCTCGTTTTCCCGAAAGTGAAATTCCTTCATGTTTGAAGTGCCGTGTAGCCGCGCTGAAATGGAAGGTTTAACAGACAAGCCTGTGTAACTTGCGTAACGGCCGCACGCGCGAAACGCTAACGTTTGTTTTTGTGCTCAAAAATGGCCGTTTTACTGGCCGTACTCTGCTGACGTGAAGACGGGCCCGTGTGAGATTTTAACGGTCTGCAGAACGGAAAAACAGAAAAAGCGCTCCCGCTGCGGTCACGGCTGAGAGCTGGCGGCGGCGCTCTCTGGAGTCGGGCAGCCGTGTGGTTTTAAACCTCGGGGAAGGCCACGCTCTTGCTCCAGGGGGCAGGGCTGTTGTTAGTACCCTCGAGTGGAGATAAACTCCATCATATGCCCGACTCTGAACTCTGAGGAGCGCCTAGTACGTCAGATGTAAGCTCAATAAGCCGCCGCGAATTACAGAAAATGCTAATGCTAATGTCCTCTGTAAAGGGCCCCTCCTCTCAGTCTCCTGTCTCCTCTACTCCACACCCCCCCAGTGGTGAGGTGAGCTCCCCACAACCATCAGGACGGCTGAGTCACTGCCTGTGTGCCGCTGACTGTTTCCGCTGAGTTTTCTGTGAAGAACCGCCGAACTTCGGTTCTGAGAGGAGGACACCGTGCGTCGGCCAGTTAAAAGGCTAATCCGGTGCTTCCCAGATAAAGGGCAATGTGAGATCGCGGAAGGAAAAGGTCTGGAGCACGCGGATGAAAAATAAGCCCTTTAACGGTGAAAATTAAAACAGACGCTGAACACATATTCTGCGTTGATAACCCCTACCTATGCTAGAACTATAACTCTAGACCCTGCAACCTGTCTGCTTCTTAAAGCACTACATCCTAAATCTCCCTATTGCACCAGCACTTTAGTACCAAACTGTACTGCTAGGTTTATACCTGCTGACAACTTCTATCAATCGTGATACTGATAGCCTGGTGATGATAACCTTGCTTTAACCTTTTCCGCATACTTTTGTGATGTTGCTCTGATCTGCCGCGTGCCTAAATGAAAATGCGACGCGAATGTAGCATAGCCTTTAATACCGAAACCTTGTTTTCCCCTGTAATAACCAAAGCAAGATTAGCAGCCGTTTGGGTGTTGGACTGAGGGACTCAGCCTGCAGTTTGTCGTCCGCTGTGAGCCCGCGGGTGAAGGCGTCGAGCTGTGACGGTAGAATTTGTTTGCGACACGGTGGCGGTCTCAAAGGGGCTGGAGATGAAAGGAGGCCGCGCGGCTCTGAAAGCGCCAGCTGAGACGGCGGGATTAGCGGTAATTACAGGGGGAGCCGTGTCATGCCTTCTGTCACCCCCCCCCCCGCCCGGCCCCCCGCCCCCGCCCCAGCCCCAGCACACGAGGGCGGGATTACAGCCCCAGCAGCACCGTGCGCAGAGGGGGGGGGGGGGGGGGGGGAGGGGGGGGAGGGGGGGGGGTAGGGGAGGGGGCGGGCGTGTCTGAGCTTGAGGAGATGAAATGCATGCGCTTCACCTGAGTGAGCGTTCGCCCCTCCCCCCGCACGCCCGTACACTGACACTGTCAGTCCCCGTGTGTCAGTACCCGCTCTCTCCCACGGTCTTCTCTCTCCCTCCGTTTTCTCACTGTTGTGCGCTCTCTCTTTCCCCCCCCATGCTCTCTTTCTGTTTCCGTCTCTCTCTTTGCCCAGCAGGCTCTCAGTTTTTCTCTCTTCTCCAGTCTTTCCATATTTCTCTCTCTCTCTCTTAATCTCCCTCTCCCTCTGTCCCTTCCCCTCTCTCTCTCCTGTAGTCTCTTCGTCCCAGAAGTCTCTCCCTGTGTTCCCTTCGCCCTCTGCAGGTCTCTCTCGTTCTTGCGCAGTCTCAGCTTTACTTCCTCTTTTCTCCTTTTCTCCCCCTCCCTCTCCTTCTCCTCTCCTCCTCTCACCTCTCCTTCCTTCCCTTTTTATTCTTTCCTCCGGGCGCGCTCCCTGTCCCTCCCCGTCCCGTCCGCACACAGAAGGAGAGCTGGGAGCGTTTTTCTTCCAAAGCACGCAGGTACCGCTCTTCCTCCTCTGTCTTCCTCTTTGCACCGCCAGCTTGGAGGCTGTTTGCTCTATCGGGGGCTCTATCGACCCCGCCTGCCCTGTGGGTGTTTTACATGTCATGCACTCAAACGCGCTGCGCCTGAGCTCAAGAACGGAATTCCCGTTTCGAGCGATTCCTTCTCCTCTTCTTTCCTTGTTCCCGGGGCTGTTTTATTTACATTAGAGATGTTCCGATCCTCCAAAAGAGGTTTTGTTAGCGATTCTTCTGGGGATTTCGTTCCGGTACTAGTTTCAACGCCGGCCATGTTCACACGCTGAACTACCGGAACGTTCTCTGAATCGCATCTCAGCGTCCGCTACGGTCGCTGGAAAAAGCAGGCAGGAGAGTTTGTTTTTCCCCCCCTGCCGCTGCTCATGAATGAATGGACATTTCTGGTCCCTCAGGAGTTAAAAATGTTACTAAAACAATTGGAGGGGGGAGAAAACCCTCAGCTGAGCCAGCGGTTGACTGCAAGGGATCTTCGATTCCCCCTCGCAGGCAGACCTGCGGGGACGCAAAAATGCTGTTTTGACTGCTGGACTGCAGGCTGCCGTGGCAACCGCGCCAAACTATTATTGGGGTGGAGGGAGGAGTACGCCTGTCTCCGTAGTAACGTGCGTCATGGTCGCAGTGACTGTTAAAACAGCCCCTTTGGGTTTGTGTTTATCCATACGGTCAGCAGCCCTGTGTTACGTTAAAGATGTTGGTTCATGGTGGATTTAGCGTGTGAAGGCGTGTGTTGGGGTCATGTGCAGGCGTGTTTGGACGCGGGTGTGTGATTCTGCGTGTTCTGCGCTCGCAGGGTGATTGACGGGGCGAGCGGCGAACCCAGGGAGAGAGAGGCGACGGCGCAGCGGGCCGACGGCTTCCTGGCCCCTCCCCTCGGCCCCGCCCCCACTCAGCACCACCACCACCCGGACCCAGGGGAACCCCGCCAGGCTCCGCCCCCAGGCCCCCGGAAGAAGGGCCCGGCGCCGCTGAGGCCCCCCCCGCCGAAGCTGGACCGCCAGCGCCGCCCCGAGAGCTCGTCCCCCCTGAGCGACTCCCAGGAGTCTCTGCTGGGGGCCCCGGACGGCCAGGCCGCTGAACCGCCCCCCCTCTCCCCCGGCCGGGACTCTCCAGGGGCCCCGCCCGGGGAGGTCCTCCCAAAACCGGAGCCACCAGCCCTTCCCTCCTCCTCCCCCGCCGCCCCCTCTGCGTCCCACATGCCCGCCAGCCTGCTCCAGCCCTCCATGGACGGCCCGCGCTCCCCCTCCCCGCAGTTCGTCCCTCAGAGGCTGACCGACCGGCCGCCCGTCTCCCTGCAGGAGGACACCGCCAGCAGGTAACCCGCTTTAACCCTTCGCTGAGTAGGCTTTTTGGAATGTTTTGTCCAGAATTCTAAGTCAGTGTTCTAGAACCCCATTGCTTTTCATCACCAGGAGTGATTGTTACATCAGCATTAGAATGTTCCGTTAAGAACATTCTGATTGCATGTTTGTGATGTCACTCCTTATGAAGGGTTAATGAGGCTCATCACTCATCCCTTTCAGCCCTCGGTGCTCTGTATGGTAACGGCTGGACGTGTCCGTCTGCCGCCCGGTCACCTACCGGCAACAGCGTCGCTGGGCGCCGCTGCCCTTTTCTCTGTCTCTGAGGAGTCTGCTGAGCTGCGCTCGTCTGTGCTGCTGCTCATAACCGGGCATAACTCATTTTCCAGGACATTTTCCATTTTCCATTCTGCTACAGCAGAGAAAAGGTCATTACAGGACTTTTCCCTTTCCTTAAATTAAAATAAGTACTTCAAGTGTACTGCAGGAACCTTGGAGTTAAATTCCACAGAAGTGCTTGATCAGAGTTGAAAGAATAAATATATAATGCATATATATTTGATTTATTTTGCTTAAAAGGGCTATGCTTAAAGAAATCTCAGCGTCATGTGATCCTTCAACTATGGTAGCCACGCCCTATTGCGGCTGTACGTTCTTGCTGTGTTCCCATTTCGCCAAAAACTGCAACTGCTGATATTCTCTAAAACCCATTTAAAATAACAGTGCCCTAATATTAAAAACCAAAAGCCTACACAGACCATAAAGATGCTTCGAATTTTTTTGGTCGGTTCTCGTTTTGACTTCGCGCTTTATTTTACCGTGACGGAGCACGAGGAGTCAGCTTTTTCCTGCGGTTCGTCCTCCTCTTAGTGCGAGGTTTGTCGTGTCAGCTCGAGAGTCGTTCTCATTTCCGTTCTCCAGAGGAGTGCCAGTGCGCAGGGTTGGTGAGGCAGCTGTACCCGTGTTCAGCTCCCCATCTGTCTCCTATTACAGAACCCTCCCCAGTGTTTCCTCCATGGTGCCGTGCCACAGGATATTGAATGATGTGGAACGTTTTTTGTGGACTGCTGTTTTGCAGAGTATTTTTAACATTATTTTCCTGATTTCGAACCCGCATTGCCTCTTCTGGGATAGTAACGTTGTCATCTGCGTCTGTGCGTTCCGTCAGTCAGGGGCAGCTGTCGGACAGCAACCCCGCGGTGCGGAAGGTTCCGGTGAAGATCGTGCACCAGGCGGAGAGCAGCGCGGAGAGAGAGGCCCCGGTGTACCCCCCGCAGAGCGAGGCCCACGCCGCCCCGCCCGTCGCCAGCCTGGGCTCGTCCGAGCCGTCCTACTCCCTGTTCTGCACCTACACGCGGCCCAGAGAAGACCCTGCGCTCGAACCCGAGCCCGCCGCCCCGCAGGAAGCCCAGTCCCCTCAGGCTGTGGGCGGAGCCACCTCCGAAGAAGACAGGAAGAGGGAGGAGCTAGCCAGGGACATTTTGGGGAGGGACAAGTCCCTGGCCGATATCCTGGATCAGACCAAGATGAAGACCACCATGGACCTGATGGAGGGCATCTTCCCCCAGGGGGAGCAGCTCCTGGAGGGGGCACAGCAGCGCCGGAAAGTGGCCCCCAAACAGACCTCCCCCAAGAGCAACGAGGAGAGGTGAGTCTTCCCCAACCTTTTCCTGGCCTGTGACGGAAAGATTCAGCTAAAGGAGGTACTACAAACACACCCAGATCAGAAAATGCACTCCTAAAAATCAGACAGGTTTCTCCTGTTGATGTACTCTTATTACACAATGCTCATGTGTAATATCTATTAGTTATGAAAATGAATCAAGCTGCATTTCATATGTTATACTACGAAGATTTTAAGTAACTGCATATGAGTTAGACACAATGGGGTTGGTCCTCTTCCGCTAGTTTTTTTTTTATTTTTAAAGCTGCATGGGATGGGTTTCTTTTTGCCAGGGGCTGAGAATACTTCTTTCTTGGAAACATTCAATATTTGCAAAGGACTAGAGACTAAAACGTTTACAAATTTCACTACCTGTTCAGTGCTGCCACCTGCTGGTGAGTGGGCACAACGGTGTATTGTACTGAAGTCACGTATGAGCGATGTGAAGTAAGCTGCGTGCACACTGCACGTGTGCAGGCCACGGCACACAGAAGCAGCACGCCATGTCACCGCTCTCGTTCCTGTCTCTTGCGTTCTTTCCCTTGTGGGCTTTTCAATAGGTTGCATTTTGGCAGTTGTATTTTGCTTCAGTCATGAGGAAGACATAATTTGCGTACATGAATTCTGAAATAAGCAGCCATTTCAAAATTGATATAGCTAATTTTATTTATATTTTATCTCAGTTTTACTCACATGACTCACCATTTGCTCACAAGGTGACCAAAAACTTCCTTAAACAGTTCTGCAGATGCTCCAGCTTTTCTGTTCCTCTCACATTTAAATCTGCAGTGGTAGTCAGGCTATTTCCAGAGCCGTATGTGTCTACCCTCTCCCAGGTAGGCTAACGCTAGCCCTCCTGTTCTCTGAGAATGATCAGGACCTCTTGCAGGTGTTTCTATCGTGTATTTGTGTTAAATAGCTGTCTTTAGCATTATTTTTTTAAACATTAATATAACATTAGTGCAGCCTTTCTTATGTTTTATGAAATCAGTAGAATATCGCCGATAGACCGAAAGGAACATATCTTGTCCACTGGAAATTCACTCATCCCATCCCACTCATTCATGTCCAATAATTAGAACAATCAGAGTATGATATTGGTGACAGTGGTAAAATAATCATAAAGGTAAACATTTAATCTTGAAGGGATGAATCTCCCCAGGAACAACCCAAGCTTTGAATAGCGCGTGCAATGATGGCTAGTCAACAACTTAAATCACAGAAACGGTACATTTGGTTTTCAAAATCACATCTTCTGAGAGACGTTGAATTTTTGAGGGGATCTTATTTTATTTATTTTAAAAGTATTTAGCTGCCTATTGAAGTATGTGCTGTTTTCCACTGGTCCAGAAGGGAATAAGGTATGTGTGCGGATGTAGTCCACTTGGCTTTAAGAGCCTTCAGGTACATTACATTTTAATTTTACATTGGTTTTTTTTGGCGGACACTTTTATCCAAAGTGATGTACAATAAGTACATTCTGAAGGTCATTTGAAGTACGACAGAACAAATGTCCGATAAGGTATCATTCTGATTAAGTTATCCATAGCCACGAACATCAAGTCTAGTTCACACAGTAAACATAGGCTAAGTCCGTAGGTACAGGGGCAACCTTAGTGCAGTTCGCATGGAGAGAAATCTCTTGTCCATTTCACTCTACCACTCTACCAGATGTGTCTGCTCCATGGTTTTAAATTTAAACCAAATTCTATCTGTTTCGTCTTAATGCTGAAGATCATCTTGGGACTGAATCGTTCCAAGGTGATCTTGGCGTTAGTCTACATTACTGTGGTTTTGGGATGCAAGGCCCTGAGTAATGGTGTCAATAGTCTCTAACATTTGTTGAGTTATGGGACTTGATGTTAATCACATCATTATTTGGTCATTTATTAAAGCGTGCTCATGGTTAGGGAACTGGGAGGTTGTAGTTTTTGATTCACTGGTTGGGCACTGCTGTTGTAGCCTTGAAAGGTATTTTAACTGAACCACTTTAGTAAATTCCCAGCTGTACAAATTGATTATATGTAAAGAGAGAATTTAAGTCCCTCTAGATTAGAGCATCTGCTAAATGCCAAAAATGAAAAAGATTCTTGACTCAGCTACTTGTTATCTTGGCATCCTCCCTTTTGGCAACCGTTTTTATTTTCCACTCACTGCCTTTTCAGACTGAGCTTTTTAGCTATCGTTAGCGAACGCGTGTTTTAAAATGTTGGCTGACATCAGCTGCCGTTTCACCACGCTGAAGCTGTTTGTCTGTCCGCCAGGCGGGAGGAGGACAGCTTGGCGGCCTCGGTTGCCTTGGTTACCAGCTCCTCGTACTACAGCACGTCGGCGCCCAAGGCGGAGCTTCTGATCAAGATGAAGGACATGCAGGAGCAGATCAAGGAGCAGGACTCTGAGGACGAGCTGGACATCGACCTGGCCAACAAGAAGGTACGCGGTTCTGCCAGGCCTGACTCTGGGGACACCCTCTGAGGCGTGGAATTGCCCAGAAAGCAAGTTTTTAAAAGCAGCCCAATATCCCATTCGCTAGGTCATGTACAGAATTCAAAAAGTACTTCCCTCTGCTGCTCACACGTCAGCCAGCCATTTCACTGGGATTTGAACATTTTAGTAATGCCTTTACATTTATCCTTAAAAATACTGTCAAAAAGTAATCGGGGAGTAAAACTGACATGACTTGGAGTCCTGTTTGCGTCTCATGGAAACCTTTGTTGCTTTTTTGAGTTGGCGTGGCAGTGAATGCGCTGTATACCCTGGAACCCGTTTCCCTTCTCCCTGACCAACGTCTCCGTTTCCCCCCGGCAGCAAGAGCTGATTGACAGCCTGAGCAGGAAGCTGCAGGTCCTGCGGGAGGCTCGGGAGAGCCTCCTGGAGGACATCCAGGAGAACAACGCCCTGGGGGACGAGGTGGAGGCCACCGTGCAGCAGGTGTGCAAGCCCAACGAGCTGGACAAGTTCCGCATGTTCGCCGGCGACCTGGACAAGGTGGTGAGCCTGCTGCTGTCGCTGTCCGGGCGGCTGGCGCGCGTGGAGAACGCCCTCAACACGCTGGAGGAGGGCGCCGCCCCGGGCGAGAAGGTGAGCTAGCGGCGGGGCGGGCGCGGGGGGCAGGGCGGGCGCGGTCAGGAGGAGAAACTGCGCTTCTCGGGACCCTGCTATTAAAACCCAAAACATATCACATGACTGTGCCAAACCACAGGCCCAAGGAGAGGCCTGTAGCGGAGGAGGCCTGTAGAAGGAGAGGCCTGTAGCAGAGGAGGCCTGTAGAAGGAGAGGCCTGTAGCGGAGGAGGCCAGTAGAAGGAGAGGCCTGTAGCAGAGGAGGCATGTAGAAGGAGAGGCCTGTAGCAGAGGAGGCCAGTAGAAGGAGAGGCCTGTAGCAGAGGAGGCCTGTAGAAGGAGAGGCCTGTAGCGGAGGAGGCCTGTAGAAGGAGAGGCCTGTAGCAGAGGAGGCCTGTAGAAGGAGAGGCCTGTAGCGGAGGAGGCCTGTAGAAGGAGAGGCCTGTAGCGGAGGAGGCCTGTAGAAGGAGAGGCCTGTAGCAGAGGAGACCTGTAGCAGTGAGCATAAACATGGCTCATTGAGCATTCAAAATGAGGAGAATGTATTGATGAAATGAAAACATTTTAAAAATACGCTCACTTCCTCATATATAACAGGGCTGTGTAGGTCTGTCCATGTGCTTGTCTGTGCTGTCCCAAATTGACAGATGAGGTTGCAGGAACAAGCACAAACAAACACTCATTGGGTGTTCCCAGCTGGGGTAGAATAAAGTACACACACTTCACATAACAGTAGCAGCTATAGTCCTGTTTTTACACTGAGTCCTGTTTGAATATACAAGTACTTGTATTTAAGTATCCATCTGTTACCCCAGTTATTGAACTAAAGGTCTCCTCTTCCTTTACTATTTATAATTATTGAAGCCGTCAGCCGCAGATGCGTAGTGAGCAGCCAGCCTTTGTCCCTGAGCCCCTCCCGTGAGTGAGTGAGAGACAGAGAGAGAGACACAGAGAGACAGTTACAGAGACAGATAGAGATAGAGAGTGAGACACACAGAGAGACAGATACAGAGACAGAAAGAGAGAGAGAGACACAGAGAGACAGATACAGAGACAGAGAGAGAGACACAGAGAGACAGATACAGAGACAGATAGAGAGAGACCGAGAGAGAGAGAGAGAGAGAGAGACACAGAGAGACAGATACAGAGACAGATAGAGATAGAGAGAGAGACACACAGAGAGACAGATACAGAGACAGAAAGAGAGAGACACAGAGAGACAGAGACAGAGAGAGAGACAGAGAGAGACAGATACAGAGACAGATAGAGAGAAACCGAGAGAGAGAGAGAGAGAGAGAGACACAGAGAGACAGATACAGAGACAGATAGAGAGAGACAGAGAGAGAGAGAGAGAGACAGAGAGACAGATACAGAGACGGATAGAGAGAGAGAGAGAGACAGAGAGAGAGAGAGACACAGTGTGGAAGGAGAGAGAGAGCAAGTTCTGGCAAACGCTGGCTAACAGTGGCTAATTTGCTCCGTGTGCAGCTGCAGCTGATAGTTTTTACTCAAAAAAAAGTCTGTAATTTCTGCCACGTGCAGCTGGTAGCCCGCTGTCCTTTTTCTCATTTTGAAACAAGGACTGTTGTAGCTGCGATATGTTTAATTCAGGCTTGGCATAGCAAAAAAAAAAAGGTGTTTCACCTACATCAAGCCTGTATTCTTGTCTTTTAACTTTACTCAGCGTGTTACGGATACTGGAGTTGAGTAGGTAGACGCTATGACATCATTGTGTGGCCCTAGTTGCTACGGTAGCTGGCATTCCGCAGCCCCTGGGAGTGAAGCGCTGACCCCTCTGCCCGTTCCCTCGCAGCGCACGCTGACGGAGAAACGCAAGCTGCTGATTCGCCAGCACGAGGACGCCAAAGAGCTGAAGGAGAACCTGGACCGGCGCGAGAGGGTGGTCTACGACATCCTGGCCAGCTACCTGGACGAGGAGCGCCTGGCCGACTACGAGCACTTCGTCAAGATGAAGTCGGCCCTCATCATCGAGCAGCGCAAGCTGGAGGACAAGATCAAACTGGGCGAGGAGCAGCTCAAGTGTCTGATGGACAGCCTGCCGCTGGAGCAGAGGGTGCCCTTCTGAAGCGCGCCCGTCTCGCCACCAGAGGGCGCCGGCGACGCGCGGTCTGCGCGCCGGACCGTGGCCCGTTCGCCCCGGCGTTCTTCTTCAGCGGCTGCTCTGCTTTGACTCTGACGTGTTTTAAGTTCCGCAGGAATACGGAGGCTTTGCCTCGCGGAGAGGGAGAGAGAGAGAGACTCTAGAGCTGCTACCGCAGCGTAGGGGAGCTCCTGGAAGCGAAACGTTCTGTAGCACGTGCAAACACAGCTGCTCAAAACCCCTTTTTTTCTGATTCAGGGATGCGATTCACCCCAGTGATTTTGCCTAGGGTAACAATCTCCCAAAATGACCTGCTTTTTGGAGTGGTGCATTGTTTTTTTTTTTAATACTGTCTAAACATTTGAAAAGAAAAAGAAAGTAACTTTTCTTTTTTTTAGTAATTTATTATAGCCTTCTGAATAAATATGGAGGAGTTGAATAGGACAGTATTTTACCTGTTTGTTGGCCTGGTGTAGCAGAAGTGAAACATGGCAGTAGTCATTCATGTGCTTTGAGATGGCCATATCCTCTGCATTGTGTAGTTTAGCGTTCATTAACACTACTGTGATGATTTGACCATATTTATGGTGGGGAAAGAGCAAGGATCATGTTTCACGTAAGCCAAGCAGCAATGTTTCAGCAAGGACGGGGTCAGGAAATGCACATCGGTCTTCCTGGTCACCTGTCCTGTTTCATGTCATCTCCGATCACACGTTTTTTTTTTGCTTGCATTTGATTCCAGACTTCAAGACAATTTTTAGCATCTCCATCGTTCAACGTGATGATTCCTGTAAGACACCCCCCCCCCCCCCCAAACCTCAAAATGGTGTCGGCTCTCTGTGATTGGACTGAAAGCTAACTGACACATGGGACCCAGTGCCTGAAAGGGCGCTCCAATATTAGTGATGGGGAGAAAAAGAGGAAAAAAACAAAGTTAGCACTTTACTTCTAGAATTCTCCGGCTGAAGGAAAGAATCCCACTCGTTGAAAGCTGTGCCTGGCTCCTCTGTGCGCCTGCCATTTTGATAGTTGGGGACCGTTGCGTATGCGTGTGTGTGCTCACGTTCCTGTATATGGTGTGTATACCTAATCATTAATTGTACTTTTACATGACTTAGAAGAAGACATTAAAGCGAATGGGAGATGAACATGACCCTTTATACAGGTTTTCTCTGCTTTCTCTTTGGGGATTTTACTGCACTGTCGTGGGGGGTCAGTTTCATATCGGCGTCCGTAAAATGGAGCCTAAATGGAGTGTGTTTGTCACGGGTGCTTTTTCCTTCTTCGTCAGTAGTTTGGATGTAATATGTTTTTGCGTGATCGATGTCGTGCGGTTCCGCTGACCGGTCCGTTTTTAGCACGTCATTGAGGATGATGTCACATCCTGCCTGCTTCACGCCCACCTTCGTACTTCCTGGAGTCAGGGCGGATCGCTCAAAGCAGACCGCCTCCTCACCAGGCCTGAACAGCACTGCAGGCCATTAGAAGCCCACCTGAGACCACCATTTTATGAATTAACTCCAGTGCCTTTATTTATGTATTTATTTATTTTATATTTGGTGTGCTCTCAACGACATAAAAAGCTCTCGGGTAAGTCAAACGCATGTACAGCAAAAAAAAGTACTGCAAATGGTCTTCGTGGCAAAAGCCTCCAAAGAATCTTAACAGTGTGAAAGCAGCCTGAATGCACAAGCAGCCTTAAATGCACTAGCTTCCTCATTCCACTCACGGGCTGATTCCTCCTGCTCTTCCTGGCCTGCACTGTGCCCTTTAGTGCTGAGCGCTCAGCGGCGGTATGTGCATCAGGGACTGCTTTCCCTCAGCCACGCCCTGATCGCTGCCCACTCAGCACACTGAAATGACACCCGCTCAGTCCCTGCCTTAGCGTCCCAATTACGGCCGCTGATTTTGGGCTCATCTGCTTGCCCTGTACTGATACGTGGGGCTTCTTACCGGCAGGGGATCTTAAGGGGTTTTAGGAAGGTTTCAATCATGAGCCGCAGCGGCACCGCCCCTCGCAGGCTGTGGCGTAATCGCTGCTGTGAGCGCTGGACAGAAGAGCGCATTCTAAACCAACGCATCGTCCCAAGAGATCCCCCTTGGGGCCCACCATGCAGGTAAAGTTAAGCACGTTGAAACCAACGCATCGTCCCACGGGATCCCCCTCGGGGCCCACCATGCAGGTAAAGTTAAGCTCATTGAAACCAACGCATCGTCCCACGGGATCCCCCCTTTGAGGCCCACGCTGAGCAGGCCTGGTTAATCCCATTAGGGCTTTGACGTCTTGTTAAAGCGAAATTCATGACCGTCCTATACCAGCTCTCACAATGTACAGCAAGGCCAAAGCAAGGTTTACAGTTTGAGTAAAATCAGAAAGCATCACCGATGCTGAATACGGATGTAAAGTTTCAGACGCAGGTGTTACATTCCATTACAGTCATTTAGCCAGACACTCTTATCTAGAGCCACTTGCACATTTTTAAATGTAGGCCTATTGTCCAATTACAGAGATATATACTGAAGCAATGCAGGCTAAGTACCTTGCTCAAGGGTACAATGGCAATGTCTTACCTGGGAATCAAACCTGCAACCTTCAGGTTACAAGACCTGTACCTCTATATAATCACTTTGAGTCTATAAGGCTGTTCCTCACACACTTTGTGTTCGTGTTGTCTCTCCATGCAGTGAAAATCAATCTTTGTTTTTATGTTTTTTTAACAATTCCCAAAAAACAAGTTTTACCACATCATTTGTGTTGTTTTCTGGCACCTTCATAGATTTCTTTTCTGCTGCTCCTGCCATAGACGTTTGTTTAATTTTGAATAGCACTTAATCCCCCATAGGTTACAAATGCTAATATGTTCATCATCCTCTTTATCATCCAGTCTATCATGGTTCCAGTGTTAAAGGTCACCCATCCCCCACCACCCCCCACCCCCCATTTATGCATCACTTGTGTCTACAGCGAACGTGGCCCCAGAGCCGCTAAACGTAGCCGGGCGCGACTGCACAGTGACCGTTGCTCGACAGAGCCGGGCTCCAGGCCGTGATGCATAACTTCCGGTCCGGCTAACGGCCCGCCGCTGCGGTCGTTAGCGGCCGCCACCTGGTCGGACCCTCGCCGCCGGAGCCCGCAGGAAAGGGGATTTCCTCCCGGCGTGACGGACACCGCGGGGAACGCAATTACCCCGCGACCTGGCTGCGGCCCGCGAGACCCCCGCCAGGGGCCCTAATGAACTTCACTGGAGCCTCTCTGCGTGTCGCCCGCCCCTATTAGCAGGGAGGGGCTTATGCGGATTCAATTTGTGTCTGGCCGTACTGTAACCTTTGAAAGTCCGATATTGGCTTTGACAGAAATCCCAGTGGGAATGTTTTATGATTTCCCTCTTACAAAACTCCTGTAATCCTGCAGATTTAGATGATGGAGAGACTTTATTTATATCCAATTAAATTTGGATTTCCCCCCCCTCCCCCATTTTTTCTAAGGAAACCTGCATGCCTTATATTGAGGTTTCATCACACTGTGTTGATCAGTCTACAGCATTTATAACATGGAGTTTGAACTTGGGAGGACACTGAGACTAAGACATTTCTGTGTTTTGGGGAGGGTCTTTTTCACCTCCCTAATCTTATTATTGGACAGCGGCAGCTAATAACCACAACAGCAAGCAGTTGTTGGACTTGAAGCTATACGTGCATTATGGCCAAGACCCTGTGTTTGTCGAGCAACAGCTGTTTTACTGTAAGTTTTCAGTTGGTTGGACTGTGTTGTTCTAATAGCATGGTCTGTAACCCTTTGAAGAGTAGGTTTTTTGGAATGTTATTTCAAAATTCTAAGTCAGTGTATTAGAACTCCTTCACTTTCAATTATCAGTAGTTACATCACTATTGGAATGTTCACTTACGAACATTCTAATCACATAGTTGGGATCTGAAAGGGCTAGAACCTTTCTGTTCTCTTCACAAGTAAGTTCACTAGAACTATGCTGACTCATTAGTGAGAAGAGAGGAGGTGATATGGGATCCACCCTTCATTCCTTCCTTTCTTCCCTCCTTTCCTTCCATCCCCCCTCCTTCCTTCAATACTCCTCCTTTCCCTCGTTACTTCCGTCCATCCTCTACTTCCTTCCATCTCTTTCCTTTCATCCTTCCGTCTTTGCTTCCGCTCCTCTTGTGGAGGCTAACGCGGAGGCGGGCGGGGCACTGGTTGGTGGCGGAAGGCTGATGAGATTCAGGCCGGTCCCCCTCACGCAGCGCACCTACGCTGTCATAGCAGTAATTGTTACCCAGGAAGTGGTGGTTAGGCCAGACTGCGTTCACTTAGATCAGCATTGTAGCAGGGGGGGGGGGGGGGGGGGAGACTGCCCGTGTACAAAAGGTCCTTTTTCCCCAGAGCACAACCCTTTGCCTGAGTGGGACTCATTGAGAGGATCACATCTGACCTGCTCTTTTGTTCCTGCAAGAGGAGGCGGAGGCAGACCTCTCATATGTCTATAGCGCAGTACTGCAGCACAAGTAGCTGCATAGTAGCCATGTGGAGATTAGGAGATTTGGTTGGTGTTGAATGTGGAGGGTGTGGTCTGAGGCACGCCCAGGGTTTATGGGCCCCACCATTTCTGCACAAATACAGCACATTCTTTTGAGGGCCCCTGTCAGTCGGGGCCCTTGGAATTGTCCTAACCCGTCCGCCCCCCCCCCCCCCCCCCCCCCCCTTCCATACAGCACCCCTGGAAGTGGTGGTACTCCAATGAGTGCACTGCAAATTGGACCATACTGTTAAGTCATATAAAGATCATCCTTTTCCATCTAAAAACCAAAAGATTTTCATTAAAAAATTGACCAGCCATTTCATGCCCACTGAATTTGCAATTGCCAGTTCAATTTCCTTTTGTCACATGTAAAGGGTATTGTCATGTTTAATGCTAATGATGCCTTGGATAATGTGGGGCGAACTGAAGTCTGGACACCTTCCCCTCTTAGCATTCAAACGAGTAACTGCACTGAAAAAGCGCCGTGAGCGTGAAAGCGGTGTTTGAATTTGGTTTTTTTTCCGCTAATGACAGAGGCAAGGTCAGCATTCCACAGACGCACGCGGTGGAGACAGGGAGTGAGCCAGATCGTATCTTTAATTTGTGTTTTGACTCGAGTCCTGAGCTTAGGCAGTGCCACGCTGGCATTCCGGGCCTGCAGCTCCACTGCCCCTGGACGTGCCTTGCCATCCCGCTCAGAGTCTGCGTTAGCTTGTACAGACGGGGAAAATCGAGAGGGACTGGTCGTTTTGGGCTGGGGTGGGGGTCTGGGTGTGGGGTGGAGATGCAGCATGCATTTCGGTTTAGATGTACTCTTTGGTGATTAGTCACTGTGGCAAACAAGCCTGCCACAGGCCACCGAACTGGCTTTCCACAGGGCCCTCCAGCACAGAGACACAGGGAGATGGTGTTCCATTTATTTACAAGGTTGGCAAGATACAAGTTACAGCCAAAGTGAGCAGATGTAAAACAGTCATGACCGAGGCTCTCCTTGTGTGAGTGGGGATGGCAGATTTAACCTGTGCGCACTGATTCTCACTACGCACAGGTGCAGCCACTCCTGTTCCCAGGTCCAATTAGCCTGGCCAATTATCTAATTCTTAACCAATTATCCAATTGGCCAGGTCTAATTAGCTTGACCCAGGGCAGGTGTGGCTGCTTAAACCAACCATTCCCACACCACAGTCACATAACTGAAAATATGCAAGAAGTGCAAGAAATCTCACTTCTGAACCACAGTTGAGGGTAAACGCCGCATGGCTGCTTGGTTATTGTTGGTAGTCTCTGTTTCCCAACCATGCAAAATAATGAGTGAGGGTGCAGTGAGAAATTGTGGTTGGTTTGCCAACTAATAAGGTGCTCTGTAGCCCGAACTAGGCTACAGTGTCAAATACATACCATTGTTCCTTCTCTGAATGTGAAGCTAAGATACTCTAAAGATACACTCTGTATGTACAGTACGTAATTCCTTTTTAGTTTTCACCTCTAAGATACTAGACAACATCACGTGTGTAAATTTCAAACCCACCTCCACCACCCCTCTCCCTTTTAGGAGGACAATTTTATTCATGGCAAATTAAATCAAATTATCAGTTATTTAATCTTACATACTTACTCTTACATGCACGCAAAACCAAAATAGCCAGATGACCATGTTCTTGTTTAGTTAGACGTTTTCCTATTTTCACATGCCCCTCTGTCCAAAAAAAAGAAAGAAAACAGACTACAAAGCACAGAAAATAGGCATGGTATGACACAGCAGCCCACATTGTAATAGGTTAAGCTACTATATGTATACAACACGTATGTTATTAATTGACAGATTTCCTGACTCGATCACTGGACTAGGCCTATAGGAGTTCACTAGCCGGCTAGCTAGGTAGCAAGTATTGCTGCAGCCAAAAGTTAACCACACTATCCTAGCTAATTATCGCCTTGCCATACAGTCCACCTGTTACCTCCTTGACATTTCCACTTTCCTCAAACATTCAAAAGCTACACAGGGCAATGTGCGATCAATATGCCTCCAACCTATGACGCTATTGAAAAAACACATAATCACCAAGACTACAATGTGGGAATCATAAAAATTAATCATACATCCCATTTCTTAACCATGGTAAGAAATTCTCAACATCAAAAAGATTATCTTGAAAATTATACCCTCACCTATGGGGTGCCATCTGTACAACATTGCATGCTCTGTAATCCTGCTAAGGTGCAGAAATTGAGCAGTGTTATAGAAGGTGCAACTTTTTACAAACTGCACTAAGGTGTGTTCAGCGATCTCAGTTCAAAGACATGTCCTACATGACAGTAGTTAAGCAAGGAAGGTTAATGAGGGTGGCAGGTATGCCATCCATCAAGTTACGCCTTGGCAGGGCATGTCCCACACCTATACAGCACCAAGAGTTTGGTACTTTTCTGGGCATACCAGAAATAACCACATTGACCTCATACTCTCAGCCCGTAAGAACATTAACTTCCGTAACTTCTGACCTCTCGTAAACAGACAGAATTCACAAACAGCTTCACGCATTCACACAATAAAGCCCCAAACTTGAGTTATTTTGCATTTCCCCATTTTCCTGCCAATTATATCATCAAAAATGTTCCAGTACCGCAATTAAGTACATTTAAACAAAAAAACGTTTTCAACGTACAACAATGCCAAGTTACTAACGCATACAAAGCACAGTCTAAACTTGCAGATTCTAGGCCTGCCGTTAAAGGAAGCAGCGACATCAAAATGAGGCCAGGTTTCATTATAACAAACAGTATTGGGTATCTTAGCTCACATAATTAACCAAGCTTTATTCTAAAGCAGTGCTACCCAATGTTTCCTAAATTATTTCATGTAACTTGGCCCTGTGTTTCTTTTCATTTTACCTGTGGTATAGCCTGTTCAGTGCACCGATCGGAATGGTTTACCCAGAAAAGGGAATCATGGGGTGAAGGAGAATGAAATGACGACTGAAATGACGTCTGCTAACGTGTGTACTGTGGTCTTTGTGTGTACATATTTTCCGTCCCATCGGGGTAGAAAGTGTACAGTGAATTAACTTCAGATAATACACATTTCACTCATGTAAATCCCATAGAACATAATAGAAATATTATGGAGGGACTGCAATTCAGAGGGATAATTGAAGTAATTTGATGTTGGTAATGGTGCTTCGATTGTATCAGCTCTTTCCTCAGAAATCAATCGGTCTGCCTGGCATGCTCACGTTCGGAACGCCTCTTCCCCCTTTGAAAATGGTGTTTTCTCTGGGGAACAAACGGGAATTACTTAGCAGTTGCAGGTTTGAGCCAGTTAGAGTTCCCTGAGGAAAAGTTCAATCTGATTGTCTACTGTGGGACTCTGTGGTACCAGGAGGTGAAGGGTGAGGTGAAGGGTGGATTGTTTTTTTTTTTTAACTTAATTGGTTTCCGGACTGTTATGTAACCGCTTTGTGAAGATTGCCCCTGATAAGACCGCTGCATGTAGAACCTCGCACCTTCCATATCTCTGAAATGAGAGTTGTTTTTGTACTTTCACTTGTTTGTAGTGTTTTTACATTTTTAGTTTTCAGGGGAAAGAATTCCTTCCATTTTAGATTGTACTTGTAGGACACCAACAGATTGTTCCTTAAACAAAAATGGGGGAAAATTCCATGGTAACAAGCAACAGTGAAGTGTAATCTATCCTTATAGACAAAGACAAAAAAAGCCACTGGCTCTCATTGAAAACAATAAGAACTGAAATTTAAAGTACAATAAAATAATATTTACAAAGAATTAAATAAAAAATATATTTCTTGTTATATACTTGTTATATATTTGCCCTTTTCACAATAAAATGTCAGCATAATTAATTCACGCTGTGTTTCAACTGTGATTATGGAGATTATTGAATTCCACCACTGCAAATACTGGTCTCGCTTCCCAGTCATGCCTCTTCTGCCATGCCTCTTCGTGCCTGTTCTATCTTGTTCACCCCATCTTGCATGCACTATGTTTGGGGACGACCATGTCCTTAACTGTGATGTGTGTGCACAAGCTGCTGGGAGGGGCCCTGCTCATGGCCCACCTGTCCTTGTGTACTGTGACACCCCTGCTTTGCACTGACTGGACGGATCAGTCCCTTGGTGCTTTTTATTGCTCTGTCTTTAGTACATACATTATCTTGCGTGTAGGCCATGGTTCTCCCCAGGCGTATTTTCAGGGAGCTTGATGCGCAGCTGCTAAGCCAGGCTACTCAAGCGCGTGTCACTGGCGTGCTGTCAGTTCTGAAATGTTGGAGAGGCAGCTAAGACTTGATCTATCCAGCCATGATGTTACCCACCACCTCACCATTTTAGAATTGCAATGCCTGCTGTTCATATTTGTTAGTATTGCATCATGTTTGTCTACCACCTCTTTTAAACATCTTTTCCAGACATATGCAAGCCTGCACATTTATCCGATGTACCTTCTGTGTTTCCTTCTATTGTTCTGAGGATGCCTTGTTAGCAGTATTAACTCACAGATAATAAGATAGGAGCATGACCTCATCACTTCAAGTGTAGAAAAGAGAGGACCTCCACCAATCATAAGATATGTTGGTTATAACCAAAAGAACAACAGCAGTAGTGATTAGTGGATATTTTCTAGTAATACTTCTGGGCGCTCTGTCTACCAATCACCATTGACGTTGATCTGTTGGTTGTTACCAACATACTTTGTCATGCTTCTCATAATTGGTCATGCTTCTCTTTGTTTATTTACCAGTAATGTGATGTCACAACTGTCTCATACCAATTTTGTTATCCCTGGTTTTAAGCAAGGGACTTGCTGCAGGTCCACATAATCTGTGTTGTTTCAATATCAAAATCACCGCTTGTCATTTAAGTTGAGCTCATGTATACACATGTTGGAATCCTGTCTTTTACCTTCTGCCTTATATTGAATGTGTGAATGGTAATGCAAGAGTGTTGAAAGCCAAGCCAAGTGGCCTGGACCAAACACGTGCAGTATTTGAAATACATAATTGAATGTTGCATCTCTCACAAACTAGCCCATATAAATTGTAGATACTGAATAGTGTTAATAGAACTGAAAGGATCTTTCACTGGGAATATTTTCCAGTACCTCTCATAAACCGCTCTCTGTAGCAGAGGAGATGGCTTTGCTCAGCTTCTCAGTTTCGCATCAACTTTTCTGATGTGGAGCCGCCTACTATTTGTAATGAGCTCGAGAGATTAGCATATAATGAAATAATGATCCTGTTGTGAGGGGCAACAGAGGGGGCTTTCAAATGACAGGGTGGCTGCAGGCCGCAAAGCTCAGGGTCGTCTGAGTAAGCCAGGCCAGTGGAAGCACGAGGAGGCCTGGAACATGGGGAGGGGATCACTGATGCCGTCACGACCCCAGAGTTTAAAAATACATAAACCAACTAACAACTGTAATAAAAACAGCTGGAGAATTTGCACCCCTTCCCCTTGGCAAGCTTGCATAATTACGTTGGGGGAGTGGGGCTGCAGTGTAGTCTGTTTAAGATTCTTTACAGTCTGTTTAACATTTTTTTTCTTTATCATTCATTAGGACATTCATTAAACACAGCTTAGCTCAGGAACGTATGAGGAATTCAGGAGGAATTAGTTTCAAGCCCATTTTCCGGTAGACTACATCTGCCACACTAAGTTGTTTTTTTTATAAAAAATAAAAAAAGATTTCCTGGCTCCTGTCTGGCATGAATGCAAAATGTACCAAACAGACTGACCCAAGAACATGACCGCAAAAGATAAAGTGAACTTACGCATAGATTAAGCCTGATGGTGCAACTAGAAACCAAGCACACTTACGAAACTTTTGTTTAACCTCTTTAAATCTTTATTTATTTTCACTGTCACTCTGTACACTTGAGATTGATTCCTCCTGTGGGTCATCACGGTGGGGGTGCTGATATTGAGCAGAAGGGAATCAGGGGGGTGGGGGAGGGGGTGGGAGCAAGGGGGGTGTAGGTCAGCAGGTGGCTGGCATCTGTTGCTCTCAATGTCAAGAGTGCATCAGTCTCTACCTCTTTTGAACTACCCCTGCGTCAGACGTATTGCTGGCTGGCCTGGCTCGTAATACACATGAAAATTCTGAGTAAATGATGATGGAAGCCACTGAGTTCTCCCTCTGCACTACACGGGGTTCACAGGTTCCTCAAGGTTATCTGTACGGAGCTGACTGCTGCAGGGTTTCCAAGGGCTAGAGACAGAGCAATACACAATTTGAGATAAGCCGCATTGGACCTGGCCCATTTACTTTAATGACCTGTTTTTAATTAGTTTTTAGTATAACTGTGAGTGCTACCGGAGCGGGTGGGGTGTGGATTTGTCAGAAATTAAGGGTGCGGCAAGGCAGTGTTTTCTTGCTTTTTGAAATAATTGGCGACTAGCTGGCTGACAGGAAAAAGAGAACCTCCGTCTCCCCGGCTCCCAGGGAAGAGACGGCAGCTAGCAGCAGCCCTGGCGTGGCCCGTCCGCGCAATGGCCGAGCCGTTATCAGAGCGAGACCTGCGTCAACCGCCTTCCTGACACAATTCATCTCCTGCTGATAAAAATACAAAAAATACACAAACGAAATATTTTGCTAACCATTACACTGAATGTTACGGTTAGCAAAATATTTCGTTTGTGTATTTTTTGTATTTTTATCAGCAGGAGATGAATTATGTCAGGAAGGCGGTTGACGCAGGTCTCGCTCGATTCTTTATATTCAAAATACTGGTGAATGTAGAGGATGTAGAGTCTAAAGAATGTTGAATTTATTATTTGACCCAGGTCTGGCCAGCACATCTCTCCCTGGCTGGATTCACATTAACCGTTTATTGTGTTCGAATCACATTCATTTGGTTTGGTTTGGTGTGTCTGAGTCATATGAACTGTTTGTGCTTGATTCACATTATCTTCTTTGGATTATTTGTTTCAAATGGACTGTGAAACCTTGGATGGTCTAAAGATAAATCCTCTATCTTTGCCGTAAGCCGTGCCAGTGACCACAGCACCAGTACTCACCTCGAAGTATTTGTTTCTGAACTCAGGAAAATATAAAATGTTTTTTAGCCATGTGCAAAAAAGTACTTATTCTGATAGATGAATATTATACATCATTGTTTTTTATCACTGCTGTTTTAAAATTTATCTTTCTAAATGAATTAACTTGGAAAGTCGGCATATGATTCTTCCTCTCGCATTTAACCTTTGTGTTGTCAAAAATTACCCATTTCTGAGTTTAACTGCAGTGAAAACCCCATAAATGAAAATTTTTCATGATGATGATGATTTTTCCAGGAGTGACCGTACCTTTAGAAAAAGTTGAAATATTTTTTTATTAAATAGGTAAACCATCAGAGTAGAAAGATTGTCTTGAGTATTTTTAACCCTGCAGTTATGAAATTAGAAGTCATAAGTAAAGTTAAGCACCTTAAATCTGTTACAGCAAATAAATTCAATTTTATGTTTTGTAGTAAAAATGATTGGTGTACACTGAAGAAATACAGTCTCTCTGGACTGTAAATTAGAAAAACAGTTATTCACTGATTTATTACAGGTTGTTTCTAAAATGCAAAAATGTTTATTTAGGGTTTAAAATTCAAAGAAGAGACTTTATCATAGGGGATCTGATGAACACGGGTCGTAATATGAATACAATACAAGGGTTAATCAAGTTCATTATCCAAGGTAAATGTGTCTGTCACAGAATGAGAAGGTGTAAAATCGTAAACCTTGCTTACAAATTAAACAAAATACTCTGAGAACTGTGATATTACTGCTAACATGCTATTAATTTTTAGTGTGCCAATAATAATTAGAATTATAATCATACTATAACTTTTTGCCACATTAAATACACTCTGCTGTGCACATTTACAACAATAAGAACGGGAAACTATTTAAATAACTACAATAAAATGAATATAGACAAAGAATCAAATAACAAAACATTTTTCTTGTTAATTCGTTTTATATATTTGCCCTTTTCACAATAAAATGACACAATAATTAATTTACACTGTATTCCGACTGTGATTGTGTGACTGATTTAACCACTGCAGTATTCTACATCAACACACAGTCTCAGAAAGTGTGTGGGACAAGTGTTTGGGTAAATGGTAAATACATTTTACGATTACAATCATTGCATCTTAGTCATACTGGCTCTTATTTCACCAGTACAATTTGGGGCATCTTCAAAGAACAACGGCAGGAACATCTGCAATTGGCATGGAGTTAAAAAGACAATTCATTGGCAGTCTTCAAAACTGTCAAGCACTCTAGTGCACCATTGCTTATGGGTAGCATGTATACAAAGAGAAAAAAGCTTGCAGTTTCAAAATCAAGATTGAGAATACCAAAATATGTCTCACTAGATTATTCTATCATATTTATACATTTTCATTTGTCTTAATACACACACACACACACACACACACACACACTGTCAAAACATCTCAGTTCTGCAAGAACTACTAAATCATCTAAGAAGTACTAAATGCTCTTAAGTACTGAATTGCCAAGTGTGAAAGCAGTTACCAGGACGAAAAAAAGATACATTTGACAGGAAGTAGTGGCAGGGATTTTAACTATTGTATTTTAAAATGTATTTTTTAAATTTCATTTCAAGTTCAGCTCTCATGCAAAACCCCATGTGAATTGTCCTAGTAACATATCAGCAAGGATAAAAAATAATAAAACATTTTTAAGAAAAAGGGTGAACAGAAGGAATGAGAAAGAGCGGGGAGAGAGAAGGACAGAGAGAATGAGGGGAAAGAAAAGGACGGGGTCTGTCTCTTCTCTTCGGAGAGAGGGGGGCTCAGACGTACTCTGACCTCTTCCTGGACGAGGGCTCCAGGGTTCGGACCTCGTGCCTCTGCCCGGCCGGGGGGCGGCGTCTCTCCCCCCGGGAGCAGAGGCAGGAGCTCACCAGCAGGACCCCCGCCACCATGTGGAGGAACCCGGCCGCCCAGCCGCAGAACAGGGCGTCCCCGAACTCCCAGCGCGGCACCACGTCCGGCACCGTCTCGTCGAAGAAGCGCAGCACCGTCAGGTGCGCCATGTAGGACACGGGCACCAGACCCATGACCCCCGCCGCGAGGCAGAGGATCCCCCCCAGCATCTTCATGGCCCTCTTGGCCCGCCAGCCGCCCGGGCCCTTGCAGCAGTTGATCAGGTGGAGCCCCGGGATGGGCGCCAGCATGCCCAGGATGCCCACGGCCAGGGCGGAGCACATGAGGATGCGCGCCAGCTTGATGTCCGGGGGCAGCCCCAGGAGGCTGTCGTACGGCCGGCACTCCATGCCCCCCAGGTCCTGCACCACGCAGGTCTCCCACAGGCCCAGCTCGTAGCTCTCGGTGGGCAGCAGTTCGGTGGACAGCGTCAGCCACTGGCTCATCATGGTGGTGGAGATGGAGCACAGCCAGGCCACGATGGAGATGAACATTCCCAGCAGCTCCAGGGCGCACGCCACCTGATCCATCGCTCCGGAGGGCTCTTCCTCTACCCCCTGTCCCCCCCGCCTCTCGCCTCGCTTGGCTGGCCGCTGAGGGCTCTCACGCCGCCGTCTCCAGCGAGGAGTGCGTGGTGTGGGCACTGGCGCTTCAAAACGCCGGCCGATTAGCGCCGGCTACTTCAGCGGGGGCTGAGAGCGGCTCCTGGAAAATCAGCTCCTTCTCTGTCTCTGTCTCTCTCTCTCTCACAAAAAAAGAACAAATCATCTGTGGTTGAGAGGAGCGCTGCTTCTTGACATTTTTCCCCCTCCCCTCTTTGCTAAGAGAGGGTGAGAGAGAGAGAGAGAGAGAGAGAGAGAGAGAGAGAGGGAGGGAGGGAGGGAGGGAGAGAGGGAGGTTCAGAGGCAAGGACAGCAAAACGGCAAGATTCAACAAGATTTCCTGCCAGTCTCCAAACTGTTGGCCGCATGGGATGTCATTGAAGCGCAGACAGGATGTTATTAAGAGACAGATCTTCATCATTTCAGACATGATGGCCTCTTCTTATTTATTGTGCTTCCCCACGTCATTGTTTTTGTCTGTTTGGATAACGTCTCCATTGAGGACACAGCCACGGAGCAGAGTTACTAACGAGCGATCAAATTAAACGAGAGAAAGTGGGAGGGAATGTTATGCAACACCGCCGCTGCTATACTTTCCAACCTGCCTGACTGGCAGGGGAACGATACGCTTTCCAAACCTGCGGCCTGTAGACGGGCCTAAATATGCAAGGACTTTAATGTGCCTGCCTGATTTCAAACCTTCACACATCACAGCTTCCTTTGTCTTTGTGCTGCTTCTTTCCAGATCATTTATGTTTCACAGTCCAGAAGCATTCACAAGCAGTAGCAATACTATTTTCAATACACAGTGAGACATTTTCCCAGAAAATATGTTAGCAAATTCCTTCAAGTCATTTTCAATTTTTAATGTTTTTCCGATAAATTTAAAAGCTTTAAAATGCTTTGTGGTGGCTGTAGTAAAAAATCTTATCGGAATAATATATTTAATTGTTGATTGAGACAAATTGACTGACAGTATTGTATAATTAGCAAAAAGAGCTGAGTTAAAATATGCCATGTTATAACATGTCACATGATAAAATAAAATTTGTCTCATGTGAAACTGGAGTGCTAAAATTAATTGTGCATGTTATGTAGTTAAAAACTAATGTAATACTCAATAAATGCTAAAAACTTTAGCCTTATTGAAATGTAACATTGATGAAGGTGTATTTGCAAATGTCACGTCGTGTGTGGGAGTCACATGATCCACTGTAAAAAACTCCACCATCTACTCCTCCATGGGCTATACAAATGCAACAATTCTTACCTTATTTTGTGTGCTGAAGCTACAGATCTGCGGTCTGAAAGTGGGCATTTTGTTGCGCGTGATTGGGAAACATGTCAGCGCACAATAGCCTTCTATTATTCATCTGAGCTATGATGTGAACACAACGGAGACCATGGTCACAGGAGGTAGGAGGCTGAGGAGGAATGATCAGGAGAAAAAAAAAACATTTATAGACTGAAATAAAAACACAAACACAGGAACAGCATAGACAGAAATCTCACAAACCCCCTCCTCTTTTTCTCCGAACTCCACTCCATGGGGAAGCAATCAGCTGACCAGATGATAAGATTGTGACTTTCCACCCTTTCTGTGTGTGCGACTCTGCGTGTCTGTGTGTGCGTACACGTGAGTGTATGTGTGTAAGCCCAGGCTAACTGGTTTCTGTGAATGGTACATTCACTATATATGTCCTTCATAGAAATCAAGGAAAAGGTTGCATTAGATTTGCTGGCTACTTTTTTCCTTTTGAACTTTGTGACAGAGGTCTGTTTCAAGATACTTGATAGACATTTGTTCGTCTGGAAGAATTATTCTTAAAACAAACTAAACAAAATAAACTTCAACAAAATTAACTTTTTGGCCAGCCAGAACTCAATTGGCTTAAAAGGAGGATTTAAAGCCTTTTGAATTTATTTGATATTTTATATTCTCTAGAAAGGCTAAAATTAACAAATCAAAACCATTCACTTACTTTCTGCGTCATGCCATGTTAGCACTGTTATGTTGCATGCCTTGTACGACTCGTGGCTCCTGCCTCTTCTCTGTGAGTAAATCTGTGAGTAAATCAGCCGGTTTGTTGCCCTTTAAATACCTTTCCGTAAATGTAATAGTTTCAAGGCTTAGCTGTAAGAGAGCGAGGCTGTCATCTTTGGAATTACTACTTAAAAAAAAAAACATTTATTCCACCATTTTAGCAAGGTTGGCCAAAAACTTACCAATATTTCTATCCTTGATACTTGATGATCCTTAAAGTTTAGCATGATTGCGTACTGGCGAAAAGTTCCATCTTTTCCAGCAATGTGTGTACCAGATAAGAAAGCACAATGATGCACATTTGGCAACTGCAGGCACGGCAGTGCATATGTCATGCATTGAGATTGCAATGTTTAATACAGGCAGAAGCAGTTGTAATCACCAGTTCCACCCAGAAATTTACTGTTGCACACTAATATTATAAGCTTACAGTCAGCACAGGCAGAGTGATCATTAACTGCCACTTTCTGTTGGAATTTCAATGTATATGATTCTTGCATTGAACACACCAATCCTAGCTGCAGAAATGTTAAATGCTTATGATTATTTTAGTTTATCAAACGAGTGAGAATTATATTATCCTAGAGCTACTCTCCAAAGAAACTGACAATGTTAATTATATGTGCTGTAACATTTCTAGGAGTAAATGAAAGGTACTTGTCAGGTCTGTACAGTTTATGACAGTAGGTTAGGTTATTGTTTTTTATATTGGCTGTTAGGGGAATGTCATATTCATATATATTATCACATTACATAACATAATTGTATGTAGTATATAAATGTATGTAGTAACAATAAGTTCACCTTGGCTCTATCGCGCCATTTTAGAAGTCTATGCAGTACCACAAGGGGTCCTCAGAGAGCACCTATTGAGTGCAATTTCACAGATACTGCTATGCTCGATTTTCAAACTTGGCAACAATCTCTCCTATTCAGGACTCAGTGGATATAGACTGTATGAGTGACCAATAAAATACCCTAATAAGCACAGGGCTGTACTTTCACACCAACATGAACTGGCTTTAGAATGAAGTAAAAAGTTTTATTTACTTTACCTTGCTCTCTCTCTCTCTCTCTCTCTCTCTATATATATATATATATATATATATATATATATTATAACAGTACTTCACCAGAACAAGCAAGGGGAATCTTGGTGTTTTATTTATTGGGCTGAGATTTACACTTCTGAAGGATTTTGTTCAGTTCTATGATTGTATTGGGAAATTAGGATAAATTGTGTTCAACGGGGGAAAGCAGTTCATTATTTGAAGGCATCAATTTCCTGAACAAAAGAGCTTACCTTGCCTGAGATGAAGAAAAAGTAGAATTCCTGCTACTCCCAGGTGGGATAGGCCCACTTGTCTGAAGCGGTAGTGAGGTGAGAGATTTGTGAATCCTATGATATGACCGTATGAAATTCGACATTTCCAGCACTGACGTGGTGTTGAAGCTTAATATGGTTGAAGCTTAACAGGTGGTTATTCTTTTATTAATTTTTATTTATTTGTTTTTTACATTTAAAATGTGAAAAACTGTTTCTTAACAATATGTTTTAGATGCTACGCCATCTAAAGGCCCAAAGTACACCAAGAAGGGTTATCAACATACGTTCTCATAGACGTAGCACAAAAATATTCACGTTAAGTGTAGGCTACTTGACAAAATTGAATATTAGTTAGCAGTCTCACTAGCATTTTTAAAAAAAAAACATGTTTTAACGGGACTGTAGTAACACATAGGCCTAGCTCCAAACACTGAAGTTTTTAAACGCAGTCCTACTACCACTACATTAAATTTACATGATTGCGTATCATCCTGTAGCGCCCGTGAACCCATCCGCAAGTTGTTGGGAGAAGAATCTGTGGATCACGTCGGATTGTATTTAACCTTGTTATGATTTAATTTCCTTTCTTTCTTTCTTTCTTTTACCAGAGAGCGGCGCCCTAACATCAGTTTTACAACAGCGGAAGTATTAAGCGGACATTGAATCAATCTCTCAGTCAAAAAACTATTGCGAAATACAATTTCTAATATATATATATATATATATATATATATATATATATATATATATATATACTACAATGTACATATATATACATATATATATGTATATAATAAAGCTTTTAATTAACCGGATACAAAACCAGTAAAGTAACAGGTAGCTGAAGGCTTCTTACAATCGCAGAGAGATGCTAATCCTGTATTTAAAATGAATGAACAATCCACATGCGTTGTTTTGCTCAGGAATGGTGGGTTTGATTTATTTTTGAATATAATAATTTCCCCTAATTCGCCATGCAGCCCAGTGAAATCCCCTATGCGCATAATTTGCATATTTTTTCACAATAATTCTAAAAATGGTCGATTGGGTGGATATATTTGATGGATTTTAGCAATAGTCTAATTACTTTCAAGGACTAATCTAGATGTCATGCATATACCCCCACAGCATGAAACGCGCTGTTTTGTTCAAGCATAGACCTATAACAAATAAACGGGTTCTTATTTACAACTTTTAATAGTACTACTACTACTAATACTACTACGACTACTACTACTAATACTAATACTACTACGACTACTACTACTCCCCCTCCTACTACTACTACTACTACTACTACTACTACTACTACTAATAATAATAATAATAATAATAATAATAATAATAATAATAATAATAATACTATACATACAATCTCTAGAATTACGCTATCGCTATATCTCCCCAAGCGTGGTCTGATATGTGTTCTGGATTCATTCGTTTTCGCTTAAAAGCTCAACCATCTCTGTTGCATAATAATTCATGCCATGGTTGATATATTTTATAATTTGTAGCAATTAGTGGTTCATTTCAGATTGGGATGGCAGGTATGCCATCCCGCCAAGTTACGCATTGGCGGGAGCATGCCCCATACCTATATCGTATATACGTTGGGTAGGGAGTGTCCCATACAAATGAACTAGACCCGAGCCTAACTTTCCATACGCAATGATAAATAAACTTTCTCCCTAAATATTAGCCGCCTTAGTGAAGAAATAGATCAACTCTCATTGCGAACACTGTCACAGACCCACGCGTGCTCCTATTGGGCGGTCTACGACAGTATTCAGAATATATTGGCTCTTGGGCATCGTTTATGCAAATTTTCTTTGCCCATATATGGACACTATGGAATGAAATATGGCAGAGGAGGCAAACATGGACGACCGAAGTTAGGACTCCAGAGAGACCAGCAAAACTTTTTAAAAAGTGGATGCTGGCGTACTCTCGTCCATTTACGCTTATTTCATACCATTTTCTTTTTTGTTATTTTGAGGAATCACAAAAAACCTTTGTAATGCATTAAATATTTATTTTTTACTGGAGAAAAGGAAGGGGGGTCTGGCATCCGCGAGAACCCCCTCAATATCCCGAACGCTATGCCGTGGGTGAGCAGCAGTAAGCGGAGAGAAAGCTCGGAGCTGCCGCTGCCCGCAGGCTGGGAAGAAGCTCGGGATTACGATGGCAGAGTGTTTTACATTGATCATAACACCCGACAAACTTCATGGATAGACCCGAGAGACAGGTAAATTGAGACTGTGATGGATCTTAGCCACAGTGTTGGTCGGTCCCGATTTCTCTTTCTGCATTGATTATGGCAATTGCATCCACAGGAAGAGGCGAGGGCGGGGGCAAAAAAGAAACGCGACGAGCAATTTAACAAGCTAGCTAATTGCATGATTGCACAGTACTGGTGGTATGATATGAATTACGATTACCGATCAGAAGGAAATTATTATAAATATGCCTGTAAGGTGCAGTCATAACATGATTAATGAAGAACGAGATTGTCACACGTTTGTGCTCTTGATGCCCGTCTAAATACATTTGACAAGGAAACTAAAAATGGAATAGAACTTAAGAAGCAGTTTCCTATTCATGCATTACTAACAACAGTCAACTACGTTTTTGGTCATTTGTCGTCAAAATGGTTTTTATGTAGCCTATTTATTTTTTGCAAAAATGCCATGATATTCCAGCAGGACTTGTATCGTGACCAATACGAGTAAATAAAACAAGATTGTATTGTATTTATTTGTTTCAGAAAATGTTTTGGTTTCAATTTCTAAAATTATAATTGCTAAAGGAAATAAAAATGCATATGGGGGAGGGGGTTACGTTAAATAGATTCCTTAAAAAGTGATAGCTGTAATGCAGCGTTTCTAAAATTTTGACTATATTCTGTCAGAATTCTTGATTACGTTTGTTAGCGTTTGGTACTTTGTGGGAACGATAAAGATGATTTGTACTTGTTGAAATGACTGTATTAGCCTATTAACGTGTGTAACAGTAAAACGGTTCAAACACGTCAGGCCGTTTTTAGAAGCTGTATCTTTAGTCTGGGTGTCCCAATTCTCCCCAATTACTATAGAATGTCAGCCTTATTTTATCATGAATATTTATGGGCCATTTCTTCCAATTATGGTCGGCCTGATATACTACTTTCCCTCTGTAATGGTCAGTATTGTAAATCTGTTTGTTTCCACCCAAGTTTCTATGATTTCATTTAAGATTTTCTTTTTTTAGATTTATTGTAGGGACCGCTCTTCATTTCATATTCTGTTCAGCAAGCCAATTTACTATTTCATAATGTGAATGGGACATTGCACAGAGGAGAGAACTGAAACTGCCGCTCATGCCTTCTCGCATGAAATAAACGTGTTCTTCTCATTCTTGTTCGACAACACAGTTGTCACACAGTTGACCTACACCAAACGATTTTTATCCGGGTAGAATACGAAATTTGTAATATATTCTAACAGGCATGTGGTCTCTGCCCATTTTATTACATGAGGAAGTCTTCTAACGGTATACCTGTAGTGTTATTTATTGAAATGTATGGTTGTCATATAATATAGGGCCTACATGGTTCCCAAGTGGTTTGTGACTACAATTTTCATATGTATGTTTATAGTGTAAACAAACGGCCAATGAAAGGAAGAACTGAACTGCAGCTCCCAGAGTACTCTGTAAAAATATGCTAGGAATGTTAGGCCACAGGGAACGCTGCAAGGACCTGCTTTATGCTATTTGTTTTTTCATGCGCAGCAAACTGAAACCAGGTTCTATGACTTATTTAAATTCAATGGCTCGTGATATGGCTAGTATGAATTAAATGGGTAGAGGATGCGACGAGGGAATTTGTTATGCACAATTACCAAATCAGATCTTTTTTAAAACATTCTATTTTGTAGCAAAGTAGATTTAGTTGGTCAGTAAAAACCAAAGCGCAATATCAATCTCTGAAGAAGATGTGCATCTCTGCGTCTCGGGGTCATAATGTTAATTACTCCGAGACTCTCAAGTCACGTCAGCCAATTCGCGTGCGAAAATCTAGCCTAATTGTGGGGCGAAAAAGAAATGTAGTTCTGAAGTGAGTATTTTGTTTTTGTTTTAACTTGAACCTTTTTGTTTTTGCAAGGTAGTTCCTGGAATTGTAACACAAGCATTGTTTCTCAAAAATTCAGATCCGGGTGTGAGTGAGGGGGGATAAATATCCGAAGGGAGATGAGGGGAAAGGCACTGTGCAAGTTTCATATTAGTATCACAACCCGTTGCATATTAGGGGTGTATTCGAACTTGAATACCCTATTCGGAAATGCACGGATCATGGTTGTGTGGGCCACACATATTTTTCTTCCCGAAGGTTGGCTAATCGATGATATTCGGAAAATGAGATTATCGTCAAAAGCAAATGGGAAATGAAACCAGGGTGATTTGTTGTGCACGGTAAAACATTTAATGCATTTCTCGACACAGTCAATAAATAACTCTACCAGCCAAACCTATACACCACCCCTACAGTTCCCGAATACGAAAGCAGATAATTTTTGTTGTTTGTACAGATATTGTTACAGTGATGCTGTCTCTGCACACCCCTACAGGCTATGCCTGTTCCCCTTTTAATGCTTACAACTGTGAAAAACACAAACATAGAATGTAAAACGGACAATACCCTATAATTGCCTGGTTATGTAGATGTTCTGTGTTGGTGGAACACTGATTGAGTCTTGTATTTGGCTAGAACACTGTGACGTGTGTTGTTCAGTAGAGGAAATGGGGTTAGAGGACTGAACTTCAGATAAGAAAAACCTGATCTGCTTGAAGAATCCTTTCCAGCAGTCATATGATTACCCTTTGTTATACTTCTCTGATAAATCTCTAGCTTCTCGTATTTCCATTTCCATCATGATAGCACGTCCCATAAACTCTGCCAGCTGTACCTTAAGATGTGTGTACTGTGCAGAAGGGGTTTACTTTTTTTATGGCACAGTGACTTTTCAGAATGACTGAGATGCAGAGGGACATGTTGAATGATAGTGAGGGGGGTTGCTCTGTCTGTTAGATCTTTATGTAGTGGGGGTAAGGGCTGCAGTGAGTTTTTATCCATGGCTTTTGCCTGCAGCCCCTCCAAAACAAGAGATGTGAGATATGATTAGCCTGCTGAGCAAAAACCCAAGGTCTTTAATGAAAGGAACTATACCGGCAAGTACACAGAGATGATAAAATGGGGATAGGATGTTGCTTTTGCTTCTTTTAGAATGGAGACCAAACAGGATTTCTTCAGGATTTCAAGCACTGAGTTCATTGGTAATATTGGTTCATTGAGTTCATGGATAACAAGTGAAACAAAGCCAATGGTCATTGCTGTATACCTTCTGCCTATCTCCAGCCTAGATTTATTGAATGAATGTCTGGACCAGTCCTCTTGTTTTGCTGCTATTTTCAGGTCTCTGATTGGTGTAAGGGCATCTTTGTAATTATGCATATTCATACGGTCACAAATTTGTTCCTTAAATCACAAAATGGCTGCATCCAGTAAAATTTCTTCTTAAAAAACAAACAAACAAAAAAAACAACTTCACTTCCGATGATCTTGCTTTGTGAGATTTTTTTCTTAATAGCCCTATACAAATAAAACTGAATTTACTGATTCTTATATTATGGTGCATAATGATAATTTCTGTAGGGATGGACTGCTGTATGCCTTGAATGTACTTTTTTAGCGCTGTGTGAGTTTGACACACTTAACATTTCCCCCTCATTCTGAAATTAGGGATAAGCTTCTTTACACTTGCTCAGCCTCACTTTTCTGAAAACAAAACCATTAAACCAGTAATTAAATGTGTACAGCAATTAAATGTGTACAGCTCAAGTGTGCAGACTTGCATTGAGATGTGTGTGCTGGTTGAAAGAACTTTTCTGATTCTTTTGCCCATCAGGGTTGTAATACAGTATGCTGTCAGTTTCTTGAACTTCTGTGGTGACCTGTTGCATGTTTATTGTTATTGTGCATTTGCTGAGCTAGTTTTTGGTATTATTTCCCTACTCTCAGACCATTGGATAATTTAAAGATGGCTTTTGCCATTTTCCGTTAACCTGAGCTGTGCCCATAAGCCCTTGTCACACCACTCCATGAGCTGTACCACCACGGCAGCGTTGGGTGAGATCTCCTGGTACACAGATCTATAACAGGGATTGAGGGTGCTGGGAATGGTACAACACAGCTGAATACGAATGGGCCCATCTCCTTTCTCATGCACCATTCATTCAGATGGGAGTTTAATTGGTAGGTCTGAACCATTCTTTTTTTTTTTTTTCTCTATTGAGTTTGTCAACTTTGCGTAAATTTTGTGGCCAAATGCCACTTACCAATGCTAAAATGCTGGTATTGCATGTGAAGTGGACTGCATTTCATTTTCCTAATGTGATTTCAACATATAACTTGCGTTATCCGACATATAACTTGCATCATCTAATGAAGTCACAGTATTAAAGCCCATCTCAAAGTCCAGTAGGCCTTTCTTGATGCCTTTCGCAGCAGTAATTTACACCAGCGACGTACACCATGTCTGCAAGGAGAGCTTTCACATCTGAAGTAGGCCTAATTGATTTTCCTTGCAGGCCAAATAAAATGTGCGAAACGTAATCGTCTTCCATCTGTGGACTCGTCGGGCCACAGATACGCTCTAAGCGGACTTGTCCAGTTCCTTAAATGAGTATCAACAGCCCCCCCGGCATGTACTTCTGCTGTTTCGCAGAGGGGCTTGTCCTGCCATTGATTGCATGTTTACTGAGAAATTCATTTTATTGGGGGTTACCCAGTTTATCTCATGGAAAGTGTGCACTGAAATGCATCTGTAAAATCAAAAGACATTTATCTACCGCTCAAAGCTCTGTTGTGCTCTGTTGACAGATGATAAGCCCTTCTTGTTACTCTCTGCACAATAAGACTGTAGTCAGTGTCTTTTTTTATTGTAAATGCGAATCTTTTGTTTTGTTTGTGGATAAACTGCAGAATAAATGGAATCATCTTGTGTGCAGTGTACCAGGCAGATAATGGTGCATTTGTGTGCTCCTACATTTTTTCATCCACATTTATTTTCCTTCCTTTCTGTGTGTTAGGAACATTAATTGAATTTGAGGGTCGCAATTAACCTGGAATTGTATGAGGTGATTGTACTAATTCAGTGCATATAGAGACCAAACTAGGAACGACGCATTATCCATTGTAATGCAAGTTTAAATCCGTGTTAAAAAATTGTGACCACGCCCCCCCCCCCCCCCATCCACATATGACTGATGACTCATTTTTTGTGGGCAATTGTTTTGGTGTTCCTCTTTGCATATGATTTCCAAAGATTGGCTTTGATCCCCAAAATGGCCATTGCTCAGCTTGTGCTGAAACCCAGTCTTTTTGTCATTCATTCTTTCTTCAGTTTTAAAAGGAGGTGGAATGTGTAGCGCACTGGACACATCCAGTCTCAGACGTGTAATATGGATTTCCTGGTAATGAATCCCATGGCTGTTGACATGCTCATATTTAGATTCAAGCATTTCTGTGTTGTTCAGTGTTATAATAAGGACTGAGCGCTCGTTCACAGCTGTCTGTCTGGGTCTTGACTGACGACACGATTGGTCCTCCGAAGATATCTCCCATAAACCCTTTGTCAGTTTGATTGAGTCCATCCGGATAGGGATAGGCCTTTCAGAGTATCTTAGGAGTAAGGAGTAACTTGATTTTCTGTATGGACTGCAACTTTGTCTTGAATGGCAAATGAATGAGCTTTATGTTTTTTCTAACCTCATGAGTGAGCTAAACAAGTCATTTTTAAATAACCGATTGTTAATGGCAAGATGATCAAAAATATTTCTGGTTTGTCATTTGTTTGGGAAGTGTCTGATAATTTGTTATTGCTTTCGCATGTTATGTTAAACAAATACACTGGCTGACATTGCAGTAGACTTGCTAGCTGGCTTTCCAAATAGCTCTCGAACTTGGTTTTGATTAATGCCTTTGCTGTTGCTGAATATTCATATAAATATCCATTTGTGCAGTCTTAATGCATGGCATTAAATAACCCAATGGGTTACAGTCTGCGCACAGCTTGTGGGCACCCTTTTCCATTGACTTGGCTTAGGCTAGCCTATATCACGTGTGTGTGGTAATTCCTCTAACGTCTTTGGTCCATCTAAACATCAGTGTGACTGCTTCTGCTGTGCCCAGTCACTCCAAAGCTGGCTCTGCTGGGTTGTGAACAGTGCGTAGACCTCAAGTTTACCTGGTGGAAGGAACTACGTATGGTTTAAAACTCCCTGTCTGGATAAAACAAAGCTGTAGAGACCATAGAGTAGTGCTAAAAGCTGGAGCTGCAGGCCAGTAGTCCTGCTGGTCTAAATTCTGCTCCTGATTTAGACCTGGGACACCAGATTAGTGGATTCTTTGGCCAATCAGAGACAATTAGTCTGTTAACTATCGGATAGAAATAAACATAGCAGTACTGCTGGCCTCCAGGGGCAAATATAGATATGCTGTCAGTATAGTCTAGTATAGGTAGACTCACTCAAATAATATTGCTGAAAATTCTCATTGCTCAAAAATGAAAAAAACATGGTTATATTCCCGAGAAGTGACAACTGATTGTCTTCCTTAATATTTCATTCAAGTTTGTGAACCGTATTAGAAGTAAATTTACAAGTAAACACACACTTACGGCACAATGCACAAGGCATTTCCAACTTAGCTTGCCTGCATAAAAGTGGCAAGAGCACCATTTACATATCACGTGCAGAAAGGATTTCACTGTTTGTAACATTTTAGTGATGTACATTTTACCCAGTTAACCACGCCCGCTGAAATCCTGGCATTTCTCCAAGGGGGGAAGCAAGCCACACTTGGCACAGGCTTATTTATTTATTTATTTTATTTTATTCTTTATTTTTAAAAACTATATATATTTCTTGGTCATTTATGAATGCAAAAAAATTATAAAAGCAACACACCAGTAAAGAATTCACAGATTCCAGTTTCCTGGACCTTTCAGTGTTTGGGGGTAGGGAGTTCTGATGGTCATCAGTGGTGTGGTAGAATGTTGAATGGAAACGCCGGTTATTCTCCACACACCATGTTACGCCTGGCCTACATTTTCAAACCGATGAGGCAAGGGACAGAAACCCTCCTTTAGGCGCAGGGCAGCGAAATGTCAGCGCCCTGTTTCAAGCCTGATGGACCAGCTCTTGAAGAATGAGCAATAGAAAAGCAGCACTGGATTTTGTATTTCTGCGGGGATTTGTTGATTCCCATATCAATATGTTCATTTACGAATTGATAAAAATGGGAGCAGCCAATGGGAGGAGGACAGTGGCACAGTAGGTTGTTTGTCCTCATGGTAAGCCATGGGTGCAGCGTCCTTGTGACTTCAGGGGTCGTAGGTTCAAATATCATGTGACTGAGCTGGTCCACGCCTGAGCCTGGATCAGCAGTTTACCTGAACGGCCCTGGGTAAAATGCTGCTAAAGAAATATTCACATAATTCACAATGCTAGCCCCACAGAATTTGGGAAGGAATTCTGTAGGATCTCCGATATCATCTCACTGGATGGTTGTGGTTATTGGTCGGGTGAACAGTGCGTTTGTGCTCATGCGGTCATGTGTTCCTGCGTATGGTTTTATTTCTTTTCCTCTCTCTTCTTGCCAGTGTATGCCCATCTCGTCTGTGTGGCACAGGCGGCTGTTGCTCTGTGCCAGCATGTTTGTGTTCGATTGCTCTGAGGGGACTTTTTTTTGAGTATAATGAGGTTGCTGTTTGGGTGCCGACTTGTAGTGAAAAGTGTGAGCCACATGTGAAGTCACACCTGGGAAACCACTGGAGAAATGTGAAATGGTGCCATTTCCTCCAAAGCCCTGGGCCCAAAGGCTCATCTCCCAGAGCAAGTTCACTTATTTTATTTTTTTAAATATGACCTCTGTGTCATACCTGTGGAAGTGTGCTTCATAAATGAAACCGTGCTCCATGTTGCTCTCTGGAGATTTTCCTCATGTACATGAATAATGTTGCCTTAGTCGGTAAATGTCTAGTTTCTGAATTTTGATGCTGTTGAAAGCAAAATGTAATTAAATGCAGTGGCAAGAAAAATGAAATTGTGAAGGAAGTTTTGTGCTTTCTCAGCGAGTGTGTGTGCATTGGTTCATGTGTATGCATTCATGTTTGTGTGCACATTCAGGTCTCCGTTTGTGTGTTGGTGTTAATGCAAGAGTACGTGCATAGGTGAGTCTCTGCACGTATACATGTTTGTGCGTATGTAAGCTTTTGTGTGCGTCTGTGTGTCTCCGTGTGCGTGCATGCAGGTGTGCGCGTGCGTATGTGTGCGCGCATCTGTGTGTCTCTGTGTGTGCGCGTGCGCGCGTGCGTATGTGTGTCTCTGTGTGCGTGCGGGTGTGTGCGTGCGTATGCGTGTCTCTGTGTGCATGCGTGCGGGTGTGCGCGTGCGTATGCGTGCGTCTGTGTCTCTGTATGCATGCGTGCGGGTGTGTGTGCGGGTGTGCGCATGCGTATGTGTGTCTCCGTGTGTGTGCGGGTGTGTGTGCGGGTGTGCGCGTGCGTGTGCGTGTGCGCGCATGTGGAATGAGCGCAATGCGAGGCATGCCTGCGCTAACACCCTGGGGCTGGGCCTGTGGGCGAGTGGCCCCAGACAAAGCCTCCGCACAGAGGCCGTTCCCACGTGTGGCCCCCCTGCCCCGGGACCCGCCGCCCGGCTTCATTAGCTCTCTTATGCAATAGCTGAGGCCGCGGCCTGCCTCTCTGCCCGGGAAGGCTTTTATATGTGGTCACAAAGCACACCAAATTCAATTATTCTGGAAAGAAAGAGCCATGTTTCCAACACCAAAAGGTTATTCACATGCGCTCAACCCTGCTGCTATTCTGTGTCCAGGCCTGTTTTTATAATGCCCGTCTTTTTCTTTTTTCTTTTTTTTTTTTTTTTTGAAAAGGGATGAGTTGTGAACATGTCATTGTTTCATCTGCCATCAGTTCACGTGGCTCTTTCTCTGTCTTCTGTTTCCCTGGCTCACAGTCGGCTCATATCGTCGGCCATCTTTGTTTCTCTTGCATTTTAACACTCACATTATTTGGCTTTCAAGCCAGAATGGCTGATAGTCTTTTTTCTATTTTTTTCTTTCTTCCTGTTTTTCTTCCTGGCGTAACTTCACAGTGTAGACCGATTTCACTCAAACTCGGCATGCATTTTTGAGTCATTGTCAGTAGAAGTGTGTAAAAATAGCCGTTCATTGCCCTGGGTACAAGGCCGTGATCCAGTACGGCCATCGAATGCATTCTTTTTGTGTTGTGTCTGCAACTTTTTGTAGCAGTAAGGTTGTGGGTGCAAATGCTAATGACTGTTTTAAATTTACAAAAAGTTTTGTTTCACAGCTTTACCAATTTTAAAATGTATATCACATAGTTTTCCGGTAACATTAGGGCAGTGTAACACTATATTTTGAAAAGCAAAACCTGGTTAAGCCCTTATTTTGAATAAGCAAAATTTCAGTAAGATAGGTTGCATGTTCCTCTAATAATCTGAAAATGCACACGTACAGATTCAAAAGGTGAGTTGAAGTCAGTCTGCTAGTTTACTGTAAAAAATAAAAAAGGTCATAGCAAGAACAAAGCCCTTACTGCTGGACCGAGGAGGAGGCAGGAAGCTTAATTTCTCTATTAAAATAAACATTGTGCAGTACCTGGACAGCAGAAAACATTTAAATGGTGATGTATTTAAGGCTGTAGCATGAATGAAATATGCTGAGTTCAGTCAAAATACAGGACAAATTAGACACTGGTGGAAGACCCTGAAAACAATATATTTTACGTATGGCTGTCAATGTTAACTCGTGCCGTTAAGCCTAAAATAAGAAGATGCGATTCGTTGCGTTATTGGTGTGTGTCTTCAGTGGGCTGCCAATCAGGAGTGAACGTCTATTGCTGATCTCCAACTCTTGTGTTTATAAATGATGGGCTTTACATCAAAGTTTTCTTTTTCTTTTTATACATTTAGTAAGTATGTATCTTTATCTAGTGGCTTAATTCATACTTTAGCCTAGCTGTTTCTCATGGATTTAAGCTGAAGTGGACATCCACGCTGTTTCTAGTCACAAGTTGACCCCTCTCTGTTCTGTCTTATTTGGGTGTTTTCTGGGTCCCTGGATTTTTACATGTGCATTATGTGTAAGATGAAGAGTCTGTGCAGTCCCTTGTGTGTGGATAATCTGTGGAAGCAAGATGCTGGTGCACTCTCATCTGCATTGATATTCTCAGCCAGATAACTACATTTGTACTACATTTATGCATTTAGCAAACACTAAGCTTTCAGCTTTTACATTCTGTCCATTTATACACCTGGATATTTTTAGTGAAGAAAGGCAGGTTATGCATCTTTATCTAGGGTGCAATGGCAGTGCCCTACCTGACTATTAAACGTGCAACCACCATGCTGCGTTGCCCTGAACCAATGAGAAAGTGGCTTCAGTGTGAGTGGCTTGCTAGAACTGAGGCATGTTGGTTGAAACCTTAAAGCCCAAGCATGAAATTAGATGCTAGTGTCTAAAAATAACATTTTCTTCGATTATTTTATCAGCCGTTGATTCAGAGTGCAGCGCTATGACCCGTATACTGCTGTAAAGCTTATGCTCTTCGCACTTTGATGGAAAGAATCGGTAAGAACCACTAGAGATAAAAATGTTTTTAAAATTTAATAACAAGGCAGTCCTCGTCCCCAAATGAGGGCTGAAATTGACACCCCAGGTTGATGATTATGGTATTTTATAATCCAATAACTGTCCGCAACAAGTCGAACAACTGCTAATGCTACAGTGGAAATGGAAATGATGTCACCAAAATCCCCCCTCTGAGCCATAGGCAGTCAATCCACTCTGTACATGGACTAGGAAAAGTCAATGCATCATTTCCATTGAGCTGAAAGCAGTTTTCAGGAGCATGTGAAAACATGAAAGATTTCTATACACGCAAGTAGATGAAATGTGAAAAGTGCAGTTTTACCTTACAAACGGTGAAAAAATAATCAATTAGACATTCCAGTGCCAAATAAACTGCCTGAAAGAAAGCTGCTACCTGAAAAAATTGAACCTTTTTATGATCTGCCCATCGCAAGTTTTACCTATGCTTGGGAACCCCATATACGTTACAGTAACCCTACAGTCTCATTTCCACAGCTTCTGAAATTTGTGTATGGCATCTTTCTAGTGTAAATAATCGCTGCAATATTCTAATATTCGTAATCAGCAACTTGCAGGGCGCACAAGGTACAGCTTTGGGCACACACCATCCATTGTTTATTGTCCATCAGCGTATGCTTGCAAAAGCGAAATCATGGCAAGCAAGCCTAAGAGGAACACTGAAGTGAGTATTGAAGGAATTAGAGAGTGACAGTAACAACAGTGATGGTGATCGTCACTGTAGACTGGAGAACTTTGAGTCTGAGCAGCAGCATATGAAGACAGCTTTGATTCTCTTAAGTACTTCTGAGTCTAAACTGTTTATATTAGCTGTTTACTGTTCATTGTCTTACTATGTTGTGTAATTTCATTTGTATTAGTATTTGTCATCTTCCAGGTTTTAGCCTCACAAAGTTGGCTATATGCTTGATAAAGGATACTATTGTAAATAGTTTGTGATTTGAGGCTGTCATCTTGAGGCTGTCATCCTGTTGTGGTACGGAAGCATTGTCAGTGGGAGGAAACTCCTGGCAGGTTTTTACCATACTGGACAGGTTTAAGGTTTGAGATCAGACTAAGCACAGCCCAAACAACTGAGTTACTGTTGCATGTGTGTGTGTGTTTGTGTGCAATGGCAAAAAAAACAAGTTGCAGTTGGTGAAAGACATGAGCTGCACACTTCCCTATTTTTTAATCTTTGATAACTATGGGGTGCTGAGAATGGGTTGGCTTGTTGTTGTAGTAGTAGTACATTTAGTAAATATTGTGCTTCAAGAATTGGCACCTGTGTGTAAAAAATTCCCTTCACTGTCTTTTGGTAGTGCCTGAGGCTCTGCCTCATTTCACACAGCCACTGTTTGCATGTGCAGATTACAGGGCTGCTTACAGGCTGGTTCCCCCACCCTCCCTTTCCCCTGGCAGTTGAGCACAAATTGGTCAGAGGGCACAGCAAGGGAAAGCCAAGTGGTTTGACTGTTAGTGGGTGTGATGAGCAACCATTATGAATAGGTTTTGTTCACAGAAGCTCTCCAAAAGGACACCTTTTGGCTGAAATAGGGCTTAGCCAGTCCAAGACTGTGGTTTCTGTGGCTCCATTGGGTACCACCCTTGATAGAATTAGCTTTTGGAAGTGGAAAAAAGAGGCTGGGGGGAAAAGATCTTTGCAGTGTTCCAATCTGAAGAGGTTTGGTTCCATTTGGAGAGGATTTGGGGGACACTTGGTCCCACCGCCCTACTTTGTTAAAACGCATGTTAAATTTTACTGCTTTGTTCAGTTGACTCCAAAGTTTTTTCCTGGTGTTGTAGACATCACGATTGGAAAAATAAATCTGGTTTCGTCTAGTATCAGAATTAATCGCTACAGAATAAAAAATAAAATAAAAATAAAAACACGAAGCGATTCCTTTGCTGTTTTTCAGAATAAATATGTCCCGTATGTTTACTGAGTGAGACACCTGTAGAATTGGGGGATTTGGTCATTTTGGTGCAAATGTGCCCTTTATTTCAAGCTTTGATCCGTGTCTGTATAGTATATAATTTTGGAGATAAATGAACACTATTTAGAAAGCCCTGGGTTTTAAGGGGTTAATGTATACTCACTTACTCACATTGTATGTAGAGTATGTGGCTGTAGCTGTATTTGTTGATGTGATTCATGTTAAAATGACGAGGTGTTCTGAAAACGGCAGTGATCAGGTACTGATGGATATGGGTCTGACAGAAGTATTGGCTTCTCAACCAATCAGAGCTCAGAATGTCTGGTGAAACCTGCTCTCTGTGGGAATGTTGGAAGCTGGTCACCTGGCCATTTTGCATTTCACTTTTTTTCACCAGGAATATGTAATGAAAGAGAAGATTAATAATAATAATAATAATAATAATAATAATTTAGGAGATAATAGGAGATTATTATTAATAATTAGCCTACAATAATAATAGCAATAAGAATTATAATAATAACTATTATTATAATAACTATTAACTATTAATTATTATTATTATTACTATTATTATTGTGTAAAAATGTGGTAAATAACCATACTTTATAGTAAATTTATCCATTTAGCAGATTTTCAGGGCAGCTTGTTGAGTTTTGTATACATACCCTTTACATAGCTACATTGTTTACATACCTTAGCTGTGGTCAGACTGGAGGAGATTGAGCCCTGTGGTGGTTTCTGTGAAACCTCTCTCTGGACACTGGGCAGGCAGTCCCCCCCCCCCCCCCCCCCACCCCCCCTTTCAGAGTCTGCTGGAACAGAGGTCATTCCTGTTCTGTAGTTCTGCTCACTGCTCATTAGCTATGCAAACAATGGCAGGAATTCTGACTAAATGCCAAATGCTGAAAACCCAGGGTTCTAATCGAAACGATTATTCATTTCCTGGCTGTCTTCCACGAACAGCATTGTAACCTTCGGCATCTTTTTATTTATTTTTGAAAACAAATGGACGGGGACAGGTCTGCCGTCTTCATGTTTTTGTTTCGTGGGTAGAAAGCTGAGAGGTAGCGAAGGGCCCCTCGCTGAGAGGGTGTCATGGCTGGGCTCAGACCCCCGCTGCGTGGGGGATTGGTACGACCGCCCTGCGGACCGCATCACACACCCCACCGCAACCCTGGCATCTGAAGGTTTTACTACTACTACGGTTTAAATTGGTGCCCTAATGACGTGAAGGCTTTTTCAGATTTAAAAGCCCCAAGCTGAACATGAACTGCCCCCATGCCCTGGATCTGGATTATGAAACACATTTTTCTGAGTTCAGGTTTTGTATTGTTTTTTTTGTTTTTTTTTCTTATGTAGGTTGGCAATAAAGACCGGTTCTTCAAGATGGCAGTTTTACAGAGAATATCTTTCTTGCATCTTTATTTTATTAAAGTAACATTCATTAAGTAGCATCACATCGGAATGGTTGGCATCACCTCCTGTGGATTCCATAAAAGCCCTGCTCTCCTCTCACTCACCCGAGCTCTAGATGGATCCATCGGGGTCTTTCTCAACGAGGGACTGTTCCCAAGCATCTAGCAGAGATCTAAATGTGTAGGGAGGCAGAGATAGCACACTTAAGGGTACCAGGCTACTTATAGTAGACCTATTTTCATAAGATGCTGGACATAATGGGTATGTCAGGGCTCCTGCTGAAATGCACAGCTGTGTCTCCGCTCCAGCCCTTCACATAAGTGGAATTCCTCTTGATGCTCTTTTCTTTCTTTTTTAACCCAGATTGGAATTTTTAGAACAACACTTGTGCCACTTCTTTCTTCCTTTTAACCACGCCCCGGGGAAGTGGGTTTATTTCCCTCCCACTCAGAACAGAGGGACGGCACGGCCTTGAAGATGGGTTATTTGCGGTGCATATTTGAGTTAAAATTGGTCCATATCACCATTTACGTTACCCTTCCATGCCCTTTTATGACCATGTCTATCTTGGTGTCTCTCACATTTGTTGTTGTTTTTAATGTCTCGTCTGCTGTGCGCGCTCCAGTCAGAGCTTGCCTTTTTGCTTCAGAAGCATCTGTTCATTTCCAGTGAAACCAAATACCCCAGAATCCCGGGTCTCTAACCCATACAATGTACTTTTGTGCATTTGGTCATGTGCTATTTTAAAAAGCTAGTTTTGAGGAATTTAGAATTTTTGCTTTTTTAACTTTCTGTTCTCTGTATAGACTTGGAAAGTTCTGCAAGTGGTGTAGTTATTTGTGAAGACTTGGTCATAAGTTCTAGGTAGCATGCAGGGATGCCTGGAATTTAGGGCATAGCAAAGTTTATCCAGGCAAAGCTCATGCTGGACAAAATTAGCAAAATGCCCAAACTGGACTTTCATAGCAGGTAGTTAACCGCATCTTGTCACTTAATGGACACTGTAAACTGATTGTATTTGGATTTAGTTTTTATTTATTTACTGAGGACAAGCTGGCGTACACAGCTGATTAATAACAAAGGGAAGTAGAAGCAGAAAATTGGCTTTTGTATTTATTAGATTTTTTAAAAATGTTTCGGTATTCAGGCCTGAGGCCTGCCGGTTGGCGCTGTGGGGGTCAGGCATGAAAATAAAGCTCAGAATCCAAAGCCCTAAAAACGCTGTCTCGCGGGTACTGTAATTTAGTTTAACTACGAATATTATTTTTAGGGGAACATTCCCGAAGAGGAATGCAGAAACTGCGTCTTAATTGGCGGCTGGAATGCGTCCCCGGCCCTTTTGTTTTTGCGAACGGCGGACGGTGTCGGAGGAGCGGCGAGGACGGTAAGGCCTGACCCGCCGGCCCGGCCTGCGCTTCGCATGCCTTCCCTGCGCCCACCCAGCCTGGGGACGCACCCGCCAGACAATGAGGGCCCATTCCAGACACAAATATCCACAGAGAAACTAAAAGCGTAAATGGATTATTTTAGAATGGGCAAATGTCTTTCGCACAGCACGGCGCTGCATTGAAATGTGGCACCTAAGCGTGCGTATGTTTCCCCGCCCTACGCATAATTCTGCATCGCTGTGCTGGATAAGGATCAGACATTTTCACTGCATGGGACACTTGGGGGGGGTTTCCCCCAAAAGCAGGAAGTAGCAAGTACTCATCTCATGTAAAACTGGGCTTTCCAACCCTGTTCCTGGAGATGTACCGTCCTGTAGGTTTTCACTCTGACTCCAAAGCACACCTCATTCAACAGCTAGACCTCTCGTTGAGCTGCTAATTGACAGAATTGGGCCAAATTAGGGTTGAAAGGCAAGCAAATAGCCATATTTGTTGAAGAATAATTACAGTTAAAGTCGTGCTATACTCGATTTTGACCTTGAAAATATTATACAGTAAAACAACTATGCTCAGTCATTACTTTGCATTGGCAATCTGTGTCTGGCTACAGTGGTGCGGTTTCAGCTGGGCTAGTGATGGAGAGACAGGGTAGCTTTGGTGGCTAATCTAACGCTCACCAAGTGACTGGTCAATGTTTGGTAACGTTGGGAAGCTGCCATTATCAGCTAACTAAATTCTGTTGTGTTTGGCAGTGTTAGCTGGCTGGCCGTGATAGCTTGAGAATAAGTAACAAGCCAGAGAGACACATTACTTTTTTCACTTTTTTTACAACTGAAAGTTTGAAAGGATGCACAAGAGACAACGCAGTACAATGGCAGAGTTTATGCAACTAATTAAGTCCCTGGCAATATCAAATGCTATTTAGGTGACTGCATACTGCAGAAAGTCTGCAACTCCACATGTGTGAACTAGGAACCAAAATGGCACCAACGGACAGTTGAGCACTCCCATGTTGTTTCCTCCTGCCACGTGGACATCCAAACCAAGCAACAAAAATTTGGCCTTAGAGCCAGGATTTACTATGACCTTTAGCATTTGCAAAACCTTTTGGCACATGCAGACCCAATAACATGACCAAAGATTGTGGAAATTAACAATTACCTCTAGCTGTGTGGTTAAAATTGTATTTGACCAGCGCTTGCTTTACCTTCCGTAGGACAGCAGCTGCGTAGCTTCATCCCTGCTCCCTGATTGGCCACATAAGATTAGCTGAGTTTCCACAGCAACGGCTGGGCTCTGAGCTGAGAGCTCCTGGTGCAGTCACTTTGTACATCTGCCTTGAGGGAACAGACGGCTTCTTCATAACATTTTTTCTTTGACAACATGGAAATTGAGTGTACTTTTGAAGCGTCTCATTCCTCAACCAGGCGAAGTGATTTAAAAGGAACACCACCCCCTAATTTGATGTCCTGTGCATTTTCTTGACCGCTCCACTGTTGGAAGTATTAGCCTAAATAAAGCTACTTTTTTGGATTATCTGTAAATATCTTACCTGCCCTGTTCTTCATCCAGAACGGGCATCTGTTGCTGTTGCTGCCGTAGGTGTCGCTGCTGCTGAGGGTGGATGGGGCTGCCGCAGTGAAGCAAACGCATCACACGGGCGTGTGTCTTAAGGAGCGTATGATCGATGGACAGATAAACTTACCGCAGAAAATGAATTTCATGGTGGAATTCCCATTTGGTCCCGGCGTCTTTCCCGGGCTCGTTTTTGAGGAATGAAGGCCTGATTTCCCGTCTTGTTGCCTTAGATGCGTTGCGGTATGCTCCTAATCACGTTCATCCTTTGGAGTGTAGTCTGTGGTAAATCTAATAACTGGCTTTAGAGACCTTGACATGAACTGTAATCTAGAATATTGGCCCTAAACGACCGCATAGAGAGTGTAAGCCAGCAGCCGGCTGTGAGTCATGGGTTTGTAGTTTAAACTAAAAAAAAAAAAATTAATTAATTAAAAAATGTGTTCAAAAAATTAGAAATACACACTCCAACTAGCAACATTGCACGAAGCAGCATATTTGGGACCCATATAGCCTAAATGAGCGTATTTAAATTTGTAGCATCTTTTCACTATTTTAAACATAGATCAGTTTTTGTACATTTCCGATCATTCCTTCTCCTTTCAAAAGTGGCACAAGCTCCCAAGGAAGCATGGTTTAGATGGAACTGGCCCAGCTTGCCAGGTCAAGGGGTGGCCTACTGCACTGCCTTTTCAGTGCCTAATCTCTGAGCTACTTAGCAACTCAAATTTAGAATGTCAGTTGTGTCTGACTTTGAAATGGAAACGTAGGATTTGCAGTTACGTAGCTGAACCTTATGTATTCAAGCCCATTTATGGATTAAGGTTTGCGACATTGCTGGCCTTCTGTGTTTGATGACAGCTAGCCAGAATTTCTGTGGATTTGTGCTGTCTAAAGGTAGTGTGTGTGTGAAGTGATGTGAAGACCATGTAGGTTTTTTTGCTCTGCAAGTTGAATTTGCTTATGCAGTTTTTTTTTTGTGTTCCTGTCAGTTTCTTGCTGCTTTTGTTCATTGAGTGCAGCGGACTCAGGCTGTATGGATCATAGGAAATGGTTCTAATTGAAATAAGGTTAAACTCAACCTTGACGAAGGCTCGTAAGCTGAAATGCATATGTGCAACAACCTTTTAAAATTACTTCGTTTGTGGACATGGCATAACAATGAAGGCATTTTAAATAGTTGTTCTAAAGAGTGCCAACTAAGATTAAACTTAATTTTTTTAAATAATAGTAATCCGGTAATCTACACATGTACAGCCTGTAGGGGCAATAACATCTCTGTGCTTTGATGTTTCATGAAGTTTTGAAAAACTAACTGTGATTGTCCCTAGACTTCTGCACATATCTAAAATTATTCTTACTCGCTCACAAAAACTGTCTGAACACACATACGCTAAAACTGAAGTAATATTTAAAAGAACTTCAGAATGTGAAATATCCCTTTAATTTGAACTCATGCGCATGCTTGAAATAAATATTATTTTTGTAACTATAAGTGGAGTCATTTTCAGTAGGGGTGCTGTTTTCACACCGTAAAATCAAATGTTGGCACCAGCTTTCGTACAGTAGACGGGAGTCGAATCAGAGCCTGCCATTGTGAGCATGTGAACCGGAATAGCATGCCAAACAGAAATTCTGCTTACGTTTGAACTTAAAGAAGCTGTTGGGAGAATCTCTGAGAAATTCCCAAGTCTTAAAATAGATCCTGGAGCCGATTCCCTCCCGAGCGCTGGCTGGGTTTGAGACGGAGGAATTGTGAACGCTGAGGTCTGACAGAGTTCTGATCCTGGCAGCGCTCATTTCCTGTGGAGCAGGAAGACGGGGCTTGAGAAGATCAGCTCTCTCAGCCCCGAGGAGCTTCCTTTGGAAACGTAGCGGGAGCAGTGTGGACCCAGGGGCTCGTTTCAACCGTCAGTTGGAGTGTTGCTTAACCGCAAGCTTGTTCACTGGCACTGTTGGCCTTCGGGTCCTGAGGTCAAGTAGATTGCGTTATGTCATTTCTTCTTGGTGACCTAGGGGGGCAAAAAGGACACTTTTTCATAGTCCCAAACCTGTGACAGGGCAATTTGTGTTGATTCTAAGGTCAGGGAAATGACCCCAGCAGTGACACACTGGGACTTTCAGTTTAACTGCTGTAGTCCCTCAGGGCTTAAAACTACGCATTGCCATTTCTTCATCTCCCTCTGTTTCTCAGTCTTCGCAGTTTCATCTGTCTTTGCAGTTCAATGAGCTTAGGACTGGTGTAAAAAAAAAAAAAGTAAATAAATAAGACTGGACTTCAGCAGCTATTGGGAAACTATTCTGATTTGCAGTTTTGTAATTTCAGAATTTGAGAACATTTTTGTCCCTGTTCGTTCATAGCAATACAGGGTTATTTGCCTGGTGGCCAAGATGCCAAACGTGGCCTGACCTAGATTTAGCTCTTTGTTGCATCTGAATAATATTTTCTTCTTAGAGATCCAAAATAGCCAGGTCTGCAACTGCAGTGTTCGAATACCTCTCTCCAGTGACTGAATAATAAGTATTTTAAGATGTGTATTTTGAGAAAGCATCTACTTTGGTTAAACACAATGTACAATACATCTTATTTATACATTGTTTTATAAATGGTACATGGAGACAGCCTTGCCCGTATGTGCCATTTTTAAAAAGGAATCCGACTCTCACAAAAGAATAGTTGAAGTACCCTGGTATATAGGCCTGGCGCAGGTTTTTCAGCCATAGGTTTAAATTCTTTTGATTTGTGAGCTGACATCCTTTTGGCCTGGATTTCTGGGAGAGCCTTTGGGAATGTATGTGCTGTCCTTAGACTCTGTGACTCTGTGTGAATGTATGTCAAGGTTCATCAACTACTACTTCCTTGGGACCAGATTCAAACCAGTGTGCACATACTAGATTTTTTCCACGTAAGCTACCATTTATAAATCAATTTATGCTTCTTCATTTATTAATTATGCCTGCTTTGTTTACACATGTACAATACAGTGCATCTGATACATATGTAGCTTTTATATCTTCAAAACAAGCTCTGCATGCATACATACATATACATTATTTTCTCTCTCTTATTCTCTATCTCTATACAGTGTGTGTAATAAGGAGCTCCATAAAAGTTTTGGCCTTTTGATTTAGCTCTGGACTCCACAATTTTAGATTTGTAATAAAACAATTCACACGTTGTTTAAGTGCGCATTCTTTAAGTATATTTTTATTCATTTTGGTTTCATAATGTAGAAATCCCAGCACTTTTTATGCAAAGCCCCGTTATTTCAGGGCACCATAACTTTTGTACATATTAATCTTATGTAAATCAAAGTGACATGTGTAGCGCTTTGTCGCATATCCTTTGCATGCAATGACTGCTTTAAGTCTGTGACTCATAGACATCACCAGGTACTGAGTTCTTTAGTTGCTTTAGCGGTTTGTTTGGGATCATTGTCTTTCTGTAGGATGGAGAGCCTTCCAATGAGTTTGGAGGCATGTGCTTGAACTTGAGCATGTACTGTAAGGTGCTTCTGTCCACTTCAGAATTCATTCTGCTGCTTCTAGCAACAGTTACATCATCGATGAAGAGGAATGAGCCAATAGTGGCAGCCATACGCAGCCAAAACATAACGCCCCCATCTCCCATGTTTCACAGATGAGGTGGGTGCTTTGGACCTTGGGCAGTTCCTTTTAGTCCCTAAAAGGATGTTCATCTGCCTTTTCTCAATCTTTTTGGTATAGTGTTGATGGTGCTTGGACTACTGGAGTCTTTTCTTCTTGTTAACAGCACATAGCAAGGGTTTTTTGCGGATACACATTCTTTTAGACCTGCAGATCATAGTTGCCATTTCAGTGTAGTCATGGGAACTGGTTTCTCTCTAGTTGCATTGAGTTCTTCCTGTAGTTGTGATGTAGTTTTATGATAGTGTCTCTTGCTAGACAACACAAGATATTTGTCTTCTGCCTCTTGATCTTCCTGGTCTTCTCCTGTTAACATTACTTCTCACTAACTGGATCCTTCTGAGTGTGTACTGAATGCTCCACCTGGAAATCTTCAGCTTCTTTGTGATTTCTCATTGGCAATAACCTTTTTGCCTCAATGTTTAGTTGGCCCTGTGCATCTAATCCTAACTCCTCCTCCTTTGCAATATTTCTTGCAATGTTAGTGCCTATTTTAGTTGCACTACAGGCTAAAGGTATTAGGCTACCTGGTGTTTAAAAAAAAAAAAAAACTGAAGGTAGATAAGATATCACTCAATTTAATTACCCCTCCACCTCCCTCCCACCCCTCCATCTCCCACTTTGCAAAACGATTAGATAGACTTCCAGTCATTTATTTAATTGTAATGAAAGCGAAAGAAGGCTATTTCGAGAAAGTCGTGTCTAAGATAACTTTTAAGTGAAAGTTATTTTTTGTGTTATAGTAGGTAGAAATTGAAAAAAAAAAAGTTTGTACTTTGGTTTGTTATTCAATAGAGGTGCATGTATTAACAGAATTCTTCACTGTCTAAAGTTTAAAAAAATTTTTAAAAAGTGGCCTAATACTTTTGGGATGTAGTGTGTAGTGTGTGTATACGTATGTGTGTGTATGAATGTATGTATATGCGTGTATACACACTGTATAAGTGTGTGTGTGTGTGTGTGTGTGAGAATGTGTGTTTATAGCATGTGTGTATGTATGCATAGCTTATTTTTCTCTGAGCTGCATTTGACTCCCAGTGTGCTAGTTGTTGACGGGTGATAGTGTGATAGCCTTGATTTGATGCGTGCTGTACAGCATGCAGGCATTATAATGTGTGACTGAACAATGTGGCTGTAGGCTTGTCTCGATGCGTAGAGGTCGGGAGGACCCTGTTATTACTGCGCAGGCGTGGGCGGCGCCCCGCGCGCGTTCCCCAGCGCGAGCGCCGAAACACGGAGTCGTTCTCGCTCTACTGTACGGGCGCCTTGTGGCTGCGGAGCCTCCTGTGATGCTGCTTGGCAAGCCTGTAGCTGCTGTCACAAGACCCAGCAACAAAACAAACATTCAGAGCCCTTCCTCCATTCAAGTCTGTTGGTGTAAGGTTTTTTTTTTTTTCCTGTACTCTGCCTGGGGGTTTGATAGGAGGGAAATAAGACCCTTTTGGGTTTTTTTTCTTATCTTCACAAAGCCTCCTTACCTTTGGCAAAAATACTACTCTCTGAGAAATGCATGTTGCCTTTTCTGTGCTGCAGTGCATTGTCATAAAATGCTTGTAATTGTTTTGTTGAGCGCCACTGGCTTGTCTAAGCTCAAAGGGCCTTGCAGGTATAGTCCAGTAGAAGGCCATTTACAAGGCTTGTTAGCGTTACACAGTTTACAAAAAATTCTGCAACCCCACTGGTCCCATTGCAGTTTGCTGTGCTACTGATGAAAAGTTATACAGTGTGTAGATTTAACATTAGAGTTTGATTTAAAAAATATATATATAAACCTTGCATGGTTAGAGACCCTTTGCAGTCTCTCTGTTTTACATTTTAACTGTTTATTAAGTATCAAGATAAACATGCAGTACTTTTTAAATGAAGAGGAAGATTTATGAAAGCATGATCTAGAGGTCTGACATGGTGTATCTGTCCCGTAAAGGATGTTTTACTTCTGATCTGAATGTCTAAATTTGAGCATCTTTGCCATTTAAAAAAAGGATCTTTAAAGCTCTGTACAAGTTCTTTAATTCATACTTTGTCATGAAGCTGTATGTCCAGTGGTGTCTTGGGTCGATGTAAGCTGCAATAATTTTGTCTTCCGTGTACTTACCAGCTGTGACTTACTGACTTGGCAAATTGACATTTTACATTTTTATGAGAATGAATGCCCATGAAGCCAGTGGAAAAAAGATGAATAGATAAAAAATGACACTCAGCCAAGCTGCTTCCTGTGGAACCAGAGAAAGAAACCATGAGAGCCATAGATAAAAATATGACCACCGTATTTGAGCTGTAAGGTCAAAGGGCGTCGTGGATGGAAGCATTGGATTCACTGGTTTGTGGGAAGGCTGTGGGTGGTTCTTAAGGTTTTGATCAGGCCTGAAATTTTTGGTTCCAGGGTTGGTTTGGATTCTAGCCTGAACCTGACCCAAGTGCACACAGCATGGGCAGTTTACTGCACGACCAAATGAAATTGCATCGATATTGATCATTGATCGTCATTGCATTGATTAACCTGAAGTTATTCATTGAAATGAATGTACTGTCAGTTCCGTGCTCTGTCCCCAGGGGCAGACAACTCTGGAGGGCTGGTATTTTCTTCTGTTTTTTGGTTCCATTTATTAGCTTCATTTTCTGAACTGCTGTATGCAGCAGTGCAGGTCCACTCCTATGTCAGACCACGGTGGGACTTTATCACTAAGGACACATGTGCCATGTGCAGCCGTAGTTCATGACATTATGAAAGATGTTGGAGCACAAAAACGTGTTGGTTAAATGCTGTAATTAACTGCATGGAATGGATCTGGGTGTCATTGTGCACCCCAGCATTAGATCCACCATGACAAATGGAAGTGCAATGTGTGCTCTCTCTTCTTTATGCTGGTGTCACTGCAATTGAGTGATGCTCAGTGTGCTAAAACATCTGGGAAAGTGACAGCCCAGCTAATGTCAAATGTTCTCACAATGTTACAGGAATGTTTTGTCGATGTAATGACATTGCCACTGTATGGCAGCAACATTTTGAGAAGGTCTTTTTTTGTGTTGGTTGGGATCCTTGGTGAAACGGGTGGTAATAACCATAGCTGCATCATGAGGTGATGGCCCAGGCTGCTACTCACTACTGCAAAAGCTTGTGTGGCATGTAGACCTTAATGCCACCAGTTCTGCAGAGGGGAAGCATTGCCTGCTGGTGTGGTGTGATAAGTGTCAATTACTATGCCAACGCACCCCGAGTCGACCAGAGGAGGATGGGCTCCCCCTATTGAGTCAAGTTGGTTCCTTCCTGGTTTCTTCCTATATTTTTGTTCCTTCAGTTCTTCCTTGCCATTGTTAGGCTAGGCTTGCTGTAAAGGGGGTTTCAGGCTGTGGTGTTCTGCGAAACAGTGTGGCAAATGTTTTGCGCAGTGTATTACAGAAATACATTTTTATTTTTGTTATTTTCAGAAGTTAAGGTGTGTGGTGCAGGGTGTATTATGGTTTCTGAAGGTGAGATTGATGTAGGCTATTTGTTTATAGAGTTGACATTTTCTAATTATTCTCATCTCAGGCAACTTGGAGATGGTTATTAGTGGTTGGCCTGTCTTGTGGCTAATATGGAGTATATTGGGTAATCTTGGAGTGTATTGGGTATACTTTGAGTAATTGGGTATCAATTCTTGTGTTCAAATGTGTTAGAAAGGTACAGCATATGATGATATGCTAGAACAGGAATAATGTCCTACAGTAATGTTATTGATTCTTTCTGCAGAATTGTAAAAGAATCATGTTTTTATGGTTGGAAATCTTTTTCTGCAGTCTTTATTTGTTTTGGTTTTTTTTTTTTGGTTTTTTTTTGGGGGGGGGGGGTGGATATTGCTTCTGTTTTTTTTTTTGGCTCTGCTGGCTCCTAGATGTATTGCAGTCATAGTCTGTAGAAACAATAATGGACAAACTGACTATGATGTCACCAATTGACTTTTCATGGCCTTGTGAAAAGTGTTTTTAGACCGCAGAAGTACAGTTTTCATCCAGTCGTCTTGTACAATTTGGAGTCGGAGACTGCACAGTCGGGACAAGGGGGAACCCTTAAATGGTCTTGAAGTCCAGGCCGGTCCGGGCCAGCCACTAAGGGTGTGCAGTAGTGACACACAGTGCCTCGACATTGAGGCAAACTGTGTCTGATTCCTGCACAAATTATTAAAATATTGTCCAAGTGACACAATAACTTAACTTATTGACACATGGGGAGACCCTAGAAAAAGATGAAACACCTATTGCAGATACATGTTCTTATGGGGGGAAAACTACATGCTCTTGACTTTTTAATTTTTTTTTGTTATTTTGACCGTGTTGGTACCATTGACTTACATTGAAACGGTTGGCTAAAAGACCTACAGTATCCTGGAGCCAACCGCAGTGGCGCTAGAGAGCAGAGTCTCTCAACAACCCAGGAAGTGAGCTTAAAGACGAAGCCCGTTTATGGCCGCCATATTGCAATCCCCCTGTCTGCATCTCTACCGATGGGGCTGTGGTCAGGTCGCCCCCTTGGGAGGGAGGAGTACGTGTCCTGAGTCCTGACACGCTTCTGACATCTCTGTCAGTCTGGGAATGCTCCCCCTGGCCCCTCTTGATTGGCCAAGGTGAAGACGGCGGCTTGGAGCCTTTGTTGTGGGCGAAATGTGGGGTATTCCGGAATGCGGCTGCACTGGCCGCGCATTCTGAATTCTGCGCATACTGCAGTCTGCTGCATTCATTCTTCTCGCCTTTTATATCCACGGTGAGCGATGCACAGGGGGGGAGGCTGTCACGGTTTGTGGAGAGGGCCTTGGCCCTCAGAGAGAATTTTCGGAAGCGGTACGCAGGGTGCAAGACGTCTGTTCGGCCACAGCCTTGCCGAATGTGATCGTCAGGCTGTGAGAGTCTGATACGTTTTTAAGCATGCTTGGTGTATGTGGAACACTACACCAAGTATGCTTGAAAAATGTATCAGTCTCTCACAACCTGATGATTACATTCCTTTTTTTTTGGTTGAAGCCTTCATAAAAATGCAACGCTAGCATGCTCTCCTAAATTAGACCACATTTTCATATGTAGGCCTATTTCTAATATCAAGACCGAAAACATTCATGGAGATCTGTGCTTTTTTATTTTTTTAATTGCATTTTATTAAAGAATATATGTTTGTATTAATAGCTAAATTTATTAAAATCATTACATTTTTGTTTTAAATCTTTTTTTTTTCCCCTTTCTGGTGCTTTTGTGATTCGAAATCCTTTTTTTGGGCTGGAATGTAGGTTTGGCTTTTTTGCAGTAGTAGCAAGAGCCAATGGAAATTCTTCTTAGTGAGACTGAAGGACACCCCTTGCCTGACCAGGCAGGATTTGGGGCGCGTTGAGTTTCCTTTCATTGGTCACTCTTGACAGGAATGGAGAAAATGAGTGTCACCTCCTCCCCCCTTGCTTCCACTACCTGTTTCCTCCCTCCAGCAGAGTCAGTGACTCTGGGTCCTGTCCAGTGAAAGTCTCCAGATGAGTGATTTTCACTCGTTTCTGTCCTTGGGAGCGGTGTTACTTTGGATGGGTCCATAACGTTCCAAAAACCGTCTGTCATCCAAACCCCCCACCCCCACCCCCCCAAACATTTCTGTTTATAAAAAAAACTCACAAAGACTTTGTAAAACTGCAGTTTCAGCATGTTCTGCTCAACGTGCCGACATTTTCTGTTGGTATTTCTCATACAAGATGGACACCAGTGGGGAGTGGTAGTCATTTGCACGCATTATTGTCATTGGGAATTTAATTAAAGCCTCTGTAACTGCCCAAAAATCATACTTTTCCCACCCAATTACAGTTTGCTCCACGTTTTGACATGTTGATTCCGCACCACCCGGCTCCCGCCCTCACTGCCAAAACGCTGATCTCAGATCAGCGTCGGGGAAGAAGACGCATGTTCCTACTGCGCTGAGCGCTGATCCAGTGTCTGTGAAGCTGGGAGGGTGGAGAGGGGGCTATCTGGAATGCAGCTTCGGTCTCCAACCACTCACTTCCCATGACCTTAACCCAGGGAGCATGCTCAGTGTGTCTGCCTCTTTTCCTCTGTGGAGATTAGTGTCCTGTATACCAGGAAGAGGCACAAGGCCTTTTATTCAATTTGCTATTTTTTTTTAAACCATAAGGAATGTGCTTGTGAACTTTTTTTTCCCCCTCTCTGCACAGCATTTTGTACTGCATACTGCAGCTTGTTGTAGTTTTTTGTTTGTTTTTTTTTTGGTTTTTTACTTAAGGGGTTAAAAGATGCACAGAAAGTTATTGTAATGGGACTTCAGTTCATTGTGATTATTTAAGAAGCTGTTGTTTTTGTCGCACCCTGCTTTGCCAAAATGAAATAATCAGATTCTAATTTTTAATGTTGGAATGAAAGTGAAAGCATTCTTTGCATCTCTTTCTGTGTAATCTTCTGTGGTTTAGCTTTGAAGTGGCCTCCTGAAAAGGCAGTGTGATGTTAAATTATGCGTTTACTTGCTCACCTGGATTTGAGCTCTCCCACTTTGTTTTGTTCAGGATCACCAAACCCCTGACATTTGCCGACTGTGTTGGTGATGAGCTGCCTTTAGGATGGGAAGTGGTTTATGACCAGCAGGTGGGAGTTTACTACATCGACCACATCAACAGTAAGTCTTCGCGGATTTCCTTCTGTCTTGCTGGGGCTATGGAACCTCTGGCTTTTCTGTCTGTCATTTCAAAAATACTGGCCTGTGATGATGAAATTCAGAACAGTAGAATTTTATTATTCTTTTCCTTTTGATTTGTGTTTGGGGAAGCATTAAAATTTTCATTTGATTTAAGAAGTGATACCATGCCAAATGAGATGCAGGATGTTTATTGAAGTGCACTACGTTTCCGAGAGTATGTGGACACCCCTTCTAATAAATGGTCTCAGCTATGTCAGCAACACACATTGCTAACAGGTGCATAGAATCAAGCCTTAAGCCTTATTTCTTTATAAATTAGCAAAAATTTCTAAAAACCTGTTTTCGCTTTGTCATTATGGGGTATTGTGTGTGAGAGTAAAAATGAATTTAATCAATTTTACAGTAAGGCTGAAACGTAACAAAATGTGGAAAAAGTGAAGAGGTCTGAATACTTTCCGAAGGCACTGTACCTCTGGAAACAGGGTCAGCACAAGAACTGTTTGTCAAGAGCTTCATGAAATGGGTTTCCATGGCCGAGCAGCCTAAAATCACCATGCGTGATGCCAGGCGTCGGCTGGTGTGGCCTAAAGCACACTGCCTCTGGACTCTGGAGCAGTGGAAATGCTTTCTCTGGAGTGGTGAATCACGCTTCACTGTCTGGCAGTGTGATGGACGAATCTGGGTTTGGTGGAATGCGTAGTGCTGACCGTACTGGCCCAAATAGTGCCAACTGTAAAATTTGGTGGGGGATCAATGGTCTGAGGCTGTTTTTCATGGTTTGGACTCGGCCTCTTCATTCCAGTGAAGGGAAATCTTAGTGCTCCAGCACACAATGACATTCTAGAGAATTGTACACTTCCAGCTTTTTTGGCCACAGTTTGGGGCCCTTTCCCATTTCAGCATGACAATGACCCTGTGCACTAAGTGAGGTCCTTATAGAAATGTTTAGCTGAATTTGGTGTGGAAGAACTTGACTGTCCTGCGCAGAGCCCTGACCTCATCCCCATCAAACCTCTTTAGGATGAACTGGAACGCTGACTGCAAGCTATGCCTTATACCCAACATCAGTGCCCGACCTCACTAACGCTCTTGTGGCTGAATGGAAGTGAATCCCCGCAGCCATGTTCCAAAATCTACTGAAAAGCCTTCCCAGAAGAATGGAGGCTGTTACAGCAGTAAAGGAGGTCCAACTCCATATGAATGCCCATGGTTTTGGAATGAGATGTACAACAAGTACATATGGGTGTGATGTTCAGGTGTCCACACATTTTGGAAATGTAGTGTATATTTGTGTGCCAATAAGAAAAAAATCACTACAGCACCATCTTAGAAAATTCCGGTCTCCAGTTCTCTGTAAACAAGCTGATAGCTGCCGTTCGAACCGCTGTCAGCTTGGCTGTGATTCGAATGCAGTCCGAGGGCACGTGGGTCACTGTTTGGGTTTATCTCCAAACCCTCCGCTAGTGCGGGTCTGCCTCTCTCCCAGGCTTAAGGCTGACCGTCCTGATCCAGCCCCCTACTCTGAGCAGCCCCGGCTGTGGATATTACAGCTGGGCACGAGGAGCGAGATTCTCTTCTTCTCAATTCTCAGAGAACTGCGTGAATCTGAAACCTAGTTACCTAACAACAAAGAGGTGAACGTAAATTGTTCTCCGTGGTGTAGTTTTTCCTGTGCTACGCCCATTTTTGTATTTTTAACTAATTATTGAGACTAATTACCAATGATGATTTTGCCTCAACTAAAGTTATTTGTGATGTGGAAACTGAGACTGGAAGAGTTGTTCCAGTTAATTATATTTTCATGTTACTCTCTTGGTTTTTCTATATCTTCACTTTCCATTTTTTGAAAGTAATTGGCAAAATAATTTTGCCTCAGCAAAAGTCTGCTCGCATGAAGGAGACGGAGACTGGGAGAGCTTGTTGCTGTTGTTACCGAGGCCTGTTTGGCGTTCCAGTGTCGCCCACTTTAGCCACAGATGTAATGGTCCCACAGGCCTGTAATCTGCCCATCACATCGTCCCTAAGTGTTTCAGAGGTCTTTGTGTCGATAATAAATGGAGGGGATTCCCCCCCCCCCCCTCCCCCCCCACCCCTTTGCAGAGACCACCCAGATTGAGAACCCGCGGACGCGATGGCGCCAGGAGCAGGAGCGCATGCTGAAGGAGTACCTGGTGGTGGCGGAGGAGGCGCTCAACGCCAAGAAGGAGATGTACCTGATAAAGCAGCAGCGTCTGGAGCTGGCACAGAAAGAGTTCCTGCTCTTCCACGAGCTCGGCGAGGAGGACGGTCACTCCGTCAGCAGCAGTGAGCCCCCCCCCCCATCACCCCCCACCCCCGCGCCTCCCGTAGCCACCCCTGCGCCTGTTAGCCGCCCACAATATTCGGTTCCCTGTTTATGTAAGGTTCATGCCAATAGGCTGAGCCGTGCGAGCGCACAGGCATTACTCGGTTATTAAGCACACCGTGTCCCTGAGAGGCTTCCATTGAATTCCTCTCTGCTCGGATGCCGGGGCCTGGCATTTTTACATTTCTTACATACGTTTTTGCCTTTTTTTTTTTTGTTTTTTGGCGGGGTGGGGGCGTTCGTGGTGGAAAAGAGGAGTTTGGTTTCAGTGCGAGCTGACTGACCCTTTTTTCCTCTCTCTCTGTCTCTCTCCCTTCTCCTTCCTGCTCGTAGCATTCTCTGGCTCCACTTCAAATGCAAAATATGACCCTGACCAAATAAAAGCGGAAATCGCCAGTAGGCGGGAGAGGGTAAGTCATTATCGGCGGAGAACAATGGCTCGCACGTCAGGCCCCTGCAGGGATCAGGCAGGCGTGGAACGGCTCAGGTGTGGCGCACTGTGAGAGTGCGCGGTGGGAGAGCGCGGTGGGAGTGCACAGTGGGAGTGTGCAGTGAGACTGCGCGGTGGCAGTGCGCTGTGGGAGTGTGCAGTAGGAGTGTGCAGTGAGACTGCGCTGTGGGAGTGCGCAGTGGGAGTGTGCAGTGGCAGTGCGCAGTGGGAGTACGCAGTATGCAGTGAGAGTGCGCAGTGGGAGTGTGCAGTGGGAGTACACAGTGTGCAGTGAGAGTGCGCAGTGGGAGTGCGCAATGGGAGTACACAGTATGCAGTGAGAGTGCGCAGTGGGAGTGTGCAGTGGGAGTGTGCAGTGGGAGTGCGCAGTGGGATTGCACGGTGAGAGTGCACGGTGGGAGTGCACAGTGGGCATTACACCAGGGAATTAGGGGATCAGGCACCCTCTTCTGCTCTTCTGTCCGGACCCCGCTGGGCTGTGGAAGTTTGGGTTTGTAGATGCACAGATGGGAAATTTCTCCATGGTACTGCATTCCAAGTAAAATTCCATAATGTCACGATTCTACAAATGTCAATATTTTAACCTCACGATTGGTAGAAATTTAGTTTTTTAAGAAGGTATTCAGCAAGTTTTCAAAGGGGCGAGAAAAGTGTGTGAGTGTGTGTCATAGTATTATTTTTTTCCCCCTTAGTGTATTTACTTACTCCCTGTTACCTGTTGGCTAATGATGCCAAGTTCTTTTTTCATTATTTAGATGTAGTACCATGGAGAAATGCGTGCCTTGGTGTACTGCCTCCCCCGTTCCCCTCAGAAATCTGAATGGAGAAATACTTATCAATATTTTCAGTCTAAAAGATGTTTTTGTCGTTTCCTGTCAGCTTTAGATCCCTGGGTGTATGTTTGTTACATAAAGGCTCAGAAGGGTATGATAAACAGGGTGTGTACAGGAGGACACATAATGTGCCTGAAAGAACAAAGATCTCTGTACCTGACCGGGCATGTTGTTGTACATCAGCATCAGGAAGAAAAGGAAAAAAAGCCATTTAATAAGCATGAATCATTCAAACCCTCAACATGGCAACATTCACACAAGTGACAGAAGTGTTTTGGAGAATCTAGTAATGGGTGTAATGTTACATTTTACTCATGGCTGAGTGCTGGCTTGACTTCAGATTCTGAAAGTTTTAAAACATTATACTGGTATATCCATTTTGATCTGAGAGTGTAGCTGAAGACATCAGCAGTATGTGTAAAATGTATTTTGTTTGGCTAACGTGTAGGTTTTGGTTTCCTGTGGGCGTGGTAGGGGGTAGAGATCTGTCATCTATGGGTTCATGGCCTCTGTAACCTTGGGGTGAATCTACATTATACTGTGTGTCCGAGGGATGAGTGTGGAGTCTGTGTGACTGGAGGTTGGTCTCGTCTGAACTGCCTGTATGTGATATGGTTAATGGAGTAAAGGCAGAGTGGTGTAGGTTAGTCTAATTTAATTGGCTCTGTGTAACAGGCTGGGCGAGGTTGGTTTGGTCTGGGAGGTTTGGTGGAGAAGGTTGCTCTGGTCTGAATGGCTGGGTGTAATGGGCAGGTTGGGTGGAGAAGTTGCTCTGGTCTGAATGGCTGGGTGTAATGGGAAGGTTGGGTGGAGAAGGTTGCTCTGGTCTGAATGGCTGGGTGTAATCGGGAGGTTGGGTGGAGAAGGTTGCTCTGGTCTGAATGGCTGGGTGTAATCGACGGGTTGGGTGGAGAAGGTTGCTCTGGTCTGAATGGCTCTGTGTAATCGACGGGTTGGGTGGAGAAGGTTGCTCTGATCTGAATGGCTGGGTGTAATTGGCAGGTTGGATGGAGAAGGTTGCTCTGGTCTGAATGGCTGGGTGTAATGGGAAGGTTGGGTGGAGAAGGTTGCTCTGGTCTGAATGGCTGGGTGTAATCAGGAGGTTGGGTGGAGAAGGTTGCTCTGGTCTGAATGGCTGGGTGTAATGGGCGGGTTGGGTGGAGAAGGTTGCTCTGGTCTGAATGGCTGGGTGTAATCGACGGGTTGGGTGGAGAAGGTTGCTCTGGTCTGAATGGCTGGGTGTAATCGGTGGGTTGGGTGGAGAAGGTTGCTCTGGTCTGAATGGCTGGGTGTAATGGGAAGGTTGGGTGGAGAAGTTGCTCTGGTCTGAATGGCTCTGTGTAATCGACGGGTTGGGTGGAGCCGGGTCTCAGTCGTTTCCTTGTCCCTCCAGGTCTCCACGTTGAAGCAGGAGCTGGCCCAAGTGAAGCAGGAACTGCACTACAAGGAAATGGGAGTGGAGACCCTACAGGAGTGAGTACATCGCTCTGCCGCTTCCCTCCCCAGACCTTCCCTTCCTCCTCCTTTCCTCTCCTCCGTCTGGTTCCCTCCCTCTTCCCCACATTCCTCTCGCAGTCTGTCCCTCCCCAGCCCCCCTAGTGTGTGACCCTCTATTTTCCCCTGAGCTGTCAATTCTGTTGCTTTCCTCCACATGTGCTCTCCTCTCTTTTTCTCTCCACCTTTTTTATTCGCTCGCTTTTTACCTTTCCCTCGTTTCCTCTTTTCCATAGTTCTGTAGAATGCCTGGAAATCAGTCATAGCAAATCATTGATGCTAGTAAATGCACATATGACTCAGCTGTGGAGTTATAAAATGGAATATTGCTGTGCTTTTTAAAAGCATTTTTATGGTAGCACCAAGCTGTGCTTTGTCGTATTAATCTGTAAAAGATTCAGAATTTGTGTCACTGTTCATTTTCAGCTAACTTTAATGTTAATGTAATGGTGTCAGTAATCCCTAACCACATTTCCAGAAAATGCAGTCAGCTCTGTGAAATGCTTTATTATCAGTTAGTGTGAAAATAATTTTCTTGGGAAGGGAAAAATTGCTAGACTGATATGGTAGAAATGCTGTTCCTGTAACTTAATTTAACTTGCACGTTTTCATGCTAATTCATGTGCCCAAAGAAACATTCCCCCCACGTAAGAAAGAAATAACAGAAGACTGCCCCCACAAGGCCTAATTATAACAACGCTATCAGGACATGTTCTCTTTCTGGCATCAAGCTGTTTACATGACCCCCCCTTCTTTTCTTTAACAAAAAAAAAAAGAACAATTTGTCAAAATTCAGAATAGTCCTGTCAGGCTTTCATAGTCCAAAGTGTATTCACTTTTTTTTAGTGCACACTAGCTGGCAGTGGAGGGGTAATGATTGTGTGAGTAGTGTTTTTTTTTTTTTTTTTTTTTGGCTCCTGTGTGTAGTTGTGGTTGGGCTGTTTGTGTCTGTCGGCAAGGGGTGGAGGTGTTGTGTTTTTTTTTTTTTTTTTTGGCCGGGGGGGTTGGGGGGGAGGGGGTCGTCGTCAGTGTGGGCTTTAAATTTTTTTTTTTTTCAAATTTGGCTTCTCCCAAGTTTAGTTTGGGGTGGGGGGGGAAGGAGACTCCACCTCAGGAAGAGGATGCAGCCGAGGAGAGCAGGAGCCAAGGATCTCCTCAAAGAGGAAGTGCTCTGTTTGGAGGAGGAAAAAAAACACAGAAAAAAAGAGAAGAAAAAAAAAAGGGGCAGGGAGCCTTGGAGAGCAGTTTTAGAAAAAGGAGATCTGCCTGCAAATTCCTCCATGCTTCAAGAGAGGGGAGGGCAAGGGCGAGAGAGGTTTAGACTTTTAAAAGTACTGTAACATTCCTTGAGCCAATGCGCTGTTGAGGTGGAACGCTCAAAAAGGAAGCGCAGACAAACACAATGAAAGATGAAACCGCAACAAAAAACAAAAAGTTTGCAGTGAAAATATGAGTGACAGATGGTGAGAGAGACAGAGAGAGAGAGAGACAGAGAAGCGTTATCTTTCAAAGTACAACTACAAAGGCTCTCTGAATAGGCCAGAGGTACAGCCAGTCGTGGAAACACACACACACACACACACACACACACACACACACACTACACAAACTTATACTGCACACTGATGTGCACACAGGCATATGCTGCACACAAATACACACATAGACTGCACAAATAAACAGTCTGTACACACACACACATACACTGTGCACGAACACAAATGCACTGCACACACACACACACACACAAACTGCGCACAAACCCATGCAATCTCTCACACTTGCATTCACACATGCACATGCATACGTAAATGCACACAAACGCACACGGAGGGGCTCTGGCTGTAGAAGCATTTTTCTTCTCTCCTCTCCTCTCTCTCTCTCTCTCTCGCTCCAGTTCTCCTTTATCCAGTGGGATTGAGGCCCTGAATGGAATGCCCCAAATGTGGTCCCCCAGATAGGCCTGTTATTCCTAAATCACTGCCACTGTCAGACCCAATTACAGTCCCAAACTCCATCATGTCCCCCTTAGATAAATAAACAACTCTGCCACAGGGAAATTCCCTTTCACCCTCAGAAGCATTCATCTCACGGAGAAGGCATTAAAAAACTGAAGTGTCACCCAAAATCAGGCCCAGAAATGGAAGATACTTAAGGTGGATTTTGCATAGAACTTGCATTGCTGCTGTTTTTTTTTTAGTTTTTCAGTTTTTTGCTTATATAGTACCTTACCCACCATCACCTAAAAGTGCTTTCAAACGTCAGACTAGTCTCATTGCACATTCTTGCAGCTGGAATGTTTTTGTTTTTATGCCAGAGAGGGTTTTATGGTAAGCATTTTGGTAAGCTTTTTGCCAGGGAGCACTGGTGCTCCTGATCTGGAAAATTTTGGAGCACGCAGCAAAATGGAGGAGCGCAAACTACATTTGCAGTTTCTTTTTTATCCTATGACAGAAACGGGTTCAAAATTGCCAATAGTAAAAGTTAGAATGTTTTATTAAAAAAACAAAACAAAAAAAAAAAAAAAGCAATTTAGCATTTTTACAATAGTGTATGCAGTGCACTAGTTATCTGTACATGGCAGAATCTCTTTCACATCCAGAGTCTAAAATGGATTTCCTCCTCACGTGTACCGCTGTTCGTTTTTGTCCATTCTCCCTCATATTCCTGCGGATGGAAATAATTTTTAATGCTCTTAATTTACAGAAAAATTGCTTAACCTACCGTCAATGAGCAGTAGCGCAGTAACGCAAGATGACGAGTTCTAAAAGATCCGACATTATCTCGGAAAGACTTTTTGGTCACGCCTCATTAATATAGATGAGTTTGAGTTTATTCGCTGGCACGCACCGCAGCGAGCTCATATTTACTTTGTGGCTCACTGTGCCATGGACAGGTCTGTGTAAAAAATCCACAGGAGCAGTTAATGAATTGAACATCCAAAGCATTAAGCATGGCAGAGGTCCAAATCTCCTCTCACACCAGTGTCCCTGAATTCAAAGTGTAATTTTTTTTTTTTTTTTTAAAGTAGGAGCAAATGCAAGTATTTTGTTGCGCTGTAGGACTCTGAGCGGAATGCTTGATGTGGGTGGATTTTGGTCCGGGGTAGACCAGTGCAGTGAATTCAGTTCCCCTGAGGCCTGTGTTCCAAGTTCTGTGTTCCACTCTGGAAGCCTCCTTTGTGCTCCTGATTTTAAGCGGGGTTAATAAAATGGCGATGAGACCATCAAAATATTACAATAAATATTAATATTATTATTACAACAAAAAAAAAAAACAGAAACTCCACCAATCACTGAGTGTGAAATGGTAACACTACGTGTTTGGCTAGATATTTGGCTAGTAATTCCTGGAATGCCACAGGGTGCCTGAAAGTATATCTGCCAGCGTTCTCTGACTGGTAGAGAGGTTTTCTATTTTGTTGTTGATGCTACAACTCCTGTCCACATTTTATTGTTTCTGGTTTTTAGATGCTCAAAGGTAGAGGTGTAGCCGTGAGTGTTAGCAGCAGGTTTGGATAGGCTAATAAACGCTGAGGCGTGGGTAGGGTGGGGAACAAAGCAGTGCTTGTTTTTGGGTTAGGGGGCAGGGTCCTGGGGTGAACAGTACCTGCTGTTAAACGGGGGCCTTACAGGAAGCTGGCCATGGCAAGACCAGGGCCCTATGCCAGCAGTGAGCGGCTAACAGGCAGACTGCCTCCACACACACGTGCGCGCGCACACGCACACACACCCACACACACTCATAGACAAGAGTTCATCTCATTTCAGCACAAACTGCTGAAGTTTAATTAACTGAAAATTCTGCTGTGTGCTGTAAGGTTAATGTCTTCAAAGGGTATTTCAAAGCGTATTGTTGACGCTTGATAGCATGACATAAAATGGGACAGTTCAGTGACTTTCTGTTTCAGTTTTGCTGTGACGGAGTGGAATTTTTTGTGGTAATGACTGCAGAGGGCTAATTTATGCATGTAATATTTGCGCTGTTTTTGGGAAGGGAGGTGGGGTCATGTTTCCCCTAATTATAATGCTGTGTTGGGGCAACCCCCCTCCCCCAGGCAGCCTCGTGTTAGTCACGTTTGTGTTATTCCAACTTAAACTTGCCATCTGGTTCAATGTCAAATGCATCAGGTGTGGTTTCGACAAGCTTTAAACCTAGGGAAAGTTTTTTGTTGGACATGCACACGTAATAGGTTTTGGCAAGGAGCAGAGATGGTGCTCAGTCATCGGTGTCGCAACTTGGGAGTAGCACTCATTACATAAGCCTGTGTGCTGTGTTAAGTGTGTAAAATAAGCTACCATGCCAGTATCGATTGTAATTAGTGTCTGGGTATGTTCATATATGTATTGCTTTTGCGCAGAAATACGCACACACAGGCTTGCACACTTCTCGTGCTTTTCTCTTTGTGTAACCGTCACAGCAGCTGCTCTGAACAAGGATTTCAGTCATTTCACAGAAGGAAAATAATCCGTCAAACTCGAGCACCAGCCCAGTTTTTTTTTTTTTTTCAGTCTGAGTGATGTCATTTCCAATTTAATTCTTTATAATTAGGTGTGGAAAACTGGGTGGGGCAGATTCTTGCGTAAACTATATTTAGATGTCTGTGTACATTTTTGTGCATGGCATGTGGATACTCTCATAAAGACGTTCCTGTGTGTAGGGACAGGTCTTCGTTCTGAAACGTCTTGGTCAGTCTGCTAACTGAAGTATTTAGTCTGAGTAATTACAAAGGTTTGCTTCTGTGCCTTTCAGCCATTATTCCAGTTAAAGATTAGATTTTCATGCATTTATTTTCTAGCATTATCAGATATATTGGAAGGAAATGATAGTAGATCACAATAGTGAAGATTGGTTATTTTAATAATAAAAAATAAAGATAGTAATTTGTAAAAAAAAAAAATTTTAAAAACTTTCTTTTGAACACTTCTTTTGAAATGATTGCTTTGTGAACTTCTCCCACTGTAGGTTCACAAAGGGTTTGCTTTGAAAAGAGCTGGAACAAGGCAGTTTGCCCCTGTGATAAACACAGACAGGTTGGGCTTAAGGAGCAACTGCAGTCTCAAAAATAACAAAACAATAGGAAAACTAAAGCAGAGAGTAATTGATGCAGTAATTGTAATTGTAGGGTGAAGTACACCGACTAAACAAAAGGAGCAAAAACACAAACCACCGCTTTACTCCTGTACTTAAGTGTGTCTGTATCTGTGTCTGTGTCTGTCTGTGTGAGAGCAGGATCGACAGGAAGATGTCCTGCAGTCAGACCAGTTACAAGCTGGACGAGGCCCAGGCCATCTTCAACGAGCTGCGCAGCATCAAGAAATCCATCAGCACAGGCGAGAGGGAGAGGCAGGACCTCATCCAGGTGAGTTACCTGTGCAGGTGAGGAGAGGCAGGACCTCATCCAGGTGAGTTACCTGTGCAGGGGAGGAGAGGCAGGAGCTCATCCAGGTGAGTTACCTGTGCAGGTGAGGAGAGGCAGGCGCTCATCCAGGTGAGTTACCTGCGCAGGTGAGGAGAGGCAGGACCTCATCCAGGTGAGTTACCTGTGCAGGTGAGGAGAGGCAGGACCTCATCCAGGTGAGTTACCTGTGCAGGTGAGGAGAGGCAGGAGCTCATCCAGGTGAGTTACCTGTGCAGGTGAGGAGAGGCAGGAGCTCATCCAGGTGAGTTACCTGTGCAGGTGAGGAGAGGCAGGACCTCATCCAGGTGAGTTACTTGTGCAGGTGAGGAGAGTCAGGAGCTCATACAGGTGAGTTACCTGTACAGGTGAGGCAAGCCTCGTCAGGTGAGTTACCTCAGAGTTGTTTTCAGGGGAGAAATATTGAAGATGAGCTCTCGTGAACCAGTGTTGTTCCATTTTAAAAACGAATGACGTAACGTTAGCAAAACAGACTCATTTCGGACACTTGCTTGTTTCATCAGCTAAACCCTAAAACGGTCCATTTCTTTGCCTAAACTGCACTAAGAATCACACGCCCCAAAAGATGCAGTTTGTTTATTAACACACTAACAAAGGCTTTGCATTTGGCCTACCAAATTGTTTGGCAGCCAACTAACTAGCTAACTACATCTCATGGATGCACCGATATAATGACGACAGATACAGCTATGGAACTGCAGACTCCGACTCCTCATCCGTAATGTGATACAGGCCTACATATAAAATCCAGCTGTCAGTTTTTCACAGTTTCGCATGGCATGTTTGCATCGCACTGGCTTTATGTAGCCAGACCAGGAACACCCACATGAACCAGAGATAGGCAGTAGGAGGATCTCGTGTACCAGAGCAGTAACGGTGACTCTGTCAGGGCTGCGACACTGCCTCTCCTGTAGTACCGAATGGGCTGCTCAACACAGGCGATCTAATCATCCCCGTTTAACTGGCTCGGACCCCTGAAGGATGTGGTGCAAAATGACCGGTGTGTGTCACCCAGATAGGCAGATGCTCCATTCTAGTGAGGGTTCAGACAAGCCCCCCAAAAATGGCGTGAGATTTGGAAAAGGGGATAGAAAGCAGAAATGCAGTTTATGATCCAATATTTACCAAACGCTATTGCCCCTGTTCTGAAAGTTATCTAAAATATCTTAAGAACTATTTATGTTTACGAAGTATATCTTGTTGTTAGCAGTATTTAAGTGAATTAGTTATTTAATCAGGTACTTATAGTTGCACTTGAGCATTTTGCTCTGTGGCAGAAATATATCAGTGGATACAGTAAGTGTTCTGAAGTGATGCTGAAGAAAATGGTTTGCTTTTTGTGACTGAGGTCTTTTGCTCTTAAAGCTGCAATTAAGGGTTTTTGCTCAGTGTGACTCCCACTGGTGAGAATCTAGACTGTACGTACATTGGCAGTGTTTTTGATATTGCCCCCTTGTGGTGGTCCTGTGGAGGATTTTGTTGATCTTCAGTTGATTTGAAAGTGTGGACTGTCAGTTTTAATTTGAGGGAATACATCCATATCAGGTGATCTGTGTATGAACTACAGCCCTTTTTTCTACATAGTTTGACAACAAAGGACTACAAAATGGTGTCACTGTAAAAATCCTCACTGCACTGTCTATGTGGGGTTGAGATTTGCTTGGGAAGTTGCCTTGAATGTTGTGAGACTGTCTGACATGACTGACAATGAACTGGCTTTCATGCTAGCTATAATGATTACTGTTTTGCTAAACACCCACTTGCTTGTTGACTATTAAGGTAAATATTCATGTTTTTAAATTGTAATCCATCGAGGTAACATGTTGAGACCAAACAATCTACAATGTACTGGCGCTGTTCTCCACTGACTTTCATATTAAGATGTCCAACCCTCTACCATCTTGTCAAACCCTGCACCATCTTTGAATGGGCTCACCTCCTTGGCGCCTCTGTTTCCCGGCAGAGCCTGGCTAAGCTGACGGTGAACTTCAGCGACTCCCTGCACGACCCCGCTGGCACCCCCGGAGCGCTGGGGGAGCCCTGCCTGCTGCAGTGTTACCGGGACACGGGCTGCCAGACGGACATCATGGGAGAGGTGGGTACACTCCGATTGGACAGGTTTACTGACTAGCCTGGCTGGCCACAAGTCTCATTTTATCTTTTTAGTATTTACAGTGTTGCTCGCTACATTTTTGACAGAATTTGCGATTGAACAAAATTGACTTGCTGCCTCAAGTATGTGCAAAGTATAAACTGAAAGTAAAAAGTTAAATCGTTTTTCTATCGTTTTCCAGTGTTGGGCCTCCTTTGTAATTGATTCTAGTATTTCATTTACATTTTTCGTTGGTATTAATTTGATTTGTAAGGTAAGTATTTATTTGTGTGCAAAACAGGTAATAAAGTATAATATATGTTTTTTTTACTTAAGTGTATATGTCTTTTTCTCATAAAGCTCTATTCTCAAGATTCCTCGCCACTGGTGGACAAAGTGAGACTGAACTGGCAGTATGAAGAAGCCAAAAAAAAGTAATGTTGCACACGCACTGCAGAACTGCTGCATCTGCACCAGTGTCCTCTTCCAAGTGCCACAGTCCAGTCTTTGCTTTATTTCAGATTTTATGGGTATTTAGAGTACCTCTGGGTAGCCTGCCCTTAGGGTGAGATTCCAGAATGAAGGTTTTGGTTAGTGTCTGTTTTTCCTTTCAGTTAAGGTAGAGAGAATGTCCATCGACACACAAACCACATAAAATTATGTGTATTATTTTATGTTTCATTGTTTAAAACACTTTGAATCTGTGGTCTGAAAAAGCTCTTCAAATTTTTATTATTATTTGTATTATTTTTATAATATTATTATTATTATTGTTAGTATATTTTAAAGTTACACTTCCCACCCCAAGCACCAAGTACACATCTTGTTTAGACTTTTGTAATGGTAAATTGGTGGGTGTGTGGGGACCCATGGTATGAAGCCCATGACTGAAGCTCAGTTTTGCCAGTTGAAGCCGGCCCGGTGGAACGGCTGGCTGGTAGGCGTGTCCCACCATGATCGGTCAAGCGGCCGGCGCTCTGAATGCACCCACTTTTGGAAATGAGCTTGGTGGTCAAATTCTTCATTTAGCATGCATTCCTGCCCCGCGCGGCGTCCTGCTGACACTGTGCTGCCTTTGTGTGAGAGGCCAGAGCGCTGCCCACCTCTACTGGGCCCGGAGCAGCGCTGGCACCGCACACGCACGTTAGCACAGACGCTCGCTAACACACACTCACAGAGACAAGCACGTTAGCGCAGACGGTCGCTAACACACACTCACAGAGACAAGCACGTTAGCACAGACGCTCGCTAATACGCACTCACAGAGACAAGCACGTTAGCACAGACGCTCGCTAATACGCACTCACAGAGACAAGCACGTTAGCACAGACGCTCGCTGACACGCACTCACAGAGACAAGCACGTTAGCACAGACGCTCGCTGACACGCACTCACAGAGACAAGCACGTTAGCGCAGACGCTCGCTGACACGCACTCACAGAGACAAGCACGTTAGCGCAGACGCTCGCTGACACGCACTCACAGAGACAAGCACGTTAGCACAGACGCTCGCTAACACGCACTCACAGACACATGCACATTAGCACAGACGCTCGCTAACACGCACTCACAGAGACAAGCACGTTAGCACAGACGCTCGCTAACACGCACTCACAGAGACAAGCACGTTAGCACAGACGCTCGCTAACACACACTCACAGAGACAAGCACGTTAGCGCAGACGGTCGCTAACACACACTCACAGAGACAAGCACGTTAGCACAGACGCTCGCTAATACGCACTCACAGAGACAAGCACGTTAGCACAGACGCTCGCTGACACGCACTCACAGAGACAAGCACATTAGCACAGACGCTCGCTGACACGCACTCACAGAGACAAGCACGTTAGCGCAGACGCTCGCTGACACGCACTCACAGAGACAAGCACGTTAGCGCAGACGCTCGCTGACACGCACTCACAGAGACAAGCACGTTAGCACAGACGCTCGCTAACACACACTCACAGAGACAAGCACGTTAGCACAGACGCTCGCTAACACGCACTCACAGAGACAAGCACGTTAGCACAGACGCTCGCTAACACGTACTCACAGACATGCATACGTTAGCGCAGACACTCACACTCACAGACACATGCACGTTAGCACAGACGCTCACTAACATGCACTCACAGACACGCGCAGGTTAGCGCAGACACGCTAGTGCTAGGCAATGATATTAAACCAGCAACAAACATTGTGCACATCTACAATTATTTATGGGACATGCTAGTATATGTATATAATACATATAAATATGTAAAATCTGTAACTTGGAAGTGATTGGGTTTTTTTAACGCTTTTCCAAAAAGTTCTGTAAGCCATTTGACTGTAATATCCAAGTTCGAACTCTTGGTACCCTCCCCCCCACACTCAGGGTGTCCAGCATCCAGCACCAGCTGGCCCAGATGGAGAGCGAGAGCTGGCCGGGCCGAGCCGAGGCGGACCGGGACCGGGACTGTCTGCAGCTGCTGCGTGAGAAGGAGGCTCTGCTGCAGGAGATAACCCTCCTCAGCCAGCAGCAGTGCCCCCTGGAGTCTCTCCTCCAGCTGGAGGACGAACGGCAGAGGCTCGAGGAAGAGGTGCAGAGGGCCCACGCTGTCCAGAGCCAGGGGGCCAGCCAAAGGTCAGGGGTCACTTTGTCCTCCATTCCAAACACCTTGGATTTTTTTTCAACTTTGTGTTTAAAATAACGCAGTCGTGACAAATTGAACAAGTCCTATTTTGGAATAATTGATAAGAAATCATAGACAGTCAAGGACGTCTGCCCCCAATAAATCAATGTTATTTGGCTAACAAAGCTAACGGCTAACAGAGAGTGAAATGCGCATACTCGAGGCGGGAGCACTTTGAGCCCAACGTCCTCCATTTTATCACGCGATTCGTGGTGAGTAACTTCACGGAACCTGAGTCCATGTCTATGTATTTACTTTGTTTCACCAAATTCCTGCACATTTTAGTTGTATTTGTTATTCTAAAATGGTTGGGAAGTTTCTAAGCGTGGCACTTTTCTGTGTGGGTTGGGATGGGCGTGGCTACAGGGTGTTTCCTAGAAGTTATCACCGTATGTTCTCAAATTCAGAGAACACTCTTTTTAAGCAAGGTGTGTGTGTGCGCCAAGTGTGCCACATCAGAATACAGTAACTCCTGTCGGTTATGGCTGTGGTATCTGTGCAGACCTGTTCACCTAAGTAGTCTTCTCTGGTTTTATCTGAGATGCAGAGTGCACAGAAATCTAACTAATGCAGTGGTAACCAACCCTGTTCCTGGAGATCGATCATCCTGTAGGTTTTCACATCAACCCTAACAAAGCACACCTCATTCAACAGCTAGAGATCTCGCTCAGCTGCTAATTAGTAGAATCACGTGTTAGAATGAAAACCTACAGGATGGTAGATCTCCAGGAGCAGGGCTGGTTACCACTGAGCTAAGGAGTCCCAACCCAGGACCTGCGGAGAGCCACGTCAAAGCGTGGAGGCGGTGTGTGGCCTGCGAACCATTTGTGTGCAGTAATGCTGGGTGCTGATAGACGTCCGCTGGTGAAGCGGATGGAGTGGATGAATTCCAGCACGCACAGTGGGGCCGGGGCTGCCCAATCAGGACGCGCTAGCATTGTTGCATAAGTGTCCAATCTTAAGAAATCTGGCGAACGTGTACGGGTGTTCTGAAGGCTCGTGTGTGGCGTCCAGGGTAAATACGGGCTCCCCCAGCCCCCATGCCCCCCCCTCCCCCCCCCGCTGAGATTAGAGCCGCTGCTCTGCCCACATGAAAGGCCTGGGGAGCGGCAGGCGCCGACCGCGAGCCGCCGTTAGCCAGCGAGACCACCGGCGGGGTCGTGTCGTACCGAGGCTGGAGAAAGGCAGGAGCGCTGGACTGCGCCTCAGTTTTGTTTTTTGGGAAAGACCCCAAACCTAATACTTTTACTGGAAATAACAGACAGTGATAAGTGTTGGCCTTGTAGGTCTTGGAAAAGGATTCAGTCAACTCTTTTGATTTGCCAGCCAGAAACAACGACCCGCGATTGCCCAGTAGATGTGGGCTTTCTCTGAGGCCACTGGCATCTGAAAGACTCGGTTCGATATGACAGGAATGCTTGGACCTGCTGCAGTGGGATTGAACGCACACTGCCACACTCTACATACAGTATGAGTTTATTGTGGAATATATCCATTAATAGGCTAATGGAATTGCAGATAGTCATTAATGTCAAGAGAAAGGCATTTTAAGTTATTAAAAATAATTCTTGCTTTAAGAGCGTTGTAATACATTTAATGCAAAAGAGTGATTTATAGTCTGTACAGCAGTCAGTTTGTGTTACCACCAGAGGGCGTGTGAACTTCAGTTACACTTTACTAACCAGTTACAGCTTTATGTTAGACCGTGTGTTATATAAACAATATGTACCTTTGCTAAAGGCTGTTGATGGTTGTAGATTTCTGACTGGCAAATCAACAGTGTGTCTTTTCCAAGATGTACGAGGTCAATACTCATAACTGGCTATTTCCAATAAAAGTAAAACATTTGGGGTAGTCATGTATTAGTCAACAGGAGTAGAGTTGCATGTATAATTTCAGGGGCGGTAGTACACCAATTCTCCAGCTTGCTCCATCATTGAGGGGAATCCATTCTGCCATCTTTAACTAAATTTTTTTTCTCTGTAAAATTACCTGCTTGGACTCTGTTGATTGATGTATGTGTGTGTGTGTGTGTGTGTGTGTGTGTGTGTGTGTGTGTGTGTGTGTGTATATATATATATATATATATCTGAGCAAAATTGACTTGTTTTAAAAAACCGACTGTATCATAATTTCCAATAGTTGGCTGGTTGTTGCAGAGCCCTTAAACGAAAGGCGGGAAATTGCATTTTCATTCTGGACTGATTTGCGCTGGTTCCTC